>NC_140038.1:4280000-4880000 GCF_963513975.1 Fringilla coelebs | reverse complement strand
CAAAGTCTATGGAAAGAGAGAGGCACCACGAGACATCCCCACAGGCCCGAGGCAGGGAGAGTGGGAATGCCCTGTGGGAAGTGCAGCTCACCTCGGAGAGCTCCCCAGATGGTCTCTGCTGAGAGCAGCATGGAGCCTTTGGAGACAGACAGCTTATCTGAAAAACAGCATCAGGGGGTTGTCCCACCCTGCCACAACAGCACTGGGCAGGGCTTAGGTACAGAACTGCACCCTGGGACTCCAGAGAACTGAATTTTGATTCTCTCTTGCTGTTTTAATCCTCTCTCCACTGCTTTATCAGCACCCTCAGGTATGTCCCTCCTGCCCTGCCCCAGTGTCTCAAGAGCAGGGATTGGGTGCCCTCCCCAAATCCAAGGGTAACTGCACAGCGCTACTTCCCAGTGACAGGCACAGAAGCAGCCACGATCCCTCTCACTCCCAACCCTGACACTTACAGCTCTCATTGGAGTCCAGGCTGGGAAACCCATCGCAGCCTGGAGTGGAAACATGGACAAGAAGCTTGGTGCAGGGTGTTTCCCAGGATGGCTCATTCTCTGCAAAGGAAACAGACCATGCACATCAACCCCATCCCAGCTCTTTTCCCTGCTTCCAAGCCCACCACCATCCTCCCAGCCCAGCTAGGGATGGAGGCAGAAACAGCCACCCCTTCCTGCACCCCAAAACAGACACCAAGGTGTTCAGCAGGGGTTAATTTCAACACAGCCAACCAGGAGAATATGAGTTGATCCCAGCCTGTGAGGAAGCGCACAAGGAAGATTAAAGCAGCAGACAAGAGAGGAGAACGTCAGAATACGGACTAGCACCAGCCCCTGAGGCTTCCTGGACACCAGCCCTGGCTCTTATGCTACAGCCATGACTAGTGAAAGCTTCTCCAGGAAGGTGAAGAGCTTCTTGCTTCCAAGATCTCCCAGCACTGCAAAAAAGTACAAGCCCAAGAGCTCTGCTCTACCCAAACTTCTTGGAAAAGGGCAAAGAAAACCTTTTAAAAAAGGGTGGAGAATGAATCTGCTAAACTGGGCAGAGTGAGAGGCAATCAAAAGGTCTCACCCAGCTCAGAAAAGCTCCCAACGGCAGAGCAGGTCCCAGGTGTAGGAGCCAGGGAAATGAACCCAGTCACATTTAGACCTCAAGTAGGAGCTCTGGGCACACTTCCTTAACTGAAGAGCATTCCCAAGGATGCAGAAGCCTGAATTCCCACTTGAGTCACTCCCCCATTCCAAATGGATACTCAACCTTTGTTGAGGTGCAATGGACTTAGAGCAGTCAGTTTCCAGGAGGAGCATGGGGCAGCAGGGTGGGACCCTGCTCAACCCAGCCAAGGTCCATACCTACACCCCCACTGCATCCCCAGGAACAGCCAATGCTCAGCGTGGTCACTGAAAATAAAGAGCTTGGCTTTGAATGAGCCAAGAACACCAAGAAGTTTCCAGAGAGACTGTGGCACTGCTAGCATTTCAGAGAAATGCAGAGAGCCCCTGCTCCACAGCTCACAGGCGCTCACAGAAATCCTGATTTCTCCATGAAGGGATGACGAAACCTCTGCGGAGAGAAGGAAAACAGCTTGAAGCCAGCCCTGTTTTGAGCTTTCCTGTCGGTTGCAGACAAGCTGGTAGCCAAGGCAACCTCACAGATGTGCAAGCAGCACAGCAAGACCTGCTCCCTCCGCTCAGGAAGGCAGCAGTTCACCGGGAACAGCCGCTCTCAGGCCTGGGAGCACTCATTCTGCTGAGGAGCCTCGACAGAATTGGTCCCACCATCACACACCACGTTTGAATCTGCTGGGTGAGGTGCTTCCCAACCCAAACACAGCCTCCTAAGCCAAAGGTGCAGACAGACACCACTGCCACCACACCTGCAAGGCAGCACCGCCAGAAAATGGTTTCTGCCATTTATTTCCTCTATTAATACAAATTATTTCCTTTCATCCAGGGTTTCCACTGCCTGCTCTTACTAACCACCCATGCGGAAAAAAAAGACCAAAAAAAAAAAAAAGAAAAGAGGAGAAAAAAGGCCTTAAAATAATTTGTGTAGTTGGAGCATCATAAAGCAGGGCATATGGAAAGTGATGAGTGTGAGCTGGATCTTGTGATCGCAGTGTTGCTCCAAGTGATTTGATGGTCACATTTCCCCTCTGAGTGGAACAGGAGAGCGTGAATAATTAGATCAGCTGTTTTTAGTTCCTAGCAGCAAAAGAGAACCAAGAGGAGTCGTTTTGGCTCTCAAATCAAAATTTATTTCTACTTCTACTCACAAGAGTTGAAGAAATAAAATAAGCCAAAGGGTTCTCTGTTTCAAACCTGCTTTTTTCAAAGTATGATGTACTCAAGACAAAGCCAAGCAGCTTCCAACGCTGCCACCCTTCTCTGCTTTGATCAGCAGCGACAGAGTTCACACTGACATTTAAAACACTCGGGAGCAGAGTTACTAGCTCTTTTTGATGAATGAAGTGCTTCATACTCCCTGGATATAGCACTTCAGGCTGCAGCAGACCCACGCAGCTACTGAGCGTCCCTGCCACGTCAGCTCTACAGCCAAGAGATTTCCTGCAGCTCATCCCAGGCAAGCAATGGGTGCTGTCATGAAGAAGTCCAGGTTCAAGACACCTTTAGAGCCTGTCCCACAGTAAATCCAGACTCTCAAAGCCTTTGCCTTTCCTCATTTTACCCTACAATTTCAGGATTAATCCGGGAGTTAATCCCTCCCTGGCAGAAAAGCCATGCCTGCCTCAGGACTTTTAGCAGCTCCACTTTGGCAGAGGTGTCCCGCGGCACAAGTATGTACTTGGAAGAACACACACAAAGCAGCAAGTCTTTCCTCAAGGTGAGACCTCACACAGGACACCCAGAGCTGCTACAAATGAGAACAGCCAAGACTTAGCAGTAACCCTGAAGCAGGAATGGCTGCAAGACTGGGAGCAGCTCTCCCTGCAGCCAAATAGAAGGAAATGAAATGAAGCAATGGATAGATTAACACTACCTGGAGGAAGCAAAAAATGAGATCTAGAAAACACTTGATAGCAAGAGCCTAAATCCTGGCAGAAGGACAACTAGTGCTGTGCCAAACTCCATTAGATTTCTTCCACACGTGCCGTAGGCATTGCTCTCCAAATCCCAACCCATCGCTGCCCTTGCCACCAGACTCCATCCAAGCCACAGCTCCCACCCCACCGGCCGCCGCACAACTGAGGGGAGGCAGACGGCCACCAAACCCCGCGGTCTGACCCCAAAAATAGCGAGGGTGTGGGGGGCTGTTAAGCTCAAAGCCACGGAGGAAGGGTCAGCGCCCGCCGCGGCCCTCACCGGTGGGACGGCCGAAGATCAGCGGCCAGTACCGCTGGAAGGCGGCGTCCAGCACGGCGCAGCCCGGCCCCACGGCCGAGCCATCCGCCACGGCGAAGCGGAACCGGCGGGCCAGCACCGGGCAGCGGCCGCCGCCGGGCGGGAAGCTCTGGGCCTGGGGCTGCGGCCACACGGCCCCCGCCGGGCCCGGCAGCAGCGCCAGCAGCAGCGGCGGGAGCAGCAGCAGCCGGAGCAGCGACAGCTGCAGCGCCCGCGCCGCCGCCATGTCGCGCCCGAGCCTGAGGGAGGCGGCACCGCCCGACAGCGGGGGGCCGGGCGGCCGCGAAATGGCAGCTCGGGCCCGCCCTCACGGCCTCCCCTCCGCTGTCCCCTCGCCCCACGGCCTCCCCCAGAAGTCCGCCCTTCCCTCCTCGTTGTCTTCTAATAAAGTACGGAAACCCCTGCAGCTCCCCACCGAAAATAATTTCTGTCCCAGCCTTCAGGCTTTACAGCGCCCCCCCCCCCCCCCGCCCCCCGCCATGATTTCTGCCGTCAGGGAGCCTCAGCAGCCCGCCTCGTGGTTTGAGGAGATTGATGGTCTAAATCACATATTTCACTCGTGCTGCTTTCGTGGAATCATGTAGTGTTTTGGGCTGGAAGGGATCTTAAAGACCATTTAATTCCACCCCCTGCCATGAGCAGGTACATCTTCCTCTATACCACCTTGCTCCAAGCCCTGTGTCCAACCTGGCCTTGGACACTTCCAGGGATGGGGCAGCTACAGCTTTTCTGGGCAACCTCTGCCAGGGCCTCACCACCCTCACTGTAAATAAATTCTTCCTTGTATGTAACCTAACTAGACTCTCTCTCAGTTTAAAACCAGCATCCCTTGCCCATGCTTTGGATGCACCTTGGGTTAAAGCATCTTCTCTTGGTGCTGTGTATTTTTATGAGCAATATATAAATCATCCTTTGCACAGGTTTCCAAGGATATTTTATATGTGGCCAGTGAAATATTGATTGGGTTGTACAAATAAAAGGGGCTTTATCCCATGGTGGGTCCTCACAATGAAGTGGTGCAGAGATGCTTTCCATGCAGTGCTTGGCTTTTCCAAGGAAAACCTTAACCTCAGATGAACTCTATTTAATTTTGCTTCCTCCCTCCAGCTCTGCTTTCCTTAGCAATCCCCAACTCAAATAAGGGCCTTAAGCCCAGGACTTACCCATCTAATTGCCAGCACAAACCTACAAGGGAACCCACTCCATCAAATTATTAAAAACCTGTTGTCCCAGAAAACTCCAAGGTGTCAGGCGTGCTGGGAGACAAGCCAGAGGCATGGGAGCAAGCAGGAAATTAAACAAATGGCACAGGAGAAAGTGTGACAAAGGAGATGGCCCCATCACACAAGAGGAAAAGCCATTCTGTGAGAGCAGCACATAACTATGAAAAGGCCTGGTGGGGAATGTAAGGGATTGTCCCTCATGGGAGCAGTGTAGAGAGAACAGGATCCACAGGAAAAAAGCTTTTTGTAGAAAGAAACCACAAGAAAGTTGTTGTCAAAGGTTAGAATAGCACCAGCACAAAGCTGGGGAGCAATGGGGAAAGAAAAAGAACTGGGAAGACATGGGAGGGTTTCAGTGGGGCTGGGGAGAGATGGAGGGAGGTGCTCTCCAGTGTTGAAGGAGGCTGTGACGTTCCAGTGAAGTTCTTGGGGGTGATGTGGAGGTGAAAAAGTTGTGGGGAGATGAGGCACCAGGAGGAGATCACAGCCAGGTTTGGGTCTAAATGGGATTGTGGGAATTTAATGAGGTTAGTGAAAATTTATATGGGGCTCCTGGGGAGCTCCCCCTCCATAGGGAGGGGACTAAGGGTCACCAAGAAATAGAGAATCTGACCTCCATTAGGAAGGGGCTCAAAGAAAGCCAAATGGTGTTGCCATGAGCTCAACACCTACACAGCACTGCATCTTTCTTTTCCAGCTGTGTAAAATGGCAAAGTCCACCTAATGGGAAGGTGAGCCAGGAGCCAAGGACAGGCACAGCCTTACCAGGTGAGTGTACCTCCACAGCCAGGCTAACAGAGCACAGGGCTGGACCAACAGCCCAGGTATCACCCAGAGAATTAAAGGCACCAAGTGAAGTCCAACATCAGTCTAGGAACACCTAGAAGCAGGTACATTCATAGCAGAGATCAGGAGGAATTGGTTGCCTGGATCTCAGATTGAATGGAGCTTATGGAGTTCATGGGTGGAGGTCCCAGGAGAGGGACCAGTTAAAGGGTCAATTAAAGTCTGTTGGTTCCCTCAGGCTCCTGACAATCCTCCCTTGTTTTCCCTACAGAGGTGGCAGGACCCAAATTCAACACAATGGCACATGTCAGGCTGCTTCCTCACTGTTCTTCCAGGATTTTGTGTCCTTTCTCTCTCTGTCCTCATCAAACAGCAGGAAGAGAGAACACCTGTATTCCAGCCTGTGTCAGACCTCTGGGAAAGTGGTCCCTGTCATTCCTTGCGTTCAAGTTTCCTGCTGCCAGTCTGCATAAAGCCTCTGTGGTCTCGAGCTGGGTTTGTTGCTTTTCTCTGTGCAAACTTCTGGAGCACCAGCTGTTACCACCAATTTCTGACTATATTTGGTTGATTTCAGTATCTCTGGACTTGTCCTCAAGTAGTTTCACTGAATTAAAATTTCAGAGGAAGGAAAAACACCCCAAACAAGCCAGTTTGTTGCTGTCTTGCATCAGGCAATGTCAGGACTGTGCTTCCCAGCACGAGACAGAATTGTGGGAGTGCCCTGGCTTGAGGCAAATTTTCATTTCAGCCTGGGGAAGGTGGCATGTTTGCCAGCTTATGTAAAGCATTGTGATCAGAGCTTTCAGTCCAAATATTCCAGCCTTTCTACAGATTCAGTTGCTGATGCTATTTTAGGGGACCTGATGTCTCTGGGGGATGACTCATTGAAGTTCATCTGTAGCTGGCCGGCATTAATCCAGACTAACAGTCTGATTTTTGAGTGTTTCTTTACATAAGAAAACTGCTTGAATGTGTGTCTAACTGTGGAGCTTTGCTGGAGGAGCCTGGTTTACACTCTGTCCTGTGGTGAGCATGGAATTACAGCAGCCTGAAGCTGCTGATGCTCTTCAGTAGCCCATCAATAGACCAGCTCATGGGCTCAGAGCATATCTGCAGGCTGATATAACCCCCTGGGAGGCCTTTTCAAGGTACTTCAGCAAGGAACATGCAGGGAGTGAACCCCAGGCAGGGCTGTCCTGGCTCAGGTGACACTCTACAAACCCCTCTTCTCATCTGTGATGCAAAAGTTGGGACTTGCTGGGGGACTGCAAAAAACTGCTGCACCAGGACATTGCTGGATTACCTGCTTGCTACCAACAATGAATTTGGTAACAATCCAAATTAATTATTCTGATATAAATTGTTATAAAACCTACCTGGTGTCACATTTGAGTCTTTCTGGTTTGTTTGCATTCGGGGCATGAAGGTGGCCTTTGGGCTATCAGTGCAGTTGCACCACAGCACTTTTAAAATGTCTAAGTTCATTTATTATGCTGCCTAACTCCCTCTAATGTTGGCTGCTTCTGCATTTAACCAGGAGGGTGTTTTGCACACAGATTCTTCCTCTGATGAGAAGTGTCTGAGCCAGTGAAGTGGGAATGGAGAAAGCCATTCATGAACACCTTCACAGGGCACGAGTTTTCTATTTGCTTTGCTCTTTGAGCCAACACTGTTTAGGAAAATTGCTCCTGAATGAAGCAACTCCCAGCTCAAGGGACCTGTTGATGGTGTGGGTGGAAGAGGGCTTTGGAAAACACAGATCATCTCCTGGAAATACCTCTAACTTGAATTTTGGCATCTCTTTCTGGGCAAAACTACTGTCTCCATTTGCTTGTTTACCTTCACTTTAATCTTTGGTAAAATAATGATGGGATTTGGACTGCAAGCACAAGGGTTGCAGGGTTGAAGTGTCCTTACTTGTGGTGGTGATCTTCAGGGAGTGTAGTCAGCATGTGCCAGGTCTTTTCAGGTGTGGACCCTCCTCTTGCACATCTTTGTATTTCAGGGATGATATTGCTCATCATCAAGCAGAGGAGTGCTCCCATTTAAACACCCAGCAGGAGCCCCCAGAGACATTTGGTGGAGCTTTAGCATGTGCACAAAGAAGATCCTAAACCTGAGATGCTAAATCCACATCCAGGGGGGTTTCACTAGCTGTAACAACTCAGCCCATGAGGAACCTTGATGTTTTGGGGTCCCAAAGCAGGCTGGTGTATGGCAGGATGCTTTTGGAGCCACAGGGGTGCATTCCAGCACTTTTCAAAGCACAGGATAACTCATTTCCACATCCCTACCTTCCCAGCTAGACCACCACTTCATCAATTCTGCTATTTCAACAGTTATGAGCTTGAGAGTGGAGTTTAAATCAAAAAGCTTGAAGTGAGATGTGTTCATCAGTGTGGAGGATTTGGGGTCCTGACTCGAGCTCAGCCTGGTGGTGTTTCCCCTGTTGATGTTATCACTGAGCCTTTTTTTTCTTCTGGGTTATCTCCAGCTTGCACAGCTTTGGGGTGGTGATCTGAGGGCCTGCTCAGCCCATGTTATGGTTGAGGTTGTTAAAGAGTGTGCAGACACCCTAGGCATTGAGAAATCTTCTGGATTTCCTTTCTCCCAGCGTGGGAGCTCTGTGTGTCTCTGGTGATGGAGAAGAAAGGCTTTTTCCAGAGATCCTGCCTGCCTCAAGGAATGCAGAAGCAGGAAAGAGGCTGGGTGGGATGGGAGGTTCACCCTAAATCTGCAGGCGGTTTGTGGTGTGGGGCACCAGCACTTTCACAGCATTTTGGTATCACGAATCAGGGCTTGTCACGAGGAGATGCTGCAAGTTCTTGTGGAGGCTGAGTACATGTGGCTGCTGTCCCTGGCTGCTCCCAGTCACGGCTGTGGGGCTGAGCTGGAATCAATCAGAGCCTGTGGATGCGCCTTGACAAACTCCCTGTGCCCAGAGGCGACGCTCCCATAAATCCTGTAAGCATGTGCTTAACTTTGGGGAGCAAGGTGATTGCAAGGCAATATTTTATTCTTGTCAGCTTCAGTGTTAACAGTTACCAGAATCACTTGGGTAATTAAGCTCTTGCAAGAATAAAGTGAAAAAGCACCAGGTGTCTATGGAGATCTAAATCATTTTTCAGAGTGGGCAGAAGAGCAGTTTTTGGCTTTCCTTAGTAGCTGGAGTCCTAAAATCCCCAGAGACAGTTCAGATCCCCTCCAAATGAGCTAAAGGCAGCAGCCCTGGTTTTCTCAGGTACCTTTTGCCAACCACCTACAAGAAGCTGGTGGGTGACCAGGGCTTCATATCTAACCATTGGTTGGAAATTTCAAAATAAAGAAAGGCCTTTTGCAAAAGGCATGGCTAAAATTTCATTCCAAAGAGTATTTTTGAGATGTATTAGTGTAACTGTTGCTGGAGTAACTGACTGCGAAATGCTGATGCCCATCTTGCAGTTGGGAAGGATAAGGCTGGGACTATAGAAGGTGAACTGGTTTCCTTTATCTGTGGGATGTCATGGGGATGATCCCATCCTGTTTATAAATATTTATTACTGGGATCACAGAACCATCATAGAATCATAGCATGGTTTGGGTAGGAAGGTAGGTCCCTACCTCTAAAGATCATTTTGTTCCACCCTCTGCCATGAACCGAGACACCTTCTACTAGCTCAGGGTGCTCCAAGCCCCGTCCAGCCTGGCCTTGGACACTTCCATGAGCAGCCACAGCTGCTCTGGGCACTCTGTGCCAGGGCCTGCCCACCCTCACAGCCAAGAATTTCTTCCCAATATCCCATCTAACCCTGCCCTCTGGCAGTGGGAAGCCATTCCCTGTGTCCTGTCCCTCTATGCCTTGTCCCCAATCTCTCTCCAACTCTCCTAGAGCCCCTTTAGGCACTGGGAGGGCTCTGAGGTCTCCCTGGAGCCTTCTCTTGTTCTTGGGGTGAGCACCCTCAACTCTTGCAGCCTGGCTCCATCCAGAACCTCCTCTCTCTGGGCTCCATGCAAGGCTCTGGGCTGAACTCTGCAGCCTTGGCCAGGGCCAGGACAGGGCTGTGGGGAGGTTTTTGGGAGCACCTGGAGATGCCCAGTCCCTGCTCCTGGGAACATCTGTTTCCCAAACACTCTTTTAGGTCTGTCCCTGAGGGGAAGGTCACCTTGGCCAAGGATTTTTGTGCCCAAAGCTGCCAAAATCCAATAAAGCCAAACCCCATTGTTTGGTCAGTGCCTTTCTTGGGGTCCTGTGGCCAAAGGAGCAGCCCCAAAATGGCTTGTGCCTTGTCATTGCTGGCCAGGAGCTGGGCATGCCACCAGCTGGGCAGGACTAGCTCAGAGTCTCAGGGGGTGACACACAGTCCCCCTTGGGGATGAACCATGGGGTGAGGACCTGGAGCAACCACCTGAGCCCACACATGACGTGGGACCAGCCTGGCAGACGTCCAGATGGTGCATCTGGAGCTGAACCAAGTCAGGGCTACTTACATTTATGTAGGGCAGGATGATTAAAGCTCTGGCCTTTGCAATTCCACCTAAGTTGGGTAATTAGAGAACTGGCTTTATTGACTGGGTAGCATGGCATGAGGCAATGTGCATGCCCAGTCCACACCCCCTCCTGACCTGAGCAGAGCAGAGCTCAGGGAGCTGTCTGTGTGTCTGAGGATGCAGCCGGGTACCCAGCGAGGGTTCTAGAGACATCTACCAGGCCATGGGACACTTAATCTGCCCAGATCCCCGAGGGCAGCTGCATGTGTAAACCCTTGTCACTGCGGCCATCATTATGCTGTGTTCCAGCAGGAAATAAACACCCTTTAGGATGTGGTTTCTAATTTTCTTCCTGTTTCACAAGGGATTTGTATGAGACAGAAGCAGGAAGCAGGATCCTGCTGCAGTGGATGACTCCTGTCCCAAAGAGCTGATGAAATTTGTCACACCTACACCACATACTGCCCTGATGAATCTCATGTCATCCGGGCAGAGTGGGTGAATAACGTCACCACATCCGAATGGCCCCACTTCACCCCTTCAAGAAATTATTCCCCAGGGCATGAGGAAGTGGAAGGTGAGCACCAGCAGGAGAAGGTAACCCTGGAGCCCTCCTGGGGCTGTGCCAGGCTCTCACATCCATGGTGAACAGTGGTGGAGGGGGGGAGCAGCTGGTTCTCCTCTGGGCCAGACTGCAGGCTTGTTTCCAAGCCAACCGGAGTTCCGTGAGCTCCCCGGCTGCAGACAATGAGCCCACTGAGCCTCCACCATATCAGGCTGAGCTGGAGGCAGGGAAAGCTGAGACAAAGGGTGATCAGCCCCTGCAGCACCTCAGTGTTCATCCTGCCTTTTGTAGCAGCTCAGTCTTCAGGTGAGAGGCTCTGGCAGGGATGAGACCACCTGGGGTCGGCATTCCTGAACTGCCCAGGGCACTTGTCAGCTTCAGGAGGTAAAAAAGTCTATCCCTGGTCTGGGGGGTGAAACCACTCGTGTGTTCTCTCTGCAAAATGCCAAATTAACAGAGAATAAAGGGAACCAAGCCTGGCACCAGTGAAAACCCAGGTAGTACCATCTTCATGGAGCAGAAGGCAACACTTGAGCTTGGAGATGCCTCCTGGCACAGTCAGGGTCCTCCCAGGGGTAGTGGGCTCATGTTTATCCCATGAAATGATTAGGCATTTCTGCTTGGAGGGTGTCAGTGCAATTTGATTCTGATTTTGAGGCAGTGCAACCTATTTTCCTATACCTTTCCCTCAGATTTGCATCACTTTGTCCTCACAAGTTGCTTGCCAGAGACCACTCAGTTTAACAGTGGCACTGGGAGTCTTCTCCACGCTTGGCCCACAGCACACTTCGTGAGGGCTCCCCGCCCCAGCTCCACCTCATGTCCCATCACCGCGTGGGCAGAAGGAGAAGCTGGTCACCCCCCAAACCTTCTGCTCCCCCACCCCCCCAGCTTCATTAGGAACTGTAGGGATAGGACAGAGTGATGGGTACAAACTGAAAAAGGGAAAAATTAAGTTACATATTGGAGAGAAATTCCTCCCTGTGAGGGTGGGGAGGCTGTGGCACAGGGTGCCCCGAGCAGCTGTGGCTGCCCCCTGGATCCCTGGAAGTGTCCAAGGCCAGGCTGGATGGATCTTGAAGCACCCTGGGTTAGTGGAAGGCATCCCTGCCCATGGAGTGAGATGAGCTTTAAGGTCCATTCCAACCACTTAATATTGTGTAGCACCAGGAGCAACTGAGGGAGCTGGGGGGGCTCAGCCTGGAGAAAAGGAGGCTCAGGAGGGACCTTCTGGCTCTGCACAACTCCCTGACAGGAGGGGACAGCTGGGGAGGTCAGGCTCTGCTCCCAGGGGACAGGGACAGGACAAGAGTAGATGTCCTCAAGCTGTGCCAGGGGAGGCTCAGGTTGGACATCAGGAGGAATTTCTCCATGGAAAGGGTGGTCAGGCACTGGACGGGGAGGTAGTGGAGTCCCCATCCGTGGAGGTGCCCAAGGAAGTGCCACTAGATGTGGCACTCAGCGCCGTGGTCTGGTTGACAGCATGGTGTTGGGTCTCAGGTTGGAGTCGATGGTTTCGGAGGACTTTTCCACCCCAGTGGGTACAGCGATTCCGCGGTGGTTCCCTGCCGCACCCACCCTGGCGCCGCGCCACACTCAACATGGCGGCGCCGGCATGAGGCGGGCGGGGGCTGGCTGGGGGCGTGGCGCGCACCCAAGATGGCGGCGGCGGCGGGCGGGGTGAGATGGCGGCGGGCGCGCAGGCGCGGGCGGGTGGCGGTGACGCGCGGGGCGCGCGGTGACGGAGCGCGGCGGCCGCGGCCCTTTGTTGGCGGCGGTTGAGGCGCGGCGGGGCCGGGCCGGGCCGGGGCCAACGGCGGCGGCGGCGGGGCCGGGCGCGGGGAGGCCGCGGGAGCCGCCGCCGCTCCCTCAGCGCCTCGCCATGGACTCGGACGAGGGGTACAACTACGAGTTCGACGAGGACGAGGAGTGCAGCGAGGACAGCGGCGCGGAGGAGGACGAGGAGGACGAGGAGGAAGACGAGCCCGACGATAATCTGGACCTGGGCGAAGTAGAGCTGGTGGAGCCCGGGCTGCGCGTCGGCGGGGAGCGCGACGGGCTGTTGGGCAGCGAGACGGGCGGGCTGGGCCCCGGCGGCGGCGGTGGCGGTGGCGGCCTGGGCGGCGGACCGGGCCCCGGCGGCGGCCCCGAGCAGGAGGAGGATTATCGCTACGAGGTGCTGACGGCCGAGCAGATCCTGCAGCACATGGTGGAGTGTATCCGCGAGGTCAACGAGGTCATCCAGGTGCGGCCCCCCGGCGCCGGGACTGGGGGGGACGCGCCGGGGAAGGGGCGTGGGGGGTGGCGGGACGGGCCAGCGGCCTCCTGCGGGGCACTGGGCCCGGCCCCTCCGCGGGCCAGGGCCTCACACACACTTGTCGGTAACCCCGGGGCTGGAGGGGGCTCCTGAATACCCCCCGGGGCTGGAGGGAGCTCAACGCGGTATCTCCGACGCTAGAGGGGCGGGGGGGCGACGACTCCTCTCGGTACACCCTGGGGGTGGAGAGGGCTCCTCGTCACCCCGTTCTCCCGGGAGGCCCCTCGGAGCCGGGCAGGATCTCGCTTCCTGCTGTGGAAGCGTCGGGAACGAGGCCTTTGGCACGGAAAGGGCTCCTCTTTCTTTGTGTGGTTGCGAGCTGGGGGCCGTAATCTATGTTTTTTTCTTTATTCTCCTCCGTCCTCATGGTGTTTGGCGGGGTGTTAGCTCCTCCAGCTCCTTTGCTAACCCGCGGAGTCCATGGCAAGCCCTGGAATTCCAGGAGAGGCACCGCTCTGGTTTTGTTGCCGTCTCCCTTCCCCCCTCCACACACAGAGGTTGAACCTTGTGTTTATTTCCAGCACAGACCAGGAGGGGTACGAGCAATCCCTTCACAACCGTAACTTTTTTTACCCTCAGTTTTAAGCGTGTCTCTTTGAAACTGAAATAGAGTTTGAAATAACATCTATCTTCTTTAGATCAAAGTAGCTATGTCTTATCTCTTGGGTCCTAAGTTTTTTGGGGAAAAATCAAGCCATTGAAGCGGTTAAGCATCCCTTTCTAAATGTTCATGGCAGGTTTTGGCTCCAGCTCACCATCAAATTCCTGATGCAGTTCACTTTTCTTCAGGTGATGGGATTTCTTTAGTTCCCGTTTACTTTACCATTGCTCAGAGTCACTAGGAAGTGCTACCCTTTTCCAGTATGCCAACGAGAATAGCATGAGATATGTGTGGATGTTAAATATGAGGGATCCAGTGCCCAGAAAGCAGTTGTTTGGCTGGCTGTGTGTGTTGGTAAATCTCTTTGAACACGAGATGCTTCAGTGAATGTTTTTTCTCCAGCTGTCCTGTTCTCTGCACTGGCTGTAACAGCAACTTTAAGATGTTCCTTTATGTGCTATAAATCCCCTGTAGTTTATATGGAGCTTGATGCAAACAGCTGTAAAAATATTTGCGTGCTAAATTAGTAAATGGCATTCCTTGAGTCAAATTAAAGTTTATAACTTTAATGATAGCATTGCCCATGTAAAGCTGAATAAAGGAGTCTGCCCGGATTAGCTGATTACCCTGCAGTTAAAGAAGATCTCATGGTTAAACAGGGATGTTTCTTTGCTCCCAGTTATTGATCCTGATGTAGGGAGGGAAACAGTTGGCAGGCAGACATGCAAACAGTTGGGACCTTCAGCTTTTTACTCTTTCAAACAGCCATTAAAGTAGTGAGTCTGTGTTTAATGATTGAGATTGCAAAAGTCATGGCCCGTTCTGTTTGTATTGAACAGACTCTGACATACTCCTTATCTTTGCATAAGACAAGTGGTGGAAAAGTTGCTACCAGTAAGGAGCTGTGAGTTTTCCTGCTCCTGCATTTTCCAGACCTGGCTGGTGGCCTCACTTGCATGTTCTTTGTGAACTAATTTGTTAGAAAAGGTCCTGATTGCTGGTCTGAGTGGATTTGCCCCCCTCTTACACCGCCCTAAAGTCGTTTGACTTGTGTGCTTGACCTGTGAGTTGCAGAAATAGTGGAGAGAAATAGGTTGAGATGACGAGCCCCTTGTTCTGCCCCATCCCCGGCATGGCAGCGGGAGGCCTGACCCAGTGCTGGGCTCTGCAGAACCACCCCCCGACTCTCCCGTGGCTGCTCTCCTGCTCCAGTTACTGCCTGGGGTTTGCAGTAGTTCCTCCTGGTTTAGCAGAGCAGGGTGCACAAAGTCTGTCTGTTGAGACCATCATGGGTAAACTCGGGGCCCAAAACCAACGTAGGCCTGGGAATGCATCAGGAGAGGGTAGGAAAGCTCTCAGTTGCCCAGGATGGCTGTTCAGTGCCAGCTTCCTGCCATCACATTTCTGGGCTCTTCTGAGGTAACTGGCCCGACTTTGGCCGATGCTTCAGGATTTGCTCATCCTCACTCCTGTGGCTGCTGGTGAAATCTTCCAGGGCTCTGTTCTGTTTATTTCCTTGTGTTTGGCACCCAACCAGGATTGCTGCTGCTGCTTTTCTGGTTCACTAAACCTTTTCTGGAGTCACATTGGCTCGGGATCCTGCTGCGGATCCTCGGTTGCTGAGCTGTGATTCACTTGTTCCAGTCAAGTACTGGATGGCTTTGGTCGGTGTGTGTCTGCCGTGGGTTCTTGGTAGCAAATAGTGATGGTTGTGGTTACATTTTGGAGTGCTTTGAACTCACTTGTTCAAGGGAGATGTAATGTGCAGCCTGAAAACTTCAGCTGTGGGTCTTGTGGTCTCTAGTGAGTGATTTTTTTTTGATGATCCAGTGTAAGGTATAAATGGGGTTTTGTTTTGTAGCTGCAGCGAAAGGAAAATGGAACAGGGAGCCACAGAGTATTTGCAAGGAGGTATCTGAGCCATAGCAGGTGTAACTCTATATTAAAACACTCAATTTGAGCAGTTATTAGCTGACAGGGCTATAGTTGAAGGGACTAAATTAATTTTTTTCTCCCATCCATTTGGTCATTTCCAAATACAAGCTGTGTAAGAAAAAACATGAACTTTTCAAGGCAGGGGTTTGATCTCATGGAGACTTTGCAGAAGTAGGAGCTAACTTGTGGCTAAGTTGCTGTTCACAGAGCCTGTGATTCACTCCTTAGTGTGGAATGGGCTTTTGGAGACATCTGCTCAGTGCCAAACTCTTATCACTTGGGCTCCCTAAGGCCACTGAACCTGCAGTGACCCAGGCAGGTTTCAGAACGTCTCAGATATTCAGAATATTTTACACTTGCTCTTTCTTGTCTGAGCATAAGCAGGATTTCAGGTGTTTAATGGTGGTTTTTGTACAGTATTTGGCACTTATGCTCATAATCTGATTTGTCTCTATGTGTCGCACAACAAGAATTCCCCTTGCTCTCCAAATGCAAAAATAGGGGTATGAATAACCCCTTAACCGTGTGCTGGTGGTTGGCTGAGACTTGTGAACCTTGGAGTGTTCCTCCCATCCTCTCCCTGAGATTAGGTGGAGCAGAGAGCCATTTGCCATGGTATTTGGAATTTTAGTTGTCTAAGTAAACAGGCGGATTTCTGGTGGTTTTCCAGCTGCTGGCAGAATAAGTTAGCAAGGGACTGTAAAAACCTAGACAGAGAGGTGCTGTGGAACAAAAGGCTTCTCCTCCCAAAGGTATTTTCCCACAGTTGAACGTCTTCCTCATATTCTTCCTCTCTGAACTTTTGTCCAAATAATCCACTGCCACTTCTTTTTAAATTTTTTTTTAATATCAGATGCTATTTCCATTTTTGCTCTAGATTTTTTCTGAAAATAAACTTGGAAAATGTTTAGAATGGCATATTTATTTCTGCTCTGAGTAGAGCACATGATGTTTCTCTGTAGCCTGGCTTGGCCCAGTGTTGTTCTTGCTTTGTTGCAACCTTGTGCAATTCCAGTATTACCAGGTGGGATTAATTTCCCCTTTTTGCCTGCCTTTTTCTGGAGCATTCCAATGACATTGTTGTGATGTCACTGACCATATTCATTCTTCCTGGACTTTGTAATGTTGAGGTATTGAAAATAGTGGGATGAAGCTGTGAGGTGGCAGAAAAAGGAATTGAGCCTCTTGTTTTCTTTCCCCTCCCCTCCATGGGGATCGGGATCCTGGATGTGGCTGGGTGTTGTGCCTGGCCTGCATGATTGTGTGCATGTTGAGCTTCAGACCTGAGTTTTCTCTGGAAGAATGTGGCATTCCCAGATCCAACAAAACTTAGTCTCGCTCAAAAATACCTTTTCTTTTGATTAAAGGCTTGAAATTAGATTTTTTTTTTTTTTTTTAGAGCAGATCAGGTCAGATGTAACATCAGAGCATTTGCAGCAAGTGCAGGTTTCTCATTTACCTGATAGAGCTGGATGACTTCTTTGGAAGCTAGGTGAAGTCCTTTGCCATCAAAATATGCCCAAACCTCAGACCACTCGGGAATTAAAAACCCATCTTTGTTGAGGAATGGCTTTTCCCAGAGGCCTCTGGAGATCACAGCCCTGGTTAAATAGAGCTCTGTGATGACAAGTGCAAACCCATTGTTACAGGAGGGGTCTTGTTAAACGGTGGCTTCACTTGCTTGGACAAAACATCCTGATTTTCAGGCAGAACTTAGGAAATCTTCCCAATACTGGTGTAATTCAGCATACTGTGGGCAGTACATTGCAAAGGTATTGCCCAAAACAGGGATGACTTGCCAGTGAGCAACAGGAATTGCTGCTTGTAGTACAGGGTCGTGCTTAAAACTGTATTTAATGCTAAAGATGACATCTTGGAAATTGGGAATGCTTGGAGCTGCCTGACAAGCATTAGGTGGGAGTCTGTGGGTGGAAGCACTGGAGGCTGGTGCTGCTTCCATCCGGGTCCTCTCACAGCCCGAGGTGCATTAGCAAACCTCCTCGTGCGGTTACTTATTTGATAATAAAATTCATGTCAGGGGCCTGAATGTTATGATGCTGGGAGGAAATGCTTTGTTAAACCCCACATTTCTGTCACGTGCTGTTTATAAGGTGTTTCATTATGGTAGGAATGCATTTAATATTTCTAAGGAATGGAATAAACTTCGTTGTGACAAAGCGTTCCTGGAATCTTGTACAAGCAATCACTCCAAAGCTTTTGGAAATGACATGGTGTCTGTTCCTGACTGCCAAGACATGTAATTCTGAGTATAATAGAATTTTTTTTTAAATATTACTTTAAATTTCAGCATTACCAGGTAGAAAAGTCTTGTTAAGACTCCAGAAGAATTTCAACTTAGTACTTAAATATGACCCATTTGTTTTGTGCTTTATGTTACTGTTAGGCCAAATGCAAATCTCATGGTTGGCCACATGTAAAAACATTTGAGGCTGGTTGCTTTTGTCTCAATGTAGTTTTCCCAAAATCACAGCAATTCAGCCTTTTCCTTAGAGGCCTTGGGGTGCAGATGGGAATCAATGTGTTCTGGGATGTTTCAAAGTGAAATTGAAAACACTAATTTTTTTTTAAGCTACTTTTAAATGTTTATTTCCAGAAAGCTAAAACTAAATAGTAAATACAGTTGTTGCTATTTCCTGTGGGTTTAATTTCAGTGAGCAGGACCATCCCTGCTGTGCAAAGTAGAAGGGTTGTTTCTGCTATAAAGTGGAAGCTGTGAGACTGCAGTTGATGCAAAATGAGGTATTTCTGGGTGTTAAAGCATCATTATAAAAACAAAAACATGGATTCCCCTCTTATATTTGTCCTAAGCTCTGACCCCTTAGTTTTAACCTTGCACGAGTTCAAGTTTCTAACAGCAAATAAACCCCAAAGCTCCAATGCCCTTTGGAAATGTAGGGCAGTCCTGTGTCTTTGGCACCTGTTGAATGGTTTTCAGTTTTCTATTTCTAAGCTAATTTCTCTTCCCTTTTACTCCATTAATGAAACAAATGAGAATGTGGTTCTGCTCTTGGTGTCAGGTGTGATAGTTGAAGGAAGTGATGGTTGATCTCCACATGGTGCTTGTTTTAACAGCAAGTCAGTGTTTTCATCCAGAATTTCTTTGTAGGAGTTTTTTTTTTTTTTCCTTGGAGAAGGTAGCAACTCATTCCTCTGCTTAGGAAAGCTGGTTAACTGGGAAAAGAACCTGGAATTTGTCTGTAACTGAGAAGTCTGGAAGTCCTTTCCACATAGCTCAGTCCCAAACTCTCTGGTCCTCCAGATTTCTGGTACTTCTGTAATTATCAGGCTCTGAGTATTGTTAATGATTTTATCTCTTTGTGGCTGGCTCTGCAGGATCCCTGACAGCCACAGAGGATGTTTGGAGGCCGTTGGGTGCATACAAGTGCATAATGCTGCTGAATTCATCAAGTCATTTAGTAGCTGCAGCAACTGCAAGGAAATTGCAGCCTCGTTTATTGTAAAACAACTGGGGAGGGTTCGTAGCTGCTCAGTAATGCCAAATGGTGCATTTGAGCACAGATGCCTCAGGTTTGGGAGAGGGCTGCTGGCTTTGTGGGGGATGTTGGTGCAGGAGGCTCTGAGGGGATGAGGCATTCAGGTAGGGGAAAATCATCAGTAATTTGATAATGGAAATGTTGATAATGTTTAAGGATCTTCACCATCCGGGGTGTTTGGTGTTGGGAGTGTTGGAAACCCTGAGCTTGGCTTGGATGGAATTCCTTGCCTTGCTCTTAGCTTTTGATCTTGAGCTGTGATGGAAACACTGTTTAAATAAATGCTTTGAAAACTGCCATCCA
Organism: Fringilla coelebs; assembly: GCF_963513975.1. Lineage (NCBI taxonomy): Eukaryota > Metazoa > Chordata > Aves > Passeriformes > Fringillidae > Fringilla > Fringilla coelebs. The sequence continues at coordinate 4,860,929 of NC_140038.1, read as the reverse complement.
GGGCTTCCCTCAGTAGTTGTTTCAAGTGTAACTGAGTTTATACTTCACAGGTGTGATCCTTTCCCGAATTTGGAATGCCCATATAAGTGCAGAGGCTCTTGCAGGAGTGATCCCCTGTTTAGGTCGTGTAGCAATGCCAGGTCATTATCTCTGGTACTCAGAGCAGCTCACTGTGGTGAGGATTTGAACCACTGTACATACACAACGCTCAAACAGAACTGTTGCCACTGAGTCTTTTCCTTGTTTTTAAAGACTAAGAACTTCTTCCAGATGTTGGGAATAATTTCAGATCCAAAACCTGACGTAGATAGCTTTTGACAGCATCAAAGTCACTTGGAAGAAATGAGTAAGCCCTTGTGAAAGCCTCTTGGGCGGTTGTGGTGCATTTTGGCATTGCCAGCAGTCTTGCCTTGAGTTTTGGGCAACTTTTGGGAGCTGGTGGAGCACAGACCTGACAGGCATTGTCACTGCCTAGTAAAAAGGGAGAAACAAAGATTTGGCTTTGGAGGGATGTGTCCTCCCTCTGGAGAATCATGGAGCCCAGACAGCTGGGGAGGAGAGCACAGCTTCTCCATGGCCCGTCCTTGTTCCCAGGCTGCGGCATGTCCGTGTGATGGCAAAAGATTGTGGTCTTGTGTGGATGTGTTTGGGAGAGGAGCCAAATCCAGCTGCTAGGAACAGGGTAGTAGCTGAGAGCCCTGACAGCAGGTGGCTCTTGGCTGTAATGTGGTAGTAATTGAGCATACAACCTACATAGAGCTGGGCTTCTTGATCTTCTCCTGGTGGTTTCCACTGGTGCCCACTTACTGGCACACGAAGGTTCTTCTTCCCAGTCTTTCTGAAACATTCCTGGTTTTGTATCTTCCTTGGTTAAAAACTAATATGCTAGAGCACCATGTGGCACCTCTTGTTTCCAGGGACAAGCAGTGCAAGGATGATGTCTTGGCCATCTGCTTCAAAATTAGGTCTTGTGGGACAGTACTTGTGTCTTAAGTATGGAGGTGTGAAAGGCTTCCTGGTCTGAGGGGAGGGACTCTCCATGTACTGTGACACCACAAATAGGCCTTGTCATGTGCATTTTAATTCACAACAGATGAAGCTTTCATTGCTTTGTGATTTGAGGAATATGAGAGCTGGAGGAAGATAATACCAATGCTTGAAATTAAGAACTTGGATATTTGCTTATTGCCTTTGCAGTCCTTCAGAAAAATTTTCTGATTGTTGCAGTGGTTTCACCAGATGAGGGATGCAGACTCTAAACTCTGTTTCCCAGCAGATAATCAGGATGGAGTAGGAGTTCCTGCTCAAAAGAGTTCCACTGGGGCACAGTTAAAGTCCTCTCAAAGTGGAGAAGGAACAGTAAAAACTCAGTAGAATCAGAAGAATCTGTATAATTGCATCTAAAAGTAGTCGGATGCCAAAATAACTGACTTCTTTGAGTGTTAGTTCAAAGGTTTTCTTTTTAAACTAATATTTGCAATTCTTATTAAGGAGGCAGCCTGAAGAGAGTTTCTTCCAAGGTAAAGAAATGAAAATTTGAAGTGGTTCTGAAGGTTCCCATTTCCTGCCTGGTGTTCATGACTGGGTCAGCCTCTAAAGGAGCGTGTTGGGTGCTGCCCTGCAAAGGGTGGTTTTTTTGCTCTCTTCTTCAGCAAAACACTTCCAGAGCCACAGAGGAAGGAGGTGGTATTTGAACATCACCCTTGTGTAAAACTCACTGCAGGACATGGCTGTTTTTACTGTCCTGTGCTTGCTTGGATGGGTGTGTGGACCTGCTGTGGTAGTGACAGTGCAGTGCTTCACTCTGGGTCACTTCTTTGGGGTTTGCCTTTGGGTTTTGGGGTTGGGGCACTTGGGATGGGCTTGGTTAGCTTGAAACACCAGCTCACTCAAACCATTCTGGTGTTTGAGTGTCTTGACACTCATCCCCAATGGTGCTTTTTGGGTTGTACAGACAGGTGCACCCACAGCAGAGCCCTGGTTACATGGTTATTGGTCTTGGACAGTTCCCATTCCCTGGCTGCCTGGATACAGCTGTTTGCAGGGCTGTAGAATGCAGGGGATCAGGGAACTCTCCAGTTAAAAGTGTCTCCTCTTGGCTCTTCTTGCTCAGCCCTCTGACCCCATGAGCAGCTGCTTTGTTCCAGGTCCCAGAAGTGATGGTGTTTGAATTGTTCAACTCTGTCAGCAAAATAAATGGATGTGCATCCACACCTCTGCATTTCTGGGTCTGTTTTGTGTGTATATCTAGTTAGAAATGCATATTTAACTTTGGAAAGAGCTCTGGAGAGTTTTTCAAAATTTTGAAACCCTCTACAGCTGGTAACTGTGGGCTTGGTGTGTTCTTGTGCAACAAAACACAAATGCAATCAGCATTCCTTTGTCTGGCAGACAGAAATGTGGAGAGGGATTAGGGGAAACCAGGAGGACTCACATGAACAAACAGTCTCCCTTGCAATGAGCTTTCCTGTGTGGGAAGAGAAACTTAAGACTGAGTTAACTCCTAGTTACCTTTAACCTAGTCATCTAGCATTTGAGAAATAAGGAGTAAAAGGAATGGTGTGAAAAGAAGAGTGTGGGAGAGCCATGTCTTGATGTTGGATTCCAGAGCAGGAGCTTTGTTAAACAATGTGTATAAAAACTAGGCTGAACAGCAGCTTTTTAATAAAAAGGGAGGAAGAGCAACATTCCAGCTCTTAGTTAGCAGTGTAATTTTTCCTCTGGGAGCAACAGTGTATACTGGAAGGTCCTTGGAGTAAAATCTCACCTAGTGTGCATAGATGAAAATAACTATAATATAAAATAACGATTCAATAAAAAAATTAACAATTTCTGTACAGTGTGAAGATCTGATGAAATAATGTGTTAGATGTCTTTGTTTTGATAGTTTATAATACTTCTTCAATGACTGAAAGGCCATCTGAGCAAATTAAGGTGATTCTCTTTGATTTATACACATTTTAGATATGCACTAGGTTGTTCTGTAATAAGCAGTCTCTTTATTTTACTTGATAATATGACATGCTTGAAATGTCCTTATTTGTATTGTTAATAGAGCTGAAATTGATGCTTGAAAATGTGCACAAAACCATTTCTGTCTGGGATGATAACTTCTAGGAGGGGAGCAGTGCAAGGACTTGAAGTTCTCTTTAGGGATGGTGGATACTGAAACTCTCTGGGGGGAGGGTGTTTGGGCTCTGTGTCACTCTCGTGTGCCTGGTGTAATTCCCTACTGTCCTTTGCCAGGGTGTTTCTGCAGGCAGCACTGGGATTTGGAGGAGGCTGGGTGCCAGCCTGTTCAGTGCACTCAATTATTCACCAGTCATTAGTGTAATTATTCCTCTTGCTGCCCTGCACAGCAGTTACAAGGCAGGGCTGATTAGGTGGGGTTTTCCTCTTGCAGAAGCCCAATGTCTTGATGACAGTAATATTTTAATGGGAGAGGAACACGGGATATCCTTGTCAGCTAGTGTGGAGTCCATCAAATACAAAATTGCATGTCCAGCTTTGTTTCCATTCCCTACCAAAAGGGAATAGAGATAGGGAATCTGCACCTCCTTGCTGGTTTGACTCAACAGCTGTAGAAACACTTCTCATAAAACGAATGCAAGTCTGTAGAGGCAAGTCTTCAAAGCCCCTAAATGAGAAAATGGTGAAAACACTGGAGGTTTCCCATTCTCCCCCATTGCTGTATGACTTGTGTTCTGCTATTTCTGTATCAGATCCCACCAGACTATTTTCTCTTAACTCGAGGGAGCTCAGGTAGCTGGTTAAAAATACCTGCAGCAATTAGAGAGTGCAGTTAGACTTTGAGTTATATCTTGTTGGGAACAAGAGTGAACAAGTGATTGCTAAACTCCTCATGCCTCCAGAATATCTTTTCTTCAAAGGTGGCTTTTGCAGAGCCCTTGGAGGAAAACGTTTTGGGGTATAAAGAGGCAAAATTACTTCTTGTAGCGGAAATCCCAGCTTATAAAATAACGTGTTGCCAGGGCTGTGTTTTGTTGGCTGTAAAACTAAGTAAGAATAAATGAGCAGAGTGTGGTAAATAAACTGCGAAGTCATCATTAAAAAATGATCCCAGCTAGAAGAGGCTTGTTGGGAAAAGGATGCTGGCAGGTTTTCCAAGTGCAGATGCAGGTTGTGCCAGCAGAACAAAGTGCTTTTGCAGGTAAAGCTGCTTTTTGCAGGGAAGTGGTACAAGCCACAACCACATCTGCGCTGGGGCTGCTGCCAGCGTCAAGATGCTGCCAAAGATTACATCCCCAAGCCACTGCTGCATTGGCAGTGGTTTCCTGGGCCTTAAGAGTTTCTTAAGATGGCTAATTTTTTTTTTTTTTTCTTGATTGAGAGTTGTAGACTAAGGCATAGGCATCACCAGAACAGATTTCTTCCCTGTTTGTCAGGGTGACATTGGGTGTTTAAAACATATTTTGCCTGTGATGGGGAGATGAAATCACCCTGAGGAATGTGTTTTTTTTCTTTCCTAAAATACTGTGGAGTGTGGTGATGCTTCTGTGCAATGGGAAGACTTCCTCTTTGTCCCAGTGAAGAAGGAATGGGTCATAAAAGTGGGTGTTCCTTTGAGGAAGGGACTAAATCAGAAGCAATGAAGGACAGAGTCCTGAAGAAAAGTACCAGGTGCTTACCTCACTAGGGCCTGGAGAAGAAAGAGAAGCTAGAAAAATGTTAAGGATTTTTTTTTTGTTCTCCAAAAATGCTCATGTAAATCATCCCTGGCTAAAAATTCTTGTGCTAAGCCCATTTTTCTCAGTAGTCACGCTGTTGATGAAAGGGTTAACACTTGCATGCCACCAGTGACTATGTATCCAAATATTTTTGAGGTAACCTGGCCATTGCCAGAGAGAAGTTATTCATTGGGATGGCTTTTGTTTACTTACATTGGCAGATCTTTAACTTGCAGGAGTTTGTGGGTGCCACCTCATTGTGCTCCTGGAAGAAATTATCATCCCTTACTATTTTCTTTTTCCTGTCTGTATATTTGTTGGAAAATGTTAATTATAATGTTCTGAACTGGAAGTCAGGACTCAGGACAAGCTGCACAGGCATGTTACTGTGAGATTTTTGCATAGTGAGTTATTTCCCCCAAATACCTGTGAGTCTGAGGACTCTGATTTCTGGGGATTTCTCTGTTCACAGTCAGGTTATCCTGTGATTTTTAGGAATCAACAGTGCCTGTCTTGAGGTGATAGAGAGTTTGGCTGGATTATATCTTCTGTATTAAACAACTCTTGTATCTTTGTGCCCAAGCACCTGTGATAGGTGTTCTCCAGCAGCGCCCAGTAACAAAATCAGGTCAGATCACCCAAAACCTGAGACATAACCAGCAGTGTTTGAGAGACACATCGATGCTGAACATCCTTGGAGGCTGATCCTCTGCTTGCACACTGTGTGAAGAGGGGACACCCTTAAATCAGCATCTGGAAGGACAATTTGGGAGCCCTTTGCTTAGAACTTATGAAAATTAACCCAGAAAATCAATTAGTTGTTTTCATGGCACACGTTTGAGCCTACAGACAGATCAGCCATGGAAATAGACTGTGGAAAAAAATCCACAAGTTACTGTGAATTTACCCTTCCCAGTCCAGCTGTGATGTTTCTGAGTATTAGAAAAATACCTTCATCCTCCTGGAGTTTGTCTGATTTCTTCTAACCATTTCAAGTATACCATGGTATCATTATTTCTTCAAGTTGCTTCTGATACTTCCTCCACTCATCTGCTCATAGCAGCCTCCTAACACTGCTCTGGGTGATGCCTCTGAATGTGCTTAAAGCAGCAAAAGCAAAGTTCTGTTGTGCTAAAGGTGTGCAAAATCCATGAAATGCTGGGTGCTGTTAACTGGGAAATCATTCACTGACCAGAGCTGAGGTGCCTGTTCTTTACACTGCATGAGCTGCTGGAGGAAGGAGCCAGCAGAGCCAGCAGTTTTCCTCCAGATTTATAAATCCCAGGATGTGGATACAGCCCTTTGGGTTCCTCTTGCTCTGGGCCAGGCCCTGGCAGTCCACATGGTGGTGAAAGAGCTGAGTCAATGTACCAATACATGTTGGAGTGAGGGAGAAGAGCAGGGAAAGCTCTTTTGAGACTCTACAAGACTTGTACAAAATGATGTAAAGGAAGAAAGCAGATGTACAGTTCATCTTTCAGCTTTATTCCTTTAACATCCATTTCTGCCTCCAAACAGGACAGTTTCTGGAGCTCACATCAGCAGACCTGTACCTTCCCAGAAATGCAGAGTTCATTCAGGAGTTGAGTCACTGAAGACAGCACATGAAAAATGTGTTTTGGGTAGTTTCCTTTTATCAGCTTGATGGGTAGCTGGCCTGACATATGCCACTTCCAGTCTTTCCAACATTGACTAATAAAAGACCTTAATAAAAAAGTTTATTTCTGTCAGGCTCACGTGGCTACATTGAGGACAGTTGGTAGTAGATATTGGCAGTATTCCCACAGTTTACTATCAAGGTCTTCTATTTGGTAGGCCAGGTGACTACAACTCCCAGACATTGGGGTGTAGGGGGTGAGGGCCTGCTCTTCATAGCTGGTGAGATAATGGAGAAAAAAAGTGAGATCTTTGTACCTGGCATCAAAATATACCCCAATATGCTTTACAGTCTTTGTGACAAGAAGATTTGGGGGTCTGTTGATATAGGAAGACCCATCTTTAACATGCCTGACACATGGCCTTTGGCAGACTGAGACAAATAGCTTTCTTGGAAGCAAGTCCCTGTTGTCCAGGTTGTTCCAGCTCAGCTGTCTGGTGACACAGTGATCCTGTCTGTGTTAAAATAAACCTGCCACCCCCTTTACTCAGTCAGTTCCAGTGTCTGGTCACTCCTGCTCCCATCACTGATTCCAGCGGGAAATCCAGGAGCCAATGCTTGCGTGAGCTTGTGTTGCTGCTGAATAAATATTTTCTGAGCTGGTCTGGTCTTGCCCAGTTACTGCCCTCTTTCAGATTAAAATCGTAATCCAAGTTGCTGTCACTTCATCTCTCAGGCAGAAATAGAGCTGGTGCATAGCTAAGCTGTTCTGGGTGTCCAGTCTTCCTTGGCCTCTCTGGAATCTTGTGCAGGGGGAGAGATTTCTGACCTGTGCTCTTGGGCCAAGCCATGGTGTTTTGGTACTTACTGTCAGTCACTGCCTTCATTCAGTATAGTTCTTTTTCTGTGGCAAAATGTGCTTTTGCTTGAAGCAACACAGGGTGTTTTATTCAAGCCAGGCATTAGTGAGTGGTTATATTGGTCTGAGAGAAGAACTGAAACTGTCCCTGTGTGTAGTCTTCTAGAGATTGTATAGGACTGCAAATATCTAATGATGTTCTTTCTGCCTTAGGGAAGCTTGTGATCTGGAGAAAACCCAAGTTTTTGTGTCTGATAGTGCTGGACACATTTGTGATCCATGTATGAGATGAGTGCAGTAGCTATGTGGTGGGTCCAAACTCAGTGTGGTGGGGTGAGAATTTCAATAGGATTGGGGTCATGTGGGATAGAAGAAGAAAAATGGAAACTGGAGGTGTGGAAGAGCAGTGGTGTCAAGAGGGAATTGGGTTTTGTGGACACTGGTTGTGGGAGTGGTGTTCTATTGACAAGCAGGGAAGGTGACCGTGCATCATTTGTGATAGGGACACAGAGGTCTGTTATTGATTCCTGAATATCCATTTCTGTTTCATGGGGTCTCATCCTGTCAGAGCAGCTCTGTGGCACTGAATGTTGACTAAAGGTTTGACTTTTAGGGGGAAATTGGTGATTACCAGGGACTTGGAGTTTGCCTGGATGAACACACAAACCCTTTACATCCATGGTAGCCAAAATTTGGAGGGTTTTTGCTCTCACCTCGTGCCCTGCCTGTCTGCAGCACTGGGGGCTGTTTGCTTCCTCCACAGCGGATGGGGAGATATTACAGGGCTGCTGAAATAGTAAACTGGAAGAATTATATGGAAATGATGCCATCACCTTCTCCTACTCTTTTAAGGCAAGTCTTTGCAAATCCTTGAGTGGGAGGCACAGGATTGAATAAAGCCGTTGTGCAGCGTACGCTGGCACCCATGTGCTCCCACCCAGTGCTCAGTGCAGCAGCTGCGGCTGCTCAGCAGAGCAACCAGAAACCAGAGCTGGGGCTTGTGTTGTCTACCCAGCTTTGCTCAGCTTTTGTTCATATGTTGGGATTTCTTCTGCTGGGAGACACCAGGAAGAGAGAAATCCTTTGGGTGATACTGCTGTTGTGGGCAGTAGGATATCAGCTCAGGACTTCTGGGTCCTTCCTCTTTGAAGGATGGACTTTATTCTCCAGAACTATAGCAAAAGGAAGTAGAAACCAAAGTGTTCCTCAGATTAAATGTATAAAATAAGGGTTAGCATCTCTCTGTGTCCTGTCATCAACCCTAGCTCTCCTACTATGGAAGTGAGCAGAGCTGAAATGCTGGAGGAAGCCTTCCCTGGTTGTTTTTAATTTGTGTTGAGTTGGTGGCAGAGCTTCTGCAGTCGTCTGAGAGCAGCAGGGTGAATCCATGCCATCTTCTTTTATTTAGAGGTATTACAGTGCAAATTCACTTTTTGCATTTCCAAATTTGCTAATTCATCCTGGAATTGTTGCTTTAGTATTTTTTTTCTGCTTTTAAAAGCTCTATTAGACAATGGCTCTTCATTGCAGCTCCTAATCATTAACCTGAAAGCTTTCCAAAAGGCTCTGAGAAAATGTAAAGCAGCTGACTGCTTCATTTCTGTCTCTTGAACCAATTAACTGAAGTAATAGAGTTTTCGCTGAAGTTGCTTTTTATTATCTTCTCCTGCTAGAAGAACGTATGTTCATCAGAGCTGGAAACAGTCAGTAGAGTGCACGTGAGTTACTACAAACTGATCATCAGATCAAGCTACCACTTGGTGCCATCAGGAAATGGTACTAATTCAGTAAGTCTGTAAAACTTAATTTTCAGAATTAGGAGATGATGTGTGAAGGGAAGTTAACGAGATGGAGAAAGATATAGGGAGCTGAGGAGGTGATCGGTGTCGAAGTTGAAGGCTCTGTTTGTGTTAATGGGAAGTTATAATGAGGTGGAAAATGCCAGATGGAGGGCAGCAGATGATAACAGTCACAGGGAGTAGTCTCGCTTTTTGTGGACTTGTGTGGAAATGGCAGGAAACTGGTACATTTTCAGGTGGCTTAGAGTTCTCACTCCAGTCTTCTGATATGGCTTCAGCAGTATGTAAGGTGCGAAGACCACCCCCTCAGTGGAGTACAGAGAATGAGCAGTTCTGATGTTGTCATTATCTCTGAGGGGAAGGTGAGAACTGAGACCCACCAGCATATTCCAGTGCTGTCCCTGTGAACCCTGATATGGTCAATGGCAGAAATGTCCGTGGTGTGATTCTCTCCCAGACCCCAGGGGATGGCAGAGGGAGAGAGCACGGATGGGTTGGCAGATGGAGTCCTTTAGCTGCTGTCCCCTTCTCATAGCAGCCCTCTCATGTTCTGGCTGTAATCGAGCCAGGGAATATTAGATTACACGGAAGTTTTCCAGCAGCTTCTCAGAGTGCTCAGTTGGTGGTGTTTAAAAACTAGAAACTTTGAGATCATGTCCTGGAAGTACTCAACACTTGGATCTCATCTTCTGTGCTGGCTTCCTGGGAATTTTATTAAGCTGCTAGAAATGAGGTTTTGTGCTTGTAAGATTTCCTGTAATTGTCTCCTGGAAGAATGGATGTGAATGGATCTCTACAAATGAAGGTCACTCAGTCCACTTGCAGAGCAGTGCAAACCTTTTGCTGACAGTTATACTGTGATCTGTTTTAGCAAGTTAAAAGCTGATTTAAGACACTTTCTACCTGTATCTTTATATCTGTGTGGGGTTGGGAGAGGTGCAGGTGAAGAGCAGAAGGTCCGAGTGCAGCAGACATCAGGTTACTGCAGAATTTTGGGCTGGTGCCCCTTGGTTATTGTGTGATGAAGCAGCTCTTTGGTGGCTGGTGTTGGTCACAGTGTCATGGTGGGGTTCCTTCTCCTCTCCCCACTGCTATTAAACGTGATCTCTGGGTTATTTATCAGTGCTTCTCCGATGGCACAGTGTGCATGTGACAAGCCTTGGAGATGCTGGGCAGCGGGAGTTTCCACTTGGTGCTCTACTGTTGCAAACACTGGGGGTTTGGCTGGTTAAATATTTACAGTGGTGGTGTGTCCCCAGGTGCCACTTCACTGGAGCAGATGTTTGTGCTGCTTGGCTTCAGACCAGCATTAGCTTGTGGTGGCTCTTTGATCCTCCACCAAGCCAAACCCTCAGTCTTGTCAGCTGATGTGAAACCATCGGTTTCCTTGTGCTGGGAAATGCAAACCCAGCCTTGTGTCCCCATGGGATACAGCAGTGGACGTTGCTGAGGTTTGAGCCCTCTACAGACTTCTGAGGCTTGGGCAAAGCCAGGGTTTCTGGAGCATCTGCTTGCATTCACAAGTGCAAAGCGATTGTGTAAAAACCCAACTGGAAGTGGCATCAGTTCCTTATTGCTGTAAAAGCCTCTGTTATTGGGATGGAGGTGCTGCAGTTGGGATGAAAACTTTTGGAATGCAGAAGCTGCCATGGGTAGAAAACAAAACCAGCCATGATGTGGAAAGAGACAAAACAAAGAATTATCAATATCTTGCCTTCAGGAGGTGAAAAAGGATTTTGCTGGAGAACTGAAGTTGTTCTTAAGTGGTTTTTATTTGCAGTAAATGCAGAAACTGAACCAGGAACTGATTCCCAGCATGTGAGGAGAAGCTGAACTGTAAAATGTGCTTTTCTTTGTAATAACATCGAGAATTAACCATGCAGCTTGTCTTGATGGATGGAAACATGAATGGATCAAGTGCTCCCAACTGTCATTCAGCAAATTGTGCTGCTTGGAAATTCTGATTCAAGCTAATGTTCTAATAATATTTAATTTATAATTCATTTATGCATGTAAGTGCATCCAGATTCTTCCTTCCGTTTCAGACTTTCTTATTTTGACAGCAAAAAGAATTCTAACTCTTATCACTGATGAAACTTCCAGTTGAATTAAATTCTATTAAATTAAGGAGTTTTATTTGAATTAATAATGCTTCTTTGGTGAAGTCCAGACCTTTGTAGGGCTTCCTATTGCTGTATCTCCTGCTTGCATTGGTGTGCTGAAGCATGGCAACATAGATAAGGACAGTAAATGTAAATACCTCCAGTGAAAAGCTGTGGTGGAGTGGAATTTGTTTGAAGCATATGTGGGACTTGGTTGCTTTGTTAGCCTCAAAAAAAAAAAACAAAACAAAAAAAAACCGAAACGAAACTCACTGCTGAAGGACTAAGGGTGTTTCTCTCTGGGCAGAGCTTTATTTGGAATGTTTTGTTAGGAAATCTTTTGAAGTGCCCAGAGAATTTCGACAAAATGGCTGCTTTGCTCGGGTTTGTTCCTATCTGGATATCAACAGGCTTGCTGCCCTCAGCTCCAGGCAATCCGCCTCGGCTCCAACATGTAAAATTTAATAGGAGGCTGCTGTAAGTGAGATCTGCTGTTTCAGCTTTCATCAGACCACGTTTGGAGGAGAATGAATTATCTGTTTCCTTGCTCTCTGTCCTCCCTGGCTGCTTTCTGTAGGAAAATTCATCTTTGTAAACAGAAAACAGCCTTAGTAGGAGTGTGCTCTCACAGCCTCGGGAGTAATCCCGTCTGAGCAGCAGCGGAGCCTGTTCATAACTAATCTGTGTGGTGTCGGTGGTGGGAAATAATCCCGTGTGCCAAACAAGGAGGCTGAGCAGAGCCCCTGGCTTCCCAGTGCTCTGTAACCCAGGATTTGGACATTCCATTAATTTTTACAGAATGAGTGTCCAGAGTGATGGTTGAGGGCTGGTGGAAAGCTGGAGTGGAACTGGTGTGGAAATAGCACATTGTTTTGGTGGTGTTTGGTTGTGTGCCTGAGGTACAGGGCACAGCTCTCACTGGAGTGGATGCTGTGGTTGACTCCTCCAGCCCTGCTCTGGAATAACTGTGAGGGTTGTGTGTGCGTTCCATGATGGTGTGCCTGGTCTTAGATTGGAACAATCCTTCATGTCAGAACTTCTGGCATTTGTGTTTCACTCTGATTTGCCCTTTAGTTGCCTTCCTCCCAGTCTTCTGTGCTCCTCCAGCTCAGATTGTATCCCTCCCTGTTCAGGGATGAGCAAGGGCAGGGCTGTGTTAATTCTTGCCTTCTGTGTCTGGGAAACAGCCAGGGGAGGTTTGAATGCTACATCTGGGATGTGGCAGGCAGTGAAAGCAGGCAGCCCAGCTATTTCTGGTGGGAGCTTGTCATGCTGCTGGCGTTTCCTTTCTTTTTTTAAATGTTCAACCAACAGTGCTGGAGGAAGCTGGAGCCCAGCAAGCCAGGAGAAGGTGATAGTACACAGAGTCAACAGTATAATCCTAAATAATGTCCAGTTTAGTACCCTGACCTCGCAGTGCTGGGATACCTGGGGGCTCTGACCTAGGGAAACTTTCAGAAAGCTGCAGTGCCTGTGTGTTGGGAAAATGGAGAAGCCACAGATGAAACCCTCTTGTCCTTTCCAACCACATCTCCTTTGGGGAGTGGTATTTGCTGGATCAGCCTTGTTCCACTTAATAATCACTGCAGACCATTGGAGTTTCTTATCAGTGTACTGTAATTTTTCCTTCAGTGCAGGGGAAACCTTCTGTCTTTTTTAAGTCAGCCAGAGATCACTGGCTCAGCTGCCCCTTAGCCTATTAAGTGATTAACAGGTATTCCCAGAAGCTTTAATAAGTGGCCAGGTGGGCTGCTGTGGTAGAAGGTAGGACAAGACTTTGGGCTGATTTTAATTAAAGCTCTCTCAATGCCTTTGCTTGAGAAATGAAGAAAATTGTGTTTTTCTGTACATCTGGCAGATTTCTGGGCTGAGTGAAGACTCCTTATGTTGAAGGGCTGTGTGCTTTGCTGTCTGAATTTCATAACTGGAGAATTACAGGGGCTGGTATTATAACCAAGATAATCTAGAGATAAGATTGGTTTATTTACTAAAGTGTATTTTTATCTTTGATTAAATTGCTCCAGGAATTGTGTCTAAGTGAGCTTTTAAGAACTCCTTTAAAATACTCCTACATAGTACAGCCAGAGTTACAGAAAAGGTTATTGTGGAGATCCAAATACAAAATAATCTGGAAAGATCAGAAACTAAACCTCACAAGAGGCTGCTGGATGAGCTTTTGGGTGAAGGAGACCCTTAAATTCTCATAGACCTTCTTTATTGGCTGGACTGACTTGAAAGAGTTCAGCTGCTTGCTCCCCTCTGTGGGGCTGGATGAGGGAGGGATGCTGTTGGAGAGCTGGTGCCATGTGGTTGTCAGCCAGGCACCTGGTGTTGCTGCAGGGAAGAGTTTGGATCCCTGTCACCTGGGGGACTGGTTCAGGTGTGGGCCAGACCCCCACTGGCACTGTGCAGTGTTTGCAATACCCATTTCTGCTATCTCCTGCCCCATACTCTGTGGATCTGCTGTCCCAGCTGTTCATGGGCTTCCATCAGGGATCTGGTCAAACCTTCTTATAGCTGCTTTGCTTCACATGGGCTTTTTTTAAGCTGGAAAAAAATGCTTAGTTTGGCCTTAAACAATCTGTGCTGGCATTAATAAGAGTCAGAACACGCTGTAAAAGGAGAGGAGTGTCACTTTTTATAGTATAAGCCACAAGACTGGTTCTTTGTGCTTATTACACTGTCACCCGAGGGCTTTGTTTCAGTGAAGGTTTTGTTGGTGGTGGTGGTGGTGAAAGAGGCTGTCCTGCTTTCCCCTTTTGCTAATGCAGCTGTTTGTGTGGTCAGGCAATCAAATAGATTGGAGAACTGATTCCATGAAAAAAAACAATGTAAAGGGAAAGAGAAGATCAGTTCCTGAGTCATTATTTGCAGCATAAAATGGCTGTAGTGGTATGGGCTGGTGAGAGCAGGAGATGTAGGGATGGGTGGGATCTCTGCTGTGGGTGACAGCATTGGCTTTTGGCAGCATCAGGTTGTGGCTGTAGCTTCAGGGCTCAGGAAATCACATTGCTGGTTTATGTCCTACTTTTCAACAGCTTCAGAGCTCCATTGAACGTTGGCCCTGAGGCAAACTTCCATTTTGGTGTCAAATGGCAAAGTACACGCAGCCTCTCTCAGGGCCCTGCTCTTGTCTCCTTTGCATGTAAATGGTCCCAAAACTGAGCCCAGAGAGTGGATTTGGAGGGCTAAAACAGTTCTGGGCTGTAACAGAATCCGTATGGACTGGTGTGTTTCTCATATTATCAAACTCTTGGCTGATAATTCAGATTCAGTTGGAATAAAAACTTGTACATGAGTGAAAATCAGCCTCTTATGTTCCACCTTCCTTCTGACCTTTCTAGACTGTATTTCTTTCCTTAGCTTTCTTTCCTTAGCTGCCCTGAGTTTTTTTTTCTGGATTTCATGGTGCTTCAGGAACTTCTGACATCTTCCAAGGACTTTGTCATCTTACACTGGCAGCCAGTTGTGTTCTAGGACAGTTTTTAGCCCAAGTGTTTTGATGGTCAGGGCTGTATTATCCTTGCTCTGCAAGTAGTGTGGAGATTGTAGCAAAAATTGATATGATGGGTAGAGATCAGCCTTTCCTGCATTTTACAGACATCCTAGAATTGCATTGTGTGGGCATGCTGGATGTGGAGATGTTGGCACTGTGGTAGGTGTAATTAGTCTGGTTCTTAAATCTTCACCCAAGTCTCATTTTATACAGGTGCTTGGATTTATAGAGTTGGGTTTGGTTTTTTTTTCCCTTTAAAATTTGTCTTATCTGTCAAGTCCAGCTATTTCCCAGTCCATCCCAATAAACATGTATTGTCTGAACAGATGATGTTATCAGACACCCTGATTTTCACTTTGCCTATTCAAAGCTCTGCCTTGTGTTCTCACTCTGGCTTGGTCACTCAATTATTGATTGTTTTTCTCTTCTTTCTCCAGAACCCGGCGACTATCACTCGAATACTGCTTAGCCATTTCAACTGGGATAAGGAGAAGCTGATGGAGAGGTAAGCAGCTGCAGAGCTGGAAAAAATGTTTGTTCCTGGGTCAAGTGAGGATGGATGAATGCACAGTGTGTGGCAGGAGGATCTTTTGTGAAAGCTCTAAATGTTCCCCCTTTCCCAGCAAAGGGTGACTGGTGACTCATTGTTTTAATATTATTGATGCCTGGTTAGATTTAAAGTTGTGGAAGTTATGTTGCCCATTGGAAAGAAGGATTTCCAGTTTGAACATGTACAGGCTTTGGGCAGGCTTTGGAAAAAAGCAAGCAGGAACAGGTTCTTGTTATCTAGCAACTGTTTTGGATTTGGGTTTAGCTGCTCATGCCTGTCATGCTGGCATGTGTATTCCTGACATGTTTATTTGCTGCTCTGGCCAAGGCTAAATTGTTCCTGGCTGATAATGCTCCTGCCTTGTCTTCATCTCCACAGCTCCAGGTTTTCTTTAGGGTGTGTAAATAATGGCTTGAATTTTGCCTCTCCCTCCCCCTCAGAGCTGAGTGTTTTATGGTTATTTCCCATCTTTGATTCCCAGCTCTTGGAATGTGCTTGGTAAAAGGTACTTCTCAGTTTGTTCTTACACAGTGGAGACCAAATCCAGCTGCATTTGGTTCATTCCAATGCCAGTGTTGGTGTTGAAGAGAGTTGAGGGAGCTAGAGAATTTAAATTACTTTAGAAACTGGGAGGAGAATTAATCTGGACCAAAAGGAGCAGTAAAAGCTGTACAGGGACTTGCTGGTTGTGCCAGTCTTACTTGGTGTGAAGTGACCAGTGGGTGGGTGTGGAGGGCCTGGTAGCATCATTAGTTTGACTTTTGCCTTAATTACCATTTTCTTTGCCTGATAATCAGGGTATGGGAAGGTGAGATGTGCTTGGTAAACCAGAGCAGTTGTTGGTGCTCCCATGAATTGATAAATGTGTCTTCACTGACCCTGGGGCTGAGCCCCTGTAGTTTGGTACTCTGTCACCCAGGGTAAGAGGAGCAAAGGTTTTCTCACTGTCAGTAATTATTTTGGAGAATAATATTTGTGCTGTCCTTGGCTAATGGATTTAGGACATCTTTAGTGCCCTTTGTGTAATATTTTTGGTTAGTGATGGTGCTCAGGTATATCTTATGTTTTGTTTAACCTAGATTTTTTTTTCTGAAGTGATTGTGGGTTTTCTTACAGCTTTCTAGTCCTTATTTTCCTGAGATTGACCTCTTTAAGTAAATGTTGGAAGTCTGAAAGCTTTGTGTTACAAAAATATACACTATTTAACTACAGCTGTTAAGAGTTCTGACTTAATACCTGCTTTGCAACGTGTCTGCTCACTTGATAATTAAATTTCTTGGGCCAATTCTCTTGGTTGGGGTAAAGTTCACTCTCCTTGACTGGAAGATACCCCTACACAAGTGCACTGAAAAGCCATCCCTTTGTACAGTAGGTTTTGTCCCTTGTTGTTGAAAGCTTGTTTAGGGTTGCCATCATTTAAAAATAAAAAATTGGGTTGCGGTTTTGGTGGTTTTGGGGGTTTTTTTTGTGTGTTTTTTTTGGGGGTGTTTTTTTTTTTTGTTTGTTTGTTTGTTTTTGTTTTGTTTTGTTGTTTTGGTTTTTTTTTGTTTTTTCTCAAGGGAGGTGCCAGCCAGGTCAATGTGTTAAGGCTTTTACAGTTTAAGTATATGTTATATTTACAAATCCACAGGTAAACATATTCATTAAAATACTTAACTCAGCAGGATTACCCCTGTGAGTAATGGAGTACATGACTTGCTTAGGCAGACCTGTTGCACACTGGTCCCAGTTTTGGTGCTTCTTGATGTCCTGTAGTATTAGAAAAACACCAAAACAGGATCTCTCCAGTGCCTGCTGCTGCCTTCTTTTCACTTTTCACCAAATGACTTCCATGAAATCTTCTGGAGGGCTGAGCTGTGTTAAAGCAGGAGTAGGAAGCTGAGAACAGGCTCTTGGTGTTGAACAGGGTTTGGTCATTGCTGTGGTGATAGGTGAGGATTAAGGGAAAAAAAAACCACCCCAAAATACACATTTTGCTTGAAAGTTCCTGTTGTTTGATGGTGTGTATTTGCAGTTCCTAATTAGTGCCTGTTTTCTCTTAGCTCATGGTGAATCAGCACGAGCTCCCAGCAGCCTTATCAGTCCTGGCCTGGAGGAAAGCACTGCAACCAAATGGCTCCTCTTTTTTTGATAAGTGGGGAGGTCTGAGCTTGTGACATGAAAATTTCTCTGTTTTCCCACTTTTTTTTTAGCCTTGTTATGCCTATTTTTAATGAGTAGGTTGTTACTGTCTGTGCCGGCTGTGTCATGGAGTAATTACACAGTGGTGTTCAGAGGGCAGATGTGCTACAGATATTTATTCCACTTACAGTAAAGTAATAAAAGCCACAATTAAAAAACTGCCCTGTCCCACTGGTGAAACTCTAATTGTTTGTGTGCAAAAGCAAAATTGGGGGTTTGGGGTGGGTTTGTTTGTAGGATGGAAGTGATGAGTGGAGGAAATACCAGTTCAGCCTCTGATAACGCTGCATGTGTTTAGGAGAATAAAGATATCAAATATTATTTTCCTGGGTCTTGCAAGCTTGATTCCTAGGGATGGGAGAGCACCAGGTGTAGAATGACCACATCACCTCAGAACCAAGTGAAGAAAGTGCTTTAGCTTGAACCTTATCTTTATTATCTTCCAATTTTACTGTGGCTGATGGTGTTCTCTCCTGAGGGGAGTTTGGGGAGGCACCTCTGTGTGATGAAGAGGTTAAAATGCAGCTCTCCTGCTTTATGTGCCTTCCCCTGGTCATTTTGTTAAGAGAAAAGTGTCTCAGCATGTCCCCAAAGCCTGATTTAATCCCTGGAGGCACAGCCAGAGATACAGCAGTCCCTTGTAGCTGCTTATCTTGGTGGCCACATGTCCCTGTTCCCTCTGAGTGGAGGAGGGATGTCAGGAATGCCCATACTGCCTCTTCAGAACCTGCTGCCTGCTTTCCTTGGAACAAATAAATACTTTCCACTCTTCAGCAGAGGCTGAACAGGTGAAAAATGGTGCATGGCAGGAGTTTTGATCTTTTACTGTGAGTGTTTTGATGCACTGACACACACAAATGCTCTTCCATGGAAGTAAATATCCCAAAGTGTGTACTAGAAGCAATTTTTTTTCAGTGAAAAGGCTTTTTATCTTTGATACTCCCATGGGTTGGATTTGATTATGTCTGGAAAATGGCGATTAGGCAGTTACAAACAGCAGGAGGGAATTTTGAGGAGATAAAGAGGCTGACAGCTTGATCCCTCTGCCAAAAAGACTTGGTGGTGTTACAGGTTTGGTCTTGGTAAATAGAAACATTTGAAAATAATAGGAAAACACTGGTTTGTCTATTCATTTTAAAATAGCAGAAACCCCCCAACTTTGTGTTGAAGCAAATTATCTTCAAAAAATTAATAGAGGAAATTCTCATGCACCAGAAGAGCTGATATTACTGAGTATCTGCATTGTGAAGGGAAAGGAGGGCACAGGATTTAAAGGGCAGTTTGGAGGTGCTCTGCTCCTTCCCTAGGATGAAAATAAGGATGGAGGCACCAAGAACCAACCCTTTAACAGAGAATATTTAAGGAAAAATGAGAATTCTTGGAGTTGTAAAGGAAGGGAGGAGGAATGCTGACCTGGAGGAGATCTGGAGCAATGTAGCCATCCTTTGCAATGCATTAGGTGAGATTTGGAGGAGAAATCTAAGTGAAGTTGTATCAGATCAGGGCTGGGATTGCATGTGGTTTGGCTTCCTTGGATTCAGGGAGGATGAAAGGAAATGGAAATTGGTGGTGGAGAAGGTTTGCTGGCCAGGGAAGATGGTGAATGTCACATGAAGCTTGGCTGCTGTGGGAGGGAAGGGTGTTAGAGCTGCTGCCTGGAAATCCTTGGACCAAAGAACATGGGAAGGGCAAAGGGAGATCTGCCTACGTGGATGGTCTGTGGTGATGCTGGAACAAGCGGGGAAAAGGGATGGTAATTGGAATTAGGTGTTGTTCCTGACCTTTGAAGGAACTGCAAGAGTCTTCTGACTGAGCTCTTGGCATGTTTGCCTGAGGAGTGATGGAGCAGATAGAGAGCTGTTGGACTTTGGAGTATCCATTGGAGCTGTGTGCTTTCAGGGAGATCCACTCTCTAAAAATGCAGTTTTCCTCTGCATTTTCTGGAGTTCTTACGGCCCAGTGGCTGCATGAGTATGAATCTGAGAGACATACCTAAAAATAAATGTGGAAATTACTTACTCAGAAAGAAAATGCATGAAAAGAAAACAGCATGGAGAAGCAGGAATACTATCCATAGGCATTTAAAGGGGATAGGAAATTCCAGGTGAAAAAAGACAAGTTCCTGACATGGATATTCACCCTTAAAACCAGCCCACCACTACAAAAACCTCTGGTATTTCCATAAGCATTTAGCTGGTCCTGAGTATCAGGGTTCAAATTGCATCATAGCATTTGTATACAAAACTATTTTCCTTGCAAACTTCTCACCCAGCTGTGTGTCTGCTCTCCTCAGAGCGTGTCCTGTGCTGCTCCTGCTGCCTCTAAGAGCAGTTGGAAGGCTGGAAAACTTTTGTGAGCTTAATATTTATCCGTGATTCTTAATAAACAAATAATGCCTGTAATGGCACTGCACTGAATTCACTTGCTAAAATTTTCTAAATACATAATTTTATATATTTAGATTTAAATATAACATGCAAAATTCTAAATATAATCCTCTAAGCAAACAAAAGAACTTGGTTGAGTAAAATCCTGAGCTAACACTGAAGAACAATGGCAAAGCCTTGTGGGTGCTGTGGTGCCAGAATTCACCACTTCCATCTGGATTCAGTGTCTTGAAATTTAAGATCTAAAATACATGAACTGCATGGAGAAACATATGAAACAGCAGGAAAATTGATATTTTTTGAATTATAAATCAAGCCTTGTTGGTAGGTAGAGCTGTAATGGAGCTGGGGAATGACTTGCTGGGTTTGGCTGGGGGATGTGTGCATGTGATGGGGCTGGTTAATTGTCTGGTTTAATTAGTTCTTTGCAGCTGCTGCAGGCTGGAGAAAGGTGTGTGAAGGATTCTGGGAAGAGGCTGAGCTTTCTGATAATTATTCTCTCCAGTTTGGTCCTCCTCTCCAAAGAGGAGCTTTTTATAAGCCTTTAAAGCAAACCAATACTGTTTCCCTTAAGGGAATAGGAAATAGAAAGGAAGGGATCTTTTTTCACCCCCCAGGCAATTTTGCATCCTCCTTTCCAACAGGTACCTGATCTTTGGAAACATTGTAAACCTTGAACTGTATTTTTAAGGAGTTTGTTAAATTACCTCAGGTTGATTGAAGAGAAAAGATGCTCAAACAGCTAATGATCAGAATATTAGGAAAAATGGAAGGCTTCAGTTGAAAAGAATTGAGCTTGAAGGCATCAAACATGTGCTTTAGGAAGGTGTTCCAGTGCCTGAACTGTGAACTCAGGTGTTCTTGCTCTAGTTTCCTGTCCTGAAATTTTAATGCCAAGCAATTGAGAGAGTCACAAATTACTTGAAATGCAGCTGAAGAATTGAAGGGGCCTGAATTTCCAGTGTGTGTAATTCAAGTGCAAGTCTCTGAAATTCTGTAGTTGTCTAATATCCACCTCTGTGTTGTGTTAGAGAAGGGTTTGTTGGAAGTAGTGGGTGTCTGAGTTTTGAAATACCAAAAGCATCTTTGTACACTTAGCTGCTACACAGAATGGAAATATTATTTAGAAGGTGGTTAAATTTTCATTCTGTCCTGTGTTACAGGTACTTTGATGGCAACTTGGAGAAGCTCTTTGCAGAGTGTCACGTAATTAATCCAAGTAAAAAGTCACGAACGCGCCAGATGAACACCAGATCATCAGCCCAGGACATGTCCTGTCAGATCTGCTATCTGAACTACCCAAACTCCGTGAGTACCCAGTGGCCCTGCTGCTACTTGTCAGTTTCTTGAGGTTGGGATTGAAGGTATTTGAGATGGTAGTTTATGGTTGGACTCAGGTGTTTATTAATTTTATCAGTGAAACCGCCTCACAACCATGAGTTCAGCAGCGTTTCGTTAGCAAGGCACAAAATGGCTAACTAGCTCTTGTTACAAGGCCTTTTAAGACTAAACTATCCAATTAAGAAATGACACCTAGATTATTTTCCCTTTTAACCCAATAACTGAGCCCTGGAAGCCCTCAATGCAGACTTTTCTGTCCAATTACAAAACATCACCCAAACCCATGAAGAAGGAGGAAGAAGGTAAAGAAGAACAACCTACTTCTTCCCTAAAACCTCCATCTTTATTTAATATCTATTTATATGAAATATTCATATTTATTAATATAATTTCATATTTATTTCTATATTCTAAAATCCCAAACTCTAAGTTTTCCACCCTGTCATATTACAGATGTCTAACCAACTACATGCCAACATCTCAGTGCTATCAATCAATTTTGGAGGTCCTCTCCACAGCCTCAGGTCAAATGCAGTGCTCTCTTGCAAGTCTGTGCCTTTCAGCACAGCAAGTTTAAAATTCTCAGCATCCAGGGTTCCAACACTAACTGAGCAGCAACTCCCCAAGTTTCCAACCTGAAACTTCACATTTTCCTGCAGAACACCTCTGAGGGTGCTGGGGCCCGGGCAGTGGTGTGGTAAAGTTCAGGACAAAGCAAGCAGGTGATGTTTGCAAAGGTCTGATACCAAGTGAGGTGTACAAATAAAGGATGTGTGAAATTCAAAATCTGTGAAAAGCATGATGGGCAAAGGGATTTACTTAAATAGAAAGATAAGGTAGGAAAACATCTTTTAAAAGCAAAATAGTCAAACTAGGAAGTATAGAAAAAGGTAGTAGAAGTAAAATGTGGATATCTTTGGATCTTTATTATATTGGACAACACCCTCTTGGTCAGACATGAGGGTGTGTTACCCAGTGCTTGCTGTGGCTCTTTATCAATGCTCTGGGTGATAGTGCTACTTTTTTTGTCACTGTTGACCAAACTGAGGCATTCCCATACACTGCTGAGAGGTCCAGGCTCTGATGGGGCTCCCAGGGGCAGGACATACTGCTGGGAGACCTGGGAGAAAAGGAGGTGAGTGGGAAAGCTCAAATAGGAGAGTTTGAGGCAGAATCAAAAAGGCAAAGTGCTGATAATAAGCAATTCTTCTTTTATTGGAACCTGCTCTTTGTGGGGGAGCTGCCCTTCCAGAACACCCTCAAACAAGTGCTGGGCCTTTCCAGGCAAAGCTGCCCTGACATAAGGCTTTGCTCTTGCTCTGGGTGTGTGTTCAGCAAGGAACCATGATAAACTTTGGGGTTCAGGAGTAGCCTGGGGTGAAGTTCCCTGGTTGTGGCCTCTCCCTTGCTCTGGATCCTCTTCCCTGGAGTGGACAGAGCTGAGCCAAGCTCAGCTTCAGGCCTCCCATTCTCAGCATTAAGGTCCCTGTTGCTCTTAAG
This sequence comes from Fringilla coelebs, assembly GCF_963513975.1. Lineage (NCBI taxonomy): Eukaryota > Metazoa > Chordata > Aves > Passeriformes > Fringillidae > Fringilla > Fringilla coelebs. Next base: position 4,838,429 of record NC_140038.1, on the reverse strand, counting down.
CCAGGAACCACAAGGCTTCATGTGTCTCCTCTTCAGCCTTGTGTGCCCTGACTTCCTTCTTGTGAAGAGTAGCTGGGAAGGCAAATTCCTGCTCTATATGATGAGGTGCTTTGTGAAAAAAAGGCAATATATTCTAATATATTGTTCTCTGGGGGTACAACTCACAAGTGACAGGCCTGTCCTCTGGCTGGGGGTGCTGTGCTACCTGGGAAGCAGAATCACAGAATCATGGGACAGGCCCACAAGGATCATGGAGTCAAGCTCCTGGTCCTGCACAGGATAAGCTCTAAAATCATACCCCAGCATTGTCTAGAGTTTTGCAACTGGAAAGAACAGCACAAAACATGCTAACACTTCTTGATTTTGTAGCTCAAATAGAAGTGGCCCAGTTGTTAGAAGAGCAGATTTTTAGCTGGAGCAGAGAGATGTTGCAGGTGAGCAGGGCTCTCTCTGTTGCTGGTGTTAAAAGACATCACAGGGGACTCTGTTTCTTTGCCCTACAGAAGAGCTGGAGTCTAGAGGAAAACTAGTATTTATTATTTCTTCTGTAAAAGGCTGTAGTGTTTGTGTCTAAGGTGATAGAAATCTGTTTTGAAGCTGTTTTAGTCGATGTGAATTATAAATTCTAGGATTATTTTTATGTTCAATACCCAACCTAAAATCTCAGCTTTGAAAATCCTCTTGAAATAATTAGCTAATTATTTTTAAGCTGGGGGTGGGTGGGGGGGGTTTGCACTGAGAGCCCCTTTCAGCCTATGGAAAGCTGAGAGTTTGGAGGTGTTAAGAAGTTTTACAGTGTACAGTTGTTGCAGGAATGTTAGTCTTGAAATTCCCTCTCTCCCATCTACAAAAATCTCTGTAGCTCTTCAGTCACCTCCAAAGAACTGTGGTTTGAGGTTTTGGGAAGCACCTGCCCAACAAAGCATTTGAAGCTCTCACTCTGCAAGTTTGAGGACTTAAGGGAGATGTTTCACCTGCTCTGTGTCCCTGTCAAACACTGTCAGGTCCCAGCAGTTCTTTTGGGTGACACCTTTGTTAGTAAGACAGGAATTGGGAGGGTGGTGGCTTTGCCTTCCTCCTCTCTTGCCCCTCACCTTCAGGAGAGTGGGCTGGGGGTGTTTTTGGGAACATCCTGCTTTGTCCAGACTGCAGATGTTGAGCACAGATGTGGTGACAGCAGAGCTGTCCCCTGGGCTAATGAGCTGCCTAAGGAGTTACTGCTCCCCCCGTCCTTGGTGGTTTTATCTTGGCCTTTTTATTTGCTCCCTTGACATCTGCTGTCAGCTGAGCCAAAAATAATTGGGAACTCCCTCAAAGTAAAGAAAAGAGCTGAGAGATTCTCTGCATTCCTTGCAGCCTGGGAGGAAGTGTGGTGGTGGCTGCCTTTCTGTGAGCATTTAGCAAAGCATTTCCCTGCCTGAAATAACCAAAACAGCTCTTCCATGAAGATGTGTTCTGTGCTGGTTCCTCATGTGTGCCTGCTGCAGGAGTGTTGAATTCAGTAAGAGATGATTCCCTTATCTGTGCTTGCTTCCCATCATATGTGGAGAAGCCAGAATTCACAGAAAAGCCAATGCAGTCTTTGGGATGGTTTCATGCTATGGCATCCCAAAAGTTCCAGATGTTGAAGTGTTTTTACTCCAACTTTGCATCTCCAGGAGATGTCACTTGGCCACAGCAGCATCTGTGGAGCATCAGATAGCTTGTTAGCTTGCTCAGTAAGGGTTCAGAAATTGGAAGGTGTCTTTTTGCACTCTTGCAGCCAGTGTACCTGGCACCACATAGGTGTCAGCCTCCTCTCTGATCTCTTTGTTGGTTTTTTTGGGATGGATGTTTCTATTTTTACCTGGAACCAAGTCATGCTCAGGTCAGACTCAGCTGTGCTGGTGCTCACAGGCTGCAGCCTGTGCTGGTGGCAGGAGTGTCAGAGCAGTGTAATCACAGCCTGCCAACCCTGGCAAAGGGCTGCTGACAGGCACCTGCCCTGGGCAATGCCAGAGCATCCAGAGATGGCACAGCACAGCTGCTGCACCTCTGTGGCATGGACAGAATGTATCTGTGGTGCCTGAGAATGCTTGGAAAGAGCATTTGCTTCAAGTGGAATCTCCTTTCCTCAGTTACCACCATTCTGCTGTTGTTTTGGGCTGTTCCACAGAGGATTCCAGGTTCTGTCCTCTGTGGAGTTTTCATGATTTGATGGTGTCTGAGGGTAGAGTTCTGGTTTTATCTCACTAGCTGAGGAGTTGGTTTGAAAAGCTGAGCCAGCAAATACTACCTCAATAGTGGTACAAATGAAGTATTTTAAATACAGTTTTCCTTGGTGCTGACTTTGAGTATAAAATAACTTTCAGCTGACCAGAGAAAAGTACTTTAGTTCCACTTTTTCCTCAGCAGTGTTTGCTTCTCCACCCCTTGTGTAACCACTCAGTCCCAGATGATATCTTGACAGCTCTGTGCAGATAATGCAGACATGGATGGAGTTGTCCCTGTTGCTGTCTGTGACAGCAGGTCATTATTGAATTCTATTTAGCAATTTACACCTGCCAATTAGGATCTTGAGTGTCCTCATCTGATGAGCAGCTGGGTTTCAGGGGGAACTTCCCTGGGGAGGTGTGGAACTTTTGGGCAGCACCCACATGTGCCAAGGGGAAAAAATAGGAAGAATGAAGACTCTGTATCCTTGTCACTGTGACTTGTTTGGTGTTGCATTTATTTGACTGATTTCCAAAGCAAAATGGAAGAGAGCCATGCTGTGCCCCATGTGCACTCCTAAAAAACTGATCCTAAAACAAGGATCAGTTGAAATGGGCAGGATGGAAACATGGGCCACACCTGTCCTTGCTGCTGGGCTTGGGGATTAAAGTCTGGCTTTGGAAGAGTGACTAAGGCTGCCTTGGCAATGTTCTGTAGGGGTGATGATGCAAAGTGAATAGCAGTGTCTCAGGTTTGGTGTGAGGAATGAGGGATGGGATGGGATGGATGAACTGCACAGCAATAAGAAGGATGGAATTATGGAGTCAATGCATGGGATAAAATGAGGCCATGTTTTGTGTTCTTTGTCATTGCAGTACTTCACTGGCCTAGAGTGTGGACACAAATTCTGTATGCAGTGCTGGAGTGAATATTTAACTACCAAAATAATGGAGGAAGGCATGGGACAGGTAAAATCTCAACTCACCTCCTGGCTTATTTCTGGAAATCCTGTATATTGGAGAGATGGGGGAGAGTCTCTCTGCTAAAGTTTAAAAAAACCCAAAAGAGCAACAGAGAAAACCCAAACCCCAGTGTTTTGGGGGCTGCAGGCTCTGCTAAGGTTAATCTGGAGAGAATTCAGTGGAGTTGATGTAGGTTTGTGGGCTGGGGAAGGAAGAACCAGTGGCAGACCTGGGAGAGGCAGGGCACTCCTTTGGCTGTGGATTGTAGTGAAATCTGGTGCCTTGGAATTCCTTCTGATGCAAAACCAGGATAACCACTGTTCCTCCTCTGACCTTTTTGTGTTTTTCAGACCATTTCATGCCCTGCCCATGGCTGTGATATCTTAGTGGACGACAATACAGTTATGTAAGTAATTCTCATGGCTTTGCTCTCTCTTTCCATTGTGTTACTCATGTGCTATTCAGATCTATTCAAATGCTTCTAACAAACTGCACAGAGGCTTGCAGGCAGCAGAGGAGCCTGTCTTCAACTGTCTTTGATTCCAGAATGTCTCTTAACTTCCTGTTCAGGTGTGAAAACTCCATGTGATGACACTGGGAGGAAACACTCCCTGACCAGTTTGGTCAGTGTGACACCAGGGTTTCCAAACCCTGTTTTACTGCTTTGTGCATTTTGTTTCCTTTGATTTATGTAGGAATTTAGGACTACTACCCAGGTCAACCCACTGGTTGCCCAAGCCCTATAGCTGTAGTTAATAGGTGAGTCAGAGGACAGGAGTCCTAAGGGCTGATGCAGGATATGTTTTTTGCCCTCTGATAGGAGGCAGTTGACCCTCAAACACAAGATTTGATTTAGGTGGTGTGTCATCCTGTGTCCTTGGAATTGTCAAGTTGTCCAGCTGTAGAATGACTGATGCAGTTCATGGTGGAGCAGTGAACTCCATGAGCTTCCTTCTCTTTTAAACTGGGGGAGGTTGTTGCATGAGCAATATCCTTTATAATGTTGATCATTGTTAAAGTTCATTTTAATTCTTCTTGCTAAAACATCTCAGTAGAGGCTTATTCTGTTACCTTACTCTTTCCTTCCTGAAGCCTGACTCACTCATTGATATTAATTTGGTGGTTTTTATTGTCAGTTGCTTTCAGAGTAACGATTTTCCCAATTTTGGATCTTGGTTACTCATGGAGTGTAGGCTGGATGGAAGTGGAAGTAGCTGAAATGCTTTCCTGCCCTGTTGAGGAGTGGTTTGTAGAGCCTAGTGGGTGGAAACTGAGCTGAAGTTGGCATATCTTGAGTAACTTGATTGAGATTTTTGTTTACCAGACGTTGAACTTCAATTTGTGGAGTCAAACGCTCTCAGCAGGACTTTTTGGAGTGTTTTCTTGATTGCAACAGTTGGAATGAGCTGTTCAAACAGTGCATGTGAAATTGAGTAGCTGAAAGCATTGGAGGTGGCAGTGGCAGCAGCAGCAAGGAAAGGATGGAAGAAAAGGAGGGCAGTGCTGTGGGATTCCCCTTGGCTGGAGAGAGCAGGGATAGGGCAGTGACAGCTGGGTGCTAAAGCAAGCAAGTCCCATTTGTCTGAGTAAAACAAGAAACTGTTTCTAGAGGTAAAAATCCACCTTTCCCTGTTTTACCTGGATTTCTGTGGGGAGGAAGGTGCATTTTTTTGAAAAAATTCTTTCCTTTAAAAGCCAAGATAGACAACTGTGGCAAACTTAGGATATGTCAATATGTATGGCAAAAAAAAGTGAATGATCTCAACTGGAACCTGCACCCAATTCTGTCTTGTTAATTATTACTTTTTAAGTCCTTTCCTGTTTACAAAGTCTCCAGCTCTCAGTTTCCAAGCAATATGAATACAAAATTAATATGATTTATGGGCATGGGTTTCACCTCTTAATTTGTCTACTTTCATTTATGATTTGGCAAAAGACAGTAAAATTCAAAGCAAAATTCTTGAAGATCTTGACCTGGTGATGTTGATTGGGGCAATCAAAGCAGGTTGATAAGCAAAAAACCAGTGGATTATGTGCTCTGGTTAGTCATGGTATGACTAATAATTTAAATTCCAGTACCTGATATATTGTAATAATACAGCACATTTTCAAGGTGCTATTTAGTATGTCTTGAAGCCCAGGTATGGGGTAAAAAAAAAGAGATTTATAATTAATACTAAATTCAAATTGTTTTCTCATTCTTCAGTAAGTTTGACTCCAGAATTGCAGGAGATGCTTTGTCAGCTGATTTGTTTTATTTTAGCTCTGGGAATTGAGCTGCCACGTGCTGTGATTTATGTAATAACCAGCATGTGCTTGGGAGAGGAGCTCCCCAGCTGCCCAGGGCTGGGATTTGTGCACATCCCATGGGCACACACTGCTCCTCAGGGAGTGCTGTAATGATAACATACAGGAGTACCCTTAGTTTTGGCTGCAGCTGAAAAGGAAAATCCATTAATTCCAATATTTATCGATGGTATGGCCTGTATAAAGCTGTATTCCACAGTAGGATTGAAACCAGGAATGCCACAAAGGGTGTGTCAGTGCAGCTTTATATTTAGATATATTGGGAAGACATTTCAGTCATAGCTAAAAGACATTTTTAGAAGTGCTTAGCAATCCATAATTAAGTTATTTTGGATGCATTTAGGCTGGGCAGTCTGCAAATGCCAGCTGGAATGGTGTGCCCAGGAGAAAAGTGGTCACCATGTTTGTCAAGGGTTCCCATCAGTCAGTTTTCCTCTGCTCTCCCAGTTCCAAGCAGACTGGAATTAATTTAAAGTCCATGTTGTGTACACTCCTAGTATTATTGATACAAACTTTGTTTTTATGGTAAATAGATTAAAACACCATTAATTTTGAGGCTGAAGCTGTAGCATTCCCCTGAATCCCAGATAACATGAGGCTTCCCAAAGTTATTAGCCACACAAGGGTTGTTCTGGAGCTTTTTAAAGGGATTTGCCACAAAATGTGCCTGTTTTATGTAAATGAGCTGATTAAATTACTTGCTTTGTTTCTTGGGCTCTTCAGGAAAGTGTTTTTAAATAAAAATCCTCACACCAAGAGGTTCACTTCTTTCGAACTGAGTGAGCTTTCTGTTTCTGGAGCTAATATATTTATATATTGAATAGAATGAATGTAGCTTTCATAATGATCTAACAAATAAATAGAGAACAGGTAAGTACAGAAAGTACCTGCAAATGTAGAAGGATGAATCAAACCTTATTTGTCTTAACTTAATGGCAGTGTATGGAAAAAAACAAGATTTCTGCTACAATTTTTCTGTTTTTTCCCTTCCTACAGGCGTCTGATCACAGATTCCAAGGTTAAATTAAAGTACCAGCATTTAATAACCAATAGTTTTGTAGAGGTGAGTTTTTGAATTTTTTAATGGCTTGTAGGGTTTATCTCACACATGTACCAAGCCAGAGGCTGGAGGCTTGTTTAGAACTGCAGATGAGGTTTTTTGCATAGTCTGTAATCAGGTGTGAAGGCAGGGGTTGTTTTATGGTCCTTTGCATTACAGGGATAATTGTAGGAAAATACTAAAAAAACTTCAGGACAAAAGACCTAAAGAGAATGTAAGAGTAGTTGCTTAATATTTGAGTTCTGAGAAGCAGAATTACATAGTTATAATAGTTACATAATAGTTATGTAATATTTATGACTCTTGAGTGTTACCTGAGATACTTCACATTGAAAACCAGGAAATGCTGTAAACAAGAACGTGCCTTAAACATTTTACCAGTTGAAGTAAAACTGCAAAAGTGCTTTAGCAAAACACCAATAGTTTTCTAGCCTCCAAACAAACTTGGAGAAAGGTGCTTTGCAAGATGTTTGCACTGTCCTAGTTTCCCAGCTGTGTGGGTTCAGCTGTCCTGTAGAGCCCGGGGCAGAAGTTGTTACGGGATCAAGCTTTCAGTCCTTGCCAGAAGTGATGGGTGCGCTGGGTTTGGTTTTAATTTCTTAGCTGTTTGCAGCCACAACAAAGGGATGCAGGGCAGGAGCTGTCCTTGAGCACAGCCTTCCCCTGTGATGTGGGATGTGTGCTTTGTTCTGCAGTGTAATCGACTGTTAAAGTGGTGTCCTGCCCCCGACTGCCACCACGTTGTTAAAGTCCAGTACCCGGATGCTAAACCCGTGCGCTGCAAATGTGGCCGTCAGTTCTGGTAAGAGCCAGCGAGGAAAAGGTGCTGATACTGCTTTGTGCTCACTGCCCTGAAGTGTGTTAGTGTGTGTTCACTACACACTCTAGGCCCAGGCTGCTTTGGCTTGGGAGGGACCTTAAAAGTGATCCAGTTCCACCCCCTGCCACGGGCAGGTGTTGCCACATTTCTCTTCGAAGAGAAAAGCAAGGCACGATTCTTCCCAAGGATTTCTGAGATTCACATTCTCTGAACCTCAGAGAAAGGGAAAACACAGTTCTCATCACTTGCTGTGCCTGTGTTGTGCCAAAGTAGAATGCAATATGGAGATTGTTTATCCAAAGTGAGGATGTTTTTTTTCCTTGGCCTGTCAGGGCCAAGAGAGAGAGAGCAAGTTGTGTGTGTGTGTGTGTGTGGGGACTGCCGGGTGACAGTCACGAGATTCAGTGCAGTGTGAGCAGTTGTGTGCAGAGTGAGTGCTGGGCAGATTCAGTTTAGATGAAATGTATATAATATAGTATAATAAAGTAATTAATTAGCCTTCTGATATCAGTGGAGTCAGATGCATCATTCTCTCTCCCCTTTGTCGGAGTCGCCTTTGATTTACAATAGGCAGGGAGGGACACCTTCCGCTATCCCAGGCTGCTCTGAGCCCTGTCCAGCCTGGCCTTGGACACTCCAGGGATGGGGTGACTTCTCTAGAAACCAGTTTCAGTGTCTCACAACTCTCACAGTAAAGGATTTCTCCCTAATAATATCATCTGACTCTGTCCTCTGGCAGTGGGGAGCTATTCTCCCTTGTTCTGTCACTGTTTTGAAGTGGCCCTTGAGGGATTTCAGGATTGAAGGGGGGTGTGAGTTGAGTTTCCTTAGGACTGGCTTTGAACAACCCAAAAGAAAACTTAAACTGTTTAATTACTAGTACAGTCATCTTCCCTGATTGCTTATTTTCCCTTTCTTGCCCTTACAGCTTTAACTGTGGTGAAAACTGGCATGATCCTGTTAAATGCAAGGTAAGCACATCAAAGTTCTTGTCCAAATCTGTGTTTTAAAAAAGTTTAAAATAAATTTATGTGCAAGACTTAGCAATGAAGCCCAAGTTTTTGTGGTTGTCCATAGAATCATAGATGATCCTGAGCTGGAAGGGACCCCCAGGGATCATTGAGCCCACCAGGGAGCAGAGTAGCCCCTGTTAAAATCACAGGCTGAGAAGCAGCAGTGAAATCCTGTTGGGTGCTTTTACTGCTGCCTCACAGTTGGACCTTGTGGGGGAACAGTGCCTCATCCAGGTGGGAATTGTCTGGAAGAGGAGGCTGTTAGACCTGTGACCCCCTGCAGAGGAGTGAAGGTGCTTTTTGGACAAGGAGCATTTCTGTAGGAGTTGTTCCTGTTGGTGTTTGATGCTTTGTCAGGTGTTATCTGTTGTGCTGGAGGAACTAATTTGGTTTTGCTGGTTTGGGTTGGAAGGGACTTTAAAGATTAGTCCCACAGCCTGCCATGGGCTGGGATACCTTCCACTAGCCCAGGGTGCTCCAAGCCCCGTCCTTGAACACTTCCAGGGATGGGGCAGGCACAGCTGCTCTGGGCAGCTGGTGCCAGGGCCTCCCCACCCTCACAGGGATGGATTCCTTCCCAGTATCCCATCTATCCCTGCCCTATGGCAGTGGGAAGCCATTCCTTGTGTCCTGTCCCTCCAGGTCTTTGTAAACAGTCTCTCTCCATCTTTCTTGTAGGCTCCTTTCAGGTACTGAAAAGCCACAATTAGTCACCCCAAAGCCAAAATGTCCTTATTAGGAGTCCATCATGAAGTTTGTGTTGATTAAGAGCTGCAAACTCGTTGTAGGAGTGTTTGTGCTGGGTGCTCCTGCTTGCTGGATCAGGATGGAGCAGCAGGAACTGTCTGCCACTAAGTTAGTGGCTGTTTGCACAGTTTTCCAGTACCAACACTCCCCAGTTCCCATGTGGCTGGGTGTACCTTTCCTTAATGTGAGCAGGTGTCTTGGGAACATTTGCTGTTCCTCCAGCTAGATTTAAGACTCTTGTTCCATCATTTTTCTGACAGTGGTTAAAGAAATGGATTAAGAAGTGTGATGATGACAGTGAAACCTCCAATTGGATTGCAGCCAACACAAAGGTGAGAGGCTTTCTCCTATTTTATATAGAGATTTTATACAGATTTGTCAGGTGAAAAGGACATCAATCTAATTCCTTGCACTAGGATTGCTTTTTCTCTTCCCTGTTAAGAGCAAGCCTTAAAATCCACAGTACACTCAAGTGCTCTTGTTTGAAGAGTGAACAGGTGTTAATGCCTGGAATCAGGTGAGTTTCTTCAAGTTCAGTGAAGGAAAGTGCTTGGAAGAAACAGTTAATTGGAGACTCAAAGGAAGCTCAAGATTTAAGTCTTTAGGCTCCTGTCTGGCACCAGTGGCTTCCCTAAGCAAATCCATGGCCCATCCCATGTGTGGAACATGTTACCACCACCCGTGGCTCAGTTTGGCTGGGATCATTTACATCTGCCTTCAAATCCCTGGGATTGGCCTCCGGAGGAGCCTTCATTTCTGCTGGGCAGCATTCCAGGTGGAGACTGGCAGAACAGCTGTCTGGGATTTCATTATGTAAAGGTCTTCCTTCTGCTTAGCCCAACTTTGACTGAAACTCTAGCATTTGATCATTTTGGGACAAATTAAAACCAAGATTGTCATGGTGACAAGGACACAAAAGCAGCAGATCCCATGGGGGTGAGGAGGAGGCCTGAGGCTCCCAGCTGAAGGAGGAAGGTGGGGAGGGAGTGAGGAAATGGCTGCTTTGTTTTCTTAGCTCTGTTGTGTAAGTGGTTAATGGCATTGTTTGCTGCTTTCTGGGGCTGGCTGCCTGGTTTTCATGGAGCTGGAATGTTGTGTTATGGTGGCAGAGAAACCCCTGCTGTGCAGCTCAGGTCAGCCTGGAGTGGGCCCTGCTTGCAGCTCACAGAGTCACCAAAGGGAATTTGGCTTTGTCTCAGTGTGTTCCAGAGTGGCTCTAGGACTGAACCAGGTTTGTCTGGAGTTTGCTGGGCCTTCAGGGACTGCTCCTATTAAACCTTAGGAAGAGCAGGCAATAGCTTGGAAAAGGCAGAGTGTAAGCACTGCTAGCCTTGGGTCTCACATATGTGGCACACTGGAACAGCAACAGCCCTGCCTGGCCTGTTAAAGCCTTCAAGATCTTGGGGTTCCCCATCTTGAACCTGCCCCTGCTTTGGGAATAAGAAGATTTTTGGGGATGGGGAACACCCATCTGGAGGGTGGCATCTGGCAGCAGCCCTTCTTCATTGGTACCTCTAGTCTGGTGTGGGCAGCAGAGCTGTCCTGGGACATCACTGTCTAAGCTACTTCCTCTAGTACTGTCCCAGACATTCCTACATGGGAATACTTAGGAGCCCAAAACTTGCCATCAGGGTAATTACTCCAGACATTTGAGCAAGCCAACAGCCCTGGAGTCTTACAGCATCCATATCCATTGAATTAGCTGAAGGACAATATGGCATTCTTCTCTCTGAGCTGATGCTGGATTCAATTGAGGGGAAAGTTGGCAGGAAGTGTACCACCCTCATGCTGATCCCTGCCTTGGGGAAGGTGGGGATCTCCAGCTTTGGCCTCTGGGATGTGTGTGCTGGGAGCTTTGCAGCCTCTGGAGAGCCAGGTCAGCCTGGGATTGTGGGGCTGCATCCAACTCCTGCCTCAGTTCCCTGCTGATCCCTGAGCAGGGGCATGGAGAAGCCCAAGTGCTGTCTGGGTGTGGGGCTGTAGCATAGACTGGGGTGGGAATTGTGCAGTTGGGAGTGTGTATCCATCCCTCCTTTCTCTCTGTACTGTTCCTAACAGGAAAGCAGGGCAGCCGTGTTTGGTGAGGCACAACTTGTGCCTGCACTGTTGGCTTCACAGCCTAAATTCTGTGTTGAACTTCATTTTGAAGAACCTAGAAAGGAATCAGGTGCCATCAGATGCAAAAATCTCCATTATCATTGAGAACAGCTCTCCAAGGAACTCAGTTGTGACTACACGCTCCGTTGCTGTTTCTGGCTTTTGGAAAGTGATTTCTGGAGCCATCCAGGCATGAATCCTGTCCCATGTGGGCTCCTCTCAGGGAAGGAGATTTCCTGTCATAACCAAGATGAAGGTGTAAAAGAGAAATACCAATCCTCTGGAATGTGGGCTTGAAATCTGGATAATCCTTTGCAACGGGAGAATGTGAGATACATTTGTTCCGGCTTGTCCTGGGAGATGGAGTTGGAAAGGAAGATTAGGCAATTGTGTGAGAGAACAGAAGAGTGAAACCCAGCTGAATTGGGTTCTGTTCCCAAACTGGAATGATGTGATGCATTTTTTGATGAATTATGTAGAGTGGTCTGAATGAAAAACGAGGAGATTCGAGTAGTGAGTTCTGTGGTTTCTGATATGATTTTTTTATTCTTTTGCATTCATTTACTTGCATTTAGGAGACCTAAATTCCTTCTACTTCTACAAAAGATACAGCCCTTGCAGCAGTATGTGCTGGAGTAGATGGCTTTTTTCTTAAAATAAGCTACTTTTCACATGAGTTCAGCTTAACTAGATTAATTTAAAGTTGAGATAAGGCAATACAAGTTCTTTATCAAGTCTGTAATTCTCAGTCTTCTTGAGGAACGGTGTTGAATAGTCCAAGGATTTGCACATTTCTTCCTTTTTCAATTTATTTGACAAACTTGGTTTTTCCTCTCTTGAGTTAAACTCGGCAGGTTTTGGGTATTGGGGAATAAAAGAACCACAGAGATCCATTACTTTTGTCAAGTGGACATCCAAAAGGAGTGAAAAATAGAGAAAACTTGGATTTGTGCATTTATTTTGGCCTCTTAAGGTGTACTATCAGGATTATCTGAAAGTGGTCTAAAAGGAGGAGGGGAAACCTGTTTGGAACCTGAGTGTGATGTTAATCTCTCTTTTTTGGAATACTAAAGGGAAAGGAACAAAGCTGGTGACAGTGCTGGCCTTCACACAAGGCAATGCTTTTATTGTGGAACTTAAATTGGTGGTAATGGAAGTTGTTCATCTGGTACTAAAAAAACCCCAGCCTTGCTTCTTTGGCTTCTGGCACATCCCCATCCTTCCCTTGCAGGCCAGACAGAGCATGAAGAGCTGATGGATAAACCAGGCACATTTTCTTCTCCAAAAAAAACCATTGGCTGTTTTCTCCCATGCATGAGATAAAGTGGCATGAGCCCACATGACCCTTTTCAGGTCACTTTTTAATGGCTTAAAGTGTTCCCTCTGTACTTTCTGGAGATCCTGCATTTGTTCTAATGTGTGGAAATTCTGGCAGGACACAGAATCCTCCTGGACACCAGCACCAAAAAAAGTTTTGCTCTGTGACTCTAGGTCTTAGAATGGTGTACTGTTTGTGCTAATAATTAAGTTTTTTGGTTTTGTTGAAATTCATTAAGAAATCCCTGTGGTTTTTGATGAGTCTTTATATGATGGGCTAGGGGTGAAGGCATTGCTGTGAATGTGGCTGTGGGAGGATGATGTCCACCAGGTCCTCTGGGAGTTCTGGAAAGGACTAATCTCTTTCACTTGCCCTGAAATAAGAAACATGTTTCTGTTTAGCTTCCTGTTCATAAAAGAGCTGCTGAGGTTTATGGTGCTTTATATGTGCATGGACTTTTACAACAAAATCAGGATTGTTCTCCTTTGCCAGGTTTGCCCGGGCTTTTGTTTCCAAGCCCAGTACGGAATTGTTTGAAGTGGAACAATGTTAATGAGGTCACTTCTGTGCTGTGCTGGGACTGATAATGTGCACAATAATCTGCAGGTTTAGTAACTTGATTTGCTGCCTGTTGGGTTGTTGCATAGCTGTAATTCTCAGGGAGATCTTCCTTCCCTATCCTCATTAATCTATAAATCTCTCCCACTTGTTCTGTTGGTGGCTTTAGTAGTTACTACTTCTTTTTCTGCTGGTGTCCAGCATTTCTTTAGTATGTGTTTCCATGGCTTTAATTTTTAATAATACTCAACTTTACACTTTTACACAGCTTTAGGGATTTGCACAGATACTGTGTCACCTCTTCCTTGTGCTTTGCTGGACAGGAGCATAAAGGTGTGGAAAGGATGGCATTCCCTGTGAGAAAAGGGCTGGAACGAGAACCTAGAATCATGGAATGGTTTGGGTTGGAAGGACCTTAAATCAAGTTCCACCCCCACCATGGGCAGGGACACTTTCCACTATCCCAGGGTGCTCCAAGCCCTGTCCAACCTGGCCTTGGACACTTCCAGGGATGGGGCAGCCACAGCTTCTCTGGGCACTCTGTGCCAGGGCATGCCTACCCTCCCAGGGAAGAATTTCTTCCCAATATCCCATCCATGCCTGCCCTCTGGAAGTGGGAATCCATTCCCCCTTGTCCAAAGTTCCTGTCTAGACTCTCCTGGAGCCCTTTCAGATACTGGAAAGGTCTTTTTGTCCTGGTTTGCATCCCAGAGCTCAAAGCCCTGAGCACTGTGGACATATTGGAAAGCTTGGTCCCACCTGAAAGACAGGAGGGCAGAATTTCCATGCTCCTGATAGAGCCTTGCTGGGGGTGAGATGGCCCCACATCCCTGTGCTGTGGATATGTGCTTGTGGCATCTCCCCAGCTTAGCATGTCACCTGGGGCCTGTTCTCCCTCTCTCAACTGTAGGATTTTGCTCAGCAGGAGGGATCACAGCAGCTGTGTGGATCAGCTGTACCTCCCACGAGTGAGGTGTGCAACTGATGGGAGGAGATGTGTCTGGAAGAACTGCACAGCTCCACAGCCTCCTGTGGCTGTGCAGCCCAGGGTCATCATGGTGTGACAGGGCCATTATCTGTACTTAGAGCCACCCTGGCTGATGAACAGACTGAGCAGGGATCTGCACAGCTGGGCAGGACATTGCTGGCGTAAACCTAAATTTGAGTCTTGACTTGTTGGTGCAGGATTGGAAGAGGGAGGAGTGCTGCCTGGAAAAGGGCAATAGATGCTGCACTGAGTGCTCTACTCAAAGAAGGGACTATTTTTGACTTTGAAGTTCACAGAACTGCACTGACTTAACTGGGAACGAGCTTCCCTGGCTGAGTATCCATCCTGTGGGCAGTCCTAGGGAACATCTTGGTGTTGTGCCCTTGAGGGGCCCAGCACTGGAGCTACTGTGCTTCACTTACTCTGTAGTGCAGTCACTGAGTCTGAAGAACAAACACAGGTGACTGGGAAAAAGGCAGGTCTGAAAAATCCCTCTTGTGCTTGGTTGCTGCTTGATCTGATGGTTTGGTGTGCAAATTCTCCTGTCTGTGACAATCCAAACTGACAAACTCCTATAAAGTGCAGTAATAGTTGGGACACTCAGAGTGGGTGTGCAAGAACCCATTGGATTGTGTCCCTGTATAGAAGTAGCAGTTATGGAGTGATTGTGCATGTTGGTTTCTTCCTTTGCTGAGAGTTTCTCTGAATGCCATGGTAGGAACTGCTTGCTTTGGTTAGCAAAGGCATGCTTCAGACTCTGGGGAGGGGATTTCACATGCTTCTGACCCAAAAGCTGCAGATGATTTTACAGGTGTGTGTATCACTGGTTTGGATATGTTTGTTACTGTATTATATATAAAAACTGGCTTGTGCAGAAACTTCATGAAGGCTGGTGTGGTTGTGGGATGAGCTGGATGAGAAGCTGATTCAGCCTAAAATGGTTTTGGCTTTATTTATGCAGTTTTTTTCTTTGCTGCTTTGTTGATTTGTTTATTTCTAAGCTCATGGATATTGGTGTTATATTCCCCAGATATTTCTCTGTGCAGAGCTGCCCTTTGAGATACTCACATTTGTCAAAAGCCTTACTCCTGAAAGGGAAAACCCCATGTGAGCTTTTATGGAAAAGTCTTCAGTGAGGTGTCACATGAAGGAAAAAAAGGGACCTGATGGGAAGCATGGAAACACCTCAGGAAGAGAAGTGTCTTTTTAGCTGACAGCAGCTTCTTTGAAGCACGCTAGAGTCTTGCTGCATGTTTTCAGCTCCTTTCTGGATGGCATGTTACAGCTGCAGGATTGGTAACAGCGTGATTCCGGCTTGGTCTCAGTCCCAGAGTGGACCAGACACTTGGTGGTGAGGAAAGCCACATGCTCTTAGAGACCACCCCTCTGCTGGGATTTTGGGGAAGGTCATGAAGTGACTCGCCCAGTGTCCCTCTGTGAGAGCAGCATAGATAAAATATGTTATTCCTTAAGTTTTTTTCTATCTAACTGCTCCGGGTTTGGAAGTATTTTAAGGCCTGACTGAAGAGGATCTCGATGTCCAAAGGGAAGAATTAAATCATGTGTTTCACTTGACGTGCTCTGTCTGACTGCCGTGGGAACCCTTCCAAGTTCCCCAGGCTGTTGGGGTTCCGTGCTTGCCCTGCTAACGGTGCTCTCTGTCCTGTGGACAGGAATGCCCGAAATGCCACGTCACCATCGAGAAGGACGGGGGCTGCAACCACATGGTCTGTCGGAACCAGAACTGCAAGGCGGAGTTCTGCTGGGTGTGTCTGGGCCCCTGGGAGCCCCACGGATCTGCCTGGTGAGTTCGGGAGCGTGCCTTGCTGGAAGGGCGAGGAGGTCGTGGTGCAAACGGCACGGATTTGGACTGAAATCTGTGGAATCGGTGTCCCCGTTACAGGTACAACTGTAATCGCTACAATGAGGATGATGCAAAGGCAGCAAGGGATGCACAGGAGGTGAGTCCATAACCTTTGGTGATGAGGGAGATCATCGGCCCTGTGCTGTGCTTTCTGTAAACCTACACATCTGCTCTGAAGGAATTCACGGATTCGGGCACAAATCCAAAGGACAGTTAAGTCTTTTGACTTTTAAGATAGGGATGGCTTTGCCTGCTATGTGCTACCTTTGTACATCCAGAGCACACAAGTTGAACCATGCCCGTGGTGTTATTTTTTTACAGCTGGTCTGTCAGTGTGAAGAAAATAAGATTAATGACTATGTATTGAGTCATCTTGGTTCTCTTGCACTATTTAGCACACGGTGCCTTTCCCCTGCTTTATAATCAGCCTGAGATTGCCCTCTTAGCACAAGCACAGTAATTAGAATTCCTTATTAGCAAAAAAAACCCCCAACAAAACATCATCTTCTCACTTTTGTCATGACATTGGAAGCATTTGAGTGCTGTATCTTGAGTCGAGAGGCTGAAATACAGAAGTGATGAGGCTTGAGCAGTGTGATTGTAATTGCTTCCAAGGTTGGGAGTGAGGATGTCAGAGCTGTGCTGGGAAGTGCCTGGGGCGCTTCCCAGGGTTAGCGGGGCCGCGCGGAGCCGTCTGTCCAACACGACAGGAGAGGAGCCTCCTTTGGAAAGGAAGCTCATTCTCTGGATCAGGAAGAGCCTTGAGAAGGGTTTACTTCTCTTGCAGCCATTACTTTGTTTTAACTATTTGTTTTCTTTCTCCCTAATGGGAATTAACACAGCGATCCCGAGCAGCCCTGCAGAGGTACCTGTTCTACTGCAACCGTTACATGAACCACATGCAGAGTCTGCGCTTCGAGCACAAGCTCTACGCTCAGGTGAAGCAGAAGATGGAGGAGATGCAGCAGCACAACATGTCATGGATCGAGGTGCAGTTCCTGAAGAAAGCAGTCGACGTCCTCTGCCAGTGTCGTGCCACACTCATGTACACTTACGTCTTTGCCTTCTACCTCAAAAAGAATAATCAGTCCATTATCTTTGAGGTAGGAGAAAATGGGGTTGTCAGGAATTCAAATTGTAAAACTGAGGAAATAAGATTTAATGCTGGGAGGGCTCTAGTCCCCACTTTTACCCAAGTTAGTCTGGTTTAATATTCTGTTAAGAGGTTCTCTGGGCATTGTGTGGGATCGTGTGCTGGAGGAATCACAGAATTACAAAGCTATGGCTGCCCCATCCCTGGAAGTGTTCAAGGCCTTGTTGAATGGGGGTTGGAGCAACCTGGTCTAGTGGAAGGTGGCCTGTGGCAGTGACGGAAGTGGATGAGTTTCAATGTCCCTTTCCACCCAAAATCAGTCTGGGATTCCATGATATCTAATCCTTTTTTATTTTGGTACTGATTCCAATTGCACTGAAATAAAAATCTCCCCCTTTCCTTTATTCCCCCTCAAACACTTTTTTTTCTTTTGTCTTTACAGAATAACCAAGCAGACTTAGAGAATGCTACAGAGGTGCTTTCTGGGTACCTGGAGCGAGATATATCCCAAGATTCGCTGCAAGACATAAAGCAGAAAGTACAGGATAAGTACAGGTTTGTGTTGGAATACTCCTTTCTCTCAAAGCAGCCAAGTGTTGCCATGCCCTGTGTCAGGTAGTGACCTGAGCACATGCCAAGATACAGTTTCTCCAGAGCCACATCCTTGGGAAGCTGTTTGCTCTTGGCTTTGTGCCACCCATTGTGATCAGCCAGTCCCTGGATATCTGAGAGCAGCAGCCCTGTCCCGAGCCAACCCCGAATCCTCCCAGTGAAGCCCTCACATGGATGCTGGCAGTGTGTTTTTGTGTCCCTGCTGGGACCAGCTCTCAGGAGAGGTGACAGCCTGTGGGGAGAGGCTCCCAGCTCTGCCTTCCATCTGCTCTGCAGAGCAGGAGCTGGAAGATCCAACCCTGGAATGGAAAAAATCCTGTGTCCAGAAGCAATGGCTCTCAGTACACTGCTGTTCCTGCACAGAAGGAGCATGTGGGAATGGCCAGCACCAGAATGGGATCCACAGAGAGAGGGCCAAAGAACAAGGAGTGACTTTGTTGTTCCAAGCTGCCAGCTTTGGCCTAGGATGAGCTGCCAGCAGAGAGCATTTGGCTCTTTTAATTGTCTGCTGGGTCCATTTGTGCAAAACGTGGGTGTAGGAAAGCTGTCCCTGAGGAAGAGGGATAGAGCAGCCTGCCCAGCTGGGAAGGGGAGCAGGGGACTGGGGTCCAGGTGACACAGATGCCAGTGCTTTGTTCAGTCCCAGGGGAATAATTTCTGCACAGTGGAAAAGTACAAAGCTGAAAATGCGGATGAGTCACAGGATTAGGGCTTACATTTCTGAGGCATTTTGCCAAAATCACTGAATTTGTTATGCCTGGCTTAGGGGGAAGAAAATATCCAAAGCAGGGTGAACTGTAGGACTCAGTGGACTGTGGGGCGTGGCAGGAGCTGTTAAGATCTGGTGGCTCATCCTGCCCAACTTTGGCAGCACAGCTGGAGCTGGACAAGACTTTCTTGACCTTCTTTTTGGAGACATTTTGTAACTTACCCTTTAGGCCACTGTTAATTTGGTATTTCTGATGAAGCTGCTTGTTTACTTCAGTCCTCTGAACCTGGATGCTTTTGTAGGGGTGAAATTACAATCTAATGTAGCCTGCATTGCTTGGAAACAGTATCCCAAACCTGCCTTCACATTTCTGGGAAGAAAGAATAATCTGTCAAGCCCGTGCAGGTCCCTGATTAACCAGTTCAGTCATGTTTTAATCATGTCCTGCATGGTGCCCTTTGATGCAAGACTGAGAGCAGGATGTCATCGAGGTGGGTTTAAAGAGCTCTGGGAAGCTGCAGGAACTGCCCTCCAGGCTGGTTTAGTTTCAGCTGTTTGGATCTCTTTGCTTGCAAAGACATATCTAGAAAACAGGATTAAGCCCCCCACACCCATCCAGCAGAAAAATAACTAAAGTTTGGAAAGCAGAGGCCGCGTGTTTGCCATCACATGCTCCTGAAAATCAATGGGACTTTGTGTGCAGGGGTTTCTCTTGACCAGCTGACAGCAGTGAGGGGAGCCACAGCTGCTCTGATGGATAAATCAGTCACTCTGATCAGGTCCTGAGCAGAAGGTGAGGAATCACTGCCAGGTGTTAGTGTGTGTTGTGGTCAGGGATAGCTTCCCACTGGGAGGTTTCTCCTGAGGGATGTGTGACCATTGCCAAGCAAGCCAGGTTCCCAGCAGCCAGAGCCTCTCAGATGCTTATTTAGAATTTTCTCTTGGAATCTGAATTCATTCAATGTTTCTGTGCTTTTTGTCTTTTAACACACCCAAACTGACATCCTTTGCTGTGTTTTGTGATATCCCTTTTCCTCAGGATTGGTGATCCTGGGAGGGCTCTTGGATCAGTTTTATGTGCAGCATTTTTCAGTCAGCATAGGTGGGAATACTCCATGAGTGTAGTGTCCCTCTGAGAGACACATGCTGGGATGTGAGGTGAAACCTGCTCTCCAGCCAGACCAGTAACCCTTTGGACTGCTTCCATCTCCATCTAAAACTGTGACAGCGCTCCTGAGGTTTTCATCATAGACTGCTTGGGGTTGGAAGGGATCTTAAAGTAAATATTGTTCCACCTCCTGCCATAGGCAAGGACACTTTCCACTAGACCAGGTGGCCCCATCCCACCTGGCCTTGAACACCTCCAGCTAGTTTTTCCCAGCTAACACACGGCTTTCTGTTGTCCTGATGGGGCTTAGAGCAGGCACCACCAGCACCTTTCAGGAGGCAGTGGTCATTTACAAAAATGATGTACTCACAGGTTATTGGGTTTGGTAGGAAAGAAATTAGAAGCTGACTGTTGATGAAGTCAGTGATGATTACTTGTGTGATTAAGAACTGCTGGGGCAGGATCTGAGGCTGCAAGGGAGGGAGAATCTGAGGAGAGCTCATCCCATTCCATGTGTCTCCACTAACCTGTGCTCAGACTTTTTCAAACCACAGCTGCTGCTTCTTCCTCTTCCAGTTATTCCTGAAGGTTTCTCAGCTGTAGAGGCTCTGGGAATGCTTCTGCCTGACAGACTCTGAATTTGCACGTTGTTTTCCAGCCAGGGACCTGGAGCTGAGTGACTGGAGCAGCCAAAGCCTTAATTAGCACTGTTAACGGGCTGTAAATACAAACTCCCTTCTTGGGGGATCACCTCTTTTGGAAGTGTCTTGGTTTGGAAAGACAGGTGCCTGCTAAGGAAGGCAGGAGCCTCCCCTGAAATGGAGAATGTAAATTTCCCTGCCCCCCCCCCCAGTTGTTATAAAATTTAAATTAAGAGGCTCTCAGGCAAAAATATGGGAGCTGGAAATAGCAATTCTTTACTAGGGAAGAAAATAAAAGGGTAAAATAAACAATGCAGTAAACCAAAACAATACTGACAGAGTCAGAACACAGCTGACACCCTGTGGGTCAGGGTGTTGGTAGCAGTCTCATTGGAATTGTGGCTGCAGCCCTCCTGGAGTGTCAGGGGTGGTTCTGCTGGAGCAAGGATCCTGCAGGGTGGAGTCCTCCTCTGAAGATGCGCAGTGGAAGAGGCAGCTGCTGTTCCTCTAGGAAATCCAGTGGAGAAGCTGTGCTGGTGTTCCAGATTCTCCAGATTATATCTGGGTAGGAATGCTTGGCTCCTCCCTCTGGGCTCACATCCCCCAGTGGGATGCTGTAGTTCTTATCAGCCATGCAGTGACATTCAATAGCCTGTTATCAGCAGGTGTTGTGGAAGAGATTAGGAAAACTGCCCAGTGAAGAGAAGACAACTGCCATCCAGATGGCAGATAGAATACATTTTGCCTTGCAGTCTGGGACAGGAAGTGAGGCATGCTGTAGGTTTGGATAACTTGGTGCCAGGGCTATTGGAACAATACCAGTATAGCTGGACGGGACGTGCCTGAGCTTGTCTGGCCATTGCTGCTTGACCAAAAGGAGGCAACTCTGGTGTTTTACCTCAGAGACACCTCTGGCTAGCTGGATGCTGCAGCTGGGTGCTTGGAGGCAAGTCCAGGCATGCAGGAGCTCCGCTTTCCCTCTGGCAGAGAAGCTTTAAGGCAATGGTGAAGGAAAGGAGTCAGTTCTGATGGAGGGTTTCAATCCAGAGCTTTATTTTGGCCCACAGGCCTCTGGATCCAGCAACAGCTCCAACAGAACCCTCAACCACGTGGTTTGCTCACCCTTTTACCTGGGGGAGAGAGGGAGGGAAGGGACATTGGGACCACCAAGCAGTTATGGGAGGAGAGGTCTCAAGGGACAAAGGACACCTGGATGGCCCAATGTCCCCCTGGGGGTGGAGGGTATCTTTTGAATTCTGCCAATCGCTCTACGCTCCTCTGGAATGCCAGGACTGACAGACAGTGCTGGGCAGGGAGGGGAAAGGAGAGGTGACTGACACGCCCGGCAGGGACCGTGTTCCTGAGGTAAACCCTGAAATCACAACGCAGCAAGGGCTGCTCCACGATTCCTGACGTGCCTTTTCCATGCTGTCCCTGTCCCCTGCAGATACTGCGAGAGCCGGCGGAGGGTTTTGTTGCAGCACGTGCATGAAGGCTACGAGAAGGACCTGTGGGAGTACATCGAGGACTGAGCCCGGCCCCGCAGCAATGAACTCTGAACCCTTTCCCATCCTAGAGTGCTCATGCAATTCCAATAAAACCCACCCAGGGCGCTGCTCCGCCTCTTACACCGCTGGTCTGTAGTAGCGGGATTCTGTTTTGTTAACAGAAAAATTAAGTAAATTATATTGTAATAAAAAAAAAAGGTAGATAAACCATTGTACAACAGTATTCTAGGCGGCCAAGAGTGTGACAGACGCACTAAAAAACCCTCCAACTTTAACTTGTAACGTAGCTTCATCCTCCAAGCCGACTCCTTTTTTCTTTTCTCTCTTTCTTTTCCTGTGTGTAGTACAGATGAAACTTAAACCAGTTTCTTGACACTGCTTTTCATGTCCAAACCAGCCATTTTGATGGACTTTGGTAAGGGGGAGTGGCTCTCCTGCCCCCCTCCTCCTCTCTGCCACCCAAATACATGGATGAATGTGGATTGGCTCATTGTAAAGAGGATTTTTGGGGAGGGAAGGAGGGGGGTACACAGCAAGGAAAAAAAAAACAAAACCCAACCTTTGTATATGACTTTTAAAACAAAAAGAGGACAACACAGTATTTTTCAAAGTTGTATATAGCGCATATGCATGGACAAAGAGCAAGCGTGGCACGTGTTTGCATAATGTTTAATTACAAAAAAATATTTATTCTTTAAAAATCTTCAAGATTATGTCTATTTGCTGTGCATTTTCTTTCAGTTTGATTCTTTTGGTTTTTTTTGGTTTTTTTTTCCCCTGGGCTGGGGTGGGGGAAGCGTGTGCTGGTGTAGTGAATATATCTCTATATATATATTTTTTATTTTTTTTTTCTTTTTGGAAGGCTTTTTCCAGAGCAGTTGGGTTTCTCCTCTTCCTGCAGTTCCTTTCTGTCCAGGGCCTCCCCCAGGTCTGTGTGTGTATCCATTGCTGGCGACGGACGCGGCCCCTCGCAGCTCCTGGAGCTCTGGTTCAGGATGCCTTGCCTTTTTCTTGGTTTATTTTTGGCCCCAGATCTTTACCTGCCCAAATCCAGCTCTCTGTTCCCACTGGTGCACGCAGGACACGTGCTGTGATCCCAGAGGAGGCGTGTGAGTGTGTGTGTGTTTGTGTGTGTGTGTGTTTAGAGGTTTGTTTTGGATCCCGAGGCAGGACAAGGAGGGGTGTTTTGCACCACTTCTCCAAAGATTTCCTGCGAGATTTCGGCTGTGGATCTCTTCTCCCTCCACCTTTCATCTGTCAAATGGACCCTTTCTTGCTGTTTTAATTTTCACTTCATTATAACAAGTCGTAACATTGAAAAGGAAAGCTGATGGAATTGTCTTTGTGTTTGTTTTGGGCTCAATCACTGGGCGTCCTGTCCTGGCAACTATTTAACACTCCATCTAGTGCAGTAGAAGCTGAAATCAGCGGAGTATTTTTCAATTAAAAGGGGAAAGAACTAATGAGTTTAGCTACTGAGTCCATTTTTATGATTTCTGTAACAAGAGCTATGTTAAAGTAAACAATTGGTGGTGGTTTTATTAAATTTACTCCTGTATAGGAATTCCTTCTGTGGTATTTTTCGCCAGGCAAGTGTCCTCCAAGCCTCCCGCTGCTCTTCCAGCTTCCAGGGGATGGAAGTTGTGAAGGGATCAGATAAAAAAGGCAGATCCCAGGCAGGGCTGTAACACGGGATGCTGTTTCCAGCTGGCAACGGGGTCAATTCGGCTCCCTCACCTCTCCTACCGACGTTCCACGGATGTGGTTTTGTCGCTGTACACCTGCTTTTCCCTTTATTTGCCCTGGAAATCAAACGTGTGATGTGGTTTTGTCGCTGTACACCTGCTTTTCCCTTTATTTGCCCTGGAAATCAGACCGGAGGGAGCTCAGCCGCTGTTCCTGGCGCTGCTGCAGGGGTGGGATGGCGCAGGGCTGCGTGGGAGCGGCCCTGCCCCTATCCGTCCCTGCCATTCCCGGTGGGAATTCTCCGTCCGTGCAGTCAAATACTTGAAAGCTGGGCTGGGCAGGGCAGGTGCAAGCACAGAGGCGTTGGGTTTTCACTCCGTGTTCCCCGAAAGGAATGCGCCGAGGATGAGGGCACTTCCCTCCAAAGGAAACCCCGCTCTGTGGCGTCCTCGGTCCCGATGGCTGTTGGCAAACCTAGAGACAGTGACAAAACCCTGTTCTGTGGGAGAACCTGCTGCGGTTCCTTTCCTCCGGGTTTCAGGCGCTCGCAGGTGAATTGCCATCCCCACAGACACTGTGGAAATATAAAGGAAAATAAACAAAATCCGCCATCCCAACCTCCCTCCCTGCTGCTGCTGTGGGGCGGGGAGGGAGCGGGGCCGCGGCTGCTCAGCGCTTCCCGGGTTATCCCTCCTCACTGGCGGCCTTATTTCCCTCTACATCGCGGAGTTCCCAATAAAACCTTCCAAAAGCCGACATTTTATTATTTCTGTGGTTTTTCAGGTTAAACGGGGGCCGGGATTGCGGGGGGGGGTGGTCCTCCCGCCACCACCTTCCCGCCGTGCCCCGCGCGCCATGGCCGCGCCGGAAGTAGCGGGCGGTCGCCATGGCAACCCCGGCCCGCCGCGGCCATGGCGGAGCCGCCGGACACCACGGTGAGGGCAGAGGGGAGAGAGGCGCCCGGGCTGAGGGGGCGAGAGGGACGGGAGGGAACGTGAAGGGAAGGGAAGGGAAGTGAAGGGAAGTGAGGGGCGGCGGCGGCGGCGGGAAGTTCTTTTGAAGAGTGAGTTTTTAATCTACACACTTGGTATGGAAAACGTGAGGGAAATTCAGTCTTTGCTGAAGTAATCAACATCAATTATGGATTATCAGGTGCTGGAACAGGGGCAAAGTAAAGGAGAAGGGGAAGGGGCTGCAGCACAAGGAGCGGCTGAGGAAGTTGGGGGTTTGCAGCCTGGAGAAAAGGAGGCTCGGGGAGACCTCAGAGCCCTGCCAGGGGCACAAGGGATGGAGGGACAGGGCCCTGTCAGAGCCCTGCCAGGGGGACAAGGGATGGAGGGACAGGGCCCTGTCAGAGCCCTGCCAGGGGCACAAGGGATGGAGGGACAGGACACAGGGAATGGCTTCCCACTGCCAGAGGGCAGGGCTGGATGGGATATGGGAAGGAATTCCTGGCTGTGAGGGTGGGCAGGCCCTGGCACAGAGTGCCCAGAGCAGCTGTGGTCACCCCTGGATCCCTGGCAGTGCCCAAGGCCAGGCTGGATGGGGCTTGGAGCACCCTGGGACAGTGGGAGGTTTCCCTGCCCATGGCAGGGGCTGGAATGAAATTATATTTAAGGTCCTTTCAACCCAAGCCATTCCATAATTCTTTATTTTTTTGGGGTGGAGGGTAGTTGGTGTGGAGACCCACAGGGGTCAGTACCAAGCCCGGGTTCTTCAGTGTACTTAGAAATGATTTGGACAAAAGGATGGGCAGAATGTTATTCAGGTGAGGAGGAAATAGGAGAAACTCCAGGAAAGTCTTAACAGAGCAGAGTGAGAGACTCAGAATGATGGGTGTGCAGATTAAAACAAAAATTACAATATGTAAAAAAATGAAGTGTTTGTGCTGGTTATTCCTGCTGAGGATGGAATGCTCAGAGTTGGGTAAATAGCTGCTCAGTTTTTCTCAATAGGAATCTGAAAAGTCAATAAAAGTTTAGAAACTGTTAAGAAACAAAAAAGTAAACAGTAAAAAACAAAACAAAACAAAACAAAGAGCCTTTCCTGGGTTATTTTGTCTCAGCCTCTCTGATCTGCCCCATCTCCAGTAAAAAAAAAGATGCAACTAGAAAGTGGTCCCAAAACATTGCAAGGAACAAAGATTGACTGAATCTCTGATTTTAAAAATTATTTATTAAAGAGCAGGGAGGTGACACAGGTGCATAAAATCCCGTGTTGTGTCTTCCCAAAAAGCAGAGTGAAAAATAAAAATACTTTCCTGTGTGAATCCGTTTCTCTTCCATGAAGGTTTGATGGTTGATGAAAGTAAGAAAATCATATAAAATGAATGTATTTTCCACGGACTGGGAGCTCTGGACAGTGTTTGCTGGGGAGGTTTCCTGCCTTCCCATGTGATGGGACATCCCTGTGCTCACATCCTGTGGACTCAGATGATTCCCAGGAACAGCTTTGCCCTAATTAACTTCATAAATGTTTGATGGTAAATGGGTTTGACTTATTTTATGAGTGATCTCTAATTAGGTTCTTAAATGCTCCACTATTGTTTTTTTGCAAGGTAAAGATCACTCCCCAGGTGATCAGAAGTGACCCCACCAACAGGGATGTGCTGCACAATGAGGGTGTTTGTTTAATCGAGCTGTGGAACAGAAATCTCTGCCCTGCTTGGCAAGGCAGAGTTTGTCCAGCAGCAATGCTGCTATTTTTATGCCCTCCTTTGGGATTTGCCAGTTGTCCTTTCTGATTATTTTCTGGAACAGAGCTTCAAGAAACCTTGCCTGGTCTATTTACTACTCCTGCTTTCTGTCTTTTCAGGTTTCTTCATCGCCAGTGGCTACAGAGCCAACAAAACCCCGTCCTAAAAAAGGTTTGTTTGAAGATCTGATTGTGTTTCTTGGGCAGGTTGGTTTTAAGGTTTCTTCTATAGTGTTTGCAGCTGTCTAGGAGGAAATAAATGTCCTCTGGGAAAAGAGGAGACTGTCTAGACTGTAATTTGCTGAGTACCAGTATTTTTCCAGGGTCTCTGTGAGCTCAGTGCTGTTCCTGGCTGATTTACCGTAGCCACAGCCTGTATCATGTTTGCTTATAATCTGGGAGACTGTTTATTTTAATGTGTACTTACTTGTGGGGCTGTTAATGAGTTTGATACTCATTTATCCTCTCAAATAATAACAGGTTTGTTTTGGGTTCTTCAGGATGATGTCTTGCTCTGGAAATAATCTTGGCAAGCAAACATTCTGTCTTGTGGGGTTTTTTACATCACATGTTCGAATTTTTGAACAAAAGTGATATCAAACCAGGCAGGTTGTGAGTTTAATTATTGTTTATTTGCTTTTGTTTGTTTCTTTTTAATAATGAAAATGTGTTAATTCACTCAGTGCAAATTATTGGTTTTGAAGTCTTGGTTGGATCTGAACTGGAACAGTTACAATTTCTGTTGTTGGTTCGAAATGTTTGACCAAATCCTGCTGGTTTTTGAGGGCTCTGGTAAATTCTTGAGCCTCTCCTTTTCTGCTTTCCCTCATTCTTGAGGCAGGACTCGTCCTGACACACACAACAAGTGTTCCCGTCTCTGTGGCACTGCTCCCCTTCCAGCACAGATGTGGTCACTGCAGAGCTTTTGTGCCTACCTGAGCTGAGCTTTTGGGATGGTTTTTGATAAATTCTCCTGAGTGCAAAGGGCCCCATCAATTCAGATTTAATTAAGAGTATTTACTCCCAGTGCCAGAAGCAGTCCTCTTTTTCCCTTGCCTTTGCATTCAGGGAACCTCAGCTGGTGAGCACAGCCCTTTGGCCATTGTCTGCCCTGATGTGCCTGTCAGAGTATTCCTGATGGGGACTGGGATGGAGCCTGCCTTGGGATAATGCTGGCAGTAAGAAGGAGCTTCACTGGCAGCTGGGCACTGCAATGACATTCTGCCTAGCTGGGTTCTTTGTCCTGCATGGAGGCCTTGGGAAGCTGGAAAAGCCACTTTGCTTTTGGGGAGCTCAGGCCAGCCTTGCACAGTCCCAATTCCTGGTAGGAGAATTCCAGCCCTTGAGCAGAGTGTGGCTGTCCTGGAGATGGGGCTTGGCTCAGCACAAGCCCAGGCCTCTTTGGTAGCTTGCCCAGAGCTGAGGAGAAGATTGCTCCTGCTTCAGGCCTGCATGAAAGTAAAAATAACTCCCAAATTTACTTTTATCTTGACCCTCAACTCTTTCAGAGCAAGGATTGCTCTAAAATTACTCTAAATTGGTTACTTTGAGGCAATTAGTCTGACTTCCATGGAGGCACTGATGGGCTCCCTGGTGAGCTATTTCATCTCTATCCTTTCCTATAAAGGTTATGACTCCCATCTCATCCTCCATAACCCCCACCCTGCTCTGCCTCCTTGTGCAAGTCCCATTTATTTGTGGCTCTGGATCTCCCTTTTATACTGACACAACCCTTGACTCCAAGTAAACTAGGATGATTTTTTAAAAAATCCTCTAGCCCGTGACTTTTGTAATTCTCTTTTCTGTCCTTTAAGGTAAATTGAGGCATCTCCAGGCCTGGCACACCTCGGGTTGTTCTGACTGAAATGCCTTCAAAGCCTTTGGGCTTTGCCATTTAATATTTGACTCCAGTGCAGCTGGGAAAGCTGATTTGAGCTGCCTGATCGTTAATCTCTGGGAAATGAGGGCAGCAAAAAGATTTGTACTTGGAGTGATGTAACAGTGTCCTCTGTGTGTGGGTGGGGGACTGGGGGCATGAAAAAGAGGAGGAGGGAGAACGAAGGGATGTTGGATATTTTGTGGTGGAATTTGGCAGGAAAGAGCAGCATCTATTTCCCATGACAGCTGCGTTTTTTTAATAGAATATTTGTAGAACTTCTTAATTAAGTATCTCATCTCATTTTAGTTTGGCTGAGGAGAATTATGATGAACTTTAGGAGCCAGGCTACATCAGTGCTGTTTGAACAGAAGAGTGCTGCTAAACTTATTTCAAACTGGCATTTTAAACATTGAATGGCCACTTTCTGTTGCAGCAAATTGCCTTTTTATATTTGCATTGTGTTTTCAAGCAGGATAAAGCTTTAGTGTCAGTGTTTTCTCTAGCAAGAGAGATCCTGACCTCTACACTAGCACAAACAGGTCTGTGAGATGCAGAGACCATATGAAAGGTTTGGTGTGGGTAAAATTTGTACCCAAACAGAGCAATAATGGATGATGTGGTTGCACACAGGTGTAGCAGAGTGGGACCAAGCTGAGGCCCTGTGTTAACCATCACAGTTGAGCTGCATTCAGCTTATCAGCTTGTTTGTGTTTGTACTGGGCAGGAGTGAGGCATTAAATGTGTGTTTCTGAGAATGGAGTCTCAAATTTGCCAAAAATCATTGGAATGCCAAAATACACACGTGAGGTTTGTAGCTTTAACCAGAAGGCCACGTTTTCAGCAATGCAGGTCTGATACATTCAACCTGAATTTTGTAGCTTCCCTCACAGTTCTTACTTTCCACTGGATATATTCAGCCTGAATTGAGTAGCTTCCCCTCCCTCTTCTTGCTTTCCTCCCATGAGCCTGCCTGTGAGCCAAGAAAAGGTGGAACCTACAACCAGAGTTTAGCAGCTGCATTGTTTGGTTCTTAGAAGGATAATGTTGAGTTTGGAGGTGGGATTTGCTCATGAAGTAGCTGATGCATCATGTTGGGCTGCCAAAGCCTGAAGGTTGGGATTTGGGAGGGTCTGGCTTGTGGGCAGGCCAGCCCTGAGGGAAGAGGATGAGTGTTCAGCAAGGTTCTGGAGCAGTTGGTGTTGGTGGAATCAGGTTGGAAATCTCTCCATGCAACGATCTGAATTAATGGCATGGGTGGAGGTGACTCCCTTCAAGTATCTTGTGGCCACCCTTGGTGACAATTGTCCCACAGCAGCTGACACAGGAGTAGCATTTATTATTTTGTCCTTTATCCCCTGCTGGGAGAGCTGCTCCCAAAATCAGTTCCCTTTGTTGCTCCATCCATAACTCTCCCTCTGTTGATCCCCAAGCAATAAAGGGAGCTCTGGTCCTTGAAGTGATAAGGAGTTAATGTCAGTGTGCTGAGGTGGGGTTTTAATCTCCCTCCTGCATTCTAAATTAATCAGATATTTTCCTAAATGCTTTACTGGTTTGGAATTGAGATAGGCTGTTTCCCATCTTCTCACTTTTCTTTTTTCCACGCAGGCAAATAAAATAATTTTATAGGATCTGATAGTACTGGAGTGGAGAAGTGCTTTTACCAGCTTGTATTGTTGATTTTTATGGAACATAACTCAAATTTATTTCCCTTTATTGCAGAAAAAATGTTTAGAAAGTAAGTTCTGAGCTCGTGTTTGTCTAATAACAGTTCAGAGGTTAATGGGACAATTTTAAGTGCATTTGGATTTCTACATGAATATGAGACCTCAGACTTTCTGAGATGCACTGATGGTGTTTTAATGACAAGGTAGAATCCTAAATATGTACACAGTATAATAAACTCACTGAAGCAAAATTGATTTTGCTTGAATCACTGGGAAGAACTTGTCCTAAAAATCCATTAATCTGTCAAGAATGAGAATTCTGAATTGTCATCAACCACCTCTACACTTAACACAGGAAGGGTCAGGTAAATATTTTTCAAAATGAAAACCCTGCAAAACTATTAGCAGACCTCAAGTGTTCTCCTGTGGCTGGGCATTGGGGTATTTTTTGGGTGCTTTGTAGGTATGTTTTTTCTAGGATTTGAAGGAAGGATTTGTCTGTGACCTTTGGTAAAGTGCTCTGGCTTTTGTTGCTTTCCATTTATCAGCCACAAGCTTGGCCTAATATCCAGTGACAGGTTTTGGATGCTGCAGGCTTTTGGTTAACAAAACATTTGGAGACCTGAAATGAAAAGTATCATATAAATGGATATGTTGCAATGCACTGCCTGGCCTGTTGGGTGGTGACTCTGGTTAAGAGGTGCCAATAAACAATCTCAAAATGTGGCTCTTAATAATGCTAATAAATGATAATAATAAATAATGCTCAGATTATGCAGAAATAGGTAAGTGGCTTTTGATGAGCTGTCCTGTCTCTCTCTGGGTGGCTCCTGCTTGTGCAGATGAACCAGTGGGGATCCCTCCTGCTCCTGCAGATGTTTTAAGGGGATTCTGTGAGTATTTAATCTGAAGAGCAGGAACTCTCTACCCCATGGAGTCGATTCTGTGCACTTGCAGTGCTGATCATTTCTGAATTTCTGATACAGTTTCTTAAATCAATATAAATCCATTCTTTGAGCTGGCTTCAAAGCTGCCTTTGAACTTGTAAGAGTGAAGCTGCCTGAGAAATCCAGATAAAAACAACCCCCTTGAGTTAAATTAATTAATACTTCTAAGTGTGTCAGAAAGAAAAGGCCTTAGTGGGAATGTCATGGTCGGAGGGAGCCAATCCAGCCCTTATCTGTCCATACCCATTCGCTTCCATTTGGCCACATGCAAGCCAAGATCTTTTAGTCCATTTGAACCCCCAACCTTGTGGGAAGAAATTGGTTCCTAAATAAGCTAGATTAGTTGGTAATTACATCACTGTTTTATGTAAGGGACTTGGGTATTTCCATCTCGCCGATAAGTGGGGAGCAGTGAGTGCTGTGTGTGATGCT
Source organism: Fringilla coelebs (assembly GCF_963513975.1). Taxonomy (NCBI): domain Eukaryota; kingdom Metazoa; phylum Chordata; class Aves; order Passeriformes; family Fringillidae; genus Fringilla; species Fringilla coelebs. The sequence goes on along the minus strand of NC_140038.1, from coordinate 4,807,529 downwards.
CAGGATCTGATGCAGCTGCTAGTTTTGAGTAGTGAGATTAAAAAAATGGATTATCATTTCTGGGTAATTAAATTCTATAATATCCTTCACTTCATCCTCTTCTCCCCAGAATAACAGCCCAGTAATCCCTGCACTGCAAAGAACTGGTAATATTTAAATTGGAATGTGCTAGCACAGCTCTGCCCTCTTGTGTGTGTATATTAATATCTGTGCTGACAGGAGCAGGGAATCCTTTGCAGGCAGCACAACAGGGAACATTTTAGTGCCAGTTTTTAAAACAGGTAAATTAATTTTTTGAAGCTTCTTTGAAAGTCCTTGGTGCCAGGCAAGTGTCTTCTTTAAAGCCTTGAGCTGCAGTTTGTTGGCGTGCTGCATACAGATAAAATAGCATCTCCTGGTGGGAATTTAAAAATAATTCTGTAAAAATAGTAAGTGACAAATTTAGGAAGGGTGGGATTAATCTCTCTGCATTGAGACATCTCTGATGCAGAGCAAGTCTCAGCAGATCACCCATGCTCCATGTTTAGTCAGTGCAAAGGGCATCTGTGCCATTCCCTGACCTCTCCCAGCCAGCTGTGCTGGGATGATTCCCTTCAGAAGGGAAGGGAGTCATTGTTCCTCTCCTTTACCTTGGAGACAGCCCAAGGCAACTCACTCATATCTTCATTTTCAGACACTTGAAGGAGATGCTGCTCACTGAAGAGTCAGAATTCCCAATGTTTGTGCAGCTGGAATTTGGGCATCTGAGTCTTTAGTGACAGAATCACCTGTTGCATTTAGCCCAGCTCTCCAGCAGCATCTGTGGCACAGGAGTGACAGGACATGTTGGGCAAGGAGCAGCTCACTGAGGGCTTTTTGAATAAAAAATATTTCCATTCACTCCTTGTCCCTTTCACTGCCAACGCTTCCAGCTGCATTACACATGCTGCAAGTCCTGGGATTTTGTCACTGGTTTATTCATAATTCTCAATAATTTCATTCCCTGCCTGCCTGTGATTCATTTTAATACTTCTAATTAGAAGGAGGCAGGGTGTGCTTCTGTGACTGTGTAATTAAAGACTATATCATTAACACATTTGTGCAGTAGGGAAGAGTGAAGGTGCACAGGCAAATGTTCATCCTGGGATAGGCTGGGATTTCCCTCCTGGAAAACTTCATCCTGAGGCAATGAGGCTGGAAGAATTCAAACTGTGGGGTCTTGTGGAGGGAGTACTGAAATATTTGCAAGACCAGCTTCTATAATTTTTGTGTGTATATATATATTATAATATTCCTTCAATATAGCATTCTTTGGCAGTGGATGAACTGAGAACAGGTTCCAGGTGACATTCCTTATGGAGTTGGAAGTTTCAAAGACTGATGTGGCTGGATTCTGATCCTCTCCATGCTGGAATTTTATTTTGCTTACTAAAGGAAAAGCTTTTCTTACAAATGCCTTACAATGATTTTAGTTTCAATTTTCATGTAAAATACCTCATTTTAAACAGAAAAAGACTAAGCATAGGAATTAAAGCCAGAGGAGGGATTAGAACTGGAAATCCCCAAACTATTTTGCTCTTGATGCTGGAATTAATGAGAAGCTGGTTATTTTGGGAATGCCTGCAGCCACTTTGTGGGGGAGTTACATCCCATCCCAGTGTTGCTGTGGGAGGAGCCAGTGAGGAGCCAGCAGTGAGTATCTCAGACCACCTCTGCTGTTCGTATTTTATTGCCATGCCTTTGCCATGGTGTGCTCTGCTCCCCAAATCTGGGAACAGACACCCAGAGAGAGCTCAGACTGCCTACAAGAGCACAAGGCATCAAGCAGGACATGGTTTAAACAGAGAAGAGCTGGCATGTCATGCCAGGGCTTGGATCCTTGAGTGTCTCCAAGTGTGGTGTCTGCATCCTCAGGAACTTAAGAACTAACATGTAAAGTAGCCTGCTTCTTGGTTTTTTCCCTACTTTTTTAGTTTTCCTCTGTTCTGAGCACATCTCTGCTCAGCAGTCAGTGCTGATGGTCAAAATAGACTTTCAGTTCTCATTTTTCATTAAGATCATACTTTTTCAAATTTCTTTTTAAAGGTATTTGTTACTAAATTTCTCTCCAGTGTTATTTGTTTGAATCAAATTTTAGACTCGAATTGAGCATTACAAGGCCTGAATTAAACTTTTTATGAAGTAGTGATCAGGATCATGTATATGTGTTAAAGATGTGTGTGAATCTCATCCCCCCCCCCCAGATGGACTCAGGACTGCTCAGTGTTATCTCACCAGCCTCCTACTGCTATCAGAGATTTCCCAGTGACCAAACTGGTTCTGGCCCTGGGAACCTCACTGTCACTGGGAGGTCCAGGGGGATGACAAGTGTGTGTTTATTTACAGATCATCCCACTTCACCTTCAGGTTGAACTTGAGCAGCATGTAGTAGAACACAAATAATTACATGAATTAATTCTATTTATATGGCAAATTAATTGAATAATCATTGTATTTATTTCACAAATGAAACCATCTTTCTTTGGAGTAACTCAGAACTGTAAATGTCTTAAATCAGGAAAAAACCACAAATCTGAGTAAGCAACTCAATGAGATTTATGCAGTGCATAGTAGCAGGAGAAAATGCCTCTTTCTCCCCATGCCCTAGAGTATAAATCTGATTTAAGATACAATTTTGAAGTCTTTCATCTATCCCTGGCTAATTTTCCTGCAGGGGGAGGTGGAGAGTCAGAAATGTTGCTTTTTTTTTGTTGTTTAAACTGCTGTTTTCCAGCCTCCTTCCAGCTTTCCCTGCACCTTGTGGAGCTATTAAACCGTGGGAGGCAGCTCTGGGGATGAGTTACAGCTCCTCACCAGCACTGGGCTGTGTGTGATGAGTTTTATTAACCCCAGCTGACTGTAAATAACGAGCAACCACACGGCTTTAGGGCTTGATTTAAAGGTGCTCCAGTAACCATTTGCAAAAGAGAGAACACAGGGAAAAGGGATTAAACAGAATGGCTGCAGTGTAAAGCTGGTGCTTTTTTGTTGTTGTTTATACCCATTTTAGAGGGGTTTGTGCATACAAACACCTCTATTCTCACATATATTCCCTCACACGTGGTGAGTGAAGTACAGCTCGTAGAGCTTCCTCTGAGTGCTGGGTTTTGGGGTTATTTTTCATTATTACTGAGTTTTGAATACATTAACGGCTCCATTTTCAAACTCCAAGGATGGATCTGGGCGTAGGAAGAGCAATGTTCCTGTGCTAGTTTTCTTTCAAAGCTCTAATGTATTTATACTGCCACAATCTCACTAAAAGAGTGTGAGGAAGGAAGAGGATTTCTTGTCGAATTTGGCTCTGCTAGAAATTTGTAGGACGCTCTTCTCACACCAAGGCAGTCTGTTAGTTTTAAATCGTGATAAGGAGATTGATATTATAGCTTACAAATGCTTTCTCTCCATTATCATACCTTGTTTCAGAAAATCCAACTCCCTGCAGGGCTGTAGAAGCTGTTGGAGTGTGTGCCCTATTGTTTTAATGTTATTTTTGCCCAGAAGATGCTCATTCCCTCCCTGACACTGGATTTACAAATGGTAGCAGAATTCCTGGCATTAGCAGCTTGTGAAGCTCAAGGCAAAAAGGAGACAGCACAGATGGGCTCATCCTCCCTATGCATGTTTATTTAAATGGATAGGAGAGCACAGAGCTGGGTTTGGGCTCTAAGCACAGCCATGCCTGCACCTTCCCCAAGCTCTGGGAGTGGAAGTAATGATAATCCTGGTGGTAATGTCAGCACACAGCCACAGGAGGCTGGGCTGGGAGGGCGGGATGGGGCCGGTGGTGCTCCCACAGAATTCCATGTGCACCCTCCTAGATGTGCATGCTCTCCTGCAGAGACAAGTGGGTTGTCTTTATGCCATTGGGAGTTTGCCATTAAGGCAATGACCAGAATGACTTGGAAGTGGGGATTGAATGGCCAAACCCATCCAGTCCTGCTGCTGTGTGTCCCAGCGAGCCTGGCCTGGTGATGGGAGCTGATAACCTGCATCTCTCTTTGCCACAGCCCCACTTCCTGCTCTGACTTCTTTAGAACAAGGTGCTGTGGTTTGAAGCTTCCAGAGGGCAGGGTTAGATGGGATACTGGGAAGAAATTCCTGGCTGTGAGGGTGGGGAGGCCCCGGCACAGGGTACCCAGAGCAGCTGTGGCTGCCCCTGGGTCCCTGGAAGTGCCCAAGGCCACGTTTGACAGGGCCTGGAGATACAGATGGTTGTGGTTCTGGAGAGGGGTATAAATAATTTCCATTAATTCTTTCTGCATCTGAATAGAGCACAGAGCCTGGTAATAATTCTTTACTTCCAACAGCCATTTTTGGGGGGATCAGATATGTTCCTGTGTCAAATTTAATCACGAATTTAGACATAGATATTGCTGGAAGAAGAAGTTCCTGGCTGTGAGGGTGGGCAGGCCCCGGCACAGGGTGCCCAGTGCAGCTGTGGCTGCCCCTGCATCCCTGGCAGTGCCCCAGGCCAGGTTGGACAGGGCTTGGAGCACCCTGGCCTGGTGGAAGGTGTCCCTGCCCATGGCAGGGGGGTGGGACTTGATTATCTTTTTTAAACCCTTTTATTAAATCTAAACCCCACTGTTTGATAGTTCCTCCCTAAGCTATAATTACCCAATATGAAGATGCAAGCACAAAATAATTTCCTAGGGAGGTTTACACAAAAGGGAATAACTTGTTATTATTTTTTCCAGTCCTTTGAGAAAATCTTTAAGAGTAGGAAGAAAGGGAAGAGTGATGATAGAGCAGCACAGATACAAACCTGATGATCTTACTCTGATTCTGTCAGAGTTTCTGCTCCAGTGGCTTCCTTAAAGGAGCATTGTCAGAAAGAAAAATCACATTGCTGGAAGTGGCTCGTGCAATCAATCACTGGCCAGCGAGGGGATCAGATGGATTCCCTTTTGAATTCAATCAAAACACACTTCAAAGGCATTTAATCATATTTTTGGTGGCTGACTCCCTGGCACAGGACTTTTGTAGTCCCACAAAAGAGAGGCTGAAAGACAATTATGCAAGTTATAAACTCTTTTTGATGTAGATACCAGGTTCTTTGATGATTGTGTTTTCCTGGGCTGGCCTTTGGGCAGATTGATTTACAGCAAATAATGGCTTTTTGTTTCTTCACTGCTAGAAGGATCTAAACCACACTTTTCCAACCTGTGCCTCTGCAGTGCCTGGGCTTATTGCTAGAGGTGACAAAGTGTGTCTTCATACAGCAGTGACATAGGAGAAAATCCTGAAGGTCCAAATATTGAAGAAGGTGTTTTATTCCCTTTCTCTGGAGCTAGAGACCCAAATAACCATTTGTATTTCCATTTTCTTCAGGAGAATGCAGTGACCCATTGTACTGTGACAGCCCTTATCAGGAGGCTGAGGGAGCAAACCTGAGGGAGATAAATACACCAGGAGAAGGTATCCACTGCTTTGTGGGAAAGCAGGAATGCAGATTAAGTGGTTGTGGCTCTGGAGAGGTGTATAAATAATTTCCATTAATTCTTTCTGCATCTGATAGAGCAGATAATAATGGTAATAATCCTGGTAATAATCCTTTATTTCCAACAGCCTGGTAATAATCCTTTATTTCCAACAGCTATTTTTGGGGGGATCAGATATGTTCCTGTGTCAAATTTAATCACAAATTTAGACAGATTTTGAAAAACATGAGAATTGTTCATGTGCTTTCAATTTGCTTGTCTTAGGGAGAAAGAAGAAAAGCAAGTGATTCTTGTCTCCTCAGTCAGCCTTGTTGCTATTTCCAAATGATTTTTAGGAGCACAAAATCTCCCTGTGTTTTTCCAATCACACAGAGTTTTCCTCAGCTCACAGGTGCATCCCTGGGGGAGGCAGAGCTGGTTTATCTGCAGATGTCAACAGTGCTCACTCCTGGAGCTCACAGTGCCTTTTCACTTCTCCATTTTCTCTCCATCCCAGCACTTTTAAGCCACTCCTTGGGTTTTCCCCTTCCCCTGATGTTCTGCTCAGCCCTCAGTCTGATGTTCAGCATTTCTTCCTTCCCATCCCTGTTCCCAGCAGGCGTTTCCATGGTGTGGGAGTGGAGTATAACATCCTTCTTGTCTCCTAAGTGTGAAAAAGCTCTTTCCTTCAGGAATTAAACAAGCAATCCTCCATCCCCTTTCTGCTGTACTGGCATCTTATCTTAGCCCACAACATTGGTGTATATTTTAACCTTTAATGGCACTTTTTACCTTCCCAGTAAAGCATGAACAGATGGTTGGAGACCTGGTGGGGTGTGTCTGGAGTTCTTTTGACTATTCCCTATTTCAGAGAGGTGCAGGATTTTCTAATTTGAGGCTGTATTAATAGGCACAAAATGGTGAAGGATACTTCAGTTTTGACTGTTAGTGGAATGTTGATGGGTACATAGAGTTTGCAGGGTCTGTCCTTAAATCCATACTTATAAAAGAAGGTGGGAAGTGCCCAGGTGTGTCAGGTTTGGTGTTTTAATCAGATAGTGGCACCAGGAGACGCCAGGTAGGAAGGGCACACAAGTCCAGCTGCTTTTATAGAATCCCAGACTGGTTTGGGTTGGAAGGGACCTTAAACCCATCTGATCCCACCCCTTGCCATGGGCAGGGACACCTTCCACTGGACCAGGGCGCTCCAAGCCCTATCCAGGCTGGCCTTGGGCACTTCCAGGGATGGGGCAGAGCATTTCCAGCATCCCCAGGTGCTGTGTTTCTGTCTGTTCCCTGTTTCTGGCACAGGGAAGTAATTACAGAGTGTCAGTGAATTAGGTAGCCCCTGAATGGACTTCAGATGTGAAATAGTGGGGTTTCAGTCAATTTGTGGCTATTTAGACAGCCTCTTGACTCTTCCCTTCATCCTTTCACTCTAAGAAGGACAAATGGGAAACATAAAGCTATCAGAAATCAATTAATCTGATCTGGGAACATGCTTATTAAAATGCCTTCCTTACAAAGATCTGGATACTCCACAGCAGAGCAGAATTCGGGAATGTTTGGATCCCTGATCTGTGCATTTCTGTAAGCTTAGCCTGTTTGCATTACTCTTTTGTTTGGATTACTCTTTTGTGTGTTTGGATTACTTTTTTGTTTGGACTGCGAGCTTTCTATTTGTTTTAGGGTAGTTGAACCTTCTTTAGAAGCTATTTGACCTTAAATTGCTAGTGTGCACATTCAATTCTCAGCCCTGATATAAATCTAGTTGGATATTCTGGAATTTAAGAAAGAAAACCCAAGAAAATGAGAATGGCTTTGTGAAATGTTTTCCAAATTCAGCAGCTGAAGGATGTTGGATTTAGGAGCTCTAAGTAAAACTGGACTTAATGTGGGTTATGGAGGTGTGCTCCAGAAACCAAGAAAATGGGAATGTCTTTGTGAAACGTTTTCCAAATTCTGCAGCTGAAGGATGTTGTATTTAGGAGCTCTAAGTAAAACTGGACTTGTTATGGGCTGTGGGGGAGAGCCTGGTGTGCTCCAGAGGCGATTAAAGCTCAACCGTTCCAAAAGATAATTACACTTGGCACCTGCCTCCCGACGTGATCCCGCCCTTCCCCCTGCAGGGTTTCTTCTTCCTCACCTCTGATGGCAAAGGGCCCCCGGGCTCCCCAGTGCCACCTTCTGCTCTGTGCTGCTGGAGCCGAGCCAGCGTGTCCAGGGGTGCCTCTGCTCCCTGCCGTGCTCCAGAGGGCTGGGGAAGGTGTCCCTGTGCTGTGTCCCCCCAGCTCTGCCCCAGCCCTCGCCTGGCTTTGCCTCTGCACTCGTGTCACAATATTGACTTGCAAACACGGAGCTTTTGGGCCAGTTGCTATGGTTACCCCTCGGAATGGAGACTCCAGTCCCAGGCAGTACATTCCCAGCCTTAATGAAATGCACAGCAGTGTGTTCAACTTGTAAACCCGACGTGGATATCGCTAAGCAACATCCATCCGTGATTTGCCATAATTACTGCTGCGAGCTCTGCACCATTGAAATGCTGGAGCACAGGGCTTCCTCCTCCACTGCATCAAATGTTTTTCTGCAGTAGCTTCAGTCTCTCAGACCTGTGATGTTTCATAGTCCCTTCACAGATTCAAAGAACTACGTTTGACCTCTTTAAATTATTCACACCTTCAGACCCCATCTCTCCAATCTCCTTTTGTGTTTATCTACTGATTCCTGCTCATTCAGTCCCAGAAATTCATCTTAAAGACCTTTGATTCTTTTGCCCTAGATTCAAAATGTGAGTCCAACTCATTTCCTCCAAGCTGCTTCTTGTGTATTTGAAAAGATCCAATTCCTCCAATCTATGTTGGTGTTGAATTAAAATTTGTATGTGGAGCTGTTTTCTTCAGGATCTGCTCCAGGAGGAGCTGATGCCTCAAGTCTTTTGGAATCCCAGACTGGTTTGAGTTGGAAGGGACCTTAAAACCCATCTTGTTCCAACCCTGTGCCGTGGGCAGGGACACCTTCCAGTAGGTGGAAGTTTTCTGCTTAGAGCTTTTATTTAGTGTCTGTCCTGAACAAGGTGTTTTATACATGCGTTTGAAAAGTGGAATAAAACCAGGTCCTGTTTAGAAGTCCACACTCCAGCCTTCAAGTCAAATCATTAATTGCAATTGCAGTTCTTGAATTACTTGCCTTGTGCAGGCAGTTGGGGTGGTTGGGAATATCTCTCCCAGATTCTCTGCTGCTCAGTCTGATTCCTTGTGTTCTGTGAATATTTTCCACGTACAGCACCAGAGCTGCCAATCCTAGAGAGGAAGAACTGGTTGATTTATCTGCTCTATGTCCGCAGAGACTACGAGGAGTGTAAGGTAAGAGCTGCCTCCAGAATGTGGGAATTATTTCACTGATGTCATGAAAAAACAGTTTTCTTGGCAGTTTCCCAACCACCCTCTTTCCTGACTTCTTTTGGAATAAGGGGACCAAGAGAAAACACAAGTAAAATTACTTCAGTGGTCTCCAATCCTTGGCTGCCTTCAGGATCTGAGGGTGCAGCTCTCTGGAGCAGTCTGTGTGCTCAGGATGTCACTGGGAGGGGAAAAGTGGAAAGAACTGCAGACCTGCCTTTATTGTTCCAAGTGATGGATAGGGTTTTCCAAACTGATAATAACACAGTTCCACAGTGCAGGTTTCTTGATGGTACTACAGAGACACTATGAAAACATTTCAGTTGAGGGAAACATTACTACCAAGTGTAAATAAAAAACATCCTGGTTACTCTTGAGTAAAATGCTTTCATTTTACACATGATCCATGGCATGCTCTAATTCATCTCGGGCTTGGTGAGCAGTTTGGAACTGGTTGTTTGAGAATATAATGGTAAGTGGACTAAGGAAATAGCAATTATTATTTAACAGTGTGTTTTTTTGATAAAACAAACACAAGAAGATGATGCACCCATGGGCAGGAGGAGAGGACAAGAGTTGCTATTCTGATTCTAGCATGTGCAGCAAAGATCTGAAAAGACTTTTTGGCTTCTGAAACACCAGGTTGGTCAGGACTTGCCTCTGTTGGAGAGGTCTTGGAGGTGTTTAGGAAACTGGCAGACTGGAGGAATTTAATTAGCTCTTAATTAACAGAGCCAGGGAATTTTATCATTACAGTAATTTCCTCTCAGATCTTGGTTTGCATAGATAGAAAGACAAGCTGGACTAACCCTCAAAACAGAAAATTGTTTCCCTTTTTACTGGGCTGACTGGAGTTTCTTGGTTTTATTCTATGTGTTGATTGTTTCTGTTGATGGGATGTGGAATCACAGAGAACAGAAAAGAAAAATATGTGCAGCTCAGGAAACCAGGGAAAATAACAAATGGATGATATAAAGGCAACACAGATGTGTCCATGTCTTCATCAGTCATGGAAGCAAGGAAATAGCAGGGGAAAATTGAGAGAAGACAGCTAATAAATACTCCTCTGCTTGGCAGGCCAGCTTTCCTTTTCCTCAGAGCTCACAAAACAGTGTTTTTGCAGTAAAACTGGAACATTCCAGGACAGTTTGGGTGTTGTTAAAATCCATCAGTTTAGTCTCAGTAAGAAACAAATGACCTGTTGTGTTAATTAATTCTGGTCTTTCCTGCTCAGTGCTTTGAAATGCTCCCTCTCTAACAGAGTTTTAAAATCTCCCATAGTTTTCAGTGAACTAAAAGGCCATTAAAACCTGTTTATTTACTGACATCAACTCCCCAAAGTGAAGGCATTAAAGTGGTTTTGACCCTTTCAATGCTGCTTGAGCAAGGTGCCAGGCAGACATCCCTGAGAGCCTGCAGCTGCAGCATTCCCTGGGATGACACAGAGACTGCTTGGTCTCCTGCCAGTTGTGTCTAAATTCTGTCATCAGCACCTTAAATAAACTTGGGGGAAGAAATCTGGGATTTGAGATCATATTCCTCAGCTGAGGGCCTTTTGCTGTGGGACTTTTTAGGGTTTATAGAATTAATCAGATTTCTCTAAAAGATAGCTCTCTATTGCCCTCTCTTGCTCTGTGAATCCAGGTTTTTGTAGATGGAACAATCTAGAGTATGTGAGTTGAGGAGGTGTTGGTTATTTCTGAGTACAATGTTTTATAATCATGCACTTTGTAAAGAGTTATTTAGATAAATTAGCAGGTGCAGGTGAGGGAAGAGCAGCTCAGGCCTGTTCTTTCTCTTCCTTCCTCTCTTTATGAGTGAGGATTGTAAATAAAAACTTTCCTTCTCAATAGCAAAAGCAAAAGCATCCTTATCAGCAGAGGATGCTTTCAGAGATGCCTCCTGGTGTTTTCCCCAGGTGGTACCTGGTTATCTTTGGGAGTAGGAATAAACAGAGGAGTACTAAAAGGGCCACAGTGTTCCTGGCCCACTCATGGTCCAGTGCCCTTGTCAGAGGTGGGGTTGTGGTTTTTGTGACTGGAACCAAATCTTTGGAATCAACTTTGCTGAGATGATGTGAGTTTACAATTTTGTCCTTCCAGGCTGTCATCAAAGAGCAGCTCCAGGAGTCCCAAGGGCTCTGTGAATATGCTGTCTATGTTCAAGGTATGTCTGAAAATCTTTTTGCTAAAGCAGGTCACCCCTGCTTTGAGATACAGAGAACAATACAGGGGATAGGTGAGGGAAACATAGATTTGTTATGTCAAAATACATTTTTTCCCCTCTGCTTGATCCATTTAGTTTGGAAATTTGGGGTTTTCACATGAAATGCGTTCCTGTTCTCTCTGTATTTGTCATCAGTTCTTCTTTGGGCTATGGGTTCCTGGTCTTCAGTGTGTTGGTGTGTGTTTGATTCTGTTACAGTTACATGTTTTCTGTTTGTTACCCACCCCAGGTGATCATTGTCTCACTCACTGCTCTAAGGATGGTATTCCTCTCCCTGCCCTGCCCTCTGGCCCCTAAAAAATGTCTCCCAAAATGTGACATTGCAATTCCAAATGCCATGGTGGGGCGCAGTGGAGATTTGCTGGCAGGGACATATTGCAGCCTGGAGAGGCTGGGGAGGGGAGAAATCCAGATTGCATCTGTACAAGCAGCTGCCCAAGGTTTAAAGCTTAAAGCTTTTGTTCTGACCCCTGAATTTCTCCAGGCACACAGAGTCCTGCCCTCAGGCACAAAAGTGTGGGTGCTGCAGGAGGGGCAAGCACCAGAGGAGCATTGATGTGATAGATCTGTACTCCCCCTTCTTTCCCTGCTGTCTGAGGCACGTTTTTCCTGCTGAGAATGGATTCATTTGCCTGCTCTATGTTGTTTTACAGGTTTGATATTTCGCTTGGAGGGGAAAATTCAAGAATCTCTTGAACTTTTCCAGACATGTTCTATTCTGAACCCTCGAAGCGCTGACAACCTCAAGCAGGTGGCACGATCCCTGTGAGTGGTGTTTCATTTGTTGTTTCTCTTGGATGTGCCACCCAGGACCTTCCATGCTTTGTTTTTCTCTTAGGCTGCTTAATTCCAGACATGTTTCCTCCTTATCAACACTTGGCTTGCCTTCCAGAAGCGTGGGCTGTTCTTTAAGCAGAATCTCTGTTATCTGCCTGGCTGCTCTTGTGTTTTCTTTTTCTTTGGGCTTCAGGCAGAAAGGTGATACTGATTTCAAGGTCCAGAGCTACAGGTGCTGACCTGAGCTGGGCAAACTTGCCCTACAGACCCTTTTCTGTTGCTGCATGTTGTGTTAGGGCACCTGTCTCTTTCTTTGGAGACAAAAGCAGGCTGCAGAGCCTGGACATTCATTCCTTCCATCCCCACTAGTGTCAGGATGGATGACCTTGGTCCTGAGAGGGAGCAGTGCTGAGATTGTAAACCTCTCCTGCAGATCTCTGGAGATACAGCAAATAAGATAATTTCTCATTGGCAAAGGTGATAGTGTTGCACAGCAGGGTTTGAAAACAGGAAAGACATAAGAATTGCAATCCTTTTGCAGGTTTCTCCTGGGGAAGCATAAGGCAGCCATTGAAGTGTACAATGAAGCAGCAAAACTCGATGAGAAGGACTGGGTGAGTGTTCAGGGAGCTGCAGATCCTTGTAATAGCTGCAAACTTGACCCAAACCAAGGTGAGCTCACACTGCCTGTGGTCTGAGCCTGGTTTGGATCACAGGAGCCAAATCCCATGCCTTGGGGCAAATCCCTGGCTTGGGGCACAGAGAATTGAGCAATGTGTTGGAACTTTGCCAAGGATCACTTTTAACGTAACCACATCAGTGCTTTAAGGGAAATATGGGAAGAGTTTGGAAACTTTGGTTATTAAAACTTGCTTGAGTAATTGGGAAAGCTTTTCTAATGCAAAACATCATTGAAAATACAGGAGCAGTGATTAAATGAGCTCTTCTGTATAAAAGGACAAAAAGAGAGGAAGAGCATTGCAAAGGGAAAGGTCTGACAGTGGGTGAGGGAGAGGCCATGCCTTGCAGCCTTCTGCAGGTGCCTGTTTTGCCTGCAGAAGTGTTTCTAAAGTAGGCTTGCAATGTGTGAGCTCATTCCTTTGTTTGTCAGTACATCCAAAATTCAGGATACAAGAATAGCTTTGGTGTTATTCAAATTACCCTGTGCCAGACAACTCAGAAACCTTTTGTATCACAAGTCTTTTTTCCACCTGCACTTCCAGTGCTTGGCATGCCTGTAACCCTATTTACAGCCCAGCAGGCAGATGCCAGTGGGTATTTTGATTAGTTATTCCCCATTCCTGGCTCAGCACTGGAAGCAGAATCAGACTGTGCTCTTCCCTCATTCTACAATCCACAGCAACCTGGAGTCACTGATTCAGTTCTGCACAGCTGGAGAGGCTGCATGGAGGAAAACAGGTTGATGGGGAAGTAGGAGAGTTTCCAAAGGTCAAGGCTGTCTAAGCTGATGAATCAGTGAAATGCTCACTGAATAAAATAAGAAATTGGGAGAACCTTGATTTTCAGGGATGTGCTGGGGTTGGGAAAGTAACTTGTGTGTTAAACTGTGGGTGAGGAGTTAGGGGCAGGGATGCTCCCTACAGTGTCACCAGAGTGTTTAGAATCCCTAAGGGATCTTCTTACCCTGTGCAAAATTGTTTAGGATGCCAGAGGGATATCCAGTGCTCAAGTTGTGTTTTGGAAAATTAAGCACTTCCTCCAGTTCTGTCCAGCTGGGTTGGACACTGTGCATATCCTACTCATGTACAGCCAAACTGAGTCACACATGAGGGCAGCAAGTTTTAGAGGGTGACACCATGATGAAGAAACCAGTCTGTGCTCTTTGTTCTCTGAAAAGAAAATGTCTGATGTCTCAAAAGAGATTTGTCATTTCTGTGGTTTTTGTCTCAGTGGACTGTAATGTTTTGTGTACAACCCTACTTAAGCTCTGTAGGTGCCTGAAGTAACAGGAATTCATAGATTTACTTGCTCTAAAAAGCAAGAAAGATATGGGCAGTCACAGGGCTCTCCTGCTCTGGGTCAGTGTTGTCAGATTTTATTTCATACCTTGTGCTGATTTGGCTTTTATTCATGCAGGAGATCAGCCACAACCTGGGTGTGTGCTACATGTACCTGAAACACTTCAACAAGGTAATGTCAGTGGGAAGCAAGGAAGCATCCCAGAAATTTCACTGTCTTTGATAGCTTGAAATGGATCATTTGCAGCAAGGGGTATTGAGAAAGTTTTTTGCTTTGGTGTTTTGTTTTTGGGAGCAAAGGTTTGTGAGCTGTCTCTGCTTCCATTTGTGTTGAATTACTTTGAGTCAGCTGCAAGTCATTGAGGTTGTGTAAAGGGAGATCAGCCTGTGGCAGGGCCAGAGGCTTTTTCTGAAATCTAAGATTTTTCAGAGAACATTTCTGGTTTTAAAGGGAATGTTTGAGAAACCTCAAACTAGACAGAAAATGGGCTGTGCTCCAATAAGAGCTGCTTCTGTGTCTGAGCCCTTTAAAGGCAGACCCAGGAACATTACTGGCTTTGTAGGAGCAGCAATCCAGGTCCATCCTTGAAGCAAGAGAAAAGGGTGATGGTAAAACCCCAAACCATTTCCCCAGCTCAAACTGCTGCACCTCATGCAGAGAGTTCCTGAATGAAACCTCAGCTCCTTGGGTCTGGCAGGAATCAGAGGGAAGGAGTTATGGGGTTGTTTGCTGGAGGTGCAGCAGGTCCTTTTTTCCTCCATGGCAAGGTTTTGCTTCTGTGTCTGAAGCTCCTTTTGAGCTACACCTGGAGTTAGTACAGAAGTTTTGGAGGTTGAGATGCAGTTTTATTCCCAGGTCTGAGTGTGCCATTCCCATTTCCTCACTTAACCATCCCCTGGGTGCTGGTGGTGAGCACTGAGCTGTCTCTGATCCAGCTACTCTAAGGAAAAAAGCAGCATTTAGACCCTTTTTGTTCCAAATTTAGCCCAGCCCCTCCCTGTTGCTCTTGCTGGTGGGTGCTGTGGTCCTTGCAGCAAACCCCAGCTGTGCTCCTTGTTTTCAAGGCATCCCTGTGAAAAAACAGCCTCTGGAGTGTGGGTTCACACTTGGGATTTGTTGTCTGCACTAACACCTTCCAAACTGGGACCTGCTCACACCTCCACTGAGATTTTCACTTCCTCACTGCTGGAATCAACATTTTAAGGAAGAATAAGCTGCAAAGTATCAGTTCACCCAGCAAATCCAGAGCATCCCTCAAGCCACATAAACTCAAATCCAGGAGCAGGCCCATGTTTATCTTCTCCTTGGGAGGCAAATGCCTCTTGCTTGGCTTGAAGGTGTTGCCTTTTACTGCCCCTAAAAGCAGGTGGCTGCTGTGCAGAGCTTGTTCCAAGGATTAGCTGGGCTGGGGTTTGTGTTCTCCAGGTGCAGGGGATGTTTGTTGGCTGTTCTCCTTCCCTGGCTGTTGGGGATTACTCATGAGCTGTTGCTTTGCTGAAGGCTCTGTAATCATTTATTATTTTTTTCTTCTCTCTGGTTGTGTTTTTAGGCACGAGACCAGCTCAACAATGCCCTGGAGCTCAACAGACATGACCTGACCTACATGATGCTGGGCAAAATTCACCTCTTGGAGGGGGAGATGGATAAAGCCATTGAAGTATATAAGAAAGCTGTAGAGTAAGAAATATCCTTTTTTTCCATCTGCCCATTCCCATCCTATGCCAGGAGAAAATTGATTGGTGTCCCAGATCTGAATTGAGGCCATGATTAAAAAGCTAATGGTAATTACAGGGACTCTGAGCAAAGCTGGCACTTCCAAGCACTTCAGCTGTCTCTGCTCCTGCTGACAGTGTGGCAGGAAAGAAGGGAGCTGTTGGAAGAGCTGCCAGAAAAAATTGGAATAACAAATGGATGGAGATGCCTGGGAGCAAAGTGATCCAAAACTGACTTCATCCATGCCAAAAGTTTATCTCCCAAAACAATGTAACCCTGACTGTCCACCCAAAATCCCTGCCTGGGGGTCACTTGCTGCTTTCCCTCAGAGCAGTTTGAGGCTCAGGGAGATGTGCTGGTGCACAGGGAGTTTCTCCCACCCCATCACAGCTCCTCAGTGCCCACCTCTCCTTGTTTTAGGGCATTCCCAAGCATTGCCAGTGCTTTCCAAAGTAGCTTTGCCATGGAGGCCAGCACTAGAAAGAAAATCAGGAGTGTGTTGGGAGGCAGGGGGGTATCAATGCAGTGTTTCCTTACATGTCTGTCCTCACTGCTGCCTGAGTGTGGGTGGGGCTGGGCAGGCATTTGGACTAATCTAGAATGTTTATTACGTAAATAATCCTTGCTAAGCATCTTACCAGGTTTATATTCTTATCCTGGTGCTCCCCTGCCCTCCTTTCTTCTTTATTCCTGTTTATTCCTGTGGGTTTTTTTTTTTTTTTTCCTCATCTGCCTATGACATTTTTCTTGCTGTTTCCAGCTCCAGGATAGTCTGTTATTCCTTGTTTATATTCCACCAGGCACAGGTGGTATTGTTGTTGAAGTTTAGAGGTGCCAGTGTTGAATGTGCAGATGTTTTTTTAAGTGTTGGTAGCAGAGAATTAAAAACTGACCCCTGTTGGGGTGAATGAGACCACAAATTGTGTCTCTCTCTGCTTTGTCCTTTTTTGTTGTGGTTTCCATCCTATTTATTTGTAATCTTTTTATAAGGTGAATTAAAATTCTGATGAGAAGTGTGTAGAATCCATCAGGAATTCTGAGGATTGCCTGCCCTACATGGCCCAAGAGGCTTAGGATGGATGGATTTACAGGGTGGTTTATGAGAGACAATGGAAAATCTCATTTTGTATTTCCAGGTCACTGATTCAGACTCACTTTGAAGCTTAACAAAACCACATTATCTTATTATGTGTCCAGATGAATTTCACAGAGCCTTGTGCCTTCCCACCAATACCCAGAAGATATTTGGGGGATGTGATAGCTGAGGTGTGATGTTATTCAAAGGAAGTCCCCAGGATGGCAGTTCTAATATTTGTTTTTAAGAATAACAATTTAATTTCCTGGATTGATACAACAGTAATGTAGCATCAGAAATTCATGTTCTATTTTTACCCTGTTCTAGAAGGGCAGAAAAGCAAACTCAGCCCTTTGGCTTTTGTGTTCCAGGTTTTCTCCAGAAAACACAGACCTCCTCACAGCCCTGGGCCTACTGTACCTGCAGGTACTAAATGCTGTTACTGTTACAAAAACTTAATTCTGTTCAGTATAACCATGTTGGATTTTTTATAGAGTTAATTTCTATCCACCTTCCCATTGCTTGCACTTGCTTCTCTACAGACTGAATTTAACAGGACAGAACTTGCTTTTCTGTATCTTGTCTTTGCTGCTAAAAGCAAGCTGATTCCCTGGAGCAGAGCCAGAGCAGGAATTCTGTTTGGCAACAGCCCTAACTCTGTTATAAATCCTCCAAGTATAACAAAACATGACTAGTCATTACCTTGCTTCTGCAGCAGGAGTCTTGCAAGTTATCCTGAAAAAGCAGCCATGAATTTGTGAGTGTTAATGCACCATAAAGGAAAATCAGAATCAATTTAAATAACAAAGGTGTGCTTATCCTTGTGTCTGTGCAGTGGATGGGGAAGGGCTGGATTATTCCAGAAGCTGGCTTCCCAAAGGGTGAGCAAGCAAAGAAGAATAGGCAGTAGTGCCTGAAAGGAGGAACAGGCCCCCAAGCTGCTCTGAGGGTGCTCTGGAGCCAGGCTGGGAGAGCTGGGGGTGCTCACCGAGACAAGAGAAGGCTCAGGGAAAGCTCAGAGCCCCTGCCAGGGCCTGAAGGGGCCCCAGGAGAGCTGGAGAGGGACTGGGGACAAGGATGGAGGGACAGGACACAGGGAATGACTTCCCACTGCCAGAGGGCAGGGTTAGGTGGGATATTGGGAAGGAATTCCTGGCTGTGAGGGTGGGCAGGCCCTGGCACAGGGTGCCCAGAGCAGCTGTGGCTGCCCCTGGATCCCTGGCAGTGCCCAAGGTGAGGTTGGACAGGGCTTGGAGCAGCCTGGGATGGGGGAAGGTGTCCCTGCCCATGTCAGGGAATGAGATGAGCTTTAGGTGAATTCAGTTGAAACCACAGAATCACAGGATGGCTTGGAAGGGACCTTAGAGCTTATCTGGTTCCAATCCATAGGATTTATGTGATTCCAAGCTCTCCCATGCTCATACACGGCCACAGTGATGCCCACTAACACCTTCAGTCCATGAGAAGACAAGGGAAGGCAAGTGCCCTGAGCAGGAGAGCCCTGGGGAGTGAGGAATTTGTGGTGAGGGACTTGGGGATGTGCAGAGCAGCAGTTTGTAGCCTGTGTTCTGGGACAGAGAAAGGAGCAGAGACCTGTGAACCCAGAGCTCATTTGTGGTTGGGTCAGAACAGTGAATCCAGCCAAGTCAAATTCTTAGAATCCATGCTGTGAATTATCTAGCAGGAACATGTGTGTGTAATGGGAGCACTGTAAAACTCACTTTTCTGACTGAACCAGAAATTCTGGTGCCCACAAATCCTATATTCTCCTTCTTAACTCCCCTTATTCCTGAATTTCTGATGCTTATGTACTTCTTTTCCCAGACTGGGGAGTACCAGAAGGCTTTTGAACACCTTGGAAACGTGCTTACCTATGACCCAGGCAACTACAAGGTAGGGTGAGGAGTGGAAATGACCCAGCTGAACCCTGAGGGGACACCTCCTAAAGCTGATTCCACTGTCAGAGCTCTGCCATCTGCATCTGGGGCCTGGAGAGGCTGGGAAGGATCCTGCCCAGAGAGCTTTTTGTGAAATACATTTCTGGGATGTTTCCCTGGGCAGGGAGTTGGATGTGTGTGGAGTAGGGAAAGGGAAGGAGGCAGAATATGGGATATTAAATTGATCCCTTTGGTTTTTAATTTGAAGTTACACCAAAGCCAGGTGGAATTTACTTTGGAAGGAAGATCTTCTGGATTTTAAAAATCCCAGAAGAGCTGTGCCAGGTCCCTTGTGATGCAAGTGATGCTGCATTTTATTATTCTCCCATCTGCTGATACCCTGTGCTTCCAGCTGCTGTGTATATTTCCTTGGCTCTGGCCTGGAAAGCTGAGCTTGGTGTCTGGGTTCCATCCCTCATTGTGGAACTGCTTCTCTTTTTAGGGCTGTTGCTTAATTTCTCTCCTTTTTTTCCCTGTTGGTGATGCAGAGCATTGAAATGTGTGGTTGACAAACATGAGTTGTTGTGAAAACACCTTTACACTTATGAATTTTACTTGTCACTGTGAAATCTTAAAAAGGACTTAACTAGTGTGGTTTAAATATAGTGTGTTGTACTCACTTCCTTTTTTTTTTCCCCATGCATATTCCCATTAATTTGCAGTATCAGCCAGTCAATGTGAACTAGGAGAGCTTTGCTGCATGTCTTGCTTGAGTACATTTTACTCCCCACTTAATTTGCACTGTATTTCTATTTCTATCTGTGCTTGGTTGTAAAACAAAAATCTATTAGTGCATAGATCTTTTCAGAGCCTCAGACTCTAAGAAGTACTTCTGTCAGCCCAAAAAATACGCTAAACATTTGCAATGTCGTGTTGCAGTACTTATGGAATCACAGACTCACAGAATGGTTTGATTTGAAGGGGACCTTAAAGCCCATCCTGTTCCACCCCCTGCCATGGGCAGGTGCACCTTCCATTATTCCAGAGTGCTCCATCAGCATGGCCTGGACACTTCAGGGATGGGCCAGCCACAGCTCCTCTGGGCAAACTCATTTCTGAGATAGTTATGATTAAAACACTGCAGGGAGAAGCAGACTC
This sequence comes from Fringilla coelebs, assembly GCF_963513975.1. Classification (NCBI taxonomy): domain Eukaryota; kingdom Metazoa; phylum Chordata; class Aves; order Passeriformes; family Fringillidae; genus Fringilla; species Fringilla coelebs. The sequence goes on along the minus strand of NC_140038.1, from coordinate 4,787,887 downwards.
AGGTTTGTTCCTCACCCTGTGTTCTGCTCGGTGGTGGGAGATTCCAGAATCCCCATCTGCTCCCACTGTTGATCTTGGCAGTCCTTAGAAGTGAAATGGTTGTTCCTGGGATGGCTTTAGTTTAATCATTTTGTCCTCTCATGTTCTTGCTGTGAGCAGATGGGGCTGGGAGTGGGTCACTGTTGTCTTGTCCCCAGGCCACCCTGGCTGCTGGCAGCATGATGCAGGCCCACGGGGATTTCGATGTTGCCCTCTCCAAGTACAAGGTGGTGGCCAGCAGTGTTCCTGAGAGCCCCCCACTCTGGAACAACATTGGCATGTGCTTCTTTGGCAAGAAGAAATACGTGGCAGTAAGTAGCCAGTTTCCATTTTTTCTCCCATCTGAATCCAATTTCATGCAAGCACAAGATTCCTGTCATGTGGTGTCAGGACCCAGGACATTCCTCTGGCTGCCCTGGGTGATTTGAGACCCTGGCAGGGGGCTCAGAGACCTTGGCACGGGGTCAAAAACACCTGTGCCTTTGATTTTAGTCCATGGAAACAATTACCAGCTTTGTGGGAAGATTTACAGACCACAAGAGTTTGAGTAGAATGACAGTGAATTTGTCACAGGGTGAAAAAGTAGAGTTTTGGGGATTTAGAATAGGGGTTCAGGAAGCAAGAGGGAGGAATCTGGGCGTGTCCTATCCTTCTCCTTCTTCTTGTCCTCCATCTTCTGCTGTGATGGTGACACTTTTGGATTGGTTTAGAGTAGAGACAGACTGTCTGACATAGCTGATGGGTATTGGGAAATTATTGTAAATAATGTACACGTCGTTCTTAGTATAAAAAATTAACACCACCTCAAGAGCAGGCACTGTGCCACAACCAGACCTGCTGGACAGAGATCTCAGCAGATTCTTTCCTTCTCAGAGAAAGAATGTAACAGATAAGAGAAAATAAACAACCTTGAAAAGCAGAACCGGAATCTCGACTTCTTCTTCGGGCATGGGGCTGGGAAAAAAAACTTTCTAATACCTTGGGGGTCATTTCAGCCACAGAAACCCGAGAATATGGGGGCTGTACTAGCACATTTATCCCTTTTTTCCCAAGGCTATCAGCTGCCTAAAGAGGGCAAACTACCTGGCTCCCTTTGACTGGAAGATCCTGTACAACCTGGGCTTGGTGCACCTCACAATGCAGCAGTATGCCTCAGCCTTCCACTTCCTCAGTGCTGCCATCAACTTCCAGCCCAAGATGGCAGAGCTCTACATGCTCCTGGCAGGTATGGGATGCTCTGTGTGCATCCCTCTTGGGAACACCACAGCACAGACAGGAGGTGTGGGGTGAAGTAAAGAAACATGCCATAAAGGCTTTACTAAGGAGCTGATGCCCAGTCTCTTCTCTGTGGGGAAATAGAAGGGAAAACTGCAGTCAGATCCAGATTAAAGATTGGAAAAGACTTGATACATGTGAGACTGGGGTTGGTTTGCCTGAGGAGGGGTATGGGTTTCCAGCACTGGATATTTTTGGGATGAAATGAGATAAACATGTCAGAAGTGACATTGTATGTTTAGATGGGATATTGGGGAGAAATCCTTCCCTGGCACAGGTTGCCCAGAGCAGCTGTGTCTGCCCCTGGATCCCTGGAAGTGTCCAAGGCCAGGCTGGGCAGGACTTGAAACAACCTGGGATAGTGAAAGGTGTCCCTGTCCATAGCATGGTTGAGACTGGATGAGCTTTAAGATGATTTCCAACCCAGGCCATTCATCCACTAATGCTGGCAGCAGTCCAGACAACCCTGCTGACACCTATTTTATGACATTCACAGTTGTCCTAAAAACCAGCTGCTTGTGAAACATCTCCTTCTGTGTGTATGTTTTGTTTGCTGCAGTTGCTCTGACCAACCTTGAAGACATCGAGAATGCCAAATGTTCCTATGAGCAAGCTGTGGCCTTGGACAAGTAAGTTTTTGTCAGAGCTGTCCCTGGTTTGGGCTTGCTTTGCCTCCCTGCACCTCATTTCCTTTGCCTCTCACTGTACCCCAACCCTAAATGGTTTGTAGTAGGGAAATACCTTTGTTTCTTGTAGCTGTGACAGTGTTAATTTTTTTTTTTCTTTAAATTCAAGTCAGCTCTGAAAAATGAGAGGATTTTATTCAGAGCAACCCAGAGCTGTTTTTTGTTTTGCTATTTGGGTAGTGAGTCAGTGGTGATGACTTTGGATGCCAGTCCTCCTTTTGGTGAATATTTATACACAGTGGAGCAGATTGAATAAAAGAAAACATATTTTTTAACCCAAAGTTTGAGCACAGTGAGATCTCTGGGGTAAAGCCTGTTCTGAATTGGGCAGAGGGAAGATTTTAGCTGGGATAATGTGCAAGAAGTTTGTATAAAGCAAGTAAAAGGGCAGCTCCTTCATTAAGAACATCTGTGTTTGCAGTCTAAGTCTTAAAATCAGAGCGCTTGATATGTCATCATTTCAGGCACAAAATCAAAATTACCTCATATTTATTAATAGTTTGTTTCTCTCCCCAGTTTACTGTGAATATTTGCACACTTAGACCTACCAGCACTCCAGAGTCTGCCTGCAGGTGACAGAGCAGTGCCAAAAGCACTTTTATCTGCATGGGCCACACAAGGTGGTGGTAGATGGGACACCAGGGAGAAATTCTTCCCTGTGGGGGTGGGCAGGCCCTGGCACAGGGTGCCCAGAGCAGCTGTGGCTGCCCCTGGATCCCTGGCAGTGCCCAAGGCCAGGCTGGACAGGGCTTGGAGCACCCTGGGATAGTGGAAAGTGTCCCTGCCCATGGCACTGGATGGGCTTTAAGGTCTTTTCCCACCCAAACCATTCCATGATTCTATTCCTAATCAGCTTTCCTTTCTAGCAAGGCAGGACAGGACCTTAAAGGCAGCTCAGACTCCTTAGTCAGGACCTTGTGTGCTTTGCTCAAAGAGAAGGAGCAGTAAATGGGCTCTACAGCTTTGCCCAAGTGTTTGGCACTTGGGTGATGCAACCAGGAAAAGAAACCCTCATCAAAGCAAAAATGAATTCCCACTGCCAGGGCCTGCTGGGGGGAACATCCACACTGTGAGGCTGAATCTGTGTCCCCACAAATTTCCCTTGCTGGTGTGTTCTGCACTCTCTTGGATGAAGGTGGTTGGTTTCCATCACAAGGAATGCTTTTGTAGTGGTCTAGGTGCCCTTCTGGGGGCTGGAATGGAAATAACTTGGAAAACTCTTTAGAAAAATGTGTTCCACTCCTGGTTCTGGCTTGTAACTGTCCTTTCTGTGGGTATTCAGCTATTGATTTTTCTCTGACTGTCATATTGCTTCTCAGCTCTTGAAGGTGGTGAAATAGCTCCATCAGGTTCAATTAATTTTAAAACTGGCTGTTCCCAGCACTGTCTGATCTCATCAGTGTTTTGGCAAAGACAGGGAGGAGGGCTTATTCTGTGGTGGGCTCAGCATTCCAGTTTCCTGGTTAAAGGAGAAGCCATGGTTAGAAATGCAGTGAGATTTCTTCCAAGAGTTGCCTTCCTTCCACTGGGATGGAGAGTCACCAGGACTGGAGAGTCAGGGGCTACAGGTTGCACTTCATTTATTGCCCAGGGCCAGCAGGATCCTTCCCTTCTGCATTGCTCCAGAGGAGCAATGGGGACAGAAAAGTGAAGCAGCAAACATGCATTCACAAAACTCACTGCCAATACTGGTAGTATTTCAAAGTGCACCTCTACAAGGCAATGCCCACTGATTGACAACAGCTTTTAATGAGCAGACATCCTGTCTGGTCAAGCAGGAGCTCTAGTGAATAAAAAGAGACTGTTAGTCCATTAACACCAGCAAAAATTAAAGGCAAAATAGAATTAAAATATATTTAAACCAAGGATATTCTTTATAAAACTTTTACTGAGTATGATTGATTTATTTATTTATTTTTGCCTCTGCCTTGGCCGTGGATGATTCCAGTTATCCCAGCCATGCTCCAGGAGAGGGCACCAGTCCCTCACTTACATTTCTTGTCAACCCATGGAGCATCAGAGCATCCCTGCCTGGCCTGGGTGCAGGGATGCTCCTGTGGCGTTCACACAGGGAGCTGTGAGCAGGCAGAGCTCCTCCACCCACCCTGGCTGTTGAGTTTGTGAGGTCCCCAGGACAAGGTGAGACATGAGCAATCTGACTCCATGCTCTCAGAAGGCTGATTTATTATTTTATGATATGATATGATATTAAAGAATGCTATACTAAAGGCAGAGAGAGGATACAGACAGAAGGTTTAACAAGAATGGTAATGAAAAACTCATGGCTGACTCCTCAGTCTGACACAGCTGGCTGTGATTGGTCATTAAATTAAAACAATTCACATGGAACCAATCAAACATGCACCTGTTGGTAAACAACCTCCAGACCACATTCCAAAGCAGCAAAACAGGGAGAAGCAATCAGATAATTATTGTTTTCATTTTTCTCTGAGGCTTCTCAGCTTCCCAGGAGAAGAAATCCTGGTGAAGGGATTTTTCGGAAAGCATGACAGTGACACGTGGCTCTCCTGGCCAGCCCAGATGGAGAGGGTTAAGGTATCCCAGTGAAGGAGATGGATTTTTTGGGAAATGAGAGTGTATGAGCAGTTCTGCCTTGTGAAATCTTCAATCACTGGTGGGGCTGGGAGACCAGAGAGTCCCAGGATTGCCCCCAGGTGCACAGAGCTGGCTGTTGCAGAGAGGGGGGCAGTGATTGGGGGGTTCTCACACCCGGGGCCTTTGCAGAACCCAGCACTGGGTCTGTCATCAGGCAAGAGGATTCAGCCGTGCTCCCAAAGGACTTTGCCAGACAATGAGGTGTGTCCAGCTTTGCTCAGGCACACCTTTGCATTATGGCAGGCAGGAAATGTGATGCATCCTATGTGTCTGCTGCAGGTGCAACCCCCTCATCAACCTGAACTACGCTGTCCTGCTCTACAACCAGGGCGACAAGGAGGGGGCCCTGAGCCAGTACCAGGAGATGGAGAGGAAGGTCACCGTGGCCAGGGAGAGCAGCACGCCCGAATTCGACCCTGAGGTTTGTGCCTGAGCTCAGGAGCCACCCCAGGGCTGGCAGCAAATGAGGAGGAGGTTTGACTTGGAGTCCAGTTATTAGAAAGAAATTGTGCTTGTGAGATTTTCCAAGCGGAGCGAGCGCCTGCTGAGAGCTGCTCGCTTCCTTTCTGCCCTTTGAAGCCAAGTTCTTCAATCAATACACAGCAAGACAAGATTCCCTCTTAATTAAGGGACTGAATTAGTGGAGATGTTTCCCCCAAGCACCAAACTGTAGCCAGCTCTGCACAGATCTTTTCTTGGAGTTTTATTTTTGATGGTGTTGGTGACTTTATTGTTACCTGAAGTGTCCCTGCTTACAGTGCTCTTCTCTTTTTGCTTCTCGAGAAGATGGTGGAGATGGCCCAGAAGATGGGAGCTGCCCTGCAGGTTGGGGAGAGCCTGGTCTGGACTAAGCCTTCTAAAGAGTCCAAATCCAAGCAGAAAGCTGCTGTGTCAGGGAAATCCAGCTCTCAGCAGCCTTTGGGCTCCAACCAGGCCCTGGGTCAAGCCATGTCCTCTGCTGCAGGATATGGGAAAACCATGAAGCTCCCCCCAGGTATGTCTCCTCTGCTGTTCTTTCAAATATAGATGTGGGAGAGAAGAAATCTCTCTTCCCTTTGCAAGAGTTACAGCACCTGTGTGGGAAGGGATTGACTTGCTCACACAGCACAGCAGTAAGGGCAGTGTTTGGTAATAACTTCCCCAGATTTCTGAGTTCAGGAACATGCTCTGTGTAGTGTATTTCACCCTCCTACTTTTGTGGGGATGTGGGAGGCTGGGAAAGTTTCCCTTCCTGTCTGAACCACAATGGGCAATTAGCATGAGATTGTGATCTTGCTCTGGAAAGGAAGCAGTGTCAGCAACCAGACCTCCTGCAAGAGCCCAGGAGCTGCCATGCACAGACAGGCTGCTGCAGAGAAGGGAAAAGATGGACAATTTTCCAAAGTACTTCCATCATTTCTCTGACAGCAATAACTGCAGCTGAATTGCTCCAAAGCCACCCATCCATGCAGGAGTTGCTGGATTTAGTGGGACTGAGGGTTCTCAGGAGGTGGTGTGAGCCTTTGGAGGCTCAGCCCATCACTGCATGTGCTGGGGCTGGGTAGGAGCATCTCCTGGGCCATTCCAAGGCTGACCTCCTCTCACCCCTCAGCTTCCAAGGAGGAATGCACTGGAGATGTTGCTCATCGTGGTGATTTTCTGTCACTCTCAGTCTTGTTGCCTGTGGACTGAACCAGGAGAGTGGTTGTGTAATCCAGGCCTCTTTCTTTGGCATCCCCAAGGACCTGTCCCATTTCTCACACATGAAATAAACTTTCCATGCAGGGAAGACTTGGCCAGAAAATCTGAAAAATAAAACACAGCAAGGGTTTAGGGCATACCTGAAGGACTTCATTATCCAGATCAGAGAAGGGAGCTGGTTCATAACATCAGCTGGCACCTTAAATATAAGTGTAGAAACAACTTGTGTCCTGTTGTGATTTAATTCTGTAAATAGTTACTTCAGCTGCCTGGAAACCCTCCCCATATTTGATAAAGCTGTGAAGTGAAAACAACACTTTGGTTGGGGCTCCAGCTTGAGCATAAACCAGCCCCAGTGGAACTGGAAATGGCATTTCCCTCTGAGGGTGGGCAGGCCCTGGCACAGGGTGCCCAGAGCAGCTGTGGCTGCCCCTGCATCCCTGGCAGTGTCCAAGGCCAGGCTGGACAGAGCTTGAAGCAGCCTGGGACAGTGGAAGGTGTCCTTGCCCATGGCAGGGGGTGGAATGGGATGAGCTCTAAGGTCCTGTTCAACCCAAACCATTCTGAGATTCGTGATTCTAGATGTTTTCCCTTCCAGAGCATGAGTTAATTCCTACATTTGTACTGAATTCTGACAGCTGAGAGACTCTACCTGAGCTTCCTTTCAGCAGGACTTCAGGCACTGTAAGGCCTGGATAACTCAGTGACAATAAACCAATGTTAGGCAGAAGGAATCTGAATTAAAAGCTGTGATTGTTTTGCACCTCTGCTGCTGGGAAGGACATAAAGAGCAGACAACACACACACAGGCACAGAGTAACTTTAACTGTGTTCTCTCCCCAGGTGCTGCAACACCAGCTCTGCCAAAAAAGCCTCCCTCCCTGCCTCTGGAACCAGAACAGGAGCAGGACTCAGAAACGAGCCCTGAGGAGAACTCAGCTCCCACAGGGGACGAGGAGCAGGGGAAGGAGAAGCCCCAGAGCCAGGAGGCAGCAGAGTAGGGCAGCTCTGGGCAGCACAGGTAGTGCAGGAGCCTCTCCAGGGCTGCCTGGGACTGGGGAAAGGGATCTGCCCCACCCTGCCCCATGGTAGCTTCTCCCCAGTGTCAGTCAGTCTGGATGGAGCTGTTTTCTATCAGTGAATTTATCTTGTTCCAAGGAGTCACTGCAGTGACCAGAGGTTTCTGTGTAGTTATTCTTAGTGCAGTCACAACTCACTACACAGCTGGAGGGTCCAGAAGGACCTTTAGCAAAGCCAGCAGTAGTGATTTAGGATCCTGGATGGTGAGGAGAATCAAACCCTTCCAGTGGCTGAACTGGGGAGCAGCTGAGTTTGCATAAAGAACCAGTAAACTGAAGCTTCAGGGCTCTGTGTTTGCTGGTGAAGCTCCCCAGCTGTTTGACAATTTATTTCCTGCTTTTAGTTCTGCACTGTTGGACTCTATCCCTCCATAATTACCAGCCCAGGAGAGGAAGGTTAGTCATGGAAACATCTTGGAGGCAGCAGTGTACAGGCAGCATGAGCAGGGCTCTGGGTACATCCCAGCCTTCAGCTGTGCTTTGTGGTTTGTTGCTCTTATCCAAAAGGCATTAATGCATCTTCAGAGCCCAGCCAGGAGCTGCAGTGCTCTCCTGCTCCCTGGGGAACACTGAAATTCAGAGTAGGACCCCTCACTTTCCCCTGGGTTTTGGTAGCCCAAACTGACTGCTTATCTTAAATGTGGCTTTTTTTTTTTCCTCTCAGGTGTCTTTTCTGCTGGGTTTTGTGTCAGTTCAGCCCCAGGGAAGGATTCCCTCCTGCCAGGAGTTAAACAGAATTTTTTTGCAGAGCACTGGCAATTTGAAACAAACCAGACAAGGAACAGGGTCAGTCAGGTACAGTGCAGAGATTTTTATTCACATTTAACTTCTTACACTGAAAGTCCCTGCAGCCTAACAGAGTGCCTGGAAAGAAGAGGTGAGGATTGAACAGCAGGGGTGGGCAGGGGCTGTGAATTCTTCACTTCAGCCCCAAAACTTGAATTCAAGGCAGATTTTTGTCCTATGATGCTTTAATGGGATAAGTGTCACACAGGGAGCACATACTGCACTTGGAGGTATTGTGGAGGGATTTATTTTAAATACATATTTTGTGAAAAGCTTATGCAACAGTGAACCAATTCTTCTATGAAATGAAGCAGTAACACCTTCTTTCTTCCTGGGAGCTTCATGTAAAGGGAGCATTTTTAAATATGTAATTCCAGTTGGATAATAAATAGAGCTGCAATTCCTGTCCTGTCCCCTTTCCTCCCCTGGGCATGGTGATGGTGGCATTTGCATGCAGTGAATTCCTGGGATCATTCTGGAGAGCATTTTTGTGCTAATGGTAATGAGGCTGGACTGCCCTTTCAGCTGAAATTAAGCAAGGGACTCTTCAGCAGGACTGCACTGAGGCATTTAGGGATTTTGGAAATCACACCTTATGTTCCAAAACCTGTTTCTGGCATCAGGCATAATTCTAATCCCCTCTTTTCCCCCCCTTAACTGAAAAGAATCATGAGCTTAATTTCGAGGGAAGCAGAAACCATCTGCTTTAGGACTTTTCTTCCCCTTTTTAGGGAAAGGTCTGTGATGAACAGGGTAAAACAGAGCTCACAAGGTACTTTGCATCTTGGCTTCTGCACAGGAAACAAAACAAAAGTCATTCAGACATCAATGCCTGGGTGGCAAGACATTTTTCCAGCCAAGAGTAATGATCTGTCTATCCAGCAACATGTGTTCAACCCAAAAAATGTGGTGTTGAGGTCCCTGAGACAACTGGATGCTGATTTATGGTACAGGCAGTATTAGTGGCTACATGCTGTGCTCCTGTACTTGTTTGCTTATGACTGAGCAAGGTGGATGTGGGGGCCTTAAAGCTGTTCAGAATTTAGATTGCCCAGTTGGGGAGTGGGTTTCACTTGGCAGAGCCTCTTCTGCAGAGACAGACAAGCCTCAGTGCTGAATGGGGGAAAGCTGTACTAAAATAATAAGCTCCACACATAAATGCATTCAAAAAGAGCCCATGTTATAACAAGTACTCCATCTGCCAAGACTTTTCTAGAAGAGAAAACCCAGTTCTGCTACAAGGAAAGCTTTACCACTCCCTCAAACTGCACTGCTCCAAAAAATATATGTTTTTAATGGAAGACACAGGTGAGATTTGAACCCAGTTTTACCCAGCCTGCACCGAGGGGCAGCTTTCCTGAGAAATTCATGGGGGAGGTTTTTTTTTTCCATTGCCTCCCCTTGCATTTTAATGGGATAATTTCTGCCATCATTTGTGTTCATCAGCTGCTGTAAGATCTGCTGAGCACAGGCTGATCCCAGGCTGTTGGGAACACAGCTCCTGGCACAGGAGGCAATGGCCATGTGCTCTTTGCAACCTGCACCTTTCCTTTCCTGAGGGAACATCCTTCCACCAGAGTCTGGATCAGTGACTCCCTGAGAATTCTGCCTGGATCCAGCTGAGATACCACACAAGGAACTGCTCCAAAGTGAAAGAGGAGAACTTCATCCCACATCTCCAGGAGGTAGAACCAACATTCCTGGCTCTGAAATCCAAGTTTACTGCCAAGGTTACACAGACCCAGTATTTTCCTCTGCTTTTCTCCTGTTCTCCCCAACACTCTGAGGTTCCTTAGCCCAGGAATAGCAAGGCAGCAATTGTGTGACACAAGTCTCTCTGGAACAGATTGCACAGAGACAATACTGGCACAGAGACACTTCAGCTGTTCACTCACTCACAACCCTCAGCTTTCACCTAAGCTGCAAGCTCCAAAAGAACCCCCAACCAACATTTCAGGATAACTGGAAATTGAGTTCTGTTGCACCATTTCACAGAACTGTCCCATTATGTAACTCTTTGCTCAGGACATGGCTGGAAGAGTCACCCTGTGGCACACAAACCCTGATAATTCAGTGTATCATTACAGAATAAATAGTGAAAAAAGAACCCAAGCACAACTGCTGATGGTTTCCATTGGGTTTTGGAATGGATTTAGTGCTCTGCTGCTCTCCAGGCTTTGGATTTCAATGACTAATGAGTTGAGCTGAGCTCTAAAACATCCAGCACAAAGCAGTTAATGGGGTCTTTGCTAAAGGCTGAGGAAGAACATTTCAGCACCAGTTCTGTAAATGAACTTGGGAAAGGAGGTCAGACTTGAGTGGATCTCACACATCCCAACAGGAGACAACCAGGAAACAAAAGAAAATCAAGTAATTCTTAGTAATGCTGAGAAACTCTCCTGGAGAAGAACAGAGGTAAAGAGCCTTTAAACTGGCAAGAATTGGATTGGGGATTGGCTCTTCCATGGCACAGCACCAAGGGCACAGTGGAGAAGGAATGTGTCCTCTGAGACTGTGCCAGGCCCCTGTGATTCACACCTCCCAAATAATCCAGCACTTGACCCTCAGTAAGTGCCATACACAGAAAACATGGGAAGAATGCTAATTTTGGATCATGGATAAGGCAAAATAAACCCAAGCCAAGGTGGCTGCAGGAACACACAAGTGAAAATACCAAAGTGCACAGGTTTTACCATGGAGAGCTGTCACAGTGCTGAGCTCTGCTGCTGCATCTCCAGCAGAATGTGTGAATAAACATTTCCATTGCAAACCCTGCTCCAGGAGTGAGGCTGGCTGAGGTCTGAGTCATCCATCACTGTGGATTTCAAGGTACAAGTAACACAGGAGAACAAATAGAATTTGTAGAGACAGAGGATGAGGGGGAACAGGGTCAGCTCAAGCCTGGTTTTGAAGCTTTGGTATTTCTGCAGCTGTTGAAGCAGCTTTTCTTTGTTGTCACTACTGTAGCTGTGCAGAGGTGTGGGACTACAAGGGAAGCATTTCAGCAGCTCTATCTCCCTGTCATTAATTTGGGAAGGCAGGAGGAAGTTAAGCACATCATGTTCACAGCATGTGAAACAAAGCAAAGGCTGCTGGGCCCCTCCATTCAATTCAGATTTATTACCATATAGATTGTTCCACAACTTAATCAGGGATCCCACTGGCACAGCTGATGAACAGGTCATGGTGGTTAAGGACTCTCCTTGGGAAGTGACTTTGGGAGCAGATGAGCTCTATGTGCCTGATAAAACAGATTTGGGTAGAGCAGCAGCCTGGCCATCCCCAGCTGCTGGGATTAGAGCAGGGACTCCATGCCAGGTGTTCCCAGCACACCCAGAATGGGCTGCAGCAGAAGTGTTTACCTGTGAGGAGCAGCAGGAAGAAGGAGCTAACAATAATTTTATCAGTTTAGCTTTTTGGCCCAGATGATTCCTAAGGAGTAAGTTCCTTTTTAATGATTCTTTACAGCAGTTACTGACTCTGATTAAAAAAGCAAATTTTAGTTTGTTCAGTGCAAGCACAGCTGATCCTGGGACAAGGTCTGTAGGTGCAGTCACGTGTTTTTATGTGGCCCTAAGGAATGTCAGTCCCATCAGCCTCACATGCCTGGAAGTGTTTTAGCAAGAGAGAAGTGAAATACAGCAGCAGGGCCATTGCTGGTGACAGCTTGTGTGGATTTAGTTTTGTTTTGTTTCCAGGTCCAGAATCCAGTATAAGCCAAGGATCAGTTTCCAGCTGGCAGATCCATGGCCTTTGGTGGCCCTAGGAGTGGACTGCCAAAAGCCCACCATCCCAGGCTGCAAAACAGCCTTGTTAATGGCCTTGGACCTCTAAGTGAGCCAGAAAGAGAGGTTCTTTTCATTTATTTTCAGTTTAGGAAGACTAAACCAGAACTCCAACTCCTGTGCTATAGTTTATCAATTATAATAATAATAGTAGTAATAATCATCATCATAAAAAAATAATCTGGGCAGAAATGCCTCCAGTCTTAAGAAGATCCTGCACCTGGATAAAATGCTGACACTCAAGGGAAGCTCAAGGTGGGCTGAGCTGCAGGAAAACACAGCAGTGACTGTACTTCTGCTCTGTACAACACAGAACACTGCTCAGGGGGAAAGCTGAATACACATGACAGACAGCATTGTGTGCTGAGTCAGTGCAAGTACAACAGCTGCCAATTTGCATCCTTGCAGAGCAGCCAGGATGGCTCTTCCCAACAGAGAACACCACTGACAGCAGCCTGACAGTGTTATTGCAACAGATCACTCCACCCTGAGTGACACAGACTCTCCTCCCTCCATTCAGGTGCACAGACTGACCTGGAACAACCTCTGCCAAGCTCTGGTAAGGCACAGCCTTGCCCAGACATGCTGATTGCACTTAACCCAGTTCTACTGAAAACTGGCTTGAGAGCTGTGCAAATACACTCCAGGTTCCTGAAGTGGCCAGAGACAAAACCATGCTGGGAAGAGAGGAAAACCATGCTGGTGCTCTACAATTCTTAGTGTGTGACTGTGAAAAGGTAAAAAAATAGAAGCAAAGTATTTAACAAGGAGACATGATTCTGCTTTTTTAATTTCAGAGGTCAGAGCAAAGAAACTATCAGTGACCTAGTCAAAAAAAAAACCAACATCAAACCCTAAAAAGGCCACCTCACTTCAGCCTTACGTGGAAAACACTGTTGCAGCTTTTGAGCTTCCAGAGGGACCCTCCCTGATATATTAACCTTTCCTAATAGAGGGCAGGGAGACTGAAGAATTTGGCACAACCATTCTCAAACAACCAAAAATTAGTCTCCAGCACTCAAGAGCTTTTCTGTAACACACCATTAGCAAGTATTTAGTGTACAGCAAACACAGGGAATGGTTTGGAGGTTCCCTGGCAGGGAAACAGAGCTGTCCCCCAAAGAGAAAACCTGATTATCTTCACTCCTTTTTTCCTAAAAACTAAGCACAGGCTGCTGGGGCTCAGTTGAACACCCTTAGTCACAGATATCCAGAATCCAGAATATCACCTGGGCAGCCTAGAGTAGGTTCAGTCTGTGTCACATTTTGGGACTTCCTCCAGGGCTGGGCACACGGAGAGATGATTGCACCAGGCAATAATTGCATCCTCACCCCATGGAAGGTTTGCAAAGTGCTGGGAGGAGATAACCCACAAGCCTTTTATTTTGAATTTACCAGAGGCAAGGCAGGGCTGGGCACTGCTGTGCTCTCCCTGGGATCCAGGGGCAGGAAATTCTCCTGCTGCTGCACTTTGCAGCACTACCAGAAAAGATCCATTCTGAGCTACGAACAGCAAACTTTGCCAGCCAGGGATTTTGGTCTTTGTGTCCCTCCCCCTTAAGACAAAGCCAGTTTTCACATTAAATATTAAAACATTTGCACCTGACCTGCACGTGAAGCGCTCGAGTCACTGCTGAGTGACTGGAATGTAGCTGACAGTTTATACCTGGAATTATTCTTTGGCTCTTTTACAGTTATACCCAGAAAACACACCACACCCTGGTTCTGTTCCTATACCACCACTGCCTCAAATCCCAATCCACGGGTCTCAGACACCGTGCAGTGCTGGAGAAGAAGGAGGGTCCCGGTTTGCTACTGAGGATACACTTCAGAGTAGAGCAGTCCCTCGGCTGAAATGGCATCCCCGAGCCCCACGGTCCGCACGGGATCCTTGCACACCAGCACGGGGGTGAAGTGGAAGGAGATGCCTTCCCTGTGCCACTGCACCACGGGCTCGTCTGGATTGAGGGAGATTTTGGACGGTGTCTCCGTGTGGGAGGTGACAAACTCCAGGGGAGCTTTGAGGAAGACCTTGCTGGTGTCGATGGTGTCGGTGGCACAGGCCTGGGTGCCGGCAGCCCTGGCCCCGGCCGCCACCGCCGCCGCCTGGTTGCCCCAGTGGCCGTCCACGGTGACCAGGATGTGGTAGGCCAGCGTGTGGAAGTGGATCCGGGTGAGGTCCGAGGCCCGCTCCGCAGTCCTGCCGTGCTCCTTCAGGATCCAGAAGAGGATGTCGCTGACCACCCCCACGTCGGGAACGCCGCTCCAGGAGGCCAGGGAGGCGTGGGGACCAGAGGCAGACTGGGTGAGGAACAGCAGCTCCTGCTCGTTCAGCCCGATGGAGTTCACCAGGGGAAAGACCTGCTAACAGAAACAGGGAACGGCGGGTTTGCCTTCAGGAGCTGAGTCACACCTGGGACTCCTTTTGCACTACCCTGCTGCTGGCTCAGCAGAAGCAGCACCCAGTCACTGCTCTTCCACAAGCTGGCAAGAATTACTTAGCCAAGAAAATATTCCATTTGGTGCAATTAATTTTCCAGACACACACTTTGACAGGAAAGAACAACAACACATAAGCTCCACATAAAACATAACACTGAGATCAGAGCTGTGTCAAGCTAAACAAGAGACCACCAGGAAAGAAATTCTGCAAAGAAATTGAGAGATATTTTAAAATTATAAACTCAGCTCAAATTCATTCCTCAATTCATCTTCCAATGTATAGTTTTGATTTCTATATTCATGCACTAGTGTGTGCAGTGTGATACTGAATCTGATCAAAAGAGCACATCCTTTCATTTTCCTTACCTGATGCACAATGTTGCTCATAAAATCCTGATCAGTCATACTGGCCAGCTCCAGGTGTATGGGAATGTCAGTTGGGATATCGGAGATGGAGGCCACAGCCTACAGGAAAAAGGAAAAAACAACCTGAGAACACATATTTATTAAGGAACAGAAGAAGAAAAAGTGTTGTGACTCAAGATACACATCCTTTAATCTCCCTGTGTGTGGATATAAACATTTCAATGGGATGTCTGACCTGTGTACGTACTGCTAAGGAGAGGAAATAAAACATCTTCTAGTTTGCAGAATCCCAGGGCAGGAAAACTATCTAGCCTTAATCTGCTCCCAGCTCAGAACCTTTCTTAATGGATTACTTCCAAAAACCTCACAAATCAGCTGCAGAAAAGCTGATCCACGTGCCAATGCCTTGCATCAGGACAAGCCCTCAGCTGTAAAACAGGTGGCACAAGACAGATGCTCTTTCAAAAATGCAGATGTTGGTTATAACCTGGATCATCTCAGTGTCCAGCATAGAAAAGGCCTGGTTTAGTTGCAGTGTTACATGATTAGACTTCAGCCACTCCTGCAGCTCCCACTCTCATTCTGGCATTCAGTACTGAGATCTGTGGGAGCTCCAAAGGAAGGCACAGCCTTCCTACACCTTCAGACCTAGGAAAACAAGGCCTTGCCATGAAACACCTGGAGGAGAACTGAAGGAACTCCAGGGATTCAGTGTCTCACCTCCATGAGTCGCCTCTGTCGCATCTCCTTGCTCTGCCCTTCCATCATGTGAAGTCCTGAAAGCACTACCAGGTCAGGCTGGAACTCATCCAGGCTGGACACAAACACTTCCAGCATGTTCAGGGCGCCGTTGGACAGGTCGTGGGAGAAGATGAAGCGGTTGGCAGCGGGTGCCCTCACTCGGCCCCACTGCTCACCTGGGGTGGAGCAAACAGGACCAAGTGTGTGTGAACTGCTTTATTCCTGGGCAAGATCACAAATTCAACGGGTTCCATCAGCAGCAAGAAAAGGCATTTTAGCTTTTAGAACTGTTTTAACCTTCATTACATGAAGGTTACCCTGAGTTTCATCAGTGGTTACCAGTGGCTCATTACTGAAGGTTACCAGTTTCATCAGATTTAATGTGGTTAAATCTCTATTTTCAGGGAGTATTTTAGTGTTTATGGAGGTTCAGAATGACACCCTTCAAGCTGTGCACTGATCTTAGTGATGTTCAGGGGTACCACTGAACACCTGCTCCGTTGTACCTGCTTGATATTCCAAGATAAGATGGAATTCATCTCTTTCCTGCATGGATTCAGGCGGCACAACAACATTGTCATCAAGCAGTTCATGGAGTTTGGGACCAACTGGGCCACAAAGGAGGATCTAGAAAACAAGGAAAAACAAAGTTTCTCTTGCCATAGCTCTTGCCAAAATTTAAGCATTTCCTACTCAACTGATTTTAAAAACTTAATAATTCAATTTTTAAAAATCAGCTTGGAAGTCCAGCCATATGTTCCACCAGCAGAACCTAAGAAATAACTACCAGATCCCCAAAACCTACACAGAAGTAACATGAGACAAGCAAATTAAAGAACACAAGCAAATGGCATGAGATGTTTGCAACATGTGTGTACCTTCAGGTCTGGGTTTGTTGCAAGCTTCTGCCCGATGAGAGCAGCATTTCCTCCCACGTAAAGCTGTAAAACAAACAGAGCTGGGTGTGGGCATCCCCTTGCTTTGGGACCTTTAAACACATTTAGTCCTCAGCACAGGCTGGAAATTTTGGCTTTTTAGAACAAGGTTCAGCAGTACCTAAGTTACTAAAGTTTATTGGGGCTGAAGGCAAAATGATCCTATAATTCTCTCAACAAGTTGAGCATTCTTTATTTTTATAATCTTAATAGTCATCTTCAGGTAACAGCCCTGTAAAAATCAATTAATTCCCAATACTGACAGCACTGTAAAAACCAACTCATTCAGAACATAAACAGCCCTTACTCCTGGGCAACCTCTCTGTGGCTAAAGCCCTGTGGGTTTTTAGCAAGGCTGACAAGGAATCATTTAAAAACTGCAGCAATTCTTCCTCCAGTCTGAGGTTGAGGTGAAAACTGCTGCCTGTGCCCATGTGAAATGAAAGGAACTGTGGAAGGTCAAACTTTCCAGTTCAAACTCTGATTTGAGCTTGAAAAGCAGTGAATATGGGCTGCCCTGAGGGTCACAGGTGCTCAGAGGAGGCCATGGAGAAGATCCAAGGGCTGCCCTGGAGCCAGGCTGGGAGAGCTGGGGATGCTCACCTGGACAAGAGAAGGCTCCAAGGAGACCTCAGAGCTCCTGCCAGTGCCTAAAGGGGCTCCAGGAGAGCTGGAGAGGGACTGGGGGCAAGGGATGGAGGGACAGGACACAGGGAATGGCTTCCCACTGCCACAGGGCAGGGATGGATGGGGTATTGGGAAGGAATTCGTCCCTTTGAGGTGGTGAGGCCCTGGCACAGGTTGCCCAGAGCAGCTGTGGTCACCCCTGGATCCCAAGGGGAGGTTGGACAGGGCTTGGAGCACCCTGGGCTAGTGGAAGGTGTCCCTGCCCATGGCAGGGGCTGGCACTGGATGGGCTCTGAGGTCCCTTCCAACCCACACCACTCCTGGCTTCTCTCACAGAATACAGGCCATACAGCTAAAAATCAGGCAACTCCTCACTCCCAGCCTCTTTCACATCCTCAGCCCCATCTGGCTCCCAAGAGACATTTTTAACATTTCAGTTTGGGAATGTCAGCAGGGGAGACACCATTTAAACCCCCCTCATTTGCAGCGGGGGCAGAATCCCAGGGAAAACAATTAACACAACTCAAGCTACACCACAAGCTTCTTCCTCAATGATTTGTTCTCTAGAGGGAGAATGAAAGTCAGCAGTGACGAGGAAGTAAGAAAGAGGAGGCTCTCTCCTGGGTGCAGACCCACCTGTGCTGCAGGGTGCTCCGAGGCCGTGCGGGCAATGTCCTGGAAGGCCTCGGCATCGCTGAAGAAGCGCTCGGCAGCCGCCCCTCTCTCCATGAAGTGGGCAAAAGCCTCCTTCAGGTCCTGCCCAGAGTTCAGGACTGCATGGTTCTTCCCATCACTGGGCTCCAGGCCCAGAGCTTCCAGCAGCTTCACCCCAGACAGAACCACGTCCACACAGGCGTTGACGCTGGGAGAGAGAAAGAAAAGGTGTCTTGGGAAAAGCAGGCAGATCTCAGGGCACCTGGGAGGGCAGTGAGGTCACATCCCTGACTCTGCACGGGGAGAACAACCAGCCAAAGGGAAAAAAGACACAGGAATTTCCTGAAATTCTCTCCTAAAGCTTTCTCTGCTTGACTGGCTTTTATTGTGCCCAGGGAGAGATTTCTAACTTTCTGCTGCATGAAAGCAAGGAAAGCTGTGTGGTCCAAAGGTGGTGAGTATGTTACAATACAGGTTCTACTTCATTTCCTGCCTTGGGCTGGCTTAAAAAGAACAGGAATAGTAACAGTAGCATTTTAAATTCTTAGAAGCTTTTAAAAGCTTCTAATACCCATGTATTTTGGGTTTAAAATGTGCATGTGATTCAAAACAAAACTGAAAGCGTTTAAGTCAGCTAGATCAGCCTCTGGAGTTTCAATTCCTAATAATACCCAACCCACACACAACTCCCCACACAGGCTGGCTCTGTTTACAGAAAGTCAAGAGAGCAATTTGTCAGTTGAAATATTTGAAAACGGCAGTTTCCAAAGAATCATCTCAACCTTACAGAAATAACATGCAGTGGAAACAGGAGAAAAATCCTGCAATTGTAAGGGAGGGATAAGAACCATTCCAGCAGATCCAGGCTTTTTGGAAAGTCTGACTTCCAGTCCTCATGTCTCATTAATTTCATCATAGTCTAATTCAGACTAGAGGACAGGAGACTTTCTGGCTGGAACCAGAACCCCAGAAGACAATTTAGAAACACTTGCTCTTGTCTCACTCTGTGGTTTCAGACTGATAACAACAAATAGGAAATACTTCCTGAGATAACACCAGCAACTGCACAGAGACGAAATTTAAACATCTTCTGTAGCTGCTGTCAAGTGTATTTCTGTTCCTCTGTCCCACATTTCATTGACAGGGATCCAAACCATCTATCAAAGTTGTGCAGGATCCCTGACTTTCTCCACATCTCCCCCCACAACAGTCCAAGGGCCAGTTCCTGCTCCCTGTCAGTGTGGAGTGCTCAGCACTCAGCATTCCCTTGGCAGTGACCTCTCAGGAGTCAGATTTGGCTGCAACAACAACAAAAAAGCTGCATCACACAAAATAAAGGACATGAAAAACCCTGAGGCTTCCTATTCCACAATTTTTTGTCAGAGACTTCTGACAAAAAATCCTCTGGATGTGCATCACCTGCTACACCAAGGACAAAGAAATTCCCTAGCATTGCAGAGAAAAGGAACCATAAATTCAGCAGCATTTTAGCCCCATATTTATGTTTTAATGAATCATTACAGATCCAAGGGGATAAAACTAAGCCATATTCCTCTGCTAACACAGAGCTACACAGCCATGAAAGTGGATAACTCCTTCCAACATCCAAAGGATGAATATTCCAGTCAAAGTCAAGTTACCTGCCATGTCCATATATTTAAAAGAAAGTAAGTCAAGTGCTAAATATAAGATCAATGTGACATTCCTGAACTTTCCCCTTGTTCTCTTCCCAGTTTAAAAAGAGAAAGGGTGTTGAATTTCCCTGAGCTCAACATCCATTGCCTTCCCTGTCCCTTCCCTCCTTATCTCTCTCCAGCTGTGTCTGGACTCAGTTACCTCTTCTCAAAGAAAGGCTTCAGTCCTTTCTCCACTTTATAACTTGTCTCTCTCTATTGCCAGCCTGTGCTGGATGGACCAGCAGCTCCAACTGACCCTAACCCCAACCCTCAGACTGTACACAAAGTTGTTTTACAGACATTTAAGCTAGGAATATCTCTGGAGAAGGGCTCCAACAGGGCCAGAGCCTGGTTTAAATCTCCACCCCAGGGGTGTTGTGGATCACTGATCCCCTCAGCCAACGTCCAGCTCCGACTGAGAAGCACTGTGGGAGGTGCTGCACTCACATCCAGTTATTTTTCATGGAATCATAAAATGGTTTGGGTTGGAAGGTACCTTCAAGTCATGTGGCTCCATCCCCTGTCACGGGCAGGGACACCTTCCACTATCCCAGGGTGCTCTGAGCCCTGTCCAGCCTCACCTCGGATGCTGCCAGGGATCCAGGGGCAGCCACAGCTGCTCTGGGCACCCTGTGCCAGGATCTCACCACCCTCAGAAGGAAGAATTCCTTCCCAGTATCTCACCTAATCCTGTCCTCTGGCAGTGGGAAACCACTGCCCCTTGTCCCCAGTCCCTCTCCAGCTCTCTTGGAGCCCCTTCAGGCCCTGGCAGGGGCTCTGAGGATTCCCTGGAGCCTTCTCTTGTCCAGGTGAGCAGCCCCAGCTCTCCCAGCCTGGCTCCAGAGCAGAGGGGCTCCACCCTCAGAGCATCTCCGTGGCCTCCTCTGGACTTGCTACAGCAACTCCACGTCCTGATGTAGGGAACTCCGGAGCTGGAAGCAGCTCTGCAGGTGAGGTCTCACCTAGGCGGTGCAGATACATCCCAGGTACGGGATACATCCCCAAGCACGCCGGGGCGGCAGCACATCCCTACCCGCACGTTCCCTACCCGCACACGTGGACACCGGGACGCGCATCCCGGCCCAGGCGCGCTCCCCGCGCGCTCCCGCACCTACCCGACGGCGACGCGCGCCCAGCCGCGCGCAGGGCGGACAATGGCCGCCTGCCAGGCCGCCACCGTGCGCGCCTCCAGAGAGCGGGCGCGGCGCAGCGTCCCCAGCAGCGAGGCCGAGAGCTGCCGCAGGGCCGCGGGGGGCAGCTCGGGGCCCAGCACGCACAGGTAGCCCAGCGCCAGGGCCAGCAGGCCCACGCACACCGACCGCTGCCACATCGCGCCGGGCGCGCTCCGCTGCTCCTCCTCCTCCCCCGCTGCCGCGGCTGAGGCGGGGCGCCGCCGGCGGGGGCCTCGTTACGCCGCCTCCGTAGCGCCCCGCCCCCGCCGGCCGGCGGATGGCGTAAACCTCTTCGGGAATCCTGGCGCGCCGCTCCTCCTGCGTAATCTGCGTGCGGTCCGGCCATGCGGTTGCGCCACCTGCGTAAATCGGTATGGGAATAGCTCTTCCTCTGCGAAACTTGCGTGCGGCCCAGCAATGCCTCTACGTCACCTGCGTAACTCGGCACGAGAATAGCGTAGGCGGCAGCCGGCGGCGCGTCGTGAGGGGAGATGGCCGGACAGAGGCTCCCTCACGGCACCGCCAGGCCGACGCCTCCGGGAACGGGTCGGGCCGAGGCAACCGGGCCCCCAGGCAGCTGGGATGTGAAGCCTGCGGTGAGCACTGGCCCGGTGCTGGGGCCTTTAGTAACGCTGAGCTGATGCCTGCACCCTCCTATGTACGTGGTACTGCTGCGCCATCCCCTCCCCGGGGCTCCTCCTCACGGTGCCGTTAGTTCTTTGTTCCTCAGCACCTTTGTGGGTCTGTGCTGTATTTCCACTCTGGCCCAACAGCGCAGTGTCTGCAGTCCCACAGCTCCTCTGCCTTGCCTCACACCAAAGTTTCTCTAAAGGCTCACATCCATCAACCCAGTCACTGTCTGAAGCTAATAACCAACTCTAATATACTTTTTTTTTTTTTTTTTTTTGTGGAAAAGTTCCTGGTCTCGCCCTCTTCCGTGCCTTCCCCAGGGTGCGGTGGCCTCATTAGACCTGCCCAGGCCCCTGAGGGCATCGTGCTGGGAGCAGGCCTGGGAGCACCCTTTGCTGCCTGGTGCAGCCATCACAGAGATGCTCTAGTGAGCAAGAAGGGAGGTTTCCCTTTCTAATGAAAGGGAGTTTTTCTGGGCTTCTTTAGAAATCGCAGGAACGTTCACTCAGAGACTTCTGACAAAATTTGCAAGAGTTTGACAACTGTGTGCCACAACGCGTTGGCTGAGGCAGCCGATAATTTCCTTACTCAGTTCTGTGTTGTGATTGTCATCTCCTCAGACTCTGACAAAGCAAGCAGCAAAGGAGATGGATTAATGCAAAGCTTTTTTGCTGATTTTTCTTTCTTTTTAGGATGGTATTTTTCCAGCAGCCCTGTTGTAGATTCATGTCTGGCCCTCATGGCTCGTTGGCTGCCCATCAGGTTCCCTTTCTTCCTAGGCATCGCCATAAAGGATTTCCTCTTTTATTTATGTATTCTCTTCCACTGAAATTATTCCTCAGAGCTTTGAGGGTGCACAGATGGGCAGGCCAGGTGGAGGCTGGAATTGCTGGTGAAGGAGAGAGTGAGAACCTCCTCACCTGACAGCTGATGGTGACCAGGGGCATGACTGGGATTGTGAGCCTACAGGGAAATGTAATGATCTTAAAGAACAGAATTGTGAAAACAAACTAGAGGCCTTTCTGCCTTCCCTATTTTTCAACAGATCCTTCAAGCAGTTCTTTATCCTTGAATACCTTCCTGCCATAGCAGCCCTTCACAGAGTGATCATCTTTTCCTCTCAGACCCTGTTCAGCCCACTAGAGTTGCTTGGTTAATGTGTAACCCCCCTTTTCTTTTGCTCATGTGGTCTTTGGGTTTTGTCAGTAGCTTTTTCATTTGAACAGATTTAATCATTTCCCCTTCGGTGCTTTTCTGGCTGATGTTTGATCTGTGTGTGTTTATGAAATCTCGCTGGTTTCACACTCCCTGGGGGAGAGGCCTGTGAGGCTCTCATGGTTACAAACAGCCTTCCAGCCCAGGAAGGCAGAGACAACAGAGTACATACCTGCCCCAAAACCCTGCTGCAATGAGGGCTTCACCTGTGGGACATGGGGTATTTATAGCCTTGTCACAGAACATCATAATTAGATGTGCCCATGGGGCAGCCTCAACCCAGAGCGTTGTCACTGCTCAGGGACCCCATTATTAGTCCCATGTCAGGGTGTGGCTGGGAGCAGCAATCTGACACAGCAATACTTTGGGGAATTAAGGCACAATTCACAACTGGGGTGATTAGTTTGTCACGTGGTGCTGATGCAGTTGTTGCCCTGAAGACTAAAGTTTGGGTTTTTTTACTACAGGTGCAGTTTCCACATCAACACAGTGGATGCTGCTGAGGAGGAGCCATCTCAGTTTGATCTTTGTAAAGTGCTGGTGCTCAGCCTCCATGGACAGTTCTGGCAGTGCACTTGAATAAAGCTGCAAAGGTAATTGTATGATTCATTTTACAATCTGCCAACAAAAATAAGAGGTTTATAAAAAGACAAGTTCTCTCAGAGAACCTGTTCAGTTAAAGAGCTAAACACCCATTTCTTGGTCAACATTTATTTTTTAAGCCAATGGAGATCTAGATTTGTCTCAAACAGCAAAATTAGAGGTGAAACTGTTGGCTGAGAACTGAAGTCCAGCTCCTTATTGCCTGCCCTTGAGCCACCCCATGAATTCCAGTTAGAGGTAACAGAGAGGGACACAGGGCTGCTGGATTCATATGAGCTAACTCAGACTGAATAAAAAGTATTGATTAAATACCTGTTTAATTATGGAAATAGCAAGCTGATTGCCTCTGGGTCACTGCTGTGTGTCATTTCAAAGAGTTGAAACTGATCTCAATGAATTTTCACTGGGTTACTTTTATTAAAAGCATGGGATGAGAAGAGTAAGAGTTAAAAGGGTTTTTTAGAATGAAAAGAGTTAAAATTTAATGTCAACAGTTTTCCTTTGTTTCTTTTCCCTGGTGTTATGAAGTCCTTGTACAAGAAATCTTTTTATTGGCAGCTTTTTGGTGTAAGCTGCTTGCGACTTGGGGGGAGTGGTAGAAGGACAGTGGTTTTAATCAGTGTTCAGTTATTGGAAATGGAACTTGTTCCCTTTAGGAAAAAAATAAAATAAGAGAAAAGGTGAGGGGAAAAAAGAGAAAAGGTGGAACCCCCCCCCCCCCCTTTTTTCTGCAGGAAGCAGACAAAGTGTGTGATTTTTGCCTGTTTGAAGATTAGCTCTGGAGACTTGCACAGTGGCACCTGTTCTCAGGCCACTCAGAACTGACAGACCTGTCTGTGTGAGCTTCTGACCTCACCGAATTTGCTTTTCAGTCCATGGGCTTGGTTTGGAGAAATGAGAGTTTGCCAGACCCTCGTTAGGCAGGAGGCAAGAGGGAAGGGAATGAGGGTGGGCACGGGGAGGAAACAGCAGGGAGGGGTGAAAGCCAAAGCTCCTAGTTCCCAAAGGAGATCTGGAAACTTGTTTTTCTTTCTCTGAACTCACAAGCTTGAAGCAATTGTCTTTACTCCCTATTGAGTTCAGTTTCCATACTCAAATGGGCTCATTCCCTTTGAGCTGCTTTGGCCAGTTAAACTCTAGGCCAGTGCACAACACAGGGAGGGGAGGAGCCTTCCCAAAGTATGAATTCCTTTATTGTTGTTAGGATTGATCATGTGTGTCTGCAGTGCCTGGGGTGGAATCTCTAGCTGGAGCCAATGAACCCTGGGCAGGACCCAGGGCACAATTTGGATGGCAGGTCCTGTCCTGTCCAACACTCCCAACATACTGTCCCTTATCTCTGCCTTCCCCAGGCACCCTGGAGTCAGTCACTCAGGTTTTGTGTGTCCAGCTCACTCATCTGTGTGTCATCATACCTTGCTATCAGACTGCCTCCTTTAATCTGAGCTGGGCACTCTTTCCAGGCACACAGCACTCCATGTACATGGAATCAGTGCCTACCTGGGACATTCCATGGCATCCAGCAGCAGAACACGTGGGGTGGGTGGTTGCTACTGGTATGGCTTCACTGGGGCAGGAGAAGAAAAGAATTGAAGGTAGGCTTTTTGGATGGATCCTAATAAAGGCCTGGAAAATTCACAAAGTTTCTGCTGAGCCGTGCAGATGAGCAGTGGAGCTCTAATTAAAATACACACTCAGTGTTGTTCTCAGAAACTGGGCAACATTCCCCATCTGAGCTCTGCCAGCAGATCTCAGTCCTGGACTTCAGCACCCACTGCTGCTCTGCTCTGTGAGACACCCACTCAGCTTGGCCAGCACAGCTCCATCTCAATCAGAAACATCTTGTGCAGTTCCAATTCTGGGCCTTTTATGAGCAGAAAATGCCATCTCTCTACTAAATTGTGCCAAATTGCTTAGTTTTGGCTGCAGTACTCATTCTCACTTGTCACCTAATGGGATACCTGGGGACTTCCATCCACACTGTCAGCAACAGAGGAAGACTCATGTGCATGCCCAGCCCCCTGCTAGGCCCCTGATTATATAGTGATGTGTTAATAACAAACATTCTTTCATGTCTTGGCAGTTGCAAACCTCTCCTCAGTAGAGCAGCACTTCAGAAGTAGAATGGCATGGGAAATAAGCAAGTCCCAGTTTTAAATAATTAGTATCAGCTTCTCTGGCAACACTGTTCCCAGAATGAGAGTTGGGAAGAGCCTGAAGCTGCCAGATGCCACTTGTGTGGATGTTGTGCAGAATCTGAACCACATTGGAGAGATTTGCTGTGCAAAAGTATTTCTGCACAGAGAATCTCTTTCCCTCTCTCCCAGGTTATGAATCTGCCTTCCTTGGAGACCTTGCCACCTCCCAGTTTTTGACAGCTCAGCGGTGAGAGGCAGAACTGTTTCCATTTTGCCTGAGACACCAGGCTAGAGCTGGCATCATCCATGTCCAAATTTATGCATTTCTTTCAATTGGAGCTAAATTGCTGGATTTTGCAGTGCTGGTTGCTCACACCCTGTGGTGACCAGCCTGGCTTCCAGAAAATCCACAGGAACTGGAGCAGGCGTGAGCCACCTCCTGTGCTGGTGAACTCCCCAAGCAATCAGAGGTGCTGGCAGTGACTGCTGAGCTGCTTGCTTCTGGAGCAAATGGTTCAGGTCAATGATGATGGAACAACTAAAATTTGTGGGAAGAACACAGGTTAGGAAGTCATCCTGAGGAAGTGAGAAACTTTGGTAGGAAGGTGTATTGCCTGCATTTCCAGTCTTGCTCCTGTGTGGCTCCAGTTACAACACTGTCAGGAGCTGAACTCTGCAGCGAAACCCGAGTTTATCTGTCAGATGTGGCCTTGTAAACATGAGAGTGATCAGATGTGTTAGAGGTTGTAGATGCACAGTTTGTGGTAGTTGGGAGTGGGGCTGTGGCCCAGCCTCATCCCCAGTGGATTACAGCTGTGGAAGCAGGTGAGCAGCACTGACAGCAAAGAGCCATGGAGTGCCCAGGGGCACTGAGCAACCACCAAAGGGAACAGAGGGCACACAGGGGCAGAGCATCAACATGAGGGGTGTAAAAGGTTGGGCTAAAGAACAAAAAGGGCAGATGCTTGCAGCTTTCTGACGTGGCTTGAGGTTACTCTGTATGGGCAGGTGCTTGAAGTCTTAAGTGCTGTGGTGTTATTCTGTATTGGTTGAAGCTTCCTGAAATTGTGTGATGATGCTCTGTGTGTTGTGGCCATCTCAACTGTGATACATGCTGCCACAAGAGGTGTGTTGTTCAGAAGAAAGGATGGGTATATGTGAGCAGAGCAATGCTTGAAGTGTTTTCATGTATTCTTAACTTGGCAAAGTAGAAGATGGATGACAGATGCTCAGTCTTATCTCTGGGAAGGAATGCTGAAATCCAAACTCAAATTACTCTGCAGTACCCTACATCCATCCAATTTGCATGCCCATTGGTGACTGTTCTGTGGGTTGCATCTCATTGTAAATACTTTGGATTCTGTGTTATGGTTGTTATAATTTATATTCACATCATTTCAGCACTAACAGCAGTGCCAGCGTTGTTGAGAGTGAATGTGCCTTGAAATGTTTGGTGCCTACTGAACCTGACCTAATTCCTATGATACAAAAGGCATTGCTAAAACCTCATCATGTACCACAAACTGGTGTAGTACAACCCCACCAGCAAAATTACATGCTAAAAGGGCAACCTTTATTTCTGTTACTGTTGTAGAAAAATCCCAAAAGCTGGATCCTTAAGAAACCGTTGATTTGCAGCCTTTAAGGCTGTAGTTGAAGCCCTTGCTGTGGCAGAGGATTATGGAAGAAGGATTTAGGCAGGCCTGGAAAGGTGAGAACACAGAAGCCAAAGTGTTTGCAGTGCTGTAGGGACTTTCAGCTTGCAGAGCTGTGTGTGGGGGCTTCTAAGGGCACTTTGTAAGGGACATGACTGCCTCAGGCTTCCATGAACAGGGGAGAGGGAGAAGTGAGGGCCACAGTTTTACCAGCAAATAATCACTTGAGCTCTCAGTGTGAACATAACCTGTTTCTGTTCTCACTTGGTGTGTGCCCTATGCATGTCTGGAATAGACAGCCTTGGTGCCCCCTGTTGACAGAGTGACTAAATTATTCTTTGTCTGCTTAAAAGGCAAAAAGCCAAAAGTTTCTCTCCCAGTTTGGTACAAAAGACACCTCATAGGACTTTTGGGACTTCACCTCACACCTGGGGCTGTCCAGTTGGGCAGAGGCCAAGAGGTCTGGTCTAGGTAATTCACTAGAAAAGGAAGAGAACAAAGGAAATAATTGCTTTTGTGGGGTGTTTTAGCAGGAACAAGAGCCTCTTGCCCCAGCTTGGTTTTTCTCTGTAAGAGCTTTGTTATTTTGCCTTTTATTAAACCTTTTTCTGTTTCCAATGCTACCTCAGAAGCCATCCTGCTAATTTTATGCTCTTAGTAGTAGCTGAACTATCTCAGCTGTGATGGGTTTTTCTGAGAGCTCCTAAGACCTGGCTTGAAGAGAAACACATCACCTGGGTTGTGGGCACAGGGGTGTGTGTCCATGCGGACTGGTTCTCTCCCACTGGCTCAGCTGCCATTTTGCCACTCCAGTCACCCACAGCCCTGTGGGAGAATCACTCAGGGTTGGGACAGCATGAGGTGACATCAGCTGCTCATCCTTGGGGATCCTGCCTTACAGATCATGTCATTTCCCTCAGAGCAGCACCAGAGGGGCCACCTCTGCTCCACCCTCCTGATCCCTGTCTCTTCCTTAGCATCTTCCAGGCTTGCTACAGCTCCAGGAACTGCAGAATGTGCAGTCAGGTGCACAGTCCTGCTCTCTCGGGGGTGGCTGATCTGGAAAGGATGTGCCTTATGCAATTGTGTAATCTGGGCATATTTTAACATGCCAGCTGAAGCCCTGAGTCAGACTTTGCAGTGAATGTGTGTATTGGTCTTCTGAGAGGCAGTTGTTTGAGAATGTCACTATTGAGACTGCCAAACCTACTTGTATATTTCATAGTTCATACTGTAAACTGCTCACACACCCCCCTGGGTTGTGTGTTAACAGACACAGTTCATAAATAGCAGTGCCTGGCAAAGCTGTCAGCTCTAGATCTGTCCACAGAGGTTTGGGCCATGGAATTTGCTGTGACAAAGGTGTCCCTGGTATTTTCCTTCTGTGTGAATGCAGGAAGCATAGGGCATGGAGTGCTTGCTGTTAAATGAGACCAAAGGTAGTGATTGTGGCTGCACGTGGAATCACATTGTTTAAGTAGGTAAAAAGGTTTCTAACCTCTTCCATAAAGAGACAACAATCAGAGAAATAGAAACATGGTTAAGAAAAGTGATGCACACCCAGAAAATCTTTTATAAAATAAAGAGGGGGTGGAGGAGCAAAGGGGTGCTAAAGCTGGTTGTGTGGGGAAGGGCTTGAAAAGGTTTCAAAGAAAGTATCTTATGGCTCTGAAATAAAGCTGTAAGACACTGGAAAACCACAGAAATCCAGAACACAATAAGTCCTTTTATAAGTATTTGAAGTCTGTTTTTTCTCATGTGTGTGTATAGATATTGCTGAGGCTTTGTGAGCATGAAATTCCTTTTTCCTTTGTAGTTCTGTGGCACTTATAAGTCTTGTGAGGATGTCTTGCCTCTAGGCTGGGCATCACGCATGACAAGGAGAAGTACTAACCAAAAGAGATCAAAGGGAAACTCAGGTAGGTTCCCAGGGAAGTTGCTGGGTGATCAACCAGCTCAGGCTCCAGAGACTGCCTTTTGCAAGTCTGCATGTGATTTACTGTCTCCATTCTGTGAGCTCAGGCTGTGCTTTGTTAGTGCTGCAGGACTGAGTGCTTCCCTGCAGCATCCTCAGGCTGTTTGGGGTGGGGGGGATGGTTCATCTCCCTGCCTCAGAGCACAGCACATCTCGAGTAGAAATGGCTTTTGGGCACTGATGGGGACAAGGAGCTAGAGAGAAGAGAGAAAGCACTGAAAGCCTCTCCATTGTGGGCATATTGAGAAAGAACTCTTCCTCCTTCATCCTCACAAAAGTACAGAAGAAAACAAACTGATGCTTCTCTACTTCTGCTGCTCTCTGAATTTCAGAAATGACTGTTGTGACATTTCCCTTCTCAGAACGGGCCAAGACAGAATGTTACTTTGTTCCTCCCCCTTTTCCTCTAGCTGAAACATCCTGCTGCAGAAGACCTCAGCAGCAAGTGACTACTCCATCTGCTGTCTGGAGGAGGTCATTCATCTCCAAAGGAAACAACAGACTTCTCAGTGACTTCCTCTTGAGGAATCAGCTGCTGACAGAACACTCTCCTTAGCCAAACTCAGGCTTACAAGGACAGTTCTGACTGCTTGTTAACCTCAAAAATGATATAGTATAAAAATAACCAGGAAAGAACAATCTGTTGATCTGGACCAGCTTTTATACAAGGAAGAGTTGTCTGAAAAGGAACCCTTCAACTCCAGAGCATTGCTGTAGAGGAGTGTGAAGTCTTCTGTATCTAGGGTGAGCGGGGAGGGATGGCTTTCCCTTTCCCAGGTATCTCACTGTTCCAGAGGTGGGATAGTGGCCTGTGGGAGTCTGCACATGCTGTGACTGTCTTGTGGCCTACTCTGAGAGGGGAGAGGTGTTACTGAGCTTGGTTTTCACTCCAAGTGGAGTGCTAAGGTGCCAAATATGGAGGTGTGTGAGGAAGCCTTTCCCAAACAAAGCTTCCTTACAGGAAAAGAACTGATAATCTTTGGAGTCTGCTACAGATTTAGCACTTAGCTGGCAGTTGAAGGTGAGAAAGACAGGTCTGGGCAGCTGCACAGGACACGGAGCTGGGAAAGGGCACAGCTATGCCCTGAGCACCTGATGAGTAGGCTTGAGATTATCCAAGAAACTGTGCTAGCAGATGAGGAGCAGGAGCCTGTGGACAGCTGGATTTTCAGCCTGCTCCTGTCTCTGTCAAGACACAGGTGCTGAGATGCATCTCACTGCTGGGCTCTTGAGCTTTCAGCTGGGCACCTGTCCAGCTGTCCATCACTCCTTGGATCTGGTCCATGGGAAACCAAATGTGATCTGAGGGTTGCCACTGCGGTGGAGATATGGAACAGACACCTGGCATTTAATACAAACTGAGGGAAAGTTGGGCTGAAAATAGAACTGGGCAGTGCCTTGAGTGCTTTGAGTCTGTGCTGGGGCTTCTGCCTGGGGTCACGGCCCTGTGGATCGTTCAAGGCAGAATCAGCTGTTTGGGTGTAACTGTAGAAAAATTGATGTGAGGCAGCTCAGAACTTCAGGTGAATTGGAAGCAGTGCAGGGATTTTCTTTTTTCCCCAAGGATTTGATCACACAAGGAACAATGGAGTCAGTGCTTCCACACTTTGTGGTACGACTGACAGATAGTGCAGGGGAGGTGAGACTGGCTTTGTTTTCAGCTGTGAAACCCAGGAAGGGATACATTCTTTGTGAATTAATTAATCTGGAGAAAAGGCAGTTTAACTATTCGAAAAGATTCATTTCCACCCACTTCCCAGCTGGCAGTTTAGCCATGGACTGTCAGATTTCCATCAGCCTCCAATGTTCTGACTGAAATAGTAATTTCTGCTTGGCAGGCCAGAGAGTAACAGTTGTGAGCCCTGTGCTGCTCATGGGTAGGAGGTAAGGGAGGTAGGACAAGGTGGTGCCCTGCTCCAGGCAGGGCTGGTTGGTGCTGCATAGCCCATTCAGCAGATGCCTGAGCAGGAGCTGAACTTGAATCCCCCTAAGCAGGGATTTAGGTTCGTTTCCTAAGCTAGCAGGTTTCAGGGAGTCTTCTTCTGCCCTTATTGTGAAATGGGGGGAGTGACACCATGCTTCAACCCAAGGAAAACATTTTTCATGTGGGTTATTCAGTGTCTCATTAGCACAGCAATCAGGGAGAAGTGGGAGTCACTGCTGTGCCCAGTGACAATGTCAGGCACAGAAACACCTCAAGACAGAAGCTGAGGAAAATCACAAAGCCATCAGTCTGCTAACAAGAGCTGGGGGAGTAAACCTCAGATGAAATCCTAGTTTGTAATAGCACACAGCAGATACTTGCTGAATTCCTGAGGTTTGGACTCAGCCCAGGAAAGGTGTGTGCTGCCAGTTCAGATGCTGTTGGGATGTAAAAACTCCAGCTTCCTTCCAAATTCTAGCCAGCCTTGAGCTGACCCTACCAAAGAGAACTGTCAGGGAGGCATTTACATCCACATGACACACCCACAGCAGGTCTTATCCATCAGTGATAGAGTTGACCATGTCACCTGTTGCCAGTAAATGGAGTGCCAGCAGAGCAGTGGCTTTCCTGGGCATGTCACTGCTATCAACAGAGCAAAGATGTCTCTAAATAGCACAGGAATGTTCAGCATATTGTGGTCTCATGTGAGAAGTTCAAGCTGTATTTCAAGGACAGAAGGTCTTTTAAGAAGGAAGAGATCAAATCCCCAAAGAGCAGTTGTAAAATGCCACTGTGAGTACCCCCAAATGCCTTTGGCACATTCTGCTGAAGTGACATGCTGCAGCTTGTGTCTGTGTGAGGAGAAAAGGACACCAGGGTACAGAGTTGGGACCCTCAGCAACCTTACACATCATAAATACCACAAGGTAATGGCAAAATGAGATCTTAGTTCCTTGTAAAAGAAAATGCAGAAAAAGAGGGCATCAGCTAGACTTTGGGTGCAGTTAGCAGAATCTGAGAACAAACATTTACAGTTGTGAATATTTGCTACTCTGTCAAGATTGAGGGCTCCTGAGAAGTCTGAGTGCCTGCAGAGATTTAAACAAATGAGCTACTGCAGCCCCTCTAAAGGCTGCCCTGGGAGTTGCACAGTGGGAGACTCAACTGGGCGTTTCTGGGAAGGGGAAGAAGTTGGAAGGACAAAGCAAGGAGAAGGACCTGTGTATCTCAGACAGGACTGACCTAAGCCCAGTGAATCTAGATCTTTCTTAGACCCTCAGCTGCCTAAAAGCAGAAAATGCTTTTTAAAATTCCTTTAGTCGTTTCTGGCATTTTGATTTTCATCTGCAATGTCACCCTGGAGGCATAAACTGCCAACTCCAGTCCCTGCAAAGCTGAGGCTCTGCAAGTGTCCTCACATTACTGGGATTCACTTCTTTGCTGGAGTAACAGGTGGTGTGAGCTTGGGAGGAGCTGTGGGCAGTGCAGTGGGAGAGGTGGGTTTGGAGCCTGCCCAGGGCAAAGTGAGTGAGGAGATGTTGAACCCTGGCAGGGCTTCAGCCCTCAGGAGAGCTCTGTCAGGACAGTGTCACTGTCACCCTCCTGAAGTTAATGCCATGGTGGTGCCAGTCCAGCAGCTGGGGTGAGCACAAGTAGAGTGCAGACAGAGTGAACAGCAGGGAGCCTTTGGGGCTGCCAGAGCTGGATGTGGCACCCTGGCACGATGTGTGATCCCAGGGTGAGTGTTCATGTTCAGTGACGGAGTCAAGGGCATGGGCACCTTGCCCATGTCTGCTTTGGATTTGATCTGTTTCTTACCTAGAGCACCAAAAGGGGAATTTCCTCACTTTGGTGCCTGCACCCTGAAGCTGGTGCTCTCAATGTTACCACAGCCAGCAGTGGTAGAAGACCCAAAACAAAGCAGAGAAGTGCTAAGAAAAACCAAATCCTCTATCACCAGCACACAAAAGACCACGTGGAGCTACCACAAAGAGGTCCTGCCAGTGTTACACTGCTCTTTGTGGACAGGTGGGACCCAGCAGAATCTGTTAAGCTGGTAAATTCTTACTTGTATGTTTCCCTGAGACCAAAAATACACACACTCACTGCAGATGTAGGGCAAAGGAGACTTGGGGGACAGGGATATGTGCAGGGATGTGCTCAGCAGCAGGAGGAGGAACACAGACCTGCTGCCTGCCATGGAGCATAGTCCCAGCCCTGTTACAACCCCACATAGACCACCCTCCTGTCACTAAGGGCTGCTTGCACTCACCCCATCTCATCTCCCACACAGCACACACAGTTTTCCCAATGGCACCAAAAGAAGTAACAACTTCCCAAGCCTGGAGAAAATGCCTTTGGTGCCAAATCCACTGAGATCAGGGAAAAATCAAGGCTAGTGTTGCAAGGGATGTCTTGGCTGGGCAGATGTGTCAGGACACGTAACATGGTGTGAGAGAAATGACATTTATTTCTACTGTCTGAGATGGATGTGGCAGGAAGGAATATTGCAAAAATTCATTTCCCAGCAGCAGGTGCTGATGTATGAACCAGGGTAGGGCCTGAAGGCACATCTGGCCAGATGCTGTGAGTGCCCACACTGGGGAGGGCAGGGCTGGGACATGTCACAGTGCTGCTGCTTCTTGCTCAGAGGGAGCCCTGGGCTTCTCATTTGCTTTTGGACTGAATGACATGTTCTGGTCAATTGAAATCCCATTTTATTTCATTTATCATTTATTCTGCTGACTTTATTCCAGGAGCTGCAGTGTGGTGCTGAATGTCCTGTGGGTGTAGCTGGGTCTGGCTCTGACACTGGTGCCTCCTGGAGTCCCTTGCACTGAGGAAGGGCAGCAGTATTTCCAGTTTTCAAGTGTTTTCATGGTACCCAGGAAGCCTTTGCTTCCTGGGAGCAGTGGGGAAGGCTGACTTCTCCAGCACATTGTTCTCCTAGTAGGGTGGAAGCACTCAGCCAGGCCTGGCATTTCAGCCTCTTCTCTGTGTCTAATGACGGGGCTGAAGCCCTTTCTGGATCTCCTGGGGATGGGACATCTCATTTTCACCCACTTGGAAAGTAAAATGGCAGCTGTGGATCAGCTTTATTTATTCTGCCTATGCAATGTATCTGTATTCATGAAGCTCCTTTATTCAAATCCTTGGCTCCCAGCTCTAGGAGCAGTAACTTGCCCTTTTAAAATGATAATAATCCCAAGCAAACTCCCTACAGAGACAAAATTTGTCATTGCTTTGCCTTTGGCTTGGCAAATATCTTGTGTTTCTCCTCCTAATGTGCTGTGCTGATGGGTCTGGAGTGAGGTCGTAGGCAGGCTGGTCTGCAGTGTGGGCACGGAGATGCCCAGAGCACAGTGCCCAGGGCAGTGTGGGACAGGAGCAGCTGCTGAGAGAGGCTGTACAAAACCTCTGCCTGAGAACAGACTGGTGATGGTTTGGCTGCTTGACACCCTGAGGTGCAGCCAGACCTCACGTGCTGAGCACTGTGTCCAAGGGAGGGATAATGGCTTTATTCCACACTCCTTCTGGCAGATTCCAAACTGACATACCCTCAGCGAAGCTTCTGTGAACCTCCTCACTTTTATCTAAAGTGCCCAGCGTTGCTGCCAAGCTGGAATCCCTCAAGGCGCACAGAAGTCGCTGCTGTTTGGGTGGTGCCGGGGTCGGCCCTGGGTGGGCGGTACTGACCGCGCGTGTGCCGGGCCGGGCAGGGAAGCCCTGGATTGCCGGGGTGCCCCGGTGCCGCGGGAGAGGGCGCTGCGGGCCCGCGCTGCGCAGCCCGGGCTGGGCGCTGGGAACCGCCGGGAACCTCCGAGCGCTGCGATCGCAGCCCTCGGCAGCGAAGTGCTGCTGGAAACTTTACCCAACCCAGCCCAGAGAGGGGGGGGGGCAGATCCTCATTATGGGCTTGTGAACTGTATTGTATTTAGTACAAGGGTCTCTCTGCCTAGAAGGGTGTTTTAATGGATTAATGTACTTTCGAGTTCAGCTGCTGCTCACCAGAAAGGATGGTGAGGTTTGATTCGTACCATCAAATGTTTTACCCCCCCTTCTTGTTCTGTTTTGCTTGTGCCTGCAAAATATCCAGTCCTGAAGGTTGTCGCTAGAAAGGGATGTTAGAAGTGGTCCAAATCTACATCAGAAAAGGTATGTCGTGTCACAGGCATCCGTTCTCTTCCCATTTCCATGGAAACATGGACTTCGGTGGTGTCAGGCAGAGCAGCCTGGCAGGATGTAGTGGACTCTCTCCAGGAGGAGTTGCTGGCAGCAGCACACAGAAATGCCTTGGTCTCTTCAGGTTTGGAAAGACCAGGTAGTCCGGTCCTTTAGAGTTACAGCGCTTGATAGATCGCGTCAGAAACAACAGCTGGGAGAAACATTTAACTCCCTACTTCCCCCTTCCCACCCTACCCTTCCACATCCCAGTGCCCCGTCCAGTCCCGCAGAGAACACTGCACACCACAGGCTCCGGTTTTTAATTTCCTGGGGGGCACGAGGGGAGGAGAGCACATCTTGTGGCGGCTGACAGGCTTTTTGTTCTGCGCCAGTCCTTTTATTAACCCCCCGCTAGATCATTCGCTGTCTGTGCTGAGCTGCCCCCGCTGTGATGGTGATGAGAGTGTTTGTAGCAGCAGGGCTGCCGGGGGGGATTACGGGGATCCCGCGGACCGGAGCGAGGGGCCGGGCACCGGGACACAGATTGCTGCCGCAGCCTCGCCTCCATCTGCCCTCTCCTCGCCCGACACGCCTCTCATGAGCCCCGCGGCGACAGCAGTTGTGTGTCTGATCCACTCGTGACCATCCCGCACCTCCCGTGTCCCACCTGGGAAGGAGATGGCGGCCGGCAGTCCGGCGGGGGGGCCTGTTGCACATGGATAGGGATAGATAGGGTGGGGGCCACGGCAAGAGCATCATCTGCCATCCCACACCCTGCCATCCCACAGCCTCACCCACCCCCTTTGATTTATTGTAGATCTTAGGCAAAAGCAAGTGTTTCCAACCAATAATCTCGCCCGATTCCCCTTCTGTATTTAGGGCCTCAATTCCATAAAACATTTATCCCAGACATGGGACTGCACAATTTATGGGAGGAATTGAGGTCTTCCTGAGCAGTTGTTTCCTTTTCCTTTTGGATCAGACTGCTGTTGGTGGTTGATTATTCAAACAAATTAATTTGGGATGCACACACAAGTCCTAATTAGCTGCAATTATTCACTTATTTCCCCCCTGCTTTCCTCCTACATTGCCAGAAATAAAAAAAAATATCACCCTAACACAGTGTGCCCTGCAATAATTATCCCCTGGGCCAGTCCTGAACCTCTCCATCTACGATCAATACCTTCATCTGTCAGCCACAATTAATTAAACACAATCCCACTTTCAGGGCTTTGATTCATATCGCCCCAGAACATCTTACTGGATATTATAATCCAGACTGATGCTAATGCTGTCCTCAAGTGGAAGGGAGGGGCTGACTGAGATATCAAGCCCCAATTTCATTAAAAGCCAAGCAGTAGAAGGGCTCTTGTTTTGAGGTGAGTGATGAGTAGGTGGGACTGTGTTCTCCTCTTAGAGCCCTGCTGCTTCCCAGGGAAGTAACACTGCTGGAATCAGACTGGGGCAAGGCTGTTGCTCTGGGTTGGGAAAGAAAGCTGAGTTAGGCCAGCATGATGGTTTTGTTGTCTGTGCTGTCTGTGTGAGTGTGTACTGTTCTACTGAAGGTTCTTTTTTTGGACCAAATGAGTGTTTGCAATTTTGGAATTTGATACATTTCTGAACAGTAATTCAATATCCAAAGGCTGCTTAGAGCTTCCCGACAATGGTCTGTGGTGGTCCAAGCCAGAGCTCCAGAGATGCTATAACAAAGCTCTTAAAACAGTAAAATTGTTTTACTTGACATTCTTCTGGTGCTTTTAATAACCCTCTGTTCTACACACGGAGTGGTAAAAGCAAAGAGGGATGTAGGGCCAAGCCACATAAGGACAGGATCCAAGATTCATGGCTCCCTCTCCTCTCTGCTGTCTCCCTCAGATAGGCAAGGAGGTCAGACCTAAAAGGGGTGATTTGAATCTGTTCCAGGTCTTAAACCTGAGAGCCCATTCCCTTTTTGCTGATGCTGGCCGTGTGTCTCAGCCAGCATCCTCTCCCAGGATTGCAGCCTTCCCATTCCTTTTCACTCTGATTCACAGTCAGGCGCTCTCCTTCCCGGATGCCTGTTCCTTGCACCTTCACCCTCAGGATTTCAAAAGCCTCAGATCCAGCATCCAGGAATCTGAGGGCAGCTCCTGTTTTCCACAAAGGGCAGGCAGTTCAGCAAATCTTCAGACAATAGGAGAGAATGATTTCCAACTTCGAGCTACCTGGAATAAAGTGGAGTTGATGATGTTGCAGGGAGTCGTGACCCCAGGACTGGGAACAGCAAATCTAACTATGTTTGAGCTCTCCAGTAGCCCTCAGTGTCCAGTTTCATCAGTGCAACTGTCTGGGGGTTTCCAGGACATCTTCTAAGTGATAGATGTGTTTTGTTCTCTGCCCTTGTAGGACAAATGACTTTGGAGCCATAATCAAAGGGGAATAGGCAGGCACTGTAGGTCAGCTCAGGATTTGCGCTGGCTCTGTTGGAGGAGAGCCCAGTGTTTGCACAGAACAAGCAGGAGCCTGTTTCCAGGGCTGGAAATGTTACACTTGGCCATCCCAGCAAAATTTACACCTCGGTGGTACATAATGGAGGCAGGAAGGTATGGAAAACCTTCCCTCTGCCCATGTCCAGGTTCAGCAGGGACAAGAGGGGCCCAGAACAGCGGCAGCCTTGCGTGAGGGAGCTGCTGAGGAAACCACAGCCTTCACTTGAATTTGGGAGTTCATTCCAGTTCAGTGAGGCAAGGGATACTTCCATGCCTGTTCTCCACACAGGGCTCTGCTGTTTGAGCCTCTTGCATCCCGAAATGATTAAAGCTGGAATGTGTCCTAGGCAAATTCTCTAAGTTTGATAGGACATTCAATTAGGGAAGAGTAGTGAGAGCACGTGGTGTGCTGGTCACTGAGTCTGCCTCTGGCAGACCTCACTGAGAACTCACAATGGCTTTGCAGGGAGGAACAACCACCACGTGAAACTTGGAAAACAAATAATTAGTTGGAATTTTGCTGCCTGTTTTTTCCCAAAGCACTGTACCCACCTTCTGGCGATGATCAGAAAGCTGTTGCTTTATCTGCACTTTAAGCTTCAGCTTGTAAATAGCAAAATCTCTGTGATCAGAATGATTTTAGATACAATGAAGCCAAAAAAATGCCAATTGCTGCTATCCACCTAAGAAAATGGAGTGATGGGTTTGTAATAGAGCAATAAACCACAGTGCCTTTGTGGGTGCAAACTGTTAGCCTGAGGTTCCCTGCAAGACAGAGGAACAAAGGCCACTTCTCTTTCATCAGCCACTTGAGCAGTACAGACCCCCCACCACCCTCCCTGAGTGAAAGGCTTCGCTGGTGTCTTTATTGCCAGGAGAAAATGAAAATTATATGCAAAATATAGACGAGAAAATTCGTATCTCTGTGTTTGAGTGCTGTGCTGGGTATGACATCACTGGGAGCCAATCAGCAAACTCCCTTTGTGTCTGGCTTTCTAATAAAAGCCACTTCATCAGAGTAATTTGCAGTAATAATTTATTCACCTTCTAGGAACTGCACCACCTGACTCCCTGAGCAGCCAGGCAGAACGAGTGAGCAAAGGTCCCGAGCCCCAGATGTGGCTGTGCCCTGGGTGGGCACAGCTCCAGCTCTGCCTTGATAAGAGTTGCCTTCAAATTGCAGATAATAGAAGTGATTACATGTGTTCATTAATTACCCCATGGTTGAGCACCCCTAAAGCTGCTCAGTGCTGCAGGTGCCCAGAGTAGGGGATGGTTCCCAGCAGGAAAAGCACCTTTGGGGTTGGAAGTGTAGCACTGGGTTCACATAACAGGGCTCTGCAGTCCTGGGCAGGGTGGGAGGGTTCCCCTTCCTCTGCAGAAGAGACAAGGGGCTGCTTTGCATGGACACAGGGAAGAAATTGGCCTTTTGAATTTGTGGTTTGCCTGGGTGAAGGGCAGGGAAGCCTGTGCTGGAGGCACAGAGAGAAACTGAGGTAGCGCAGCAGTGTGTGCAGTTCAGATGCCTGGTGCTGTGCAGGGCATTGCCATGGATATGGCCATGGATAT
Organism: Fringilla coelebs; assembly: GCF_963513975.1. Classification (NCBI taxonomy): domain Eukaryota; kingdom Metazoa; phylum Chordata; class Aves; order Passeriformes; family Fringillidae; genus Fringilla; species Fringilla coelebs. The sequence goes on along the minus strand of NC_140038.1, from coordinate 4,748,987 downwards.
GACTTCTGGCACCTGTGTCACACCTGTGCAGCTCACAGGAGCCTTCTTTTCAATCTGAGATAGCTCAGAGCACCTTGGTGGCCTCCAGCCTTACAGGCAATGAGTAACAGCTCTGTGGATGAGGACAAACCCCACAAAAAAAGAGCAGCAGGCTGTGGGATCTCTCCCTGAATCCCAAGAAAACGTTGCTTCGAGCAGCACTCTCGAGCTGAGTAATCTGGCTGTGCAGGAGACGTGTGGGCTGCTCGTCCCACAGGTCTCTAGTAGGAGCTTCACTGTGCCAGTGTGTTGTGTGGGAGGCTCTTCCAGAGCTGTGTGTAATTGCTACATTGGATGTATATTCTAGTGGTGTAAACTCCCCATATCAGATTCTGCACACACAATGCTGGATTTGGAAACAGAGCACAGAGCACTGAACAGAGACCAGCCCATGAAGACAACCAAAGCAAAAGATCACTTCTACCCTGAATGATTCATTCTGTTAGAGAGAGCAAAAGCAGCAGAGCAGATGTCCTGAGCCGGCCGGAGGAAGCCCAGGCAGACTCACCAATACGACCATCAGAACACAGGTAATGGAGATCTCAACTGAAGATGCAGGCAGGCAAAAACCCAACAGTTGTTTAGTGGCAGAGTAAGAGGGTCTTCATTCTCATTGTGTGCAACAGCAGCCCTCCTCTCTGGCTGAGTTGTCAGCATTGTGTCTATGCAGCCTTTGGAGATTTGAAAGAAAAAAAAAATGCAAGTAATTCAACCAGTGGAGTTAATTTGCTCTGTAAATCCTGCTGTGAGTGCATCCAAGCAGGCTTTGTCTCAGAGGTTTCTCTGACACAAAGAGTTCCCTTGCCCATGTGTGCATTGATCCTGGAGAGCAGGACAGCTCCTGGTGATGAATAATCCACCTCTCAGCTCTTCCCTAGGGAAGTGTTCAGCCACCAGTCTATACTCTGCTCATGGGGTCTATTAGGGTCAGCTTGGAGGAGCTGCTTGAGGAGGTACAGCCTTGTTAGAGCTCCTTGGGAGACTTCCAAGGATCAGATCCTGTGCCTGTATGGCTGCTGGTGTGCTGGGAAGTACGAGAAGCCACCAGCAGTGTAAAGGAGGACTAGGGGTGAAGATGTGCTCCCCTGGGATTCCCATACAAATCTGGGTGTGCTCTACTTGGATGTGCTACTCTCCATGTGATTGGAAGCCTGAGGGGCCCTAAATGACTTCAGTAAGAGTGGGAGGTGCATGAGCTCTTCCTGAATCCAGTCTTTCCAGGTTTGCCATTCCAGGGTTGAGATGTTTTCTTGGGTGCCTCCAGGACCACCGGCAGCAACCAGGAGACCCTGGCTGCAGCCCCCTGTGGGTACCACAGGCTGGCAGTGAGGGGTATCCCTGCCAGGGATCACTGGGAGAGCCTCCCACCAGCCCTGATTGTGTTGTGACACCCACTCATGCTCATTTGGGACTTTGAACACTGGAAGTGATATTCCAGGTGCAAGGCAGACCCTGGCCTCTACTCCCATACTGTAAAGCAACACTGGGCAGCTTTGGGAAGTGTTTTCCTGTTTGGATTTCACCCATTTACTTGGTTAGGTTGAAGCACAGCAGAGATAACTGGGGAGGGGGAGGTGGTGCTGCCCCCAGCCTCTGTCTGTAGGACCCTTTTAAGCCTTGTTTATTGATTTGCTTTGAAACTACATCCTTGGCTCAGATGAGTGCAATCAGAGGTGGCAGAACTCCAGAGCAGAAGAGTTTATAACATATTTTCTAGGAATTGCATGTCATATCTGAAGGGAAAATGGAAGGGTAACATAAACACACACAAAGCCTGAGGATAATGTCTATTACTGTGTGGAGACAGTGGTCTCAGAGCCTGGAGTGATCTGATGAAGTCTGGTAGTGGAAATTTGGGCTAAGACTGGATTCTTTTATAAATGAAGCCGTGTAAAAGAAATTCTGGATTGCTGGGTCAGGTAAACAGCAAAGCAGGCAGCCTGCAGAGACCAGGCCACTTTGTCCTGACTAACTGCATTTCATGGAGCCTGGCTTTTGGATAACCTCTGCCAGTCACCCTGGCACCTGCTCACTGAACTTTGCCTCTGGGAGTTGCACCAGACAGAGATGTCTGGTGCAACTCCATCACAGCACCACAGCAGGTCTGTATAATATCTTGTTTCCATCAGGGATCATGTACTTTAAAGCTGAAAGCAGTTTGCCTTTGTCCTGAACATGCAGACAGAAAGAAACATAATGCTTGGACTGCTTAAGTGCCTCACCCTCTCTTCTCCACTGACTTGGCCAGGCATTTCTAGGTTTTAAGACTGACTCATTATTAGCCTCAGATTAGGCAGCAGCAAAATTGCTTAAACCTGGCTTAACTGCCAGAATAGGCCCTTTAATGCAGCCCTTTTGTCTTCGGACCATTGTCCCAGTGGTCTGTTCCCAGCCCCCCTTCCCCGAGCTCTGCCTGGGGCTTGCTGGACTTGCCAAGAGCCTCTCTGCAGCTAGAAATGGATCTGCTTTTTTTCAGGATCTCTTTGTTGCCTTGAGCTCTCAGGGTGGCTGCCTAACACCTGCAACACTCCCACATCCCTGTGTAAATTGCTTGCATCCCTCGCTGACAAATGAGAGGCCATTGCCAGCAACAAGGTAACCTGGCATTCCCTTCAGCTGCCTTCTGCTTCCCAGCCAGCTCCAGGTGAGTGGGTGAGCTCAGCCCTGGCCTGTGCCCAGCTGGCTCTGTAACCTGGGGTCAATTGAACCTTTCAGGATCCCACTGCTCCTGCCCCTGCAATCACAGACACCAGCTCTGGTTCTTCCAGCACCTGGGAAGCAGCTGAATAATGCTGGGTAGGCTCAGCTTCTCACACAACTCTCTGCCAGCTGCAGCTGTGGGCTTGTCTTTTCCAATCTGTGGCTACCACTAGCACACTGACATCACAGTTTGCTCTCTCTTTGGGTCTGCTCTACCTGTTGTGGAGGGGGAAGTTTGTTATTCCCCTCTGTCCAATTCCCCCTGCCTTGATGGATCTGGGGCTGTGCCTGCCCTCCTTGACAATCCTCAGGTACTGTCAGCTACTTCACCTGCTCCATCCTTGGCTATTTGCCCAGCCCTCCTCTCTTCCTGCTCCGTGTTCCCTCTCGGGGTGACCTTATTTACAAATTTTGCATATTTAATGTCCTGCTGATGACTCATAGAGCGATCACTTTCCTTCTAAACCGTCCTGCACTGTCCAAATTAATTCACATTCTGCTTTCTGACAGCCCTTCCTGGACACCTACCTTCTGCCTTCAGCTCAGGAGTTTTAAATCTCCTCATACTTGCTCTTCCCTGCTCCTTTCTTGATGTCTCTTTCTCACCATCCACTCACCCCCTCCATTCTCTTTGACTTGACCTTTCTCTAAATACCCATATCTGGGCTCTGCTGAAAGCTGGATGGTTCTGCCCAAAGGTTATCTCTGAAATCCAACTCGTCCTCCCTGTGCACCCAGCTGAAATCCCTTTGGAATGCCCAGGTTTTCGAAGCAATCAGATTTCTGCCACACTTATCAGTGCCGTGCAGAGTCCCACACACCTTATCATTGGGATTTTCCTGGGAGCCTCTGGCAGTGCAGTGTTAAAGGGTTGTGTGAGTGTGTCTCACCCAGCCTGTCACCATCTCCCTCACACTCCCTGTGAAGTGCCTGTGCCTCCTGCAGGCAGCCTGTCCTCCTGGCCCTGCTCCATCCAACCATCAGCTGGATTTTCCACTGCAGACATGCCGAGTTTTCCTGCCAGCCATGCCAGTTCCCATCTGCCACTGCATGCTTCTCTCAGGTTACTCCCTCTGCAGCACAGGAGCAACCTGTAACCGCTGAAAAAGCCTTTTTTCCTTCTTCTGGATCCCTGCTAAAATCTACTGGGCTGCACTGCCACTGCTGCCCAGTGTCTGCCTTCATGTTTGTGCTCCTTTGCCTGTATATGGTCTCTTTGTGTCCCCTAAGTGTGTCCTTGGGATGTGGGCACACTTCTGAGCGTGGGACTGTCACTCTGTGCCATCAGCAAGATGAGACCATCACACAGCCCATAATGAGGGAGGAAAGTGTAATCATGAAAGCCTAAATGATGAAGTTAGGTAATTTTGGTTTCTGAGAGCAGCAAACACCAGGCTGGTTTCAGGGCTTGCAAATCTCCCGATTCCCAGGCCCATTGTCGTGGTGTTGCCTCTGTCAAGCACAGCAACTCTGGCTCTCCTCCCACAGATTATCTGGGCATGCAAATGACCTCAGACACATACACTGTCATTTTCTCATGCTGTGATTTTCCTTACACCCCCCTGCGGGACATGACAATAAAATTACCCCTCTTGTTCCTTTCCCACAGACAATCTTGCAGCGTGTCAGTCAGCGTCACGTGAGCAGTCCCCCATCCATTGCTCCTGGGACCCGGGGGGTGATTTGGAAAGGATCTGCTGGGCTGTCACTCACCTCCATCTGCCTTCAGGAGAAGGATTCTGGGTTCCATGCTGTTTCCTCTTGTGCCTGCGTGGCTCTTTGATCACAATTGGCTTCTCAGGCCTTCAGAATCACAGCTGCCCTGTAAGGTTTGCCCGTAATCCTGCTGACATGTTGTTCCCTGGCAAGCTCTGGGCTTTACTTGCTCCCAATTTGGGATTAACTGCTATTTCTGATGATTCTGCTGTTGCCACAGATATCCCGTTTCTTACCTGGATTTAAGAGCTGTTTGGGTCTAAAATACTCCTGACCTTCTCTGTCACTGTCAGCTGACCAGCCACATTTTTACTTCAAGATTTCGTTATTGAATCCATTTCTCTCTCTCATTTTTGTCCCCACTAACCCTTATGCACAACATACAACCAGACCTGCGCCAGGAATTTGTGTGGAGAGCCTGCATGAGCCTGCAGCACTCACCAGCACTTGCCAGCATGGTTCCTGTCTGGAAAACAAAAGCATCAGAGCTCTGACATGACAGCAAGATCTATGTCAGATAAACCCCTGTGCTTTCTCATCTTCCTCCCCAAAAGACTTCAGAAATGCACTGAAGTTTACACTCCTGGAGCTGAGTTTGAGCTGGTCAAGCCAGGATCAGAAACGCTTTCAGGCAGGAAGGTTTGTACTCAAATGTTTCTCTTCCCACTTATTGCAGTGTGTGCTTTCAGGAGCAGAGTTGGTTGCCAGCTGCAAGCCAATGGCCATGTGGTTCTTTTCAGAGCAGAGCTAGTGGTGATATCCCCTTGTAGTGGGGTGTGGAGCTGCTCCAGGAATCTTCATCTCTAGGAGAACTGCTGTGCAAGTGGTGGGGACAGCGAGAGGTTGGGGATGGCTGTGACTGAGCACATTGCTGTGTTTTGTGGATATGAGCTGTAAAAATCATAGAATCAGAGAATCCCAGCCTGGCTGGGCTGGAAGGGACCTTAAAGCTCATCCAGTCTCACTCCCTGCCACAGGCAGGGACACCTTCCACTGTCCCAGGGTGCTCCAAGCTCTGTCCAGCCTGGCCTTGGACACTTCCAGGGATCCAGGGGCAGCCACAGCTGCTCTGGGCACTCTGTGCCAGGACCTGCCCACCTTCACAGCCAGGAATTCCTTCCCATATCCCATCCATCCCTGCTCCCTGGCAGTGGAAAGCCATTCCCTGTGTCCTGTCCCTCCATCCCTTGTCCCCAAGTCCCTCTCCAGCTCTCCTGGAGCCCCTTCAGGCCCTGGCAGGGGCTCTGAGCTCTCCCTGGAGCCTTCTCTTGTCCAGGTGAGCACCCCCAGCTCTCCCAGCCTGGCTCCAGAGCAGAGGGGCTCCACCCTCAGAGCATCTCCCTGGCCTCCTCTGGGCTCTCTCCAGCACCTGGGACCCCAGGGCTGAGGCAGCTGTGCAGGTGGGGTCTCACCTGAGAGAGGGGCAGAGTCCCCTCCCTTGACTTGCTGATGTAAAGCTCCACTGTACAGAGGCCATGTCTAGATCAGGCAACTTTTGAGAGGCCTGAAAGGTCTGAGCAGCCAAGGATACCCTCTGGAGAGTGGGAAGGGAGCAGCACCCGTGAAGGAGGGAGACAGATTGTCCAGAGCATAGAGGAGGAGTGTCTGGAGTGGAAAAAAGGCTCCCTGGGCACAGGACACACTCTTTGCACCACTTGCCCCAGAGAAGAGATTGGGTAGGTAAATTTTCCCACCTGGGTGTACAGAGCCCTTGTGAATGCTGGAGCTCAGAGTTCCACTCCCTTCCCACATCTACTGTGTCTGGCAGAGAGGGAAAAGCACTGAGTGAGGAAAACTCCAAGCTTGCCCTGAAAGCAGAGACTAAATCAGACTGCAGTAAGAAATTACTTCAATTTTTCTGTAATATTTTTTATATTTGATAATATCAGGAGTGACCTCCTGGTCAGATGTTTCAGGAAATTTAATGACCATCTGTGAGAGGTGACCTTGGCTTCACCTTCCATCTTCCAGGCTTGCAGAAGCTGCCAGCTCATCACTGGCACGTGCAGCAGTACTGATGTTACCTGGGGTTAGCAAGGGAAAGTTTCCCTAGGTTCTTCTCCTGCCTGAATTCTGGGAAAACAGGGTTCATGAATCCCTGTTTGTACAGTCAGAAAATGCCCTTATTCCCTTCAATTATAATCCCAAACTGAAAAATTAATTGAGGCAGGTATTAAATTAGGCAGGTTTTGCTTGACTAAATATTTACCATTTGGGAGCCTAATCTATTCATTTAATAATCTAACCCTTTTTTATTTTTTATTATTGGTTTGCAAAAAATAATAATGTCTATTCCATTAGGAGCTGCTGCTGGCTTAAGAGGATTTCAGTCCCATTTTATGGTTTGGATCAAAGAAAATTTATTCTTGCAACAGATTTAATGATTCTTAGCTAACATTGTCTTCCCAGCTGCAGTTGGACTGTAATAAAAAACCCTTTAGCTTTTGTTAGACTTGCACATTCTTTGCTGCCAATAATGATTAATCTTTCCCCCTAGAAGACCACCTTATTACTTGGGTTTGACTTAGGAGCTGCCATTCCCTCTGGAGCTTGGTCAGGGCTTTCTCCCAGCACAGCTCTGGAGCAGCACAGGTGTGACCTCAGTGCCTCCCTTGGCAGTCTGTCTTTGCCCCCTAATTGCTGCTCTGTGGCACTCCCCCACACAGCAGAGCTATCTTGGGGATGACAGGGAATTAATTGCAAGAATTCCTGAATACTTCCTTGCATGGAAAGGCCTTTGGCATGCCAGCAGGGAGGGTTGTCTAGAAACAGGGGTGAGGGGATGCAGGGGTGGGGGGCAGCTCCCACTGCCCCCTGACCTTGGGTAAGCATGGGGAGCAGGGATCCTCACCCCACACCAGGCCACTGCCTCCTCCCAGCTCTGCTTTTCCCCTTCCCACAGCTCCCAGGGGCACAGACTATATCCCAACCATCCTCTAAATCAATGGGGAGGGATGGGGATGCTCCTGGAAGGCACAGGAGGAGGCTGAGAGTGTGGGGCTGCTCTAGGTAGATGTCTGGGACAGCATTCCAGCAGATGATTTTGGAACATTGCCTGACATGTGAGTCTGGAGCTACATGCTGGGTTAATTCCTGGCCATTTTGTCTGTATTTTAAAGGTTTGTAGTAATAAAACCCCTGGGAAGAAGAAGGGAAGAGATGATCCCTTTGTCATTAGCAGGACACAGGTGCTGACCAGCCTGTCACACCAGGCATGAGGGAATTTATGATAGATTAATTTACTGTGCTGTCCCTCTGCCTTTGCCTGTGGGGTTTTTGGGCAAGGTGCTCACACTGGAGATGTTGCCTGAAGGAATCTCTTTGCCCTGGCAGTGCTGGTTGTATGAAGAGAAGTGACCCTCAGAATTAAAATAGAAGTGGGAAAGGCTGCTCACTCAGCAAAAAGCCCTGATACCTATTCCAAACTGTGCCTGCCCACCTCCACAGGGGGTTTCTGAAGGCTTAGGGAGCACTGGGGTATCCCTGCAGGTCACTGCAAGGACTGGAATCTGAAGGTGCTTTGTCACTGTGCCTGAGCCATGTGGTGTTGAGCAAAAATATCCACAAAATTCAGGGCAAACTCAGCAAGTCATTTTGAGTCAAGGAAAGACATCCAGCACTCCTATGGGATTACAGCTCCAGTCCTTTCTGACTTAGTTTAAAACAAAATTGCTCAAGTTTTCATTTTGAGGAGCCATTTCATTCAGAAATGTAGCTGGCTAATGCTTTTAGAGCTGCACAAAAGCTTCTGAAACCAAAACCAAACAAATTTTCTTTGGGGTTGGCTGTGAAAAATGTTTTTGGATTTGAGTTTTTTTTCTTCAACAAAGGAACTTGATGGTCTTTTGTAATGGCTTGGCCTGACAAAGTTTGGGTATTTTTTTTCCTCTGTTGTTTTTCTTTTAGCTCAGTCCTTGAGAGGTTCTGTTGATCCCACTGACATTCTGGCTGGCTGAGATGTTTGGTTCTGCTGGGAGACCCCTCCCTCCTCTTCCTGGTGAGGAAAGGGACACAACTGGGCCCTGGAAGAATGACTAGGTGGAGGGTGAAGGTGCTGAGAGTGGAGTTGTTCTGTGTGTGAGAGTAAATGGGGATGAACATCCCTTACCCCTTGCTGATGGAGCACTGCATTGTCCCTGCCTGCCCTTCACACCAAATGTGGGTGAGTTCCACCATTTCCTTTGTTTTAAAAATCATTGCACCTTTATTAATAGAATCACAGACTGGTTTTGGTCGGAAGGGACCTAAAAAATCACCTCATTCCACCCCCTGCCATGGGCAGGGACACCTTTCACTATCCTAGGTTTGTTCAAGCCCCGTCCAACCTGGCCTTGGACACTTCCAGGGATGGGGCAGCCACAGCTGCTCTGGGCAGCCTGAGTTTGCCCACTTTCTTTTTTGTTTTTGTTTTTTTTTAGACATTGTGCCTGTATTCCTTTCCAGCCAGCAGGTCAGGGGTGGCCATATCATGTGTAGGGAGGATGTTTTCTCTGTCCTTGCTGCTCCAGATGGCTGCCCATTCCTGTACCCCTCTGGGACTATTTCTGGGCTCACAGCACTTCTCACCTTCCTTGAGTGGAGGCTGTGTTTTCTCACATCCTGCTCAAGTAACAAAACCAACCTTCCAGTGTGAAGGGGACTGATCCAGGGTGTTTGAGGTTTAACTCTTCCATGTCTCTCCTCAGAGCCTTTCTTGCCCTGTGGCAGCCCCCAGGGCTTGGGCAGTCACGCTGTGTCACTGGCCAGTGTTGTGCTGGTCAGCTGGGTCATGGGTGTTCCAGCACTGCCCTGGGCACAGGCACTTCAAAGAACCTTCCATGGACAGGAAACAGGGAGATTAGAGGCACTTTCTTTTATTTTATGCCAGCATTTTGCAATATTCTAGCTGGTATTCCTGAGGCCCCGTGTTTAACCATGAGCAGGAGGCACCACACACCACATTTCTGAGGGATGAGAGTCACAAGGCTCCCTCCTCACACAGCCCAAGAGCCAAGTGGCTCCAAGTGAGCTTTAGGGCTGGCTGGGATGCTTCCTCTGGCAGCAGGGAACAGCTCAGCCTGACCATCACAGGCACTGCTCAGAGCCTGAGGATGGCTGTTCCCTGTCACCATGCACCCCAGGGACAGACCACCTTGCTCACAGTGTGCTCTGGGAGGCAGTGCTGAGGTAGCCAGAGCTCCTGACAGGCTGGGGGAGTGGGTGGTGCTGGGGGTTTGCTGCCTCTTCTTTTCTCTCATGCCTTTGCACCATTTCCAGATGTGCATCAGTTCCACTCCCTCCCACAGCAGTGGAGCAAACAGGAGTGGAGTTCTTCCTCCTGGGAAGAGCACTCTCCAGCTGCTGTCCCTCCATGCTTTCTCCCCAGCAAAGTAAACAGTTTACAGAGGACTTTGTAAACAGCAGATTTGTTTGGGATATTGTCTGCATTCCCCTCGCCCCTCGCCTCTGTGCTCCCTTATTCAGCAGCACGGGGAGGGCTGACCTGACATCTGTAGGGCTTGGTTGGAGGGGACAACCAGGAGGAAGGAGTTGTGTGCACTCCTGCATTCCCTGTGAGCCTGGTGGATTGAGGGCACCATGCAGAAACACTGTGGCTGCAGGGAAATGTTTCTGCACCCAGCAGAGAGAAGCTGGCATGGGATGCCTTTGCAGGACGTGGTTGCATGGGAGAGCAGAGTAAGCAGAAAGCCCCAGGGCACTGGGAGAGATCAGACACCTTCAAAGGCAGGAGCTTCATCCCAGAAAAGCACTGCCTGTTAAAAAAGCCTCAGGATGTTGTTGACTCCCTTGGAAAGCTTATTGTCCACCCAGGGAGGGCAGGCTGTTAAATCACCTCGGTGGGAGTAACATCTGAGGATGTCTGTGCTCCCTTCAGAGCTCTTCACACAGCGATCCAGCCTGTGCTCACCTTCCCTCTTAGCCCTTGGAAAGGAGCAGAGGAGGGAGAGAGCAATTTCCACCTGAGCTTCTGCACCTGACACAGCAGCTCTGTCCAACTTCCCTCCCAGAAAACTTCCCTAACAGAAAACCATGAAACCTCAGGTGCACACACAGCAGACAGGAGCAGTCTCAGGAGGGTGGGGGGGGAGGGCTCAAGTAGAGGTTGACATCTCAAAAAGAGGGTCAGGGGTTGGGGGAGTAGCAAATGAAGGTTCAGAAGCAGTCAGGGAATGTTCCTCAGGCCCCAGATGTTTAGTGCAGCTGTGGGTGAGTTCCTTCTGCTCGTGAAACAACAGACCCTGTAGAGGAAGGAGCAAAGCCTAAATGTTTCAGCACACTTATTGTCTGCTGGGTTTTTTAAATTCTGTCTTGTAAATCTGAGCAGCTTCAATCTGTGACAGGCCCTCAAGCCACTGCCTCTGTACTCCACCATTCCCCGTGGACAGGAGGGATAACTGGGCAGGCTGGGCACTCAGGAGCTGACAGCAGATTGTTTAGCTCTTTGTTTGCCCCTGTTCCCTGCCAACCTCAAGTTTGAGGCTTGAATTTAAACATCCTGGATAGAAAGGACAAGATCTCCAAATGACAGCTCTGGTTTGTTGCCAGGGAAGTCTTGCATCCAGGAGACACAAACAGCTCCACAAAGCCAAACACGGGGAGAAGCAACCTGAGCCCATTCTCCACAGCCTGGGCTTCCCAAGTATGTGGCTGCTGGATGCAGGTCTGAGTGGTCTCCACCTCCTCTGTTTGTGTGACCATGTGAGGGCTGCTGACCTGCTCTGGCTGTGTCTGTGTGTGCTCATTATTAGGAAGAAAAGGCCAGCAAGTTTTCCTGCTTCCCTCAGAGGCATGGATGTATGACACAGACCCAGCCTGGCCCAGGAGCAATTGTGAGGGCTTCATCCTGGATGGCTTCTCAGGATACTTTAAATACCACATAAAAACCCTGTTTGCCTTTGAGGGATGTGGATAGTTGAGTGCTGTCCAGCAGAATCCTGTTGATTTTCTGGTGAGCTCTAACTGTAAATATTTGAACAAAAAATTATCTTGTGTTAACCTTAGAGAAATTTAATCTCTCTGTACATAGTGAAATCTGGCTTGAGTCACATGTGGAAGGGAGAGTGGTAGTTCCATCCCCAGTGGATGTTCCTCCACATTGGCACAGAACCCAGCGTGTTGCCCATCATGGATGGCACCTTGCTCATCAGGAAGGGCTGAAAGGACAGCTGGAATTGCTGTGGGCAGGATGAGGATGCATTGGTAGAGGGTGATAAGGTCCTGAACAGGAAAGCAGGAGGGCTCCACATCGTGTGGGATGACTGAGGTGGCCAGTGGAAGGCTCAGGGCTGTCAGGATTGTTGATAGTTCCCAAATCTGTTTCCTTCAGGGTCTGGATTTAGCCTGTAGCATGGGACCAGTTTTGCTATCAAGCTCAAAGCTCAAGCAGATTTTCAGTTCTGCTTTAGGTAAAATCCCCCTCTGCTCAGCTCAGCTCAGCTCAGCTCACTGATGAGCATTGTGCCCTCTTTGGGGAATGGTGGATGTGTCAGGAAGGGCTCGGTTCCCTTTCTTTTCTTGGACACTCACCTTTGTCACGGTGTAGAGGAGGCAGGAAGCTCCCTGGGAACCTCTGCCTTCACCTCCTGTCTGCCTCATTTGTCCCTGGAACTCTGCTGCAGCCTGGGATAGCCCTACCAGAGTCACAGAGGGCAGAGGGAAGGAAGAAGAGTACAAATTATCAAGGAGAGGCTAAGCAGATGTGTGGGTGGGGGAGACAGCAGCAGAAGTGGAAAAGCAGAAGTGGAAAAAGTGGGAAGAACTGTCTATCCATGGGGAGCTGATGGGCATGAGGAGACAGCTCCCACAGCCCTGCAGACCGTGCTGGACCAGGAGGGCACTGGCAATGCCTCAAGCAAGGATGTTCCAGCTGAGGAGCAGCTGGCAGCTGCCCCTGCAGCCCTTGGGTGCCTTGAAATCCCATCTTCCTTGAAAATCAGTTAGATCCCTTGGGTGGAAACATCTGGAAGCTCTCAGCATTCTCTCCAAGCTACCCCTGCTCACTACACCCAGGCAGGCAGGTCTGTTCCTTTTGTACCCATCCAAAGGGAGTAAGTGCAGGGCTGAGCTGTGTCTGGGATCCCATGGGGAAGGGAGATACCCCCTGGGGAAGGGAGATACCCCCTGGGGAAGGGAGATATCCTTACGTGGTCCAGCTCAGCTCCATTCTCTGTTTCAGGCCTCGGTTTGGGTGAAGCTGCTCTGTGTGAGGGTTGGGAGCTCATGTGCAGGCAGGAGCTCCAGCAGGCTCTGGCAATTCCCATTTAGGTTTGACCTTTTGCTGGATATTAAAGCCTTGCTGTGGCTCAGTAAGATGAACACTGCAGCAAACACAATTCCTCAAGATGAAATATCTCTCCAGAGGGTAATTCCAGCCTCATTTGAGGGTTGTTGGATTTTTTTTTCCCTTTCCAGCTGAATCATTTATTCCTGGTGTCAGGAAGGTGCAGAATGACTTTCCCCACTGGCTTTCAGAGCTTCATTGATTCTTCAACTCCCACTCCTGCAAATCTGCTGGAACAGCAGCCCTTTGCCTCTCCAATTCTCCCAGGAGGGGAATGGGGAAGGGAGGGTCTCAGAACTGAAGGAGCTCTTCAGGGAACCCATTCACAATCTGGGGGAGATGCATCATATTTTAAGCTCTGTAATCCAGAGGCAGAGTATTTATCTGTAGGTTTTTTTGCCTTAAAAGCCTTCTCAGCACTCTGCTGTCTGTGTGGGGAAGGAAGCAGGACACATTTCACTGAGCTTGTACAGGGCACTGTGGACCTTTGGCCCTTCCTGCTTTGTGGTTCACTGTTGCAGCTGAACTCTGCTCAGGATGGGTTTGAAGCCCTTCAGCAAAGGAAGGCAGTGTGCTCCCAAAATGTGTGTAGCACACAAATCCAATCAGTGCCTGGCTGCCAGGCAGCAGTGACTGAAGCCAGGCCTCTGCCTGTCATCATCAATCCATTTGCAGCCCTAGCTCTGAGTTCACACCTTGTGCTCTCTGGGGCAGCTCCCTTCTCTGCACTCCTGGGAGACTGGGAAAGGCTTCTCTTCCACTTGGGGGTGGGGAGATGGGAGAGCAAGAGGCAGAGGAGTGAGACCAGGAGGAAAGAGGGTCCAGAACCCAGTGTGAGGGTGCCATCACATCACCCTGGGGTCACCTGTGGGGGCAGGAGCAGCCAGAGCAGCAGCCACTGAGCACTGGGGTGTGCAGCTGAGGGAGCCAAGTGTGTGTCAAGGGCAGGATCCTGCCTCACCCCTCTCCAGAAGAGGAGCAAATGGAGCAGGACTTGCTGCCACGTGGAGCCCAGGCTTTCCTCAGGGCTGAATGGATCCCTGTGTCCAGCAAAGATTGTCAGCAGGCGCTGGCTACCGAGCCCAGAGCTTTGATTTAAGGAGTCTGAACCAAGCCCATTAGCACTTACATGATTCCCCTGCCAAGCAGTTGTAAATGTTTCTATTTGTTCTGCACTTGGCCTGGTTCCTCCTGTTTATTATCCTAAATGTGCCCAGGACATGACCCTGCTCCCCTTCTCCAGCTCTCCCTCCAATTCCATTTATTTTCCACTGTTTCCCATGAACCCCTGTGACATAAGTACCATTCAAAGGACAGAAGAACAGAGGGAGGTGGATGTTCATGGAGGTGCTGTGCCCTCCTTGGGATCAGGCACTGGCACCAGTGTCAGAAGGAAGTGCAGAAGGATGCTGCCAAGGAGCTGGGGGCTGGAAAACGATGGTGGAAGCTCAGAGCTGGCAGACATTTAAGTCACTCTTTATTGCAGTGCTGCACAGGAACAAAAAGGATCAATATTTATTAGTTGCAGAAAGCATAATTTTGCATGAAAGGCATCGATCAGCGTGTCAGCCCAGACAATGTCATTACATCTTTATGATTTGGTCAACATCCCTCTAGGAATTAGGACATTGTTCCCTAGACAGACAGAGCTGGGGGTGAAGGAAGGGTTCAGCACGGTGCTGTGATCAGAGCAGGGCACAGCAGGAGTGTTTGGTGTCACAGGATGGGCTCAGGGCCTCTGGTCCTCTGCCTTGTTGTTCTGTGTGGTCAGTTTGTCACTGAGGTCTAAGGGCCACCAAGAGAAATTCCCTATTTCAGAGTCAGGCCTAATATTTGAGTCCTCTTTCCCAGTGAATTAAGCTGCGTGTGTGAAAGCTCCCCCATCAGTAACAGTGCACGATAATTTGCTTTATGGCATTGGCTTGGAGGAGGCAGAGGAGCTCTGTGGCAACCTGCAGTGAGGTGGAGATGTGTTGGAGAGGATCAGGTGGAAGAAGGAAAATGAGGATGGTGGAAGTTTTTGCAGGTTCACAGCTGGACACAAAGCCAAAGGGAAGAGGCTTCTGGAGCTACACTGTGGGAGATGACTGCTGCTCACATCTCTCCTTGTTGTGGGTCCAGCAGTTCAAATCCTGCCTTTTCCATCCCTGTGCTGGCCCCAGCAGAGACAGAGGAGCAGAGAGATGGGCCTGGAAGCAACAGGCCCTGTGGTTTTGCAGAATGCCTGAGTCAGGACTCTGGGGTCAGAATTCCCAGCAGTGCCATGGATTCCCTCAGGGCAAGCCACAAGCCAGCCACACATAAGGCAATTGCAGAGCTTGGCTTCCACTTGGATACCAAAATAATCATCTCCACAAAAACAGCCTGCTCCAGTCACTAGGAGCACAGTGTCTGCTCAGAAAAACCCTGAAAAAGTCCTCATGGGAGCAAGGAATTCTTCCAGCCCCCAGCACTGTGCTGGATGTGAGCCAGGAAAACATGCCCCTGGCATGGTAAAAAGATCCTGATGGGTTCACAGGCTGGTTGTGAGTCAGTCTAGGGGTTTGTAGATAAAAGGTGTCATCCAGTGAAGATGAGTGGCTCTGTCTGGCACTCTGAATGATGAATGAGGTGTTGTTCCATACAATCAGAAGGAACCTCTGTGTGAATCCTGAAATACAGTTTTTGAGACAGCTGTTCCTGCCTAACCTGACAGGCAGCCCTTTAGTCAGCAGGAGAGGCTGCTGAAGAGGTGGCAGTCAGGTTTAAAGTGCCTGCAACCCACCTGCATTGCTGCAGGGATTTGTGGATCTGGTATCCCTGGCAGAGGAAGCAGGAGGCTGAGGGACCCCTGAGCATGGGAGTTCCAACCTGCAGTCCAGCAGGGTCCAGCATCACTGTGCTGCTCCTGAGAGTCTGGGGGGGCTGCACTGGTGTAGGTGAGTCAGAGAGCCTGGGTGGGGGCTGGGGGATGTGTTCCATCCAGGAGCATTGGGAAGGAATGAGTTTTCAGCCCCACTTTTGCTTTGCCGGTTGGAATGCCCAGAGCAGGCAGCTTTGCCTCATGAAATCTCAGTGAGAGAACCATTAATTTTGTATTAGGACATAAAAACTGAGCTGAACAGACCAACAGAACTTCCAGCCCTGTATCCTGTCTCCACCAGAAGCAGAGCTGGATGCCTTAAAGGAAGACATAAAAATCCCATCATGCCCATAATTGTGCAATACTACCCTGTGAGGGGAGATTCCCCCCTGACCCCAGATGGCAGCAGCTCCTACCCCAGAGCAGGAGAGGCAGGAGCTGCTCTGATTGTCACTGGAGCTGGAGTCCCTGCAGATGCTGTTCTTGTGCACATAAATGTCCAATCCTGTGGTGAAACTCTCTAATTCTGGTTGTTATAGTGCTTTTTTGATATCCTGGTGAGGAGCTGATAGTCTTGGATGACCTGCTGCAGGCTGCTCTTAGGAGAGCAGAAGAGGAGCTTTGCCCCTTCCTGACACCAGTCCCTGCCCCTTCTTGAATTCTGGAATTACTTTAAAAGTATCCAAGGCCAAGCTGGATGGGACTTGGAGCAAACTGGCCCAGTGAAAGGTGTCCCTGTCCCTGGCAGGGGGGGAACTGGGTGAGCTCTGAGGTCCCTTCAAGCCCAACCACTGTGGGATTGTGTGGTTAACTGTCCCTGTGGCCTGACCCCACTGTGGTGGGGAGGAGCAGCACTGCCCACTGCCATGGCTCTATGGGCTTTTGGCTCAGGTGCTGCTCTACAAGCAGCCATGTCCCAAAGGCAGGTTTCTGTGCCTATGGAGAGTTCAGTGGATGTTCCTTAGAGAGGGGTTGTGGGGCTAATCAGAGACTGGTTGATCTATGGCTGGGTGTAACCTCGGTCTTTGGGTGATAGAAGCACTTTGTAGTCTGGCAGGGCCCTGTCAATCCTCTTCCTTGGACGTCCCAGCCAAGCCCCTTGCTGTGAGTGCCAGGTGGAGCTGCTGGGATGCTGAGCAGGTGCTGTGTGACAGAGGCTGGAGACCAGGATGGTGTCTCACTGTGATGTTTGTGAGGAGAGCTTGACATGACTTCAATGAGAATTTTTTAATTAGATTTTTGCTAATTAAGTAAAAACTTAGATTTTCACCCATGGAAAAAGACCAGCTCCCAAACAGCCACCTTTAGGATGAGATAGCCATCCCAAAGACCACTTGGTCTGGCATCCCCAGCCCCATCCCTGGGCAGGGGAGAAGCTGGGTCGAAGGAAGGAGCAGCAAAGGTGTGCTTGCCTGCTGGCAGAACGGGAGAGGGGAAGGAAGGCAGAGAGCCGGTCTGGGCATGCACAACGGGAGGAGGTGACACCGCCTGCGATAATTGGACCATTAAATCTCACAAAGGCACCGACACTTTCACAATGTGGCTCAGGGAAACAATCACTCTCCAGTGGCAATCGTAGCTATCTGCAACCATTTTTCTGCTGATCCAGTGCTTAATCCCATTGTTCAGACTCCAGGTTAAATTGTCCTCAACCCACAGTGCAGAGGCCAGCTATGTTTGCAGAGATGTGCAGGTGCAACTGAGGGGAAATTTTGGCTCAGAAATCCATTTGTAAATATCTCTCAAATGTCTGCTCCTGTTCCCTCTGCCTCCTCTCTGCCAGCCCTTCCACCTCCAGAAATCTGCACACTGGAGGGAGCCATCCCAGTCCTCTGGTCAATCCCCCTTTATTCTGCCCTGCTTCTCCTGAGTGCAAAGAATGCCAGAACTGCCTGATACAGTCACAAAATTGGCTTCAAATCCTCCTAGTTTGCAGAACTGCTTTAGTTCTCCTTATTTACTGTAGGTCTGGGAGGAGGGGTTTAATCCTTTAGCTGCATTCTCAGACTCTTCAGCTGTGGGAGCCCAGAATGCCATTTCTGCAGTAACAAAAGTGGAATTTTGCATGCAGACAGGGCCCCAGGAGATGGGGACTGAAGAACACCCTGTTTCTGAAGGCTTTG
The DNA here is from genome assembly GCF_963513975.1 of Fringilla coelebs. Lineage (NCBI taxonomy): Eukaryota > Metazoa > Chordata > Aves > Passeriformes > Fringillidae > Fringilla > Fringilla coelebs. The sequence continues at coordinate 4,731,286 of NC_140038.1, read as the reverse complement.
TAGTAAAGTTGTGGCTCTGGATGTTTTGGGGCTTTCAAGGCTGATCCTGGATAATATCTTTATAGGTTCTTAATTCACCAGCTCTAATCCATGGAGCACATCAACCCCCCTCCTCCCCACAGCAGGTTGATGTTTGGATGGTGAAGTGCAGGCAGGAGGTTTGACCAAGGCTGCTCAGATCCCTGAGCTGGGTTTGTGGTGCTGGCTGTCCCTGGCCAGGGACAAAGCCCTGCTCCCATGTTTGGTCACTGATCCTGTTCAGTTCTGGAGTGTTCAGGGGGTGACTGTGCTCATTGCTGGGGCGCTGGCACAAGGTCTGGGGCTGAGGCACTCAAGGTCTGGGATTAAAACCAAAAGCAAAGAGAATTTTACCCATGTCTTGGGATTTTTAGCAGAAAACCTTTTCTCAGTCCCATGTCTGGCCAGGGAGGGGATTGCACAGCACTGCAGATGTTCCAGCTGTGCTGCTGCAGTGCTGAGTGTTGCTTCTGTCTTGGTTTACTCTGGGCTTTGACAGAAAGATGATTTACAGGTGTTACCTGGCACAGTCACACAGGTGACAGCAGGACAGGAGTGTGATCCTCTGCCTGGTAGGAAAGGGTTGGATTGGGACAGAAAGATACCCCAGATTGTGGGACACAGTGCTGTGGGACATCAGGCTCGGGGCTGGGCAAGAGGTGTGGCTGGAGCTCCTTGGGGAATGTGAGCTGGAAAGTTCATGACTCCCAGTAATTCATTCCTTTCCTGGGGCTGTCTGAGCTCTGTTAAGACTCTCCAGAGATGCCTGGGGTATATATTTTTTTTTTCTTTTTTCCCTTTGATGCCTCCTTCCATACTGTGGGAGACTCCTGCAGCTCAAGGTTGCCTTTCTCTGCCTGGGCTGGCCAGGGCTCCCTTGGTGAGCAGGTATTAATGGCAGGGGAGGGCAGGACCTGTGATAACTCAGCCTGGCAGCCCCAGCAGCACTGAGCTGATGGAATGGTCTTTGGAGACCCAGAGAGCTTCAGTCAGCACTTCTGCCTGAAAGGAGTTGTTGTCAAAGGGTGAAGGAAAGTCACCCCAGATCCAGGGGAAAAAAGTCAAACCAGGATGCAGAGTTCTTCCTTTGGCAGGGTGTGACTGGATTGCTACCAGCAGTGTGGTTTCATTTTAAAATTCATTTGAACAGAGAATTAAAGAAGAGAATGGATTTCCCCTCTGCTAAGGATTTATACACATCAGTCTCACCCAGCCCCTCCCACCCCTTCACTGAGCCCCAGGCAGAGTTTTGAGGGCTGGTTGTGGCTCAGTTTCCTGCAGCTTGAGCAGGGAGCTGGGCTCTGGGTTCCCCAAATTCAGATGTAGAACTCTGGGGCCAAAGGACAGTCTGGAGCACGTTCTGTGGTGGCCCAGTGTGACTGCAGAAACCTTCTCTGTTCTTCCAGTGGTGCTGATGTCACTGTGCCATCCTATTCCCTGCAGATGGTTTTCATCACCCTCCCATTAAGCCAAGCCAGCCTGTTAGCACAGCACATGTCCCAGGACCCAGATTTGTGAACCAGATCTGCTGCAACACCCAGTGGGCTGTTGCAAAATGCTTCTTTCCTCATGTCCTATCAGCCTGGAGTTATTCCAGCACACCTTAGGGGTAGGAAGCACCTTTAGTTTGTGAGCAGGGTTGTCACTTATCCCTGTTGCTCATATTTTCATCTCCCCAACTCAGTGCCCAGGAGGGTCACCCCAGCATCTGTCCCCTACAATTTGGGACACCTTGTCACCACTGTGCATGTGGAGGTGCCTCCTGATGTCCCCTGTCCATTCTGGGGTGTCACAGGGATCCCAGCTCCCTGTGTCACTGCCTTACATCACCTTCAGCCCCAGTGCTGGTTCCCAGCTGGAAAGGGCTGGTGTGGGACTGGCAGGATGGGAGCCAGGACTGGCAGCTGCCTGGGCAAGGGAACCCTTCAGGCATCACACTGGCCTCGGCCCCAGTCAAATATTTTCTGTCACTGATCCTTACGAGTTTGTGGCATCCCCAAATGAGGCACAGGGGATTACAGAGCAGCCAGCTTTCCTTTAAAGCTTGACCTTGGCATCAGGCTGGTAGCATGGCAAGGAAGAGAGATGAGTTAGCTGGCAGCCTGCCTGTGTGTGCCAAGGGGTCTTGAAAGCCTCAAAGGATGCATTAGTTTGATGTCAGAGGCTTTGTTTGTGGCATTCCCTGGCACAATCTCCATCCCTCTGTGTGTGTGTGTACGTGTATTTCCTGCCTGCATCCCTGATGCTCCCCCACCCCGTGTCCAGAGAGCTCAGCAAGGCAGCATGGACAGCTCCAGTGAGACAGATGGAGATGGAGCCAGGCCTGTGTGGGGACAGCTGCATCCCTGACAGTCCCCTCTGGTCATGCACCTGTTAGGAGCTATACTTAGCATGGGAAAACTTTCCAGAAAAGAGAAAGCAGGGCAGAAGTGGGGAAGCAGAAAGGCTGGGAACTTGGCCTCATTCTCCTCAGCAAGTCCCAAAGCTCCAAAACTGCCTCTGAGTAAGAGCCTCCAAAAATGCCCATCAGGTGAGAGCAGGCAGTGCTCTGCTGGCACTGTCTGGGGACAGCCTGAGCCAGTGATGGCTTCAGAATTCTGGGTGGGATGCCAGTGAGTGCCACGTTTTTGTCCTGGCAGCCTCAGCGGTCCTGAGCACTTGGGAGCTGCCATGTGGGAGCTCTGGGGGATCCTGGAGCAGCCACGCTCCAGGGGTCACTGTGCAGAGCCCTGTGTCCATCTCAGCTCACCCAGGGATGCTGCAGCTCTTCTCCCTGCTCCTGCCTGCCTGTGCTCCAGCCTGGCTGCCACACTCAGCCATCCTTCCTCAGCCCTGGGCACTGCCAGCTGCCCATGGAGCTCAGGGTGCATGGATGGATGGATGGATGGATGGATGGATGGATGGATGAGGAAACCTCCTGTTGGTGCTGGGCAGGGCTCTCTGTGAGGAGACAGGAGGCTCTGCAGCTCTTCCTCTGAAAATGAAGAGCCCTAAGTTAGGTGCTCACAGCCTCATGGAGAATAATTGTGCCTTGTCCCCCTTCTTGCAGCAGGGGCTCCCTGGGAGCCTGGCACAGGGGCAGCAGGTCTGGGTGGGTGTTGAGACCACGTTTTGTTTGTGTTCTTTTCCTTTTGTAAATGCTGAGCTGCGTTTTCAGCACCCAAGTGTCCCGTGGGCACGGGAGGTGCCCAATGGCCGTCTCTGCTGTGTCACGATTGCAGCCTCTCTGTCCCCCCCCATCTTCATCTCTGGAGAGAGATTTGCCTTTCCTGGAGCTCCAGCTGGTGAGGAGTGAAACCCAATCCATGCTTGGTGACTGCAGGAAGCTTTGGATGGATGAGAATCCAGCGTGGTCGGATGCCTCCGGAGCGGCGGGTGCTGCTGACAGGTGGCATCTCCTCCCTGGAAGGACAGTGTCCCCTCTCCAGCTGCTCCCTGCTCTGCCTGATGCATGGCCTGTCCAATACCTGCTCCCCACTTAGCATTGCAGGAGTTATGGCCACCTGAGCTGGTGCTTAGTGAGGGGATTTGCTGTGCTTAAATGAAAAATGCAACGGGCACTTTAAACTGCCCTGTAGCTAAATTGAGCTGAGTTTTTCAATCCCTGCAGCTCTCAGCTCTGCTCCTCTGCCCTCTTAGCAAGAGGCAAGGAAACTGTTAGGTAGCACTTTGGAGCCTCCTAAACATCTACTAAATGTCTTCCCTGAGTGATGCTTTTGGTCAGTGCTTCCCCAGCCTCAGGAGCAAGGTCTGAGTGTGAAACCAGGAAGGGAAGAGGGAATACAGCATATCATGTGGACACCAGCAACGTTTCCAGCTGACAGGATAAATCCAAGGTATTCCCAACTGCCCCATCAAGATCTTTGTGGCACTGGAACAATTTGCATTTGCACACCTGTGCAGAAATGTGAATAGGCACATCTTACAATTTCCAGGTGCTTGAGTCTTGCTGGTACCCAGTGCCAGCTCTGGTGCCCCAGGATTGTTTTCTGTGCCATCAGAGGTGAGGAAATGCTCATCTCCTTCCAGTGGCCACTTACAGCTTTTTCCTTTTAAGATGGAGAAAATCCTTGTCACATTTCCTAGTGTTTCTGTGTGGTGTGAGAAAGTGATCATAGAGAGAATCATACCTGTTTCTGCTTGGGAGTGGGAGAAACAGGAGGTCATTCCTCATCTCAGGCCTGGGCTTGGATTGAATGAACCTGGTAATCTGGGATAACTGGATAACTGTATAGTACTTGCCAGGTGCTTAACCCTTCTTCATATGCCAGGAAGGCTTTCTTGGAACTGGAGGCACTGGCCAACATAAATTGCTCCTGTCAATGTGCTTTATTGGAGTACATCAAAGTAGAATCGATAGAGAGTTAAAAAAAACCCCTAACAAAATGGGCTTTCTAAGGCAGAGCAGTGATAAACAGACAGGAGTGTGGTGCAGGTCAGGTTTCACCTGGCAGCCAGGGAAACAGGGGGGTTCTGGCTCTGTCAGGGGTGATTCATGGCACTGGAATATTTCAGGGGAGGGGAAGCATCCAGGAGTTGTTAACACACTGCTGCAAGGAAAGGGGCTCTGAGTGGGTCAGGCTTGTGCCTCCAACTTTGCTGTCACAGATTTATACTGATATCATCTCTATCAGTGTAAATTATTTGTTTCCATTTAACCTAGATGAAAGCTCGAGTGTGGTTATTGCATTCTAAGGTTGCTGAAACTTGTTAATAATTTAGAATAATCAAGTCAAATTAATTCACTTTTAAAATTGAGCTTATTTGCATTGGCTGGTCTGGTTTTTTGTGACAGATCTCTCTGCGGGCATATGTTTGTGTAAGCTTTTTGTGTGTGCTCATGAGTGTTTGTGTGCATACGTAATTTCCTTCTCCATCTCACAATCAACAGAGGCTGAGCTGGATTTAAATGTTGTGCAGGAAAAATGTGAAGAAGGTCCACCCCAAAGTGGAGCTGAATAGCTGAGGTATAAATCCACAGGGAAAAATGGGGTTTGTAATGGAAATGCTGCCTCGTTTTAAATTATAGCCAGGCATCTGTGAGGCTGAAATTCCTGCTGCAGCATCCAGACGGTGCCTCAAGCTGGCTGCACGTTCCCAGAAATGAAGAACCCCCCCCAGCCTACCTGCAGCCTGACCTTTGTGCTGACACCGGCGTGCAGCTTTTGTGCTGCACGGGGCGGGCGCGAGCGCGCGGTGACAGATTGCTGCTGACAGGCAGAGGCTCCTCCAGCTGCATTTCTCTGCAGCCCCTGCCATATATCCAGGGGCTTGTTAGAGGAACAACAGCACCAGCCAATAACCAGTTGGTCTAAGCCCCTGGGACAGACCGTATGGCCCACACTCTGCTTCCTGAGCTGGGAGTGTGGAGTAAATTCAGCTGCCGTAGCGCTCGCAGCCCTCGTGTTACACAGCGAAGGAACACACCCGGCCGGGCGTCTGTCTGTACCTATAAATAACAGTGTTTGTGTGTGTGTGTGCATATTTATGTGTCTGTGTATTTATTGTGGGTGAGGCTGGTTGTAGAGCAGCCCAGAAAATGGAAATCCCTTTGTGCAAATGTGCTTGCATGGAGGCAAGGAGAGCCAGGAGAGCAGGGGTGATGAATTGGCCCTGAACTGCGATGACAGTCCTTTCTTTTAAGTCAAAACAATTTCAGGGAAAGGGTCTCCAAAAAAAACCGTCCAGTTTCAGGAGGTAGCACAATTGAATTTCTGGTTCCTGGCTGCCTGCCTGGAGGGCCTCTTGTCACTTCTACTTTCTTCCAACAAGGCAGAAGGCGGAATTGACAGCAGCCTTCCCGCCAGGCTGTTAGGGAAGCAGGGAAGCCAGATGCTTTGCCTCCCTGCTCCCTCCCCTTCTGCGGCCCGAGAGCCAGAGAGTTAAGTTGCTTAACTCTTCCATTCTCCCTCTCCAGTGCTCCTGGTCTGATCCAGCAGGGATCCTGAGGAACAAAATGCCTGGGAGTGGACACAAAGGGTCCTCACTCTCGAGGGTGGGAGTGTGTGTGTGTCAAAATAAAATACCTTTATGCTTTGTATAGAACAGGAAAATTAGACTTTTTTACAGAAAGATTCTGCAGAGAGGCACATGGTGGGAATGGGCTGATACAGGAGCCTCTCTCCCACCAAACCCAGGGCAAATAATGTGATTTCAGAGCTTCCAGCCCAAACCCACTTCTAAACTCTCCCTCAGCCCCTGCTATTTATATCACTGCATATAGGGTACTGTGTAGGTGGGAGCTAGAATATTCCTGTAATTTCTCCAGCAAGGACAATATGCTCAGGCCTCTCTTTTCTTTGTGTAGAATTATCATCTTTAGATGTTAAGGGATGTGGAAGGTTTTGGTTGCTGTTGAATTAACATTTCTATATGCATCATTTCACTAGATAATTTGCTGACTCTAAAATTTTTGTGTAATCAAATTGGCTGGCTGTTTTAACAATTGTCTGACACCATTTTTAAGTGGTAGTTAAATGAAGTGGACTCAGGGCTGTAACAGGGTGAGGGTCTCCAGTACGTTTTTTTGAGAAAGGACCTGCTCTGTGTCAGGGGTTGGGCATTTCCAGCACTCACAACCCAGAGAGCCCTTTTTAGTCTGCCCACAGCTGCAAAATGGGGTGACAAAGTGGTAGTGGATGGCCAGGAACTGAACCCTCTGGCTCCCCATGTTCATCTCATTGCCAAAACCTTGGTACAGTGGTTAAGGTGAGAATCCTTCTCCTCTTCTACTAAGGACAAGAGGAAAAGGCCTCAGGCTGTGCCAGGGGTGCTTCAGGTTGGACATCAGGAGGAATTTCTTCATGGAAAGGTGCTCAGTGCTCTGGGCTGGTGACAAGGTGGGGATCAGTCATAGGTGGGACTTGATTGTCTTGAAGGGCTTTTCCAACCTCAGTGATTCTGTGAAATAGCTCCAAATGGCCCCAAACCAGGGCCTTGAAGGGAAAATTGTGCCAGGGGAGGTTTAGACCAGGTATTAGGAAAAATTTCTCCACAGAAAGGATGGTCAGGCATTGGAACAGGAAAGTGGTGGAGCCACCATCCCTGGAAGTGTCCAAAAAGATGTACAAATGGCACCTGGGGACATGATTTAGTGGTGACCATGGTGGTGCTGCTGGGTGGAGAGTTGGACTTGGTGATCACAGAGTTCTTTCCCAGCCTCAGTGGTTCTGTGCTTCTGTTTCTGAAGTTCACCTGCACTGACACTGCCAGGCTGTGGGCTCTGCTGGGGGCCATCCAGGTACCTCCAAAAGCAGGGAAATTGCAGAATTTCCTTAAAAGCCATACAGCCTTCCTCCTCCTGTGTGCCTCTTTATGTCTCTCCATGCCCAGGAGCTGGATCTCTGTGCTTGTACACTCCTCCCTCGTGCCAGCAGTCCCTGGGTCCCTGTGCCACCTTCCCCAGGCAGGGAGGATGGTGATGGAGCAGGCATTCCTCTGGGTTTGGCATGCTCATCTCAGGCAGGAGGGAACACCAGCCTCAGGCAAACCACAAACATTTGTCACCTGCAGCAAGGCAAAAAGTATTGCCCAGAACAGCCTTTGGAAATATTTTAATTACCTCTGGTTAATCTGGCAATCAACAAACTTGAGGTAAAGATCACAAGTGGAGACAAAGTCTAAGGGGAATTTTATGCTTGGAGTCAAATTTCAGCAATGTTTTTGAAGCGTTTCTAATTGGGATGGTTTAAGAGCCATCCCCAAACCTCTCTGAATCCAAACAGTTCTGATGTAAATGGGAAGCAAATCAGTCATGCAGCTCTAGCCCAGCACTGAGAGCTGGAGCAACACAGGGCTTCTAAAAGAACCAGCCTAACCACCGAGGTCTTTCTGTGCAGCTTTACAGTCAGAAAACTTCTTTAATGGACTGTAAATCAGAAAAGGAAATTTATTTTTTTGTTTCTCCAGGCTTGAAAGACGAGCATGCATCTGCCTGACAGCTTTCAGAGCGTGCCATCCCTGCCAGCCAAAGCAGATTCTCTGTGCCTGCTTCCAAGCAGCACGAGCTGAAACAACTGGTGGCAGAGTGGGGTGTCTCTACAGTCCTAGGCATGAAGAGAGGTGATTATTCCTCCCTCCTAATTCCACTTCCCATACGGAAATTATCCTGTGCTGGAGGCGTGCACCTTCCTCTCTTCTGTCAACTTGTGTTGCTAGGAGGATTTATTTCAGTAATAAGGTCTTAGCAATGAAACTTAACAAAAATGAGGGGGCAAGTTTATTAATTATATATTTTACAGTTAATTAAAGATAATATTTAACAGAAGTAATTGCAGGCATCTGCATTGATGGCACAATTAATTTCCAGTGATAAACGGGTTGTGTGTCCCTTTGTTGGGCTGATCAGAAACAAATCCTGCCTTGTGCTAAACCCCTCTTATCTCTTTGCATTTGCAGGAGATGAAACATCCTCCTGCTCACAGCACAGGGAAGAGGCTGGAGCTGGGCTGCTTTCTCCACACCTGTAGAACTGTGGTGAAATGAGGATTCTTTGTTCGTGTTTCATTGGCTTCTCTGAGGAAAACAGGGACCATGAGATGAGACAGAGCCTTGGGGTGAGTGCAGGTTCCACCACCAGTTCTGCCAGCTCCCTCAGCTGGGCCTGGTGCCCTCCATCCCATCCTGCCTGGCAGCCCCAGCTCTGGGAGGCAGGAAAGCTTTGTTCCACAGGACTCAGGTCTTTCACCCACCCCTCAAGCTGCTTCTAAGCAGTCTCTTCCATTTGTGCAGAAATGCTGTGTAGGAGCACTTGTCACTCATCTCAGCTTGCATTCAGCATGTTCCCAGAGCCTGGGCGTGGATGTAGAGGAGCTGTCCATGTGGGAACTTGCTGGGCTCTCAGAGCACCTGCCCCTTTGGGATCTGACACAAAGGGTGCCCCCCATGTGCCCTGAGGTTTGTGCAGTGGGAAAGTTTATTCTGTACTGTCACTGGCAATGTTTCTATTCTCCTAACACCTTTCAGACAGGTTGGTAGGTTCTACCTCGTGCAGGTGTCCATCTCCCATTATCTTCCCCCTACCTGAGGTATACACAGAGCCTGTGACACACAGTTGGGTGATTTTTATTCCCTCCACTTGAGGGAAGTAGCTTACAATGTTATAAACTGGTCCTCTGTGATTGATTCATGCCACCTATTTCTGAAACACAGCCAATAAGGTAAGAGAAGATTTAGAAAAGTTGACAGTGTCCAGATCTCTCTAGGACAGAGCCCAAAAGGTGAATAAAATACTGTAAAGAGCCAAGCCCAGCAGAGCTGCTCAACACAGAGCCATCCTGTGACAGTCATGTTCCTTCCTGCTTTCTTTTTAATTTGTTGTAGAAACTGTTGGAGCAGTTGGTGGGTTCTCCCCAGGGGCAAAGGAGCTGCTCTAGGAGCTCTGCACTCCTTCAGGAAAGGTCCTTCCATGGAGGAGGTGATGGGAGCTGGTCAAGGAGGTACTTTTCCAAAGGCATGCCACAGGGATCAGGGCTTCCAGCCTTTTTATTGTCTTCATGAATGAGGTAAAAGATAGAGTAAGCAGCATGTGAATGACATGGAGGGTGAAAGGAAGAGAAAGCCATGCCAAGGGCCAGAGGGGGTCCCAGGTTCCACCCTGGCCAAACCGAGCAGGGCTGGGCTGTGTCTGCCATGGGCTCAGGAGAGCTGGGGCTGAACCTGGGCAGCCTGAGCAGCAGGCTGGGTTTGTGAGGGCAGCTTTGAGCTGAGTGTTGGCTGCTCTGCTCTAAAGCCCAGCTTTTCTGCAGGCCCATCTTGTAAATATTTAAATGCAGGAGTAGCGGGCCCAGCAAGTCCGTGTGGGGATTTGCAGGCAGAGAGGGGAGCAGAGTGTGTGAGCTGCATGGCTCAGTATCTGCACCCGTATGTGCAGTCTCCCAATGCCTTCCAGAGAGATTTTAATCCAGAGAGCTCTGACAGCCTTTCAGGCATCAATCACCCAGCACCACAACACCCCTGCAAGGTCAGGCAGTGTTATCAGCCTCCCCTTGGAGCTTTGTGCCTCAGCAAGGAGGGAGAGCAGCTCTGAGTGTGTGAGATTTCCTGCAATCAGGGCTTTCCAGATTCCTAGAGCCAGGGATGGCATCCAGGTCTCCTGGAGCCCTGCTCCCTGCCCTGACCACTGGAAACACTTCCTCCCCACAGAAACCTCACCGTGAAACCACCCAGCGCAGCAGGGCTTTGTAGTTTGGCAGGCAGAGCCAATCTACCCAATCCACAGGCACATTTTTGGGGTTGTGTGTTTACTGAAATCTTGGCTTTGCTGGTCTGCAGAGAATAAAAGTTGATTGTTGAGCAGCCAGGGCTCGGCGTCGCCCTGCCTGTACGTGTAAATTCCCCGCACAGCCAGGCCAGGCCAGGGGGGATGTTTGTGGGGCTGCAGCCTGCTCATGTGAGGAGCCTTGTCTCTGCTCTGTGCTAAACATGTCTCTGGTTACCTGCTCTCACTGGAGCTTTTCTGACTTCTCCAATCCTTTCCTTGGCTGCTCTGGCTGCAGGGCCTTGTGATAGCCAGCTGGATTTATTTATTTAATAATAAAACTTAAAGAGCGAGTTGTTTTCCAGGCAGTGGCTGTCTCTATGGAGCCAGGTCATGATGGGGTTAGTGTGGAGGGAAGCAGGGCTGCCTGGGGAGCTTCAAATCTGCCAATCCCACTATTCCTTCTGCTCCTCAGCCTTCTCCAGCCTTCCTCCTGCGTGGCAGGAAAGTTCATGGTGCTGTACAGACCTAGCCACTTCCATCTCTCTCAGGATGTGGCAGGGGTGGTACAAGAGGGAGTTCACAGCCCAAGGCTACAAACAGGAAAATATGACAGTGAAGAGAAGATGATGGTACACAAAGAGTGGGCCTTCCTTTGGTTATTTCTCCTGTGCAGATCGCTACAGTTGTCACAGTATGTGTCTCCTGTCTCTCACCTCTTCTGTAAGGGACAATGACATCCTCCCCATAGGGCTTAGCAGTGCTGTCTTTATTTTCAGGGCTGGGAAGCAACTGCACTCTTTTGGAGGATGGATTAGTCAGGGGTGTAAAACAAAAGTCAGAGGTTTGTGCTCTGGATCCTAGCCTGAGGCATCTGCTGGTCCTAATCTGAAGGGCTCCCCCACCCCAGGTCGAATGGGCCACTGTGCTGCTTTAAGAGACTTGATTTTCTTCATCTCCATGAAATCCTGTTGTGTGGTACCTGCCTGACAGCACTGCTTTGGGTAGAGGTCAGTCAAATCACTCCCACTCCCTCACCAGTGGGAAATCCCCTTGGGATTACAGCTGGATGAGGAAACCCACCTCCCTCACTCTCTGACCTGGGCTGGGCAGTGTTCAGGTGCATCTGAAAGGCTCCACGTTCCAAGAGGCAGGAATCTGTCACAGCACAGCTCAGTGCCTCAGGGGGAAGGGGGGGGATTGTTCCCTGAGGGTTTGGCTTCAGGAATAAATCTGTACCTCCACACTCTGCCCATAAAACTGATAACACTGAGATTGCTTTACACATCAGCAACAGAATGGAGACAGCAGAGGCAATCAGGACCCAAAATAATTATGTTTATCATCTATAATCATCACACAGAGTCTAACAGCACATTAGCACTTCCAGCAGGCAGTTTTCAGGAGAAGGGAATGCAGGCAGTGTTTTGGAGGATGCACTGATTATTTTAAAGTACATCAGCCACATCTGAACATGCCATGGGGAATTCTCTGAGCTGCCAGCACACTCTTTTATTGCATGTGTGGAGAACAGGAGCAGGGCCAGTTCTGAACCATCTCTGTTACTGGGTGTAGTTTCCAGAGTCAGGCTGTGGAAACAACAACTCAACCTCTTTGTGACTGACCCCAGGGTTTTGGAAGGTGTAATCTGGAAGAGCCTACAGCTGTTTGAATCTCTCTCCATGGCAGGGATTATTCCAAGGGAAGTCTCTCATGTTTCCCCTTGTGATGCTGCCTCTGCTCCTCCCTATTTTCCTGATAGTCCTGGAATACACACAGACTTCAGGGCTGAGCTCCCTGGTGGAGAACTACCCTCCCCTGTGCTACTGCACAGTCCTGGGGGTGTGGGGCTACAAATATCCAAGCAAATCCAAGTGCTCTCATTTCAAAACAGGTCCCTGCAAGCAGCAAAACCCAACATCCTTCAACCCATGTCCTGCAGCATGCTCCTCTCTCTCCTTGTGCTGCACTGTTAGAGAGGGCCAAGCTTTGCAGCAAGGGAGAAGAGACCAGAGAAAGTCCTGGTCAGGAGGAATGCAGTCAGTCCCTGCATTCAGCCTTTTGGTGGAAGGGCTTAGTAACAGTCTGCTTGGAAGGAAAGGAAAGGCCCTGGAGCCAGACTAGTATGTGGAATTAGCTGGAATCTTATCAAAAGCCCACAACGCCTCATCTCTTCAGCAGAACATCTGAGGTGCTGCACATTTATTTGCTGTGATGTTCCAGGTTATAAAGTGGCTTTATAACCCCTTGTTTTCCATGATGATCCCCAGGTGAAGGTGTAAAATCCATCCTTACAGGATGCCAGTCCTGAGGTGTGTCTGGGTGTGAGGGAGGGGCAGTTCCCATGCTGTGTCTGTCAGTGGGAACTGGTGTTTCTTCTGCAGACAGCACCCCACTGCCAAGAACTGCTTTAGCAAGGCTCTTATGAACTGCTTTCAAACCTGGAAGGGTTTTTTGGAGCCAAACATTGGTCTAAGTGCATTTTCACTGAAATTCAAATGCAAACCAGCCAGACTTTCACTCCAACATTTCAGCTTTCCTGCAGATTGTTTTTCCAGGGGCACCCTCTGGCTTATCCACAAGACTGTGGGAATGCTTTCAAGACAGGAGCCATTTTCCAGCTCAGGGACTGGGACAGAAGGTCCTCTGCTATGGGAACCTCATGCCAGGGAGCCAAGGAGGAGAGCTGAGCTCCAGGGAGTGCTCTGGGGCTGACTGGAAGAGCCTTGCTGTTCCCTGTGCAACTGAGACTTGCCTGTGGTGTCAGGGATGTGTAGTTCCACAGGCAGTGGATAATGGGGTGAAAGGACACTCAGGGAGTCTCCAGAGCCAGCTGGAGCCAGTGAAGTCCAGTTGGTCTGGCAATGATCCAGTCAGCTTTTGTGTGTCTTCAAGGGCAGGGATTGTTCTGCCTCTCTGGGCTGCTGTCCTGGATAATTGGGTTTGCCTGAGCACAGTGCTCAGTACTGAGTGTGAAATCTTTTCCAAAATCTTGGCCCTTTTCTATGCTAGCAGGGTTTCTGCTTTCAAAGCAGGTTTATCACTGACTTAATACCCACCAGGCTTCCCCTGTGCTCCTAGAGCTCCTCCAGCCTCTTTGTGGGCTTTTCCAAGTGCAGAAGGGACAATGCCAGCTTCCATCCAGGGTAGTTTAGAAAGGCACTTTATAACTTGGAACATCACAGTAAATAAATGTGCAGCATCTCAGATGTTTTGCCGAGGAGATGAAGTGTCACAGGCTTTTGAAGGGGTTCCAGCTAATTCCACACACAAATCTGGCTCCAAGGAGCTCCTTCCCTGCGGACCACAGAGGACTTGGGGCCAGCCCAGACCATTGCATGCCCTGGCTCAGCTCAACCAGTCTAAGAAGAGAGTGGGACCAGTACAGTGAGGGGCCTGAATGTCCCTCCCATGGTCCTTTGGGAAGGAATGGATCAGAAGAGGAAGATACTGAACCAGTGAGGGATGCAGCTGGGGAAGCTCCTGTGGTAGATCCTCAGCACCAGAGCTGCAAAACCAAGCTCTGTGGTGTGGAATTGCACCAGGGAAAAGGAGGAGGCTTATCCTGGAGAGCTCCTACCAAAGTGTGAGAATGGTGGAGGTGAACAGAGGAGCAGTGAAGGGATCCTGACTGTGATCCTGGTGCTGTGCTGCCAAACTTGTAGAGTCACAGCAAAAGGAGGTTTTGAAGACAAGTGAGGAGCTTTCTGGGTGTTTTTCCCTGCTAGAAGCATGAATAAAGAAAAGCACGACAGTGCTTCCTTGGAAATCTGGTGGGTGGCCTGGTGCTATGAGCTGATAGAAGGTGGGGGCTCATTCCTTCATAATGAATGAAAGATGACAGATGGGGAGAGGCAAGGAAAGGCCTTCAGCACTGGTATAATTAACTTACTCCTGAGAACACTGGGATGAGCCTTTCTCCTAATATGATAGAGAAAAGAGAGGATGTTTGACTGAGAGTAGGGAGATAATGGGAATTGTAGAGGTGAATGTGGCTGTCCCTCTGTTCCTGAGACACTTGAAGCAAATCCTCCGTGCCAGCTTCAGGAGCAGATGTAGAGGATGGATTCCCTGGTCTGGGGCAGGGGGGGTGGGCTGCACCTCCTGGGGTGCTTCTCTGAGCTTAATCCACAGCCCTGAGCCCTTGGCTTGGAGGAGGAGGTGAGGAGCCAAGCCCTCTTCACAGCAATAATGACTTCACACCCTGACTTTTTCCCCACGAGCCTTTTCTCTTGCACACTAACGAGTCTGAGCCTACTTCATTGTGCCTCGGTAATTGTGCTTTTAATTATGCTGTGTGTCTGCCACCATCTGTTGTGCTCTTTTCAGAATCTGTTTCAGTTCTGATATCCCCTTTTGAGATGAAGGGACCACGAGTGCCCACAGTACCCAAGGTGTGGATGAATCATAGATTTTTCTGTTCTGTTCTTTGCTTTCCAAATGATTCATTCCACTTGATCTGTTTCTCGATGGTTGCCGAGCCTTGAGCTGACATTTTCATGGAACTGACAGCTTTGTGTGGAAAAATGAGGGCTGACTGAGAGGAGTGAAAAAGGTGTCTTTTGGAAAGAAAAATCCTGATCTTTTCAAGATGAGTTTATTTGGACTAGGGCTATCAGAGGACTCTGAAAGGAGAGGTTACAATAGCTCCCAGTGAGGATGTCCCCTGGGAGAGGCCAGTGTGAAGTTGCTGGTGTTGGGACAATGCTGTGTCTTAGGGATAGACAGACAAGAGCAGCATGGCACATGTTCCCCCCAAGCAGGACTGCAAGGGACAGGGACATCAAGCCAGGAGAGGGAGCTGGAAAGGCTCCAGCTGCAATAAAGGAGATGAAGAGAAGCAAAACAAGGTTAATTAGCCAGAGAGCTTGTTAGGAGGGGAGGACAACTGCAAGTTTGGGCAGAGGATGGCTCCTTTCTCCTGGTGTGCAGGGCTGTTCTGGCCTGTCCCACTGCTGATCCTGTGCTATGTCTGGCTCTGAGTACCTTGTTCTAAACAGGGTGACCTTTCTTTCTGTTCTCTTTGCCCTCCAGAGCTCTGTCACTGGTTGGGCCCACAAACCAGCCCTGACACCCAACAGTGTGGCTTTGTCTCACTGCTGTGCATGTTCTGTGCATCCGCAGGATGCTGCAGCTGGCTCTGGTTTGGATCTCTGGGTGGGCTGTGGCAGAGTGGGTATCATCCATGGTGCCAGACCCTCAGTATCCTTAGAAAAGTCTTATTCCATCCCAGGCCAGACAGCTTATCCCTTGAACTCTGGCAGCTGCTCCTCATCTGGTCTTCTGAGCATCTCTTAAAAATATTTTAGGCTGCCCTGATGTGATTTCCTCATGCTCTTTCTGCCACTGCTCTTTCCCCCAGGCCTGACACCTTGGTGCTTCAATGTCACCCATGGTCATGGAAAAGAACCCCCTGAGCCTTGGTTTGCTGTCCCTGTTTCAGCTCCTGGACACTTTTCACCTCCAGCTTTCTACTGTGGGTGAGGATTGTTGTTTCCTTCTGCTTTTGCTGATTTCTTATGCAGGGATGATGGAGAACATAAATAGCTCACAGATCAGCTCAGGGGCTTTCTCAGTGTCATTCCTGCATTCCACAGGCAGGTTCCTTTCCAGTCTCCTCCTGTACATGCAGGGTGAGGAGCCAAGCATCAGTCATGGGACAGGACTGTGAGTGAGGCTCCTTCCAAAACCAGTTCCATTTAGTCAAGGCCACAATGGGAAAACCACTGTATTTCCATTAAATCCACTTTGTATCAATCCACGGAGCTGGGCTTGGGTGAGAAGTGCTGGGATCCCAATAGGCCGCTAATTAATTACCTACCCACACTCTTTATTGGCAAGGCAGGGCCCTTCTGATGGTTAATTAGGGTGGGAGCCAAGGAGAGGCTCTGTCTCAGTGGTGATCCACATTCCCTCTGGCTTCCTTCCTCATAGCCATGTCCTGGCACTGGGAGAGGAAGCCAAGGCTGAACATATGGCTCACTGTGGAGCTCTGACCTTCCCAGAGCGTGGCTGGAATTCCCTTCAAGTGCCACTCCAAACCTACCTGATGCTGTGGAAATCCTCTGTGGCACTTCTGGCAAAACAAACCCTTGGCCCAAGTGTCAGCAGTTGTTATTCCTTCATGTTCTTCCTTCCTGTGCGCCATGGACAGCTGAGACACTTGGGATGGTGCAGCAGGAGACAGCTGTGACTTCCTTGTGGGCTCTGTGCTCAGAGGTGACAAACAGCAGCACAGCTCCACAGGTGCTCCCTGCATGGCTCTGGGAATCCCAGGGCAAGACCATGGGTTGGGATGTGGCTGCAGCTCTCTTCACAGAGAGCAGCAGGCACAACTGTCTCCCAGGATTTTTCCTGGGAAAGGCAGTGAGAAGCTCAGAGAAGAAGAGAAAATAATTCTTATCTCTGTTCACTGCGCCTGTTGTTTTGCACATGTGGAATGTGTTATGGAGATTGTTCACCCAAAGTGATTTGGTAACTGGACACCAGTGAAGGTTGTTTGGATTTCTTGGCCAATTGGGTCAAAGCTGTGTCCTGGCTGCCTCAGACAGTCATGGGTTTTTCTTTAGTATCTCTTTAGTGTTGTATTCTTTAGTCTAGTATCTCTTTAGTATGTAGTTCAGTATAGTATTAGTGTAATATAGTATAGCTTAATAAAGCATTTATTCAGCCTTCTGAATCATGGAGTCAGAGCACATTATTCCCTGCCTCAGGGGCTCCCTACATCTATATTGGGATACCTGAGACAAGCCTCACACAGCTCTGTTGGGATCTCCCCTGTCCTCAAACACATTTAGGGTGAGTCATGGTAGTTCAGAAACTGTCCAGCTGTTCTGGAAGTGGAATCCATGGCTGGCTGGCCTGAGAGAGACCTTGGATAAGTGAAATGTAAATGCTCACAGTGCCTTGCCAAGATCTGAGTGGGAAAAACCTTCCTTGGAAAAGGATTTCCTGTCTTGTCCCAAGGAGTCCCAGCTGCTGAGTGTGCTTTCTTGTCATGGCCTTGTGTCTGGGATTTGAAACCCATTCCCCTTCCCAACTGGTCAAGGAGCTTGATGCAGCCTGTCTCCAGAAATGCAGCTGTTTGCTCCTTCTCTGGAATCAGAGAATATTTCTACTTTCTTTCCTCGTGCTCTGCAGTGACCTAATTATTTAACTTTGCATTGCAGCCTCTTCCTACAGCACTTGCCAAAGAGCTCATCAAAGCCTCCCGTCCCCAGCGCTGGGGGAGCTGGATTATTAATCTCTCTCTGCTCAAGGTTAGAGGAGATGTTTCCTCCTCTCATGGACAACTCTTCCAGACAAATCTTTGGCCTTTCCACTTGTAGGTAGCTGGGAGGGTGTTGGAGTGATGCTCATTGTTAACATAATGTTCCTCCAGGCTGCACTGGAATATCACACATTTAATTCTTGGCATAACTTGATCTGTTTGGTCTTGGGGTGACTGGAGGAGTGTCTGGTCTCCCTCCTTCCTTGATAAAAGGAGGTTCATAATTAGCCATATTCCTCTTGTTTTAGGAAGACTGGTGCCAAAAACCTCTCACCTCTGGCTGTGATTTCCCAAATCTCTAATGTTCAGGAGCTGTGGCAGTGCATGGAGCAGGCGGGGTGTGAGAGGTGGCTCAAGCCCTTGTCCTGCACTGGGATTTCATGTGTGGGTGCCTGGGCTGTGTGCAGGAACAGCTGCTCAGGGCTGACTCTGCCCAGAGTGCTGCTCCACAGGAATGCAGCATCTGGGAAGGTGTGTCCAGCCAGCCCCCAGCACTGCCTCCCTTCTCTGGGGGGGTTCTATGGGGGCTACATGGTGCAGAGCTACCCATGGGATCAGGACCAGCAGTGGGTCTAAAGCCACTGAAGCCCCTTGACCAGGCAGTAGCCCCTCTCCAGGAGATCATTTGGAGTAATGCCAAGGGACAGGGAAATAGGAAGAGAGCAGGACATACTGGGAGGGTGTTGGAAGTTGCTGTAAAAGTCAAGGGAGCTGGGTCTGACTGGTGCTGGATCCAGGATATGAGTAGGGCAGAACCAAGCGAGGTGGTTTAGAGTCACCCCATCCCTTCCTTATCTGAGCAGCTGTGCCACTGCCACTCTCCCCCAGCACCACCATCCCAGGACCTGTCCCCTGCCCTGCACTGTGCAGTGCTAGGGCTGGAGAGCAGCACCCAGCTGCCCCCATCCCACCCTGCACCTGTGGACTGCCCATATCCATCATCCTGTGGCTGCTGGTACCCAGCACGTGCCTCTGCTCCTGGGCAGCAGCTGCCAAACCCATTTGCTCAGCAGGTGTGTTCCTGCATTCACTGGGAGAATAGGCTTTTTGGAAGAGAGGAGGGAGAGAACAGAGGAAAAACTGGAGGGAGGGCAGGAGGAAATAAAAGGAAGTAGAAGAGAGAGGGAAAAAGCTGCAAATGACTGGAAGAATTAGAAATGGAGTGTGGAAAGGACTGTGTATCCCCTGTTGCTTTGAGCACTCAGCAGATCCTGTGGTGTGTCTGCTTTATTACTGACAGAGTTCTCCCTTCTGTCGGCTTGTTTCCTAATTGCTGGTCTTGTAAACTGCTTGATTTATGGCTCTGTTCATCAGTTCTGGCCCTCGGGTATAACATGCTTTTCCTTCCAGGCTGGGAAGTGAATAACGAATTAGCAGCCTGCCTTAGGTTCAATGAGAAGCTGAGCATTCAGGGATCTTTATTGGGCTGCACGTGCCAAATAGAAGTGCTTAATTTTTACTTCTCATTCACAGAGGGTATTCAGAGAGTCCTTCCCCAGGGCAGCAGCAGCGTTGTGGCTGTGTGGTGCCTTTGAAGTGTCCCACAAGAGAAGCCACCAAGGAATGGTTTTGCTGTTGGTTTGCACAGAGAGCTCAATCTGCTTCCTCGCAGCTTGCTCTGAAGCTGGCATTGTGTGCCATGTACGTTTGTCTCACACAAACTTCCCTTCAGAACAGCCCAGGGATGAAGATGAAGTCAAAGAACAAATGGCCCTGCTGAGCTGGAGCTGTGCCTTGTGCTCTGCCAGCAGCCAGCCCCTGGCTGTCACCCTGAGAAGTTGTTTGTCCTAAACCCTGGAGTACGCTACAGTCAGTGTAGCTGAAGTCTTCACTGTGACTCAAATAGCTCTGTTCCCACAGCCCTCCATGGCAGTCCAGTGCCTTCCACACAGCTGTGATCCTCGTGGCTCCATGGTCACACCACCATGCACCTGGTTTATGGAGCAACCAGGCCTTGGAATGATAAGCCCAGGGTGGGAGGTTCCTTGGGTTCAGTGCCTGGCTGTTCTCCTTGCCCAGTTCGCAGGACTCTGGTCAGGAAGTCACATCATGTGCTCCCAGCAGCTCTGCACCACCCAGACACACTGTGGGGGACACCTGAGAAGGAAATGCCTCTAAACCAGCATCTTTGTGGAGGAAGAAAACTCTTGTAAAGAACAGAGGAACTGCTGTAGCACTGCAGGGCTCTTCTGTGAGCACAGTGCTCCAAAAGTGTGAGCTCAGGGTCTGCAGGTCTCCAGCAGATAAAGTTTAAGCTGACAGGGCCCCTCAGGACTTGGCAGCTCTGCCCTCCTGCCCTCAACAGCCTCTCAGGATGCTGCTGCTGCCTCTGAGCTGCTTCATGGCTGTGGCAAGTGAATCTGATGTGTCTGGAAGGGTGAACTCAGGAAAATGCTCTGTAGGATTCACCTCAGCATCATGCAGCTGTGAGTGAGGGACAGAGCCTGCAAAGTCAAGTGCAGCATTAATGTAAGGCTGCAGCACCTCAGGGGCTGTAAAAATTCTGTTACAGGGAGCGTTTTAACACACCTGCTTGTCACACCTGCTTTAGCACACCAGCCCTCACTTGTCTGTGGGAGCTCAGCTGATGGAGTGCCCCCTTCCAAGAATCCTACAGCAGGGAGAGCTGCTGGTATTTGGTTTTGCTCTTAGAATGCACAGAATAATAAATAAGGTATGGTGTTTCTTTCCTCATGGCATTAGCAGCACATGATTACATGGTCCTCGGCATCCTGTGTGCTCTGCTCCTGCTGTGCCTTCCACTGATGGGTCTGCAGGACACCTGTGGAGCTTCTGAGGCGCAGGGAACAGTGCCTTGGAGTACCATCAGCATCTGGTATCATCATCATCTTTGACTTCTCACAAGGCTCAAGAACCTGTCCAACCCCTGGGGAAAGCTGAGCCCACGTGTCCTTATGCCATATCCATCAGGACTCCTCTGTTTTTATCCAAAATCCATGATTTCTGCCTCTTTCCAATAATCCCAGCAGGTTGTAACAGCAAGATCTTGGAGTGCAGAGCAGGAGAGGACACAGCAATGTTCTTCATGGGACATGAGCACCCACCTCCCATGGCTGTAGTCATGTGGTTCCCTGTGCCATGGAGCCCAGGATCCAGGATAACCAGGACAGAAGATCAAAAGAGCTCTTGCTTGCATTTCACACATGCTATCACCAAGAATATTTACTGCTAATCACTAAACTACTCTGAATACATACCAAAGTCCAGGTGTTATCACGTCCTGATAAAAAAACTTGAACTGTGTTTGGTTCAGCGTGTGAGTGTGCTCACACCCTGCACAATCTGTGCCACACTTCCTAAATTGCACAGCAGGCAGGGTGGCTCAGGAGCAGGAAAGGCAGAAGGCCCAAGGTTCTGCCTGATCAGCCTGCCAAGGCTCAAGGAGCAACAGTCCCAGATCCATGCTGAGGGTGGGCAGAGGAGGTGCCTGCACTCTTCCCCTTCTTCCATGCACAGGCTGGAGTAGTTTCTAAGCTTGAATCCAGGCCCCCTCCTCTCTGGGTGCTGCTGTGACAGCACAGCACAGGCAGCCTCTCCTCCAACCTGTTCCTCCTGCTCACACTGCACAAGAGGCTGGGAATGGAATCAGAGGGAGATACTTCTCTTTACACTCCATATTCACATGGTGAGATCCTCCCTCCTCACCTCTGACCTGTTCCTGCCTGGCTGCCAGTGTGGTTCTGAGTAGCACAGTGTTTAATCACCTTCTGGACCATTGAGCAGAGCCGTTCCCAAGCTCTCCCTCCCCTGCCCGTGAGCAGGAATTACCTCGGGCTGGCTGTGCAATGTGTCCATCAGCGAGCGTGGCTCCCGTTGCCTGGATGCACGTTAAAAAAAAGCCTGCTGGTAGGAAGGGGATATCTTACAGCTGAAGGTGTGATAGATGAGCATCTGTTCTGTCCATAGAATGGGATTTTTTTGAAGTTCGTGTATTTCAGCAAAAGGTTACGGCCCCTCTGCTGGCAGGGCTGCTCCTGCAGCTCGGGGAAGTGGCTCTGTTTGTGTGTCTGTTCTGGGCAGGGCAGAATCACACAGGGCTGGGTGAGGGCCCTGCTGACAGTGCTGCTCTTGTGCCCAGTCTGGCAGTGTCAGGATTGACCCCCAGCAGGAGCTGCCTCTGCAGTGCCTGCCCTGGCTCACCAAAGAGGCCCTGGGACACTCCCCCCCAGCAGGCACTTGTGGCCATCCAGCCCTCTGGAGCTGCAGGAAAGGATGGAGCTGGGGGCTTTGGGGGGAGCCCTGGATTTGAAGTTTAGCAGTAATGTTGATTCTGAGGTCAGGAGCACAATCAGGACTGTGCCCTTGGCAGAAGAAGCTTCTGGACCAGCTGGGTGAGGGGGGTCTTCCTGTCTGAGTGCCCCAAGAAATGTTTGGTGTTGGAGCTGTGGGGCTCATCTCACCAGGCCTGTGTCCTCCTGCACAGAGGGCAGGCTGGACTTTTTGATGGCTCTCACCCACCAAAGACCTTGGCCAGCTTCATGGTGACTGAATTCAGCTTTGAGAGCTCTTTGGCTGAAGGAATGGGGATTGCCACTGTCTTCTTCATCAAGCTGTAGTCTCTGGAGACTTTATGGGTCCAGAATCCCTGTGTTCCATGGCTCTATTGTGGTGTCTGGCAATACAAGGCTGCCCTGAAGAGCACAAAATGAATCCCTCTAAAATGGCCTTGGCTGAGGGATGTGTGACATAGGTGTGGGTTGGGAGGGCTCCTGAGGAGCAAGCTGGGCTGTGGTCTTTTAAAACCTCAGGAAACGATGGATGTGAAATGTGGGACACCAGCAGTATGCTGATAATTCCTCATGTGCATTCCTCATCCATCCATCCATCCCTCCCACAGAGGGACAAGGAGGCAGAAGGAAAGTGCTCATGCACGTGTAGGGTATGGAAAAAGACAGCTCATGTTGGCTGAGCCAGATTAGGGAGCAGTGAGAGGCCACCCTGGCTGGCAGATGGCACAAGGGTGGTCCTTGGGAGTGGGCAGTGACAAAGCTGGCACAGCTGCAGCTGAGCTCTGATATTCCTGCTCGTGTACCCACAGTGTGCTCTTCCCTTGGCAGCACTTGGAGCCTCCTTCCCTTCTCCCTACCCACAGCATTGCTTACAAGCTAGAGGAAGAATCTGGTGGCAGGCCCCACAAATGTTTGGGTGCTTTCCAGATCTCTCCCACTCTCTCTAGCAGCTCTCAACTTGCTTGGAGTCAAGGACACAGATTAACTCTCAGTTTGCCTTTCTCTCCCCCACACCACCCATCAGCTCCAGCTCTGCCCCCAGACAGGGATGGGCTTTATCAGGATCCCTGCCAGGTGACAGGAGACTTCTGATTGATCCATTCTGAGTTCCCTGGAGCCAAGCTGGGGATGCTGCACTGCTGAGTTTGCTCTGGGCATCACCCCTCCAGGTCCTTGGATAGTGCCACACAGTCATAAAATCCTCCAGGTTGAAAAAGAGCTTTAAAATAATCAATCCAACTTCTGAGCATAGAGAAGGGCTCATAAGAGAGAGCTGTTTAGACTGGCAAGGTGTGGCTGGCCCTCAGCTCAGACAGGCTTCTCCTTTTAGATCCAAGGCTTGGTCCCTACATCCAACCTCCCCAGCTCTGGTTCTGTGCCCTGCTTGGAAGCAAAGGCAAAAAGTTGTAGCCTGAGCTCCTGGGCTGGCCAGAGCTGTGCTGCCCCCGGGGCTGGCTGGGGCTGTATCCCCTCTCCTTCCTGACAAGGCTGGGCTGCAGGGCCACAGGGCAGGGCTGGTCTGTGATGATCCCCTCTCTGCTGACCTCCCAGCAGGGCAGAGCCCCTTTCCACTGGCATCACTGCTGTGGGGATGAGAAGCCCTGGCAAGGCAGGAGCAGGGATAGGGAGGTGACTTTCCTCTCTGGTTGCTTTGTTTGTTGTTTAGGGATCGGGTGGAAGAAAGACTTTGCCGACTCCATTAAGGAAGCCATTGTTTAGTTGAGGACTTATTTGTTCTTTGGGAAGAAGATCGTGTTTGCCTTTGGGGGGACATTGTGTAATGTCAGTTCCTTTTAATTAGTTGTTGTTTCTTTACCTTGGCTTGGTTTAGCCAGAGAAGATTCTGAAAGGAGAATTAAAAAAAAAAAGAAAGCCAGGGGGAGGAAACAGGAGCACAAAACAAAGCTCAGATGTGGGGCTGGGATTCGGGATCTGTGCTTCCAGCTCATCCCTGCTATGCACACACTTAGCAAGAAAAGCTTTTACCACAGAGGCTGAGGGTGTGCCTCCTTGCTTTCCCACTATTCCTGGCCTCTCCATCCACTCTAGGGATGAAGGAGGGAAGCCTCTGTATCTCAGTGCTGGGATTCAGGGCCATATGGAGATGAGCTGGATGTACAATAGCCTGTTTCCCAGGAGAAGGGGCCTGGACCAGCAGCCGTTTGGCCCAGATGTCTGGGAGGGCTGTACCTCTCCCCCTTTTATGAGAGCACCTGGTCATCTGCCTTCAGTCCTTCTGTCTTTGAGGCTGAGTGGAAAGATCTGGGGATCAGGGCAAGCTGCTGAGCAGAGGGATGTGTCATGCCAGCAGCTTTGAGGGTGTTTAGGTACCTGTTTGTCCGACTTTAGTGAGAATGAGGCATTAAACGGGACGGAGGATCTTGCCCTCCCCTCCCTTCATATCCACGCTTGTTTCTATCCATTTTCCTCTCTCACGGCCTCATGGGGATGGAGCAGGGGGAGGATTCCCCACTCTCCTCCCTGCCGTGTTTTCAGGCTGCAGCTGCTCGAGGCCGGGGCAGAGTCGGGGCCCTTTGAGCCCTGCCTGTGCCTCGTCACCACGTCTCGCCCCTGGGCTGGAAGGCGGTGACAGCCGGGGAGCAGGGACAGGCAGCTGGCCCCGGCAAGCTGCAGGTCAGGGGAGGGTTTGCTTTTGTGCAGGCCATAAGGAAAGGAGCCCTCGTGGCACAAAGAGAGTTAAAAACGTCTCCATGAAAGCCCTGGGGCTGGCCGGAGCTCGGCAGGCTCCGTTTCCAGGCTGGTGCTTTGCTGGCAGCCGGCTGCCCCCGGAGCAGAGCTGGGTGCCTTCTGTCTCCTCTATTCTTCCCAGGGCACCTCCCCGCTGAGCGGGGCTGAGTGAGCTGGGGGTCACTCCCACTTCAAGCCCTGCTTTCCCCTTCCCTTTCCAGCTCCTTAAACAACAGAGGTGTTGAGGGAATTTATACCTCTGCCTGGTAACAAGGCAGATCAGCGAGACGCTGTCACGGTTTTCTGAGGGCTCCATAGATTTTTATTGCTTTTCAGTCCTTGGGTTCCCAACCTTCCTTTGGCTTGTAAATTGCCCACAAAATGCAGACACAGCTCCTATTCTGTGAGTCCCTTTGATGATTTTATTTATATCTCTGGCTTTGTCTTGTCTTTTATTACAGGGAGACTGCAATTAATTATTATCCCATCAGCTTCTATTTAGGCTGACAGTACAATGCAGTGCACAGTGTCCAACCTTGCCCTGCCCCTGTGTGCACGAGCAGGACACTATTCTGGGGAGGAACAAAGGCCTGGCAGCTTCAGAAAGGGACGTGCTACTAAAGGGCAGCTGAGAGGCTTCAATAGCACCAGCAGGGTACAGTTGTGACAGAGCTAAAGTGACCAGGCATCCCAATTCAGTCGTGATGCTCCTGATTTTATCTGCTCATCTGCAGTGTATTTTAGGCTTTTGCTCTTTGGGCTTGTTTGAGCAGACACAGGGCTCCTGTGTCTTTTTTCCCATGTCTCTGATTGACCAGATCTTTTCTTTTATTCATAAAATAGAAATTGGAACTGAAAGATCTGTCCCTGCCTCAGTGGGGGGACAGGAGGTGCAGACACCAGCAGAGATGAGCAGCAGGTTGGAGCAATCAGAGTTCCAGGGAACATTTGCTCAGGGAGCAGACAGAGGGAACTGGGCGTGTTTGGGCAAGAGAGCACCTGGTGATGATGATCTGGAAAAGAGGGAGGGATGGGTCTGTGCTGGGAGGGCAAGAATGGCCTTAACAACAAGGGATATTCAACAGAGGTGCTGGGAAAGTGGTAAGAATAGTAACAGTGTGAGCAGATCTCGTGGGCTGGAGAGGGACAGTCCCCAGGGCTGGAGTTTCTTGGGAGCAGTTGGGATACATTTCTGGCTTGTTCTGTCTGTATGTGTCAGAAAGAATTGATGCCAGGCACAGCCCTGAAATAATAATGACTGAAGACCTCCAGAACAAGCATCTGTTAGACAAGGAAATGTCTGATGGTAATTTCAGGGCTCATTTCCTATCCAGTGTTTGGTTTTGTTCAGGGAATATCAGTTTTCTCCACTGGCCATCCTGTCACTAGAAAACCAGTGAAGCTGTTTTTATTCTTCCCCTTTATCTTCACATCTTGTGGGAAGGTTTGTTTGCCCTACTAGGATGGCACGGCGCTGATGCTGAGCAGTGCAGGTTATGAGATAAAGGTGTTTTGACAAGATCCAGGTGAGTGGAAGCTGCTGTTAAAGCAAATGTTTGTTCACTGCACTCCTGCTTTTTTCTCTGCTTGTTTGATGTGTTCATTTACACCTGATCTTGGCAGCCTTAGCAGCGCAGCTCTCGCTCTGACGCCCCCAGACCAGCTCATGACAACAGACCAGAGTCTCTGGGCAGTGTCCTTATAAAAATTCCCTGTAGTTCTTCACTGGGATTAGCTCACTTGGTCAGAGCATGGTGCTAATAATGCCAGGGCTGTGAGTTTGACCCCTGTATGAACCATTCACTTGAGAGTGGGACTCAATGATCCTTGTGGGTCCCTTCCAGCTCAGAATGTTCTGTGATTCTGAATTCTACACCAGCTCCTCTCCTGAGCAGAGTCCACTCCGTGCTTCAGAGGAAGCTGGAATTGGCCTACCATGCCCTAAATTCTGAGGTGTTCCTCACTCCTGCCCTCCCCAAATAACGTGTGCTCACTGGCCCACATGGCTGCCAGCCACTGCCTGCCAGAAGTTTTTCAGTCCAAGGGAATGTGGCTGTGGGCTTTGTGGGGAAGGAAGGGCATGTCTGGGCAGGGAGGCTGGGCAGACTGGCTCTGCCCCTGCCACAGCCAGGGTGGGAGAGATGGGAATGGCAGGGCTGGGATGCTGAGCTGGCTGTAGGAAACAGGCTCAGGTTTAGGGTGATCTTGGTTCATCCCACTTAATTCACCTTCCTGGGGGCAGTCCTGCTCAGCTGGGAGCTGGGGTGGCCTGGATCCCTGTCTTGGGGGAGAACTGAGCTCACCTCTGCATTCCTTCAGGTCTCCCCTGTGCTTGGAGGAGGAAGGGAAAGGCAAGAGCAGCAGCTCTGATTCCCTGTCTCTCACTTGAATACCTCGATTGGAAGTGAGATCTTCCACCTCCATCCCAGCTGCATTTCTGCTGGATCTGTGATTGCTGTGATAAAATTGCATCTGAATTCTGCCAGCTTTGAAGCCTGAACTAGGAGGGGTGGTCTTTACATCAGACATGTAATTACCTGTCTACAAAATTATGAACATGTAAAAGGGAAAAAGGGGAAAAGCAAGATCTCTGTCAAGTGGCAGAAAGGCTGTCATTTTCCCTGTTATTTTTTGGGTTGATTTCCTCCATTCACAGCAGTGTTTAATCCAGCTGGGAACCTGCTCCAGAGATCATTCTGCCTGATAAGCTCCCTTGTCAGTGCTGACCCTGAGATCTGTAAGGACACAGGACTTGATGTTAATAAAGCCTGGAAAAATTCTCCAATCTGCAGCATCTTAGAAGCAGGAAAAATCTGTTTTCCTTTGTAAGAGGAACATCTTTTTATGGTGGCTGAACACTGGCTGGCAATCAGGATGGCAGTACTACTTTTTAAATGGAACTTATTGAAATACTTCATTTGGGGACTAATTACACAGTGCCTGGTTGCTCCAGAGATCCCATGTAATTAAGGAGAAGGTTCCTGCAGCACTGCCATGATGTTGATGGTGCTATGGAGATGAGACTCAGATTTTGTGGTAAGGCACAGATTATATGCTAATTCAGGGGTTTTCTGGAGTACCATGTGTGTCCTGTGCTTGAAGACAGTATCTCCTCCTTTCTTAGAGAGATCCTTGGATTTGAGCAAGGTCCCAGGTTATCAAAACCTCCCATAATTTTAAATATGTGTTTAAAACATTTTGAGGTCAACGGTGCTTAAGGACCAGCCTCAGTTACACTGAATTTTGCTGCTTGGTCAGAGATGAATCCTCACTGGTGCCTGTTCTTCCTCAAGGACAAAACTCATTCCTTGATCCAGCCCAGCAGGCTGGAAATGCCTCAGCGACTGTCACACTTAGCTTTATTTCTCTTTAAACTCTTAAGAGCTTGAAAAGGTTTTTCTTTCCCTCGAGAAACTAAATGAGAGTTTATGTAGGAGGAAAAAAATATCATCTTTGGCTACATTATTTTACTGTGCCAACCACTGAGTGGGGAGGCTTGACAGAGGATTATGTAGTGAAAAACGCCCAGTTTTCCAATGCTTTCATGACTGGACCTTTGTTTTCCCTCCCAACTGACCATTTAAAAACTACTTGACCGACTTTGCCCTCAACATGATGTTGAAGGTGGCTTCGCTGTCTTGGAGAACAGGGTTGAAATTAAAATGTAATTTAATGGTTCAGGTGGTAACATGGGTTACTCAATAGCTCCATGTGGAGTGGGCCTTTGGGAGCATCCTTTGAGATCAAAATGCTTCCCTAGACAAAATTTAATTTACCAGTCTTATGTGGTTAAGTTCCCAAATCATGGAATACCAGAATGGTTTGGATTAGAAAGGACCTTAAAGTTCATCCCATCCCACCCCTGCCATGTGCAGGGACACCTTCCACCATCCCAGGGTGTCCCAAGCCCATCCAGCCTGGCCTTGGACACTTCCAGGGCTCCAGGGGCAGCCACAGCTGCTCTGGGCACCCTGTGCCAGGGCCTGCCCACCCTCACAGGGGACAATTCCTTCCCAATCTCCCATCCATGCTGCCCTCTGGAGTTTAAAACTACTGCCCCTTGCCCTGCCACTAGCTGTCCATATAAAATGTCTCTGTCCCTCCTCTCCTGTCTTTAAATCCTGTGTGAGGAATCTCAGCTGAATGTTCAGTCAACAGCAAAATGAAAGAAAAGTCTCTGCTTTGACTGAAAGAGCTGGAAGCAGATTTAGGCATCTTTGCCCAGAGGACTCGGGGAGATACCCGAGCTGCTCTGTCCTCTGGAGAGTTCAGGTTTAACCGAGGCAGGCTCGAGGTGGGAGGGGAAGCCAGCTCTGGGAGGAAGGTGCTGTGCCTAAAGGTGGCACAAGAGGACAGGAGCAGAGCTGGAATTGTACCCCAGGCCCCAGTGAGTGCCTGTGTGCTGTGCCAGCAGCAATCCCTGCGGGCTGGGGCTGCTCCCTGGGCCTGGCAGCTCGTTCAGCTGTGGGTTAACCCTTTGGGGAAGGACATTATTGCCCACCATGATGGGGAAGGGAACTGTAAGAAACAGATAGCGTGGCCATGCAATAGCTTTTTTGTTTTTTGGGGAGGTGGGCTTTAGTAGTTTTATTAGAAGGCAGTGGTGGGTCTGTGGTTGGAAGCTCCTGGGTGGATCTGCTCCTCTCTCTTGCCCAAGGTGCTTCATCAGGGTCTGTAGAAAATCAGATCAGATAAATCCCACTTTGAGTGTCTGGTGCCAGGCTTAATTCCTCGTGCTGTGTCTCTCTGTGAAAGGAGTCAAGAATCCTTGACTGTGGCTGCCCTCTCTGCAGTGATAGTTCTTTCATGCCTCCACTTGTTCCTGTACCCTCTGGCTCACTTTTAGTCCAGCCCATTCCCAAAACAACCCCGCAATGGCTGTGCTCCATCCCCACAGAAATAATAACAGAAGGCAGAGATTCCAGAGGAATGTCCTTCTAAAATGTTCATTTACACTTAGTCTGCAGCTCAAATTTTTATTTTTTTTTAGGATGTATAAATTTACTGTAATTGGAATGAGTCAGCATGGATATATTGCAGGTAAATCATGTCAGACTAATTTGATCACTTATGCTAATGAAATTACTATCAGGCTAGATAGTATAAATCTATCTGGTTGTCCATGAGGCCTTAAGAAAATTTTGCCTGATGGATTATGGTCCAAACTCCCTAAATGTAGGTTAAAATAATCTATTATGGAAAAGAATAAAATAAAAAGGGAGGAAGGCTCAGAGCTCAGGCTGAGTGTCAGTGAGGAGGGGGCTGAGCAGCGGATCCTCTGCTGGGGCTCTTTAATATTTTTATTAAAGATTTACAGGACATGGCAGCGTGTAGGGTCATTAAATTTGCAGTTAGACAGTGCTAAAGGGATCAGGCAAGACTTACTGGTCTTTCTTTGCAGAGAAATTACTTCCTGGCAATAAAATCTTGCTAAATTATGCAGGGAGACTGAAAACATGATCCTGACTGGACCAAGATGCTCCGTGGTAGTTGTGGAGCTGGAGGTACAAACTGGGGTTTTTAGGGTGGAGATGGGGAGGTTTGTACTGGGAGAATGGGGGGAGAGAAATCACCTGCAGGACACAGAGAGAGTTTTCCTTAATTTTTAATTTTTTTGGCTCCTTAAGACACTCTCACCATAAATGTTTGCCCAGTGGTGGTTGGTAGAAGGTAAGTGGGAGTAGCTTCCAGAGTGATATGCTGCCTGTGCTGCTCCAGGGGCAGAGGGACACGCTCTCCTCTTCCAGCCTCTCCAGGAAAAAAACTCAGTCTTGGGAAGATGTTCTGTAAGTAGCAGCTGATTTGTCGCCATGAGATTCTGAGCAGGGGAAGAGTGAAAATAACAGGAAAATGGTTTTTCCTCTATTTTGGTCTCTGATTTAAATCAGCTCCTGAGGCAGAATTCATTTCTGGGAGAAGAGTGATGCTTTTGAACTGAGATTTCTGCAAAGGGGGAGAACACCAGTGTTTCTGAGCCAGTGGAAGTGTCTAAAGGCAGCCAATCACACTTCCAGCATACCCAGGTGCCACACTCCTGATTCCTTCACCAGTGAGACACTGAACTGCAAACCTTATCATTAGCAGAAGGGCAAAAATATTAACATCTAACCCAGAAAATAAATCAAAGATAGAAGCAAAGATGAAATCTGAAATCCCCATGGAATGGGGATAACTCATTCCTGGTGCCAGTTCAAAATCCACCACCACAGGAGAATGTAACGATCCTGGCATTTAGTGAAATTAGACTTGACACCGGCCAGGGCCCTGTTATTTTGGTTAGTTAGGATTTGCAATTGTTTGCCACCCATTAGAAATCCCAGTAACCTGTTCTAAGGGCAGGCAAATTAAGATTCCCTCTCTGTGCAGGATTACTCATCACACCACAGCTCCACATTAATTGGAAAATAACTGGTGGCTGAGCACATCTTAGCCAGGCTGTCATCGGAGCCCGCGAACGCCAGGCTGAGCTCACACACAATTTGTTGTACACACAACAGCTCACAAAAACCTTGCAGGAAATTAAAGCTCCAATAGCTTATCAGATGCAAAGATAATTATTAATCCTTAATGATCCTGGTAATTTCTTTATGGGAATTCACCTCCACTTCCTTCAGGGCCTCCAGCATGAGAACACACGGTTCCCTTCCTGAACCTCAGCTCTGGATTTTCTTTTACTCAGGGCCTGAATTTTATTTAGATTTTCTTTAGATTATTTAGATTTTCTTTTATTCAGAGCCTGACAGTGAGTTGGAGCAGTCTGAGGGTTTGATGGTCCAAGCCAAGCTCCCAAGGTGTGGACCTCTGCAGGCTGCACTCACTCACAGACAAGAAGATAATCATGGAATCACAGACTGGTGAAGTTAAAGCCCATCCAGTCCCAACCACTGCTATGGGCAGGGACACTTTCCACTAGAGCAAGTTGCTCCAACCTGGCTTGGAACACTTCCAGGGATGAGCTGCTCTTGACAGACAATTGTGGATAAACTGTGAGCTCCAATCATACCACCTTCCCTCTCCTGCTAATGGGAATCTTGTTTAGCTAAACCAGAACAGAGGGGAAGGGGGGAGATTTAGCTAATTGGGCTGTGTTGGCTGTCTGGGAAGCATCATGATGTCCTGCAGGGAGACAGGCAGGGGCAGAGAGGCTTCCTAGATGTGCAGCCTGCACTAGGAAGCAGGAAGGTGCAATATGGACAGATCTGGGGAGTGAAATGCCCAGTGCTGGTCCACTCTGTGTTTTGGGAGGAATTACTTGGGATAGGTTTGGTCTGGCCCCATGGCTTGGAGCATTTAATAGCAGCATGGGTTCTGTGGGTCTCTGGGGCTCTTCCCATGGCTGAAAGGATTCTTTTTCAGGCTGGACCTGACTGTAGTAATTGGCAAGGTCAGGAGAGTCCCCTCAAAGGGGCTGCCCTGCTCCAGACAAAGCAAACACCAACACAGGCACGGGATGTGCAGGGAGCTGTCAGAGCAGCTCCTCCTTCCTGGAAAGAGCAGATGAAAGTTAATCTGGACATGCACAGCCTGGTTTATTGTTTTGATAACACATTCACTCTGAAATGCTGTTGTTCCAGGGAAGCAATAGCTCCCAGTCAGGAAGTTGCTTGTTTCATGATTAGAATCACTTTAGCTCCCAAGGGAAGGGATGGCACTGTCTGGGCAGACTTGGATCTGCCAAGAAATCTGCCAAGAACACTTGCACCTGGTACTCCACCAAGGATCTGGTCTATGGTGGAAAAGTTGCCACTGATGATGTGGGATTTAGGAGACAAGACACAGGGCAAGTGGGACACAGCACTGAATGGGAGCAGTGAGAAGTGGAGTTCACCCAGTGCCACAAGCTCACAGCTTGCTTTGGCAGGAAGCTGTACAGGTAAGATCACTTTACTGCATGCATTCACTTTTTTATCCAGCAAATGCACTCCTTGTATCCCCCTCCCTGAGTCCACGTGTTCCCTGTGTATCCAAACAGCAGCTTGTGACAGTTCAGCTTGCACAAAGCAAGGCAGAGATGGAAAAAGACCTTTGTGCATCAGTGCCATGATGGATCGCTTTTTATTTTTGCTGCGATGCCAGGGCTGGATTTGAAATAGAAAAGCAGGATCATGTTTTGTGGGGTAACTTTTGGAGGGGGCCCTGAAGGAGGAATGTAAGACGGGCTGGAGAGATCAGACAGGAGCCAGGAGAACAAAAGCTGCCACTGTTGGGGATGTGGGAGCCGGTGCTGGATGAAGCTGGACCTCCTGCTGTTCTCGGCTCGCTGCTGCCGTGGCCAGGCTGGCATCCTGTGCAGGGGGAATGCAGGGAAGAGCTAATCTACGGAAACAGAAGGACAGACTTAGCTTGAGAGGATGAGCATGCTGAGCTGGTTTCTGCTCTGTTACACCCTGAAACCTCGCTGATATCCGTGCAGCTCCCCAGCTGGAACTCAGAGCAGACAGGGGTTCTTTATGCATTTTCTCCAGAGCCAGACTGGTGAGGATTTGTTGAGGACTGGAGAAACTGATACTGAGATTTTCAGCTCGGCAGGAGGGAATCTCTGTTTGCTTAATTTGGGAAGAGACAGCCCTATAACTTACAGTATGTAAAGCTTAAGCAGAAGTATCCCCTTGTGTGGAGTTTGAAGCAGCCAGGAAAAGTCTTCCAGGCTGCCTGAGCCATTCCACAGGCTTCCTCCATTCCTTCAGATACAAAGAAACACTTGCTCCAAACAGTCTGTGCAAGGACCAGACTCCAGTATAGTAATCCAGGGATTCCATAGTGTAACCAACTCCCTGTATAATTTCTCCCAGAAGTGAGTTAAAGAGCCCCTTCTGGAAACACCTGACCTTATCATTTCACCTGGTGCCCTGGGAAGCTCTTCCAGTGCTGGACATCCTCCATGGCTGTTTCTGTTAGGTTTTACTTCAAGGTTAAATTTGCAATTGTCTTGGAAGAGGTATCATTGTTCCCAAGAGTCCTCCCTACCAACTGCCATCCCATATCAGTGCCTGGAGCAGTGATCCTTGACAAGTCACATCCTTGACAAGCTGACACCTTGGGCTCCTTCAGGAGAACGCTGGGCACCTTCCATTTCCCAACCTCAGAGTCACTGTTTGGCTTGGAGGAGTTCCTCCTGTATTTTCCCTTTCTCCATTAAGGAAGGAACAGAGCCTGTTCATGGCCTTCCAGCAGGTTCCTGCAGCTGTGTGCCAGAAGGAATCCTTCCTGCTGGATCATCCATTGTCCCTTCTGAGCACTGAGGGATCACAGTCCCCCTTTATGGCAGCTTTAGGGCTACAGCAAATCTCCAATGTCCTCCAAGTCTTTTTCCAAACTCTTCCTTTCTGAGGCAGCAGCCTGTGAGTGTAACCTGTGTTTCTGGTTTCAGATTTCTTACCTTGTGTTTGGCTGTTTAAATCACATTTCACTGGCATGTGGCCAGCTCTCACTCACGTCAGGTCCCAGTGTATTGATAGCCCAATCCGGCATCTTGTTCCCCTCCCACCAATCTCATTGGCATCTGCAAACTTTCCCATGACAAGGATTTATATGGAGTCATTCAGATCATTGATAAAAATATTAAATAAAATGGCAATGGGAGTTTCACTCTTCTTTTATCCCAGATATTTTTAGCCAGGGTAATATTGCTGTATGTTTATTGAGTCTTGGCTATTGGAACATCCAGTAAATATGCCTTTGAAGAACAGCCAGTTTCCAGGAATGCTTTCCACCTTCAATGTGCATTCCCAATCCATTATGCTGGCAGCTGAGGCCTGGGAAAACAGAAATGTTAAATGCATAGGTGTGTGTGTCACTGCTGGTGCAGGTGTTTGCTCCAGTGTAACCAGACTATGCCCTGTGGTGCTGAGGCAGCTTGCTGGCCTTTGCATCAGGAATTGACTCCTTGGCCTTCTGAGGTCCAGCAGGAGGTTTTCCATGTGGATTGCAGCAGTTTCTGGGCTGAAGGTGCTGTTGTTTGGGAAGAACTCCTGTTTTGGCTTTATGAGTCAGAGCTGCAGCTTACCACAGTCATGCAATTCTGCTTTGTGCCGTGTGCCAGCCAGGCTGGACATTGTCCCAGTGGTGGTGCCCACCCCCTGAAACAGTGTTAATGCACATTTTGAATGTTTCTTTCAGTTGCCAGCCT
Organism: Fringilla coelebs; assembly: GCF_963513975.1. NCBI lineage: Eukaryota > Metazoa > Chordata > Aves > Passeriformes > Fringillidae > Fringilla > Fringilla coelebs. Next base: position 4,696,733 of record NC_140038.1, on the reverse strand, counting down.
GGATCCCAGGGGGCCAGGGCTGCTCTGATTGCCATGGACTGAGCTGGATTTGCAGGTTTATCCAGAGCCAGGTGTGCACAGGTCAGTGCCAGCATTCCCTGAATGGCAGTGTGGCAGGATGATACCTTTGCCACAAAGGATACCTTTACCACCAACCCTCAGGTTTGTGGGTTGTTCAAAACCTCTCATGGGGAGCTAATTTAGATCCCTGGTTATGAGGTTATAAACCCAGGGAATTATTTATAATATCCCCTTCACCCTCCAGATCTGCAGCTGTCACCTGGCTTTGGGAGGTGTGGGCATGGCAGGATCTGGCTTCCCACTTCCAGAGGGCAGGGTTAGATGGGACATTAGGGAGAGAGTCTTCCTTATGAGGGTGGAGAGGCCCTGGCACTGGTTGCTCAGTGAAGCTGTGGCTGGCCCTGGATCCCCAGAAGTGTCCAGGGCCAGGTTGGATGGGGTTTGGAGCAACCTGGGAGAGTGGAAGGTGTCCCTGCCCACAGCAGGGGTGGGAGGAAGTGTTCTTCAAGGACCCATCCAACCCGAACCAGTCTGGGATTCTGGGATTTTCTGTTTCTATGATCTGCCCCTTTTGCAGCACTTCCCAAGAGCAGAGGTGTCACTGTTGGAGGGAGGGACAGAGGCAGCTCTTCTGCTGGCAGCTGTGTAGCAAATCTCCCTGCAGAAATACATCTCAGAATCTCAGAACTCCTCAGAATTGGCCAAATATCCCCAGGCTGGTACAGCACAGAACAAAGGAAGTGGTTGATATGCAGACCTTGGTCTTTAGCTGTGTAGAAGCTGAAAGAACAGGCAGGGCTGTGCCTCTGGGAGAGAGGCCTGGGCAGCCTTTGGCACAGAACTGGAGCTCTCCCGTGCTGCACTGGAGGCAGAGGAATTTTTATTTAAAGGAAGTGCCTTGGCCCGTGCAGGGATGCTGGAGCTGCCCTGCTGTGCACAGCCCTGATCTCACTGTGGGGTCAGCTCAGCACAGACAGCTCTGGAGGAGGGTCATGGCTGTGGAGCTTGGACAGGAATAGAGGAATTCTGGAGCATCCAAGTGCTCCATCTCGGGGCTGTTGCTCATGGCACACAGAAGGGAGGGCAGCTGAAGGTAGTTCCTGCTGCAGTCAGCTCAGTGTGGCCTAGGAAGGCTTTAGGCAGCATATCCCCCCATCCCTGTCTGCTTTTCATTATTGTTTTTATAGCCAGAAATAAGAGCTTTATTGCCTTTATTCATCTCCTGTCAGATGCCCAATCAACATCTGGCAACGCAGTAATTCCCAGAAAGTGCTGACCTAGTGAGAGCCAGTGGAGCAGGAGGTGTGCAGGAAGGTCTCCTTCCCCCTTTCCATCCCTGGCTGCCCTTTTCATTATCTTCCCAGCACAAGTGGGATGTGTACCCTTCGTCACTGGATTTCAGAGCAGCAGGCTCCTGGGGGATCCTGGGGCTGGAAGGCACCTGACAAAACAGCTGGGGCGTGGAGACAGGGGCAGGAGGAACTGAGCAGGAGGCAGGGCATCCCAAAAACTGCTGCTGGGCTAGAGTCAGCCCATGCATAAGGAGGAGATTGGGCAAATGGATCAGAAAGGAGCTGATCCATTCCTTTGAGCAGTGCTGGGCCAGTGTAAGGGATGCACACAGCAAGGCAGAGCAGCTCTGCTCCTTCTCCTCCTATTTGCCTTCGTTTGGATTTGCACAGGACTCGCAACTCAGATATGAGAATGCAGGGATCCTTCCCAAGGGGTCCTTGACAGAGTTTCCTGCATGCTAGAAGATTTTAAGATCCAGTAGAAGATTGAATAGAGAGGAACCCATTTTTATTTACTTGGGTGCATATTGGACTCATAATAAAACGGGGTGTAACAAGCCAGAGGCAAGTTTTGTTCCACTCAGAGATTAGCCAGAGTGTGGCTGCTCCAGCAGGTCCAGCAGGTTCCCTGTCAGATCCCTGGGCTCCCACACTGGATCTCCTGAGCCCCCTTTTCCCACACGGTCCCGCCCTGTCTTCTCCCTCAGGTGTGGGTGGCTCGGTTTGTGCTGGATTGTGGGACCTGCCTTTCCACATCTTGGCTTTTCTTTGCCCCTTCTCCTACATTCCAGCTCCAGCCAGTTGGTCAGGGCCGTTCCTCCCTCTTCTCTGTCCCACATTTGGGTCTTTTTCTGCTGGCCATTTCCATGGCATGTTCCCTTCTGTTCCTGTGGCACTGCTCCTGTCCCTCTGATCGTGCTCCTGTCCTGGACCGGCGGCTGCCCAGCTCTTTGATGTGCTTTCTTGCCCCATTAAACTTCCATGGACTCTGCAGTTCCTCTGGAAGCCCTTCCCAAACCTCCATCCTGAGACAGCATCTAACCAAGGCCACTTTGTGGCTTCAGGTGGTTTTGTCACCTTGTGCCTGCACTTTGGTGCCTGTGATGAGTGGAGCGGGTTCCCCTTTCCTCCTGCCCAGAAGTGGAGCCAGGGCAGGTGGTCTTTGGCTCCAGGAGGGAAAAGCTGTATCCCAACATGGATATTCCCCCTGGAGCAGCAAACCCTGCCATGAACAAGGACTCAGACCCTTGTAGCCCAAAGCAGTGCTGGATACCTGCAGCCCACTCCCATCCTGCCCCTTCCTGGGACGTTCAGTGTCCCCAAGCCCCCAGAGCTGGGTGTCTGTGCCCATCCTCTGCTCCAAGCCTGCAGCAGAAGCCACTCAGAGCAAGGTCCCAAACTGCCTCATCAGCTGCCCACTCATGTGAGCAAATGCCACCAGTGGGAGCCGAGGCATCGCAATCCAGCCCAGAATGCTCCTTTGAAGACATTTCAGCAGCTCAATTAAGTTTCCACTTGTGTGTTTTTTTTCCCCCCCTTTGCTTTCATGGTCATTTAAAAGAAATAAAGTGAGCAGAACACGGCAGCGTGATAACCACCCTTTAATTCCCTTCCCACGGGTCTCCTGATTATTTGGTGGTTCAGCGGCAGCGGGGGGAACGTTTACGGAAAGGAGGGTGGGAGCTTCCCACAGGGACGGCAGCTCACAGCCCAGGGCCCCCGAGCTCCGGGGAGGAAATACGTGCCTGGGGCTCTCCTTTTCAGCGCCGTGGATGTGCTGAATGCAGCGCAGAGCCCGGGCCCTGGGCGAGCAGCGGCCCCGCTCTCAGTGCCCCCGTTGTTCTCGCATTGTGCTCTGGGGACGGCACCGGCGCTCGGGATGTATTTCACGCTTCTGTGCAAACACAATATGAGATGAAGAATTCATACCCTCGCACAAGACCAGAGTGGATTTTCTCATAATAAGGAAAAGCAGCCAGATCGGAGCCTGCCAATTCCTGCCCCGTGCTCCCGCCTTCCCTAGGAAGTTCAAACAAGCCTGTGCTTTTAAACTGGTGCAGAGAAGTATATTACATTTTTTAAAAAACCAACACAAATCCTTTTGAATCTTTTTTACATTATTCCCCCCACCTCTGTCTCGGTGGGTGACTTTTCCAGCCCTCCCCTACTTGGTCTGCTGGGTGTGAGTGGGGGTGGAGGAGAATTCCATGTGTTTTATGTGTGTGAACAATTAATAGTGGGACTGTGTCTCGCTGGAAGAGCATGTAAAACACACCCCAGGAGGGGAAAAAGAACAACTGCCCAGCCTGCCAAACACTCCAGAGCTTTTCCTGTCCTGCAGGAAAACATGATGTGGGGGTTTGCTTATTCATCAGCAGCAGTAAATAACGGGCCTCACCTTGAGCTCTCCTTCAGCCTCTTCTGCTTCTCCCCAGCCTCCAGGCTGGCAAGGAAAGGAAATTCTTGCTGTCCTCTGGGTGACAAATTGGGGGTTTATAGCTGTTCACATTTTTGCTTTTGTTTCCCCCCTGAAAAGCTTTGTTCTCATCCTTGTGGCTTTGTGTTTCCCAGCATCCAAAGCACTTCTCCCGGTCTGACACCGGAGGTGAGTCCTGACCCCAGTGCCTGAGCTGTCAGTGCCACATCCCAGCCGGGCATTGTGCATGCAGGTGCTTTTCCTGGGCAGGAGGCAGGGTGCACCTGAGTCATTCCATACATTTATAATCTGATCCCTTGGAACAGCTCCGTCAGCAGCTTCTCCTCCCTCGTGCACTTCATGGAGATGTTTCCATCCCTGGGTGCCCTGGAAGTCCCAACAAGCCACGAGTGGCCAGGACCTGCCGAAGCCTGTTGATCCAGACACTGGATCCCTGAAACCTGTGCTTTCCCCAGCACCTTCATAAAGTGTCCTGAGTTCAAGTGATTCAGGGAGCACATTTCTGGACTGTCAGCGAGCTGCATCCATCACTCCCCTGAACATGCACCAGATTGTTAATGCTCCAGGCCAAATACCACGTCTTTTTTAATGCCTACCAAATGTAGAGCGTGCTGCTGGCTTTATATTTATAATAATTATTAAAGTAATGGCAGTAGCTGCATTCCTATAGGCTAGAAGTGGCCAGGAACAGACAAAAAAAATGATTCATTGTTCCAATTAATGCTCGAGCTCACACCGGTGATTAATTAGCCTGGCGATAGCGCTATGCAAAAGATCAGGGTGAGAATTAATAGGGAGACACGTGCTGACTTTTAAGATGGTTCCAGCACTCTTTAGTGCCTTTCCTTGGGCCTGTTTAATTAGAGGCAGCGGCACGGGCTCGCTCCGCACCGACACCCCCGACGGCAGGCACTGAGGAATATTTATATGACAGGGTGCCGTGGAAAACTTCAAAATTAAATTCCCATCCAGGTCTCTAAATATAATTCTGAAATGTCAGAGATGCTGGGAAGAACGCTGGCACTGGATGAAGTTGCTGTCAGGGAGAGGCAATAGTGTGCCAGATTTATACAGGCCTGAATAGGCAGGTGACTTTTCAGTGTTTAAGGAGCCTGAGGTGCTCTGATGGATGTATTTCACCTGGTGGGAGGCACAGGATCCAAGAGGAACACATGCTGGAGCCTTGTGTGCCTGGCTTGGATGGGGGAGATGGAGCAGGAGCAGCTCCCAGGAGCCTGAGTTCCCAGGGGGCACAAACCATTCTGGAGCACCAACTTTTGAAGGTGAGCCCTGTTGGCAAAGTTTCTCTTTCTGGTTTTATTAATCTCTCTTTCTGTAGCCTCATTATCTCTCCCTTCTGCCTCCCACTACCCCAATTCATTTTTCCCACTTGCAGCAGCTATTGAGTGGTTTATAGAGATGGGGTTGAGCCAGTCCCCCCGGCTGCTCCCAAATCGCTGACGAGGCCGATTCCTCTGTTCACACATCAATCTGGGAGCACCAGCAAAGTTCCATCTTGGCTGACTTAATTGTTAGGAGCTGCAACCCCAATGTCTTTGTAAATAAAATAGTTTAATCTCAGGGGGCCTGCCTGGAGAGAGGGGAATAAATACATCAATATGTAAATGGATCCACAAGAGGAGGATGAACTGGGACTTTGAAAAACTGATAAAGCATCTTAGGAGATGCGTTGTCACTGCACTTTGTGCATATTCTGATGAAGCAGACAGCGAGGCTGGATCTCAGCCTGGGCTGGGGAGGGAGGGAGGGAGAGAGAGAGGGAAATGAAGAGGGAGGGAGGGAAAAGTGTGGGCACCAGCACACCGTGACTGCAATTCTTGTATGGATTGATTTGACTCAAATATATTCTGAGGCTGGTTTAATTGCTCCTTTAGTCTCAGGCTTTGATTTTCCTGTTGTTTTCACATCTCTGCCACTGAGTCTTTCCTGCATTTCAAGCAGCCTGGCTGGGGCAGTGTCCAGCCTGAGCTGCACTTCTGTGTGACTGAGAATCAGCACCTGTCCTTGCCCAGGACACTCTGCAGCAAAGTGGGCACGTGTTACTGACAGCAAAGGTCAGGCTTTTGTTGGATGGATGTTTGTTTGTTGGATGGATGTTTTAGCTGTGTAAGAGCATTGGGGGTTATTTTGGAAAACAAATCCTGAAGCTTTTGGGACACCTTGTTCATGACGAGAAGGTGCAGTGACCACTGTGCATCCTGCAGGATCCTGCCGGGCTGTCCCTTTCCCTTTCCCTTTCCCTTTCCCTTTCCCTTTCCCTTTCCCTTTCCCTTTCCCTTTCCCTTTCCCTTTCCCTTTCCCTTTCCCTTTCCCTTTCCCTTTCCCTTTCCCTTTCCCTGTCCCTGTCCCTTTCCCTTTCCCTTTCCCTTTCCCTTTCCCTTTCCCTTTCCCTTTCCCTGTCCCTTTCCCTTTCCCTGTCCCTGTCCCTTTCCCTTTCCCTTTCCCTTTCCCTTTCCCTTTCCCTTTCCCTTTCCCTGTCCCTTTCCCTTTCCCTGTCCCTGTCCCTTTCCCTTTCCCTTTCCCTTTCCCTTTCCCTTTCCCTTTCCCTTTCCCTTTCCCTTTCCCTTTCCCTTTCCCTTTCCCTTTCCCTTTCCCTTTCCCTTTCCCTTTCCCTGTCCCTGTCCCTTTCCCTGTCCCTTTCCCTTTCCCTTTCCCTTTCCCTTTCCCTTTCCCTTTCCCTTTCCCTTTCCCTTTCCCTGGGTGCCCACCCCCAGCAGACGCTGCAGCCGCGGCACTCCCACGGCACAGGTGGCAATGCCGAGGTTGGCCTGGCAGCTCCCCTGCCCTGTGCCAGGCAGGAGCAAACCTGTCACCCACGCCGGCATCGGGCACTTCTCCAGGATTTTCCGGGCCAGGAGAGCAGCAGAACGCTCCCTCCCGCCGCGCTGCCTGCGGCGCTGCTCCCTCTCCGCGGGCGCCGCTCCAGCCCTTGTTTTGCAGAGCGCCACGTGGAATTTTATCACCTTCAACAATGAAATCTGTCACCTTCAAGCTGCCTTATTGTGATCTGGAGACTCGTGCCCGGCCGCTGGAACTGGGCTCTGTCACACAGCACTGCGTCCCTCCCCGGCACTTACGCCCACGACCGACTTGAGGGGACTTTAGGGACCACAATTTTGCTGTTTTGTCCCCGGATCAGATCGTTAATTGATCTTTTTCCTTTCTTTCTCTCCCTCTGCCTCCTCCTGTCTCATGTGCATCTCAATCTGCTTCACCCCCCCCTCCAGCTCGGAGAATAAATCCCAGCAGAGCCGCAGTACAGCCGCTGTTCGGGAGGAGATCTGGGAGGTTAAAGAAGCATAAATACATATTTAAAGGATGGCACCCTCGTGTTGCATCAGGTATAGAAACACAGGAGTTTGAGTCATTGCCTGCTGGACCGTCTCTGTGACAAAGTGATTTGATAGTAAAGCCAGGGAGTGCTGCCTCTTCAGCAGACATGGCTCTTCAAGGGGGCTTTCTGGGAGTCTTTCTGGGGACACTTTGGTAATAAATTGACTTTTATTAATCTGCTGTAATTACCTGCTAAGATCAGAATGCTTGCTGCATTTCTCTGGTGTGTATTTGTAGCTGCATTTTTGCTTTAGGGGGTGAGTAGTTTCCCCTGAAATGCAGTTATGGACATTTGTGTTCACATTTGTATGGGCTAATTATAAACTCACCATCAGCATCACAATATCTGTACAGCAAAAGGGTTGTCACTGCTTGGAAATGCCTGCTTTGGAGCAGAAATCAGACCTTTTTTGTGAAATCATTTGGTCACATCTTTGGGGTTTAGATTTTCAATGAATAATCAATACCTGCAACAAAAGATTTAAACAAAAAAAAAGGTGTTCATTGAAGTTTCTCCACAGGAAAAAATCGATCCCATGTATTATTAAATACAAAGAGACTTATGTCTTGAGTTTCATCTCGCCACAGCTTATAATAACCCTTCAGAAGCTTGAAGCAGGGCTTTTTTTCATTAAACAAAATGTTGGGTTCCCCTGAGCATCCCTCTACTTCATTACAGGCATGTGTTGGAAGTTGCCTGTGCCCAGCAGCTCTGGCCTGGAGGGCTGAGCTCATCCCTGCCCATTTTCATAAAAATGGGAATATTTATTTCCAAAGTGGCTGTGTAAGGAGTGTCAGCACATAAACAGTGACAGGGGAGCACATTTTCTGGATGGCAGGTTTAAACATCTGCCTCCTGAGCACCTGGCTAGGGAAGTGGGGCCATGGAGAGGTCACTGGTGACTAAAGGTGCACTGGGTGATGCTGCAGCTCATCCCCTGGTCCCCCCCAGCCTGTGATGCCTGATCTCAGAGAAATCCCCCATCTCTGTGCAGTTACTGTGCACTTGGACACTTCAGGACATAACAGTGTCCTAGGGCTGAGAATACAAGGATTTCCAGCACCACGAGAAAACCCTAATTGCTCTGTCCCTTTATCTTTGGATTTTCCAGAGGTGGGACACCAAGCCAGCCAGGCAAACCTGGAATAAAGAAATGCTTCAGTCATATTGTCATTCCCCAGGGGCAAGTTCCAGGCTCCAAAATGGGATTAGCAGGGTGAGATGCAGCTGAGTTTCACCTCTGCCAGCCTTCAGCAGCTTCTGACAGAGCTCTGGGGATGCCCCTCTGTGGGATGTGTCAGGCAGCTCTTGCTGCCTCCAGCCTGTCCTAGGCCAGGGTGTCCCACTGACTGCCCCAGCTGCAGAGTTTTGTGACAAGCCAGTGCAAACCATTCCTCCAGCATCCAGAGATTTGTTTTGCAGGGCAAAAATCAGCAGCAATGCAAATACCTCACTCTGTTTCATTTCCCCTTGTCTTTTTTCCCTCTTTGCTTCAGGAAAGCTGGAGGAGGCGAGGCAGGATCGACACTTTCTCCCGCCAAGGGCTTTTCCTCAGAACCCTGCTGGGAACACTCCTGTGTGTTTCTTTTTAGGTGGGAGCTCTTTTGATTTTCTCACTGCCAAAGTTGCACCAAGGCGCCTGGAGAAGGATTTGCTGCTTGCTTATGAAATCCATTCTCCCTCGAGGATCTGCTCTTTCCGGCTTGATAAACTCTTAATTCTTGCTGTCTACCAACACCGAGGGACTGTGTTTTGTGCTTTGATGAGTGTTTGGTGATTGATGTTCATTTGTGCTTGCAGGAGATCAGTAACCTCATTTCGGTTTTGCCAGAACATCGGGACGAGAGCTCTGTGTCCTTCTCTGTTCTTGGTCAGGTACAAATGAAAGAGAAAGTGAAGAGGCTGTCACCTGTCCAGAGCTCCCCTCTCACCCCCAGGCTCTGTTCTGGCACTCTTTGTGCCCCACTTTGCACAGGGGCACTGGGAAAGGACACACTTGGCTATTTTTGCTATCATTGTTTTGTCTTTTTTTTTTTTAGTCTTGGTTCTGTTCACTGTCTGGGATATTTGGAAGGAGCTGTTGTAACTTGGCATAGGAGGAGATTGCTTAAATATTACCTCACAGAGTCGATGTAAATTTAGAGTAGATAAGACTTGGACTCCAAATACCTTTTTTAACCCTTTACTGTCTTTTCCAAGTCCGTGCCCTCTGCTCTTTCTGAGCTCTTTCCAGCAGTTTTGAGAGGAACATGACTCCTGTTTTATCACTTGTCTGTGATACCCAAACAGTTTCTACATGGCCAGCAGAGAGATCTTTCACTTGCTCCCACATGGGCACACACACAGGTACATCCTCTGGGGAAGGATTTATCAGCAGAAGAAATCCCAGAGGAAAGATGGCCATAATGATGAATGCACAGAAAATATGCAATCCTACATCCAGATAGCCAGATAATATCATCCACCAAACTGTGACACTGTTCTCAGAGAGTAAATGTCATTTCCCTTTAAAAAATCCATTTTCTTTCCTTTAGGGGAAAGGACACTTGGAGCACCTGTACCGAAAGGGAGAAGGTGAAGAAGCCTGTGAGCATTCCCTGCCTCCTCTGATCTTATGCAGATTCTAAACACAGGTCTGGTTATTTCTTATATATATTTATTTTTCTTTGCTTTTTTGCTTTGAAGTATTTGCCTGTGTTCTCAATGAAGAACAGCTGAGAGATCAGCAAAATGGCTTAAGAATTCAGCAGGCTGTGAGCTATTTGGATTGAAAACAGTGCCTGGGAGAGAGCTCTTCACACTGCCTTGCTAAACAATCTCCTCCTGTCACCATCGGCGGTTGCTGTCCTTTGTTTGTCACCTTCCCTCTGACTCTCAAGAGCCTTCAAGGGAAGGAAGGAGGCTCCTTTTCTTTTTTCTTTGTTAAATTCCCCCAAGTCCTCGTTTAAAAACCCACAGCACAGCCCTTATGGCCCATCTGCTGTTGTTTCAGGTTTTCTCCATGGCTTTGTTCACCATTTCCCCATTAAGCAAACCCTGGATCCTTGGGAACCACAAGCAGGACCGAAGTGCCACCCTGAGCTGCAGCTCCCCCTCTGCATCCTGCCAAAGAGGGGTTGCCCACGGGAGACTCAGGGACAGATTCTGGAGTGTCTCTAAAGCCATTTTTGTTCAGAAATTCCTGTTATTGCTGTTCCTGCTGACCCCTGTGGGCTGAATCTTTTCCAAACATTTCTGACGTTTCTCACAGGGTAATCGGTGAATGTCACAGACAACAATTCTGCTGACTTCACTTTGGCTTCTGTTCCCCATTGGATGGGCTCCTCTCTTTATGGGGGAATGCCTCCAGCCAAAAAGAGAGGAAAAAACCCCCAGCCCCTGAGCTAAGTGAAAGCAGGCCCAAAGGGAAGCGCGTTCCTGCCGCAGTGCCTCTCGCTGGCTGGCTTCTGTTCCGTGCTTGGGGATGTGCCAGACTCCAGTGCCTCCGTGCTTTTGATTCCTGTTTATCCCCGGCAACATGATTGTCTATAATTATATATAATCTCCTCCTTGTTTACTCTTCTTCCTCCAGGTCTGAACGCAAGCTCGATGGCAACTCTCTGCTCCGTCTGCCAGGGCTCCGGCTCCAACCGCTCCTCTCCATCCTCCACCTTCTTTTTCCAAAGTAACAAAGCCATTGGATTTCCTCCCACCCCTTCCCTGTGCCTCCCCTCCCCCTCGCTGGCACCGGGGTTATTTATACAGAATGTGGAAACAATTTGCAGGAAAGTGAACAATGTAAGTGGGAGCGAGGGAAGGGAGGCGAGTTTGTAGCGCACGCTGAGAGCCCCAGCAGTGAAGCGCTGCTTTTTGGGGAGCACAGGGAGCAGACTGTTTTCCTTTCTTCCTTCTCCCCTCTCTCACCATCTCCCTGAGCTCCTTCCATCCTGCTGGAGTCGAGGCCAACCCAGAGCAATGAGATCTGAGTGCGTTTTGGAGGGCGTTCAGGTTGGATCCCGCCCTGCAGCGCAGCTCCGTGAGGCGGTATCTGTGTACTTAATCCCCTCGGAGGTTCTGCTCTTGGATCATTCCTGCTCCTGGATTAGCATTAATGAAGAGCATGTGTGCTCCAGAGGTGCTGCTCCAGGCCCTGGAGCTGCAGCACTGCCTGGTGTTAGACACAGCTATTCCCAGGAACAGTTAGGCTCAAAGAGGGCATTTCTGGGAGTGAGTGAGGCAGGAACTTCTTGCAAAGTCTAATTTCCAAGGCATCCCAGCACCTTGCTGGCTCCACTGGGAGTGTGTCTGTAAATCCAGCAGTTTCCCTGAGTGCTCTGGGCTGGGGGAGTCGAACCAGCACTCACTCAGCACCTCTGGACATTTCTGGGCTCTTCAGACCTTGCTCTGCCCAGTGAAGTCCTCAAAGAGAGATAATCCAAATACACACATCCTTTGGAGATGGGCCATAGGCATTGCAGACAGAAGGGAATATTATCCTGGGTTCGAGGTCAGAGCAGAGCAGCTGCTCTGGCCACAGTGGGGGACTCCTGCCCTCCTGGGAATCTCCTTTCCCAACAGCCTCCAGCCTTGGGATGGGATCTGTGCCTTGTGCTGAGCTGGTAGGGCAGGGCCAGGAAGCTGCCAAGTAGGACAGTGTGTTCCTCCCTAAACCAGGCAGATTCCTGGCTGAGAACTGGTGCAGCTGTTCCACTGTGCTCCAGTGGCACAGAGGGACAGTCAGAAGGAACCTCTGGTGGGCTTTTCCTTCCTGAGAATCCATCCTTTCCACTTCCCAGTTCTTCCTGCTTCTTCTTAGTCAGTCCACACACAGAGTGTGAACTTCCTGTGGCTGTTTGTATCCTGCCATGTCTGCTCTCCCATGTGGAAGGGCAGGTGGGTCTGCACAGGCTGGGCCTCCCAAAGCTCAGGGCACAGCAGAGCCTGTTCCAAATGCTGCTGCCTGTAGCCAGTTCTTGGCTGAGTTCACAACTCCAGGAGTAAAGCCCAGGCAGGGCTGGAGCAAAGACACTTTGGCCACTGATGTTTTCTGGTCAGGGCAGTTCAGCACTTTGGGTTCTCCTGATTCTCACTGACTCTGAGAAGGGCCCAGGAAAACAATTTCTGTTTTCCCTTCCAATCCAGGCACCAACATGGACTGGGAACAGAGAGAACCCAGGCCCAGCAGTGGGGCCCACCAGAACTGGGGGGTCACTGCTTCCCACTGCAGCCACGCCGTGTCCAAGAGCACAGCATGAGCCACAGCCTGGCTGCTTCCCATCCCTGCTCCTGGCAGGAACCCGGTGGTGTCTGAGCACCTGCCCAGGCTTGTTCCACACTGTGCTTCCCTGCTGGCAGGGGGAAGGATAGGAGAGAGCTGGAATCTATCAGCCTCTGGAGAGAGAACCCCGAGCAGGCACAGACATTTCCAGTCTCTCTCTGACTCCCAAGGGTCTCCCCTCATCTCCTGGAGAGATGAAGCCTTGAGTTACACTGCACAGAAAGCTCTCAACTCACTTTTGACAGGTTTGGGCAAAGGGGAGGCTTGAAGCTCCTATAGAGCCTAAACTGCAGAGACCTGAGGGACCAGGGTAATTTCAGGGCAACAGCCATTGGAACACTTGTGCTTTTTCCCTTCTGGTTCTAAATGTTCAAATTCTCACAAAAATATGAGACAAACTCTCCTTGGAATGACTGTGCTGCTGAAAACATTTAGAATTTCCTCTTTCATCTGGTTCTTTCTTTTTTTGTTTTAATTATTTTGAGGGTTCTTTAGATGAGAACAGATTTGCATTCCTCTCTCCCTGCTGCTCACTTCCCACCTGAAATCTTCGTCTGCTCTTTGCAGTTCCCAACACAATGGTGAGCAAAATCCTGAACAGAGCATTCAAACTTGAGGTGAGGAAAAGCAACAGCAGCAGATGGGCTTGTAAACAGCAGAGACCTGGCTCAGGCACAGAGGTCCTGGTGGAGCAGGAAGGAGCAGGAGGGTTGGTAAACACAGAGCAATTTCCATTTTCTGGGCTGAAATGTGGGGATCTGGGGAGGGGAGGGTGGTGGAGGAACAGCAGCTCTCCCATTCTGGCACAGTCAGCTCTTCCCAGCAGAAGCTGTTCCTGTCAGAACTTGCAGCAAATGGGAGAAGATGGGAAAGCGGGGAACGTTTTCCAGCATCAGGGAATTTGTGGGTGATGAAAACAAGATTTCCAGCAGCCCTTTTGCACTAGTCTTGGTTTCTAAAGAGGTATCTTGCTGTTTTCCTGCAATTCTTCCCTTTCCTTGAATTCCTTCTGAAACTCAGTCAGCAGAGTTGGGAGTAACTTCGCCCATACAAAATTCCCAAAAGTTACCTGAAAGTTTGCAGCTGGACAGAGGAAAAATAAACCCAGAGCAGAGTCCCCACAGGTGGAAGAAAAAAGCAGAATAAGGAGGTTCAGTTCCATGGTTTATTGAGCCCAGAGGGATTTCTACAAACCACATGGCATCAGGTGTGAAAGAAATGAGGAATGAAAACCAACGTGGAACAACGGAGCAGCCCAAAACTGCCCCAGTTGGAGAGTTAAACAGCCCCTTAATGGGAATGGGCTGGCCATGAGCAGCCTCTCCTGTTCTGTCAGGAGAAAGTCCTGAGTCATGTCATGGGTGTTCTTCCCTTGGACAGGGAGACTCTGCACGTCCTGTGGAGTCCAGAAGTCTCAGAAACAGAGACTGATGAAAGATGGTTCTGGGCTGGGATTTTGGAGAGGTTTGTGCTTGAGGTAGGGCTGAAGGGCTCTTGTTTCTGTTTTTCTTGGGGATTGAGAGGGGAGAGGTTACTGAGTCCCTGAACCTTAATGTAACATAATTAGAATCTGGAACAGACTCCAAAACAGACATTTAGGGACTACTAAATGTACAAAGCAGCTTGGATATCTATCACCAGAGTTTATCCAGTCCTGGAAAAAGCCTCTGAAATGGGCAGTGCTTTAACAAAGTACAGATGTCTGGGGACTCAAAATACAAGGAAAAATTATGAGGAGGAAGAGATAACACTTTCTCCATTTCTTAGAGAGGAAGAAAATGCCAGAAAGTTATTAATTTTATTCCCAGGACTGTGGTAGCTGGACAAGGATCCAAGGTTAAGGTGATCCCCATGACCTGACACTTGCAGAACAAGTGGGCTCCCTGCATCCTGGCACGAGGAGTTCTAGAGAGATCTGTAATCCCCAGGAATAACCTCGGAGGTTAATTGGTGTCTGGAAATGAGTTTATTAGGTAGGTGGGCTAGAGGGGGTTTAATTACGTGTTTAGATCAGCATTGCTTCAAGCATTAATTTTGCCTGGGAAAGGAGGGTGTAATGTCAGGAGCAGCACTTTCACACTGCTTAGATTGAGCCAGGGGGGTCTGGAGAGAGCCTGTGGACTGTTGGGGAGGATGGGAATGAGCTCTGAGCCAAAGCATCTCTTTGTTGTTTTGGGCCAAAATTCTCTGGGCTTCATGTAAGGCCCAGTTCCCTGAGAATGGCACTCAGCAGTTTTTGGACAGTCAGGCTGTCAGAAGGAATCCCTCTGAAACAGACATTAGATTTCTTTTTTTGGGTCTTATTTCTCTTTTCTGCTTTGTGTCATATTCTCCTCGTGGCTTTCCAGAGCGGAGTTACTCTTCCACTTGTTCCCTTTTGCCTCCTGCTGAGTCAATTCCTTTCTTTTCCAACATTATTTGTACTGTAGTCACTCCCAGAATCTGGGAAATCATCCTCAGAAGTCTCCCCATCTCCTGAGCTTACTGCCAACTCTCCCACTAAAGCTTTGAATTCTTTGTTATAAAGAAGAATAAAAGGCCAGCAAAGTGCACCTCGACACCCATTCAGGTGCCATTACCCTGTAATTCTTTAAAAACTCCGTGTGCATTTATAGTCACTGGGAAGTGCTGGACTGGGAAGCCTCTGGACTAAATTGGTGTTAGCACATGAAAGAGAGCCAGTCCTGCTTGGGGCAGCAGGCTCTGGGCAGCTTTGGTCACCGGCTCACTGGGTGGGCTTGGGGCAGTCATTCCCTGCCTGTGCCCCAGCCCTGGAGCTGCAGCAGAGCCTGAGGTGAGCAGGGAACACAGACAGGGATGAGAGGAATGCCCAGACAGCAGGGCAAGGCTCCCAGACACGCTGCCCTGTGAGCATGGCTGGAGCCCGGGGTGCTGAAAACTGCCTCTGTTCCCAGCCCTTGGCTTCTCTCTGCCGGCCAGCAAAGTGTTCATCACTTCCAAATACAGCAGTGAGGTGAAGTGGCAGATTCCCAGTTCCACTGGGAAACAGGGCAAATTGCTAAACTCACTCTGCAAACTCAAGCAGAGCCTGATCGGACCCTCCATCCTGCCTGGAGCTGTGCCACCTCCCCACAGGTGAAAATCTTCTCGTGTTTCTGAGCCATCCCATCCCATCCCATCCCATCCCATCCCATCCCATCCCATCCCATCCCATCCCATCCCATCCCATCCCATCCCATCCCACTTTGCCCATGCTCCAGCCTGCTCGAATTTGCCAGCAGAGAAATCCATTTTCTCCCCTCCTCCCTTGTCTGAGGAGCTGCAGACACATCCCTTGGCTTTCCCTCTTCTCTGCAGGCTTTTCCAGAGCCCTTTCCTCCCGTTGTTTGTTCGTTCCCTGCACTCCATCCCATCTTTTGCCTCCCTCCCTGCTTTGATACAGCATCTCGCTGGTCCTGCCTCACACTCCGAGCAGGGGTATTAGATGGATTCCCCATAGAGTATAAATTGAATGGAGAGAAGTGGCTGGTTTCCCAGCAATAATTTATCTGATTAAAAAAATACTCCCCAAACTCCCCCTCCTCTGCTGGTCCTTCGCCCCCTCCAAAAAGCACCATTGGCATCAGGGCTGGTGTTTGAACTGTGTGATTCAAATTGCTGGAAGAGGGATTTAGATGGGAAAATAACTGGCAAAGGATGGTTCTCAGGGGATTTCCCCAAGAGTGTCAGCACTGAAATTTGGAACCTGGGTTGTTGTGTGGAGAAGGCAGAGAGTAAATAACTGTGAGTCAAGTACCTGGGTGATTTGTACCTTTGCCCCCACGTGCCCCACGCGGATGCACACACGGTGCTCTCACACGTGTCTGCCCAGCACACGGAGCAGCCCAGCTCCCCTGCACAGCACAGCACAGCACAGCAAGCTGCTCCTGCTGCCCCCTCTCTCCTCTTCTCTTACCTCTGGGCTGGTTCCAAATAAAGGAAGGAATCTGCCTCACAAAGTGCATGTGCACGGGCTTCATTCCTTCCAAACCATTTTCTTCTCCAACGTTCCTGTTGTAATTATAGGATGGAAAGTCACCCCAAAGCCCCTCTCGGCAGGGGCCCGGGCAGTGGCTTTGGCTGTTCCCGTGTGGGTGACAGGCAGGTATTCGCAGGTATTTACATCCCAGAGTGCTCCCAGAGCACCGGCATTTACAGCAGGGGCTCCCCGGTGCTGTCAAGGGCAGCACTGCTGCTGCCACCCGAGTGTCTGCAAACCTTTCCAGGGGCCTGGCGTGGCCCCAGCTCCCCGGGCTGCCGGACACTCCTCTGCACACAGCTGCTCTCTGGCCACTGGCTGAAACGGGAACCGGCCCGGCTGGAGCTTTTCAGCCTCGGAGCCCTCTCGAGCCAGTGGCCAGGGCTCAGGTTTCCTGCGTTTTGACAGGAGGGCTGCTCAGATGAAACCTCTTTCTGCTCCTTCTGGAGGATTTACACTGCCACAAGTCCTCATTTTTTCCAGATGTTTTACCTAATAAATCAAGGAGTCTCATCAGAGGATTGGGATTCAAAAGCTGTTACCATGACTTCAAAGGCACAGGCTGGAGTGGAAAGAAGTGGTGCAGACATTTTATACCACTCTGTATGCACTCATCATGAAAATACACTCTGCTCCCAGGATTTTTTTCCTGTGGATACCAGAACTCCAACCATGATTAAATAAAATGGTGCTGTGCTCCTTCAGCCAACCTTTGCTGAAAGGAATGGAGCTGCAGGAACCTCGGGCTGTGGGGCTGGCAGGAACCAGGCAGGGGCTGGTCCTGAGAGGGGCTGAGCTCTGCCAGCCCCTGTCCAAAATCCAGGACCATTCACTCAGGGCTCAACTTATTCCATCTTTTTAGATCAATATTCAACTGCATATTTTCTCCCAGTGCTGGTTTAAGCAATTCCCACATAAAGGAATCAGATGTTCATCTTCTTCAGATGTTGGGAGAGAAAAAGATAAAAAGAGTTACATGGCTGTAGAATGTGATTGTGACTATTCAGACCAGTTTGTTCCTTGATCAAGAATGTAACTTTTTTTTTTTTTTTTTAATGTAGTGAAGGCTTTTTACAGTGTCTACATGGTGTCATTTTCTTTTGCTGTTCCATTTCTAAAGATAAATGTGTTTGGAGAAGCTGTTACGTCTTTCTATCACTCCATAGCACAGAGTGCTGCAGGAGAACAGAATGAAGAAAGGAAAGCTGATCCTGTGGTGGGGGAGCAGCAGGCCCACAGGGCTGCCTTTTGGTTCCCCACTTTCCCAGAGCACTGCCCTGGCATCAGAGATGCCTGAGCTCCTCACCCTCTGCCTTGTCTTCCCTTGGATCCTGTTGGGTTTGGAATCACAGAACGGGTTGGGAGGGACCTCAAAGCTCATCCAGTTCCAACCCCTGCCAGGGACAGGGACACCTTCCAGTGTCCCAGATTGCTCCAAGCCCCATCCAACCTGGCCTTGGACACTTCAGGGATGGGCAGGCCCAGCTTTGTCTCCCCTTCCTGCTGGGTGCTGCAGGGCTGAGGGCAGGGTGCCAGGCAGGGACAGGCTGCAGGGGGCAGGAGGCACAGGGTGTCCTGCTTGTGGGCAGCCCCCCCAGCATGCACTGAGGTGCCCAGGTCGAGTGTTCGGTTTCAGGAGAGTTTTTGGGCTTCCTCCTTCACATGGCTGAAGCACAGCCATGGAGAGGGAGGCTCTCACAACCTCCTGGGGGTACCTGCAGCAGGTGATGGGAGCAGAGACCTTGGCTTGTGCTGCCTCAGGATTCTGGGATGTAGATAAGTTGTCACTTAACAACAGTGGGAACTGTAGCACTTGGAGTTCTGGGAAAATCCTGTGCACCCCCAGTAGGCACTATAGTTATGTAAAACACACTTAGGACATGAATTCACTCCAGGAGACTCTGTTTTGTGTTTTATGTGTCCCAGGCAGTGGGGAGCAAGAGGGCATTTGGTTCTGCAAGATGTTTAAGCAGATCTGAAAGCCTCCCCATGGAAGTTCAGGAATAGGTGATATCCCACTGGAGCCAGGTGGAAGGGAGCACCAGGTGTAGACCTCCTGTGTTCTAATGGTATGTTCAGACTGAAAAATAGCCTCATCTAAATACTAATATTCAAATAACAGTCACCACAAATCCATTTCTTCCTGCCACAGACTTCAGAAAAATTGCTGCTTGTCTTCCCTCCCCCACGAGGCTGAATCCCAGCACCCCAGATTGTCGTGACTGCCTGGGATTGGTGACATCTCCAGTGAAATGTGTTGGAGCATCAAAACAGAGTGGGAGAAGCACAGCCTGGCTCTGGGAGCCAAAAATAGGTACTATCACTTCTGAGCTGAAGCCTCCCTTCTCCTTCCCCACCCAGCCCTGCCTCTCTGGCACGTGCAGCACATAATCATGGTGTTCCCATCAGACCAAAGGAAAACCACATTCCTAAAGCAAGCAGGGCATTAAGTGGTGGCCATGCTTTGGAGGCAGAGAACATTAGGACATGGATTCTAAATTAGGGAACATCAGTGGTGATGGTTTGCAGATTTTTTGTGGGGAATGGGTGTAGAAAGGAGCACGGCTCATCTCCTGCAGTGCCATGTGGAAAAGCATCAGAGGTACACACACCATAAAATGGGAAGCTTGAATTCCCTTCATTGCACAGTTGCTCAAATCCTTGTAATTGAATGAGTGAGTGATGAATGTAGCACGCTGGATTTCTCCCTGAATCCTTTCTCTCCTTTATTCTGTGACTGTGAATCTCAGTCATGCTTTCACCTTTTTTTTTTAAGTCTGCCCACTGGAGTATTTGTCCACTTCTGCCAAACCCCAAAAGCTCCATTTCATTTAAAAAAAGAGATAATTTGGGAAGGGTGAAGTTTGATTCACAAAGATAATGCTCTTTGAAGGTGTCTGCTCCTTTGGCAGTGACTGATTCAAAGGAGTTCCATTTCAGAATGTCTGTTCTGCTGCTCCCAAGGCCACGCAGAGGAGGAGGGATTGTGTGAGGCCGTATAAATCAGGGGCTGGTACAGGGATGTCAAACACAACTGCACCACGGGGTGCTAATGGTGAGCAGGTGAGGAGTCAGAGCAAGTCAGAACCAAAGAAGAAAAGCCACAAAGCTCCTGTGTCTGGTTCTCGATGCTTCCCAAAAGTGCAGTGTCTGCACACTCCTGCTCTGTCCTGGGAAAAGCGCAGGCTGCTCCTCTGATCCGTATCACATTTTCAAAGTGCTCCAGTAATTGGATGAGTAGGTTTGGTGGGAACATCTTTGGTTCTCAATTCTCCCATCAGGAAAGATCTAAATGAAGCTATGTGAGCACACCTCCAGCTCAGGCTGTTTTCCCACGTCAGTCCACTGGATTTGCGCTCACCTGCGGCTGTGGTGACCGGACCACTGGACATACAGCAAGGGCCTGTTGGATTAAACTTCCACTGGAGTGGAGGAAGAAAACTCACAATCTTTGTGCATGCAAACAGGAGTCTCCTCCTTCCCAGCAGCAGTTAAATCCCAAAGCTCTGACTCCAGTGAGTTCCTGAGTGCTAGAGTAAGAAGTGATTTGGGATCTTGGTGTGCAGCTTTTGGAGAAGGGACCAGTGCTCATGCTTTCTCCCTTCCTCAATCCCATGAGAATTCCAGGTTTCCAGAGGTTCCAGCTGGCTCTTTCCATGCAGACTCAAGGCTGTGTGATGGTCCCTGAGGTTTGTGGGCACAGAGCACGGGGGATGTCACAGGGGAACAGTTTTCTCTCCCACAATGATGGTGGGACAGCCTCCAAACACCTGTTAGTCCAGGAGAGAAGCTGAGCTCGAACCAAAAAGAAGCTGTTAGAGCTTTAAAACAGGCCATGAGACTGCCTTGGTACAGAAGGAATTGAGGCTGGTGGAAGGTTTCAGGGAATGGCTGCAGGTTGTGAGCCAGGATCGTGGATGACCACGAGTCCGTTGGACAGGCTGTGCCTGTGCATGTCCCTGCGAGCACATTCCACCGTGGTTTCTGCACCAGTTTTTGTTATTTCTCAATATTCCCACTAATATTTCATGTATTTATCTTGGCTGTGGGTAATTTCAGAGTGAAAGTGCTGAGTCTCATGTCCTTCTGGGACATTGGCTTGGGACAACCCAAAAGTTTTGTGTGGGCCTGCAAAAAATGTTCTGCCCACTGCTCTCCAAATCCCAAGAACATTCCTGTTTTCTCTGCATATCCTTATGCACAGCACTGATAGAAAGATTACATTTGTGTAGAGGAATAACCCAAAAATTACAAATATTATTTATTTTGCAGGACTTCTGGGTCACTAGAATGATGGGACAGGAAAGACCGAGGTGCAGCTGGATAACTCCAGATCCCTCCCAGTGGGGTTTGTGTCTCCTTTCCAAATCAGACTGGTATTTCTCCCTAAAACACTTGGATCTAAATGGCCTCAGTCTGGTGGTGCAGGGCAGGGGCTGCTTCTGCTGGGCTGGCCATGTGTCCCATGGTTGGAGCAGCCCTGTCCCCAAAGCAAGCTCATGTCTCTTTACATGTTCTTGAAAAGGCCAAATGATCCCAGGTCCCCTGTCCAGGAAGTATCCCATGTTCAAGGCCAGCCTTGGAACTCCTCCTAAAGCTCCTTTGAGAGCCCTTGCTCTGCACCTCTTGGGAACAAGGAGGATTCCCATGACTTTTCAACATCTCCTCCCCAGGGGCTGGTGTGTTAACTCTGAGTGACATCATCACCTCCTTGCAGTTTGGGGCACCAGAGGGTCCCAAACCACACTGCAAACAGGGCAGGGGACATGAATGGAGCTGAGCAATTGGGAGTTCAACAGTCTCAGTTATTTAGGGAATAGCAGCCAGAGCAGTAAAGACAGAGAGGAATCACTTCAGGGTGCTCAAAGTGGGATGGGGAGAGCAAAACTACACCCAGCTATGTCTGTAAGTCAGGACTAAACTATCTCTAATTGCAGCCAGGTGAAACACTCGAGTAGACAGTCTGCAAGTGCTTTACAAAAAGTGGAAAGCAAAAGCTTTTTGTTCAAGCATTAATCTTGATGCCTCACTGGGGTCAGCTGGGAGTGCAAGGAGAGAATTCAGCACAGTCAGCACCGGGCTGTAAAGATCTATGTCCAGCTTTGCATTTCATTCTGTTTATCTGGGCTATTAATTAGCTCCTTTCAGTTTCCCTGGGAAGATCTGTGTGTTAGGGCTCTTGAACACTCATAAAGATCCGTCATTGATTGCTTGGGCAGCTAAATTGGGTCGACACTTCACCACTCAGAGGTGTCTTAACTTTGCATCCTTTTCTGCTGGGCAGGAATACTGGGAATGACCTCAGCCTTCTCAGAACCCACTTGTACACATTGCTTCCCTAATTTCATGCTTAGGTATGGCATTTCCATTACAAAGGAGTTGTGTTGGTGAGCTCTGCTGGTCTGGATCTTTCAATAGCTGATCAGAGGTTCTGGTCATGTGCTTGTGCTCTTTTCCCTCAGAACAAAACATCCTCTACACAGATCCTGGACTATCAAAGCCCCCGAAACAGTTCAAGTGCCAAACACAACCCCAACAGCAGCCTGAGAAATGATGTCTCCCAGTGGGGCTGTTGAATATGCACAAACGTATGGTCTGTTTTCCAACGTGCCTGTCAGAGCCCTGCTGCTGCCTCCAGCAGAGAAAAATATTTGTCATAGGCCATTTCCCCCCAAACTTTACTGCTTGCAGGAAATAGAGAATGTTCTTTTCCAACATATTTATTTGTATTTGACTGTAATCACAAAGGGTTGTGTTTTCCCCCTTTCTCTGGTGACCCAGCAGGGTCCACTGCTGTCAGTTCTGTCATTATCTCTCACAGAGCTGTAAGCCTTTTCACCCTTTCCTCTGGTGTCAGCTGCACTCCAGGTAAAAATTCCATATAGGAGATGAGCTTTAAGGTGGGTGTTTTCCTTTCAGATTTACTGAGCATCCTGTGCAGGTTTTCCTGTTTTTTAAAATCCCCATTCTCTTGTTCAGGTACCTGGGGAAGTTGCTCTGATGTGAACAAGGCTTTCCAACACAACTGTAAATGCTGCTAATTTTTCCCACCATCTTTTTTGCTGTGTTTCCCCATGCATTGAACAAGGGAGCTCTTTGGTCAGAGGGAGAATCCCTGCTGTGGGAGCTGATTTAGAGCAGTGTCACTGCACAATCCCCAAAGTCTGCATGTAGCTTTTTGTTGGGGTTAATTAAGTTCATAGAAGTTTGTAAGTTGGTGTACAACTTGAATATCTTTCTATTGATATCTATAGATCTTGAATATCTTTATGAATAATCTTGATCTTTATTTATCTTTGAGGTTTGGACCCTCCTGTGCAGTGTCACCCCACCCACCCTGGGACCAGGAACTCCAAACAGGGATTTTGTCCACGTTCCAGGCTGTGTTGGCATTCTCACATTCTTGATCACAGAATCCCAGAAGTGTTTAGGTTAGAAGGGACCTTAAAGACCACCTTGTTCCACCTCCTGCCACATGCAGGAACACCTTCCCCTAGCTGTCCAACCTGGCCTTGGACACTTCCAGGGATGGGGCAGCCACAGCTGCTCTGAGCAACCCCTGCCAGGGCCTCAGCACCAAACACAGCCAAGAATTTCTTCCCAATATCCCATCTAAACCTACCCTTCTTCTGGTGTCAGTTTTAGGTGAAGTGCAAGATATCTTACCTAAGTCACTTCTGATGGGACAGGCATCATTCACTTGTCTCAACTGAGAATTAGTGAAACCTTTCATGTGTCAGAGCCACCTGTAACCAGAAACAAGACCAAGTTCTTCCTCTCCCTGGTGTGGAAACTGCTCACAGCAAGCTCACTGCTCTTGTGTCTGAGCTCCCACTGCTCCCTTCCCTCAGCAGGTGCCTCTTCAGGAGCCTTCTGGAGGAACCACACCCCAGGCACTGCTGCATTTGCCTGAAACTGGATGCAGAACCTAAAAAAAAAAAAAAAAAAAAGACAGAATAAGAGAATAAGAGAACAGGAGTGGTTTTGAGGTTTCCTTCCTGATGTCTTTCACTGCTATTTTTACAGCTTTCTTTTTAAGCTGAGCATAATTCATGAACTCTGCTCTTCAGGAAAAAAACAAGACACGTTAACAGCAGTAGTAGCAATAAACACCAAAACAAATGTCAGTCACACTATTCCTTGTGGTCCCCTGTGCTGCCTTCTCCAAAGGCAGTGGTTCCCAGAATGTCCTGGCAGCCTCAGGAGTGGTGGATACTGTGATGACACCCCAGAAGGAGCAGCTGAGTGCTACTGATTGCTGGAGGTCAGCAGGAAAACGCTGGACTCTGCTCTGAAACACAAACCCAACAGACCATGGACTGAGCAGCAGCATGGAGGAGGGGTGAGAGGCAGATTGCAGCCCTTTGGGACTGGGAAAACAGGAGATTTGTGAGAAAGCTTTTCTCCCTCTGTCAAATCTCTGTTATTTGTTACCTGCCTCAGAGGGCTCAGGGCTGAAAAATACCATTGCTTTGCTTGGTGGAATCTAAATGTCCACATGATACAGACATAAACTTCAATTTCTGCTCAGCCCTCACCAAAGGTTTTTGGTCACGGAAGGAGTCTTTTTGAGAAATTGATTTTTGTTGACTACCTACACTTCTGTGCTTTCAGAAACGAAGGACGCTTCTGATAACAACTTCTGATAGCCTGAACATCTTTCTTGACCAATTCCCCACTTTTAGCAATATAAGTTTGTTCCAAGCATCTGAATTCTCTCCAGTTTTTGGCAGTGATGCTTTTTACCTGAATTCCTCTGCTTGTGCACAAAATGTCCATTGCCTGTATAGCATAAGAGCATTTTCCTCCCAGATTCCCCTGCCAGCATGTGCTTTCCACTATGGGAGGAGGAAATGCATTTCAACTTTTGGTCCTTCTAAGAGCATCCCTTAGTGCAGAGGGAAGCAGGTGGAGCAACAGCCTGGGCAACATTTACTCTGTGGTGGTTTCTGGTCCCAGGGAACCTGGATCAGCACCTTCACCTCTTCTTGGGCTGGTGGTGTTCAAACCCCACCAATCCCTGCTGGAGTCAACTCCCCACCTTTCATTTCCTGCTGCTCCCTCTGCCTCATTCAGTGTCTCTGAAGGCCCTAGTGTCTCACTTGGACACAGAGTCACCTTGTGACCTCTCAGACACATTTCATATTTCCCAGGATCAATAACTTCCGCTGCAGTTCCAGGAATAGCGGGCAGTCGATGAGTCCCGTCAGGTTCCGTTAGGAGGAACAGCAGAGCAGCGTAAGGATGACATTTCTTAGGGAACTGCTACCCAGGCATATTTGTTGTTTCAAGTCTGACTTCAGGGCTCAGCTGGGGCCTGCAGCCTGTAGCACTCATGTAATTTTATTTTAAACCTGCCACTCAGGTGCTGAGGGAATAAGACCAGTGGTAGAAGTCCTGTGTGACAGCAGACCCAGGAATCCTGACATGCCAAGTGCCCAGACCTGTCAGGGAGATCTGAGGGCTCATGGCTCCATCACCCATGTTCCACATCCCATCAGAGCCCCTGGTTTGCTCTCCTGGCTTTGATCACCAGTCTCCTGGGACAAGCATGGAAAGGTGGGAGAAAGGTGGTGGTTTTGCAGAAGTGTTGCCCTCAAGGGATGTTTAAACAACAACAAAAAAAGTGAAATGAATGTCTGTGAGAAGTGTCAGACTGGAGCTTGAGGAGTAAGACTCTTTACCTCTCTGAAGGCTGCCCACCTTTTCCCTGCCAGAGCTCTCAGTACAGCACCATTCCTTGGCACAAAGTGTGTTCTTTGCTTTTTAAACTGTCCTCATGTCCCCATATTGCTCAGCCCTGCAGCTGAGAAAGAGTCAGACTGTGCTGATGGGGTAAGAGGTTGCATTGGTAACACTAGGAAGGAACGTTGGCTAATTCACCCTGGTTTTAGAGATGCTTAAGAATTGCAAGGAGTTAGAATGACTATAAAATAAATGTATGCAGAATGAGTCAATAACTCTCCTTCTAAACAGGAACTGCTGGGAACAGAAGCTTGTTTCTCTCCTTAGCAAATCAGGGCTGCACCCTGCTATTGCTCTCTGGGAAGAGACCTCTGGGCCCTCCTCTGACAGCAACATCTCCAAGGCCTTGACCAGACTTTTGCAGCATTCCCAGGTGCTGCAGCACAACCTTTCCTGGCAGGAAGGTGATTTGTGAAGCACCATGATCCTGAGGCAAAAGAAATCCCCCAGGGCTCCAGGCATCTTTCTGTGGCATGCTGTGAGCTTGGGGAATGGAAGCCCTTTGTAAACCAGGTCTTGTTCTGAAAAGTTTAATTATACAACTGTTCAAGTTTGTCCCTTTGTCAGACAACGTGGTAAAAATGAAGAAATCCAATATTTCCTCCATGCAAAATCCATTATATTTATAGGAAATTCCTTCATAGCATTTGAAAGGGTGATGAGGTTTGTCTGAGCATTCCATTTGGAGCAAGCAAAGCCAAAACTATGACTTTGAAGGGCTGTCTGAGAGTGCATGAACAAGATTATTACAGCAAACAGGACTCTGTCCCTGTCCCAACCTATGGTCCAATGTCTTTATTCCTTCCTGTTTCTGTGGTTCATTGTCCCTGTCTTCACTACCTCATAGCAATGACTGGTTTTGAATTGTTGAATTAGTAGACTGAGGTAATTTGCTCACATTTACTCTTCCATCACAAGATTCTAATAGCACTCTGTGCCTCCAGCTCCTGCCAGTTAAAGCAGAGGGACACTTCAGCCACGATGTCCAAGCAATGACTCCTGGAATCATTGTTTCTGTATATTCAGTTTTAAACACCTCAAATCACAGTCTGAGATACAGACCAAAAGGAAGGACACTTGTGGGAGTTGTAGGTGTTGACACAACAGTCAAGTCTACTTGGTGACAAGTTTTATGTGTGGACTTGCTCATCTAACTCTGGCTGATCTGTTTGTTTCTCTCACAGATAATGAGGACTTTTCTTTCCATTTCTAGGAGTCCCCCAACACATCTGATTGCAGCTGGATGACCCAACATCTCAGCTGACCCTTTCAGGTATCACACAGAAAGGGCCAGGCTGTGCTGCTGTTGGTTCCTGCCACGGGCAGAGGTGAGGTTTGTGAGGGATCCCTGGGAATGATGGGCTGTGTTTTCCAGGCATCCTCTGCTGTTGGTCTAAGGTTACTTCTTTGATTTCCCAAGCGCAGAGGCAAATGACCATTTCTGTGTGCTAAGTATCAATTCTTTCCCTTTTGTTCTTATCCTTTCTCCTCTCCACAGTTTTCCTCTCACTTTGAATTCTCTCAGACTGCTGCAGTCTCTCTTCCCCTGGCACAGGAGAAGATGTGATGGTGTTTACAGAGCAGAAGCACTGGGACTCGGGAGATGTGAAAGGTGGCCCTGCTGGCTCTACCTCCAACAGCTCTCCATGGTTCTGACTTCCTGTCAGGATAACCTGGACTAAAACCCCTCTGCCTTTTCCTGTGTGATCCTATGGTGTCTAATACAACCTCAGGTAAGACCTTTAGGCACTCCCATTAGATGAATGAGAACAAGATTGTTGGTGTCAGTAATTAACATTCTTGTGGGATTGTTGGAAAAGCTTTGGGATAAACACCACCTGGAATCCTTGCCTGGCTTATGTGGTTTTTAAGATGCAGAGGAGACTGATCCTGTTTGCACGAGAGGGCATGGAGCATCTCTCTCCTCTCTTACTGGATGTGCAGAGTCTTTCAGTCCAAAGATGAGTTGTTGTAGCTCAGAGAGAAGTGGGACACTGGAAAAGTGAGGGTACGGACAGTGGGGAAGCAGAATGGAGTGGTCAGCGTGTCCCCAGTAATGATCTCATCTGAGAACAAGGACTAATGACAACCACCAAAACAGGAAAATGCAGTCACTGTGAGCACCTGTGGCACGGTGTCATGCCATGACAGGCTTCCAGAGAGGAAATCTCACACTACTGACATGGATGACAAAAATCCCATTGACTGCAGTAACATCAGCTTTCCCCTTGGGGGTTACCTTCATTTCTCTCCTTCTGGATGCCCAGAGACCCATATCCCACTTCATTATGCACTTCTGATAACAAATGCATTACCCTTTTCTTTTAAATTGCAGACTGGATTCCAGTAAACCCTGCCTTTTGGATTCTAGGTTCCCTCCATCTACCTCTGAAAACCCTAAATAAACAAACACTGGATTAGACCTCAGCAGCTCCCTTGCTCAGCAAGGGAAGCCTTTAAAAGCATTTTACACCAACTGCCCTGTTTGTGTTTCAGACTCTGTCAGCCTGGCACTCAAGGAGCTCCACCTTCCTCTCAGCCTTCCCAGAGAACTCACCTCAGTGATTGGAAGGTCTGCCTCCATTTATGACCCTCCCTGATTCCAGTGAGGAGCTGGAACTGCTGTTGACCTCAGGAATGACAGAAGTATATGCTGGGGTTGGAGGGTTTCTGGCATATGACCTGCTAACCTGGAATTTGCTCGGCAAAGTCCAGAGGATGACTTTTAACCTCAGAGCAGTTTGCAAAACCACATCTGTGACCAATAAATGTAAAAAAGAAATGAAAAAATAAATCTCGCTCCTATTGAAGGATGTAAGACAGCATACCTTGCTGGGCACTGGTGCTGGAATCAGGATGGAGATTGGGAATAATGGGACAGGCCACGTGCCAGGTGTTGTCCACGAATGGAGCCAATGCCTCACACAGGGGAGGCAGCACAGGTTAAACTGAAGGTATCTCATAGCTCTAAGTCTTAAACTTAACGAGCCACGTCTTTATTTGTGCTGCAGCCCCTTCTTATCCCAAATTGCCTTTACCAGCTGCCAGAGGATGCCTGGTAACGGCAAATTCTCGGGATAACAATAAATTGGTGTAACGATTGAGTGTCACCTCACATCCTGCTAAGCAATAGAGAAATCACGATGAGAAAAATAGGCACGAGCAGAGTGGCACTGAACAGTGCAATCCTAATTCCATCACCCTTCTTGTGGGCCACAGATAACCCAGAGCAATTTACAGCCGCTCTGAAGCGGCTCCAAGTCTCAGCAGGAGTCGGGAAAGCTCAGTGCAGCCTCGGGACTGAGGAGTCGCAAAGATCAGGGGAGTTGTTGTTCCATAACCTTGCCTCTGCACCAAAACTGGGGGGCTGGTTTGGAATGGGAAGCACTCCAAGCAAAACACAAAATTTTAATCACTGTAATGAAGGTCCTCCTCTGGCTCCCTCTCTGGAGAATAGTCTGTCTCTGATGATCGTGCACAGACTGCCAAAGAAGGTAAATTTTGGATTTAAATCTCTACGTCAGTGTGTGAATGACAGCGTTAAATCTTGGCTGTAAGGCTGAGATATCTCCAAGAGGAGAAAAACACTTTTTTCCACTTAAGTGGCTGAGGTAGAGGAGGTAAATATATTGTCTCCCACTATTAAAGGGCGAGGAAATCATTTATACATGTGTATAACACCTTTGCACCTAACAGTGGAGTTATTTTTTAAATTCAAGAGTCTAAAAGTTTAGAAATACCAACATTAAGGTGGCCTATGCAACTGCAATTTGTCCCTTCCATGCATTTGCATTATGATACAGTATTTAATTCTAATTAGATCACACGCTGTTCTTTCAACAGGTTCCTGGCCTCACTCACTGTACAGAATAGACTGTGCTCACTAAGTAATAATTTTATTTTGTCCTCGCTGTTCACTGTGTGACTCGTGCTTTATTTACAGCAGACTATTCAAATATTGTTCTGAAGACAGATTTATTCATTTCCTCCCGAGCTTTTCCATGGGACTCATCACTATGGTATCCAAGTGCTTCACAAACTCTAATTCATTTTCTCAACACTGTAGCGAGAACTGGTGTTGCCCTTATTTTACAGACGAGGAACTCGGGTGTACAGACAGAATAGTAAAAAATATCTTTTCATTTCAGAGATCCAATTAGAAATACTCAATGGCCTGATTTTGTCAGAAAATAGAACATGGCCAGGCATCTAATTGAGTCAGAAGTTGTATAAATTCTCAGTTATTGCAGATTTATCTGCAAGAGTTCTTCATTTCTGCGAGTCAGGCTTCAAAATGTCAGCCCAGGCACCTGGGCAGTGCTGACTGCACAATTAGTGCAGCGCTGGGCAGGTCTGTTTAGGGACTGTGTTTTGCATCCCACAGACTCCAGAGGCTAAAAATCCTTTCTGGAAGCAGTAGTCACCTGCCCCACCCATAGCGCTGTGCTTGCTTGCCCAGCAGTTCCTCACAAGGTGCATAAAATTCCTACATCTGATTTTTCCAGTAAATGAGATGGAAGTTGTTGAGGTGCTTGCCTGGGTTCCCTGACCTTGGTTCAGTGTCTGAGCCTGGCATATCCTTCTGCACTGGTTGCCTTTATCGTGGTGTTTGATAACTGGGGAGTGTGTTACTGTGCAGCCTGAGTTCTGTTGCTTTATTGAATATGTACTTCTTTCCCAAGTAGAGATAACCCCAGTAATGTAATCCTGAGCTGACATCGATGCAGGCCATCAGCAATGTGGAAATTCCCCTCTGTGAGGGATGCCATGGTTGGCACAAGCTCCAGCACTCCAAGGGGGGTGAGGTACACTCTCAGTGTATTTCAGGTTCTGCTGACTGCTTTCCAGGTGGTCTTCATTCCCATTCCCAAATCCTCACCTTTCTGCTCTGCCTCCCTCCCCCAGTTTCTGTCATTCCCATTACTACATCACTGTCCCTAGTGAATTCCCTCTTCCCACGGGCCCTGTGGCATCCCACACCCAGCCTTGGGGTCCTCCTCCCTTGCCCCACTCCAGCTCTTCCATCTGATCCCCTTTGCCCAGCAAGCTCTCCCTCAAACCTTGACCAGAGCACAGGGACAGGTCCCAGTCCTGCCAGGCTGCATGTCCTCCTCCCAGCAACTTCTCCCATTTCCACTCTGGTTTAAAGTCTTTTCCCAGCAGCCTGGCTTCCAGACTCTTTCTTATGAGCTTTGCTTTATCCCTCCCTCCAGGCAGACCTGTTTTTCCTTCTGGCTCCTCATTCCCTTTCCCCACCCTGGAGAACCTGTCTCTCTCCACAGCCTCTGTGCCTGCCAACTTACCTGTCCCAGACCCAGTTCCTGTCCTCACTGTGTGTTTTTCAAGGAGCTTCCTGCTCTGTGTTTCCCAAGAAGACTGGAAGGACAGGTCTACCCTTCCTACCTGCAGACATGGCATGGTCCAGAGCAGCCAGGAACTGGAGCTGCAGGTCCAGCTCTGATCCCACAGCCCTGGGCTGTCATGACGATGGAGCTGCTGGGGAGTGGAAACGCCAGGAAGCCCCTGCCAGGAACCAGCAGGACTTTCAGGAGGGTTTTCATAGCGGGGTTTGAGGGAACACCTCTGACAAAGTGACCACTCTCATTTTCAGACTAGAAAGTCCCTGAGAGAAGGAACAGAAGGAGAAATGTTTATAATTTAACCCAAGGTATGAACTTCAGATGCCTAAATTTCAGCACAGTGGTTAGTCTGGCCCTATTAAACGCGACTGAGGGCAGGATTTTATGATGGGAATTGCTAACCAGCTTTAATAGGAGTTACACTACCAGTCCTGCCTTTTAATCACCGCTTCCATTTTCAGGATAAATTGCAGCTGGTTGCTGGTAATCCTTGTGGCATATCAGATAGCAGCGTGGCTCGGCAAGGGTAAGCTGGAGAAACCCAAACATCCTTCTGAGGAGGTAATTATTCCATTGTGAAAATGCCCCGGGATATTTTTAGTGGCCAAACCCCCTGTTTCCTGACAGAAACATAAAATAATGAAGCAAGCTTCACAAGGAGAGACGCCTCAGACACCTGTATTAGCTGGTGCTTTGCAGTCACGTCAGCGTTTAATTCGCTGTGTGCATCCCTGTATGGCAGAATCCACACCTGCGTGTGGGGCACTGCGCACTCTGCCAGCCTCTGCCTCGCACAAAACCCTCTCCATAAACAAATCTGCAAATCCCGCTGGATCAAGAAGAATTTCACGGGAATATAGAGCTGCCTGCAACAAGAGGGACACCCTTGCCACACACACCGAGATAAGCAAGGCAAACTTTCCTTAACAGGAGTCTCACAACCAGCATAAAAGCCTGGATTTTTGGAACAAATGATTTAAAATTGGTTTTAAAATGTTTTGCAACGTGTTTTGCAGGGGATGTACCCACGTTTCATGTCCTGTGGTGCCCCAGGGGTCTGGTTCTCTCCTGGTTACCTCCAGCCCTGGTCCCATGTAATTTATGTCCTGAAAGAGACGATTCAATTAGTCAATAATAAAATGAGCAAGGACACCGTGTGCATTGTAAAAATACAATTTAGTGGGAAACAAGCTGAGATGGGGAAAATATCAGGGTACACTCTATATGATTAATGAAGGGGGAATGCATATTTATAGCTTTTATTGTGTCCTTTTTAAGGAGCCTGGGTCTGGCAGTAGGGCTGGAGCAGGCTGGTAACGATGCGTCATTCCAGTGATTCGGATTTGAATGGCAAATGCTGTATAAAACTAATTACCCCCAGGAGGATGAAAATACATCGCATTTGCCTTTTCGGAGCATGTCTGGCCTTTTCTTCACGTTATTTATCTTTGAGAAGCGTGTTTACTGGGAGAGGCGACATCCCGAACAGAGCAGCAGAGTCGCGCCCCAAGAAAACAAGTTTCCACAAGTTATTTTTCTACATTTAGCTCGATTTCGGGTTTCTGGGCGGCTCTGGATTGCTGGTAACCAGCACCATGGCAGAGCAGGGCTCCCTCTTCCCACACCCTCCGGCTCGCCACATAGCGCGGATACCCGGATTGGTGCCGAACCGTCTGGTTTTCCATGTTTTTACGTGTGGAAAACGCTCAAGTCCCGCACTAATGCTGGGTTGGTCCAGGAGAGGGGGGAAAATATGGATTTACTGCCTTAAAACCCACGAACTTTACGCACCGAACGCGGCAGGGTGGGGGGGGGGCAGGGTGTCGCCCCTCAGGAGAGGGCGGCGGCCCCGCCCCCCCGCGCGCGCACGCGCAGGCGCGGTGGCGCGCGCGGGGGGGTGGGGGGCGGGCGCGCGCACACCTGGCGCGGGGGTCGGGGGCGGGAGGGGAGGAGCGCGCGCATGCGCGAGGCGGGGGCGGGCGGGAGGCGGCGCGCGCCCCGCGGGGTCCGTGTGAGGGAGGGACGGAGCGAGCGAGCGGCGGAGCCCGGCTCGCGATGGAGTGAGGGAGGGAGTGCGGCCGCTCCGCCCGCCCGCCGCTCTCCCTCCGCCGCCTCCGTGCAGCCCGCCCGGTAGGGAAGGAAGGCAGGAGGAGCCCCCCCGGGGGAGGGGCTGGCGCTGGGTGCAGCCCGGCTGCCGGGCGCGGGGAGTGGAGCGATGGCGGCGCGGAGAGCCCGGCGGCTCCTCGGCTCCCTGTGCATCGCCCTTCTCTTCGCGCAGCCCGCACCGACCGGCGCCGCGGCGCGGAGCGGCTCCCGGAGCCTCCTGACGGGTAAGAACGCGGCGAGACCCCGGAGGCGGCGGGCGCGGAGCTGTGCGGGGACGCGGAGGGGTCCCGGGAGCGGCGGGGCCCGGGGCGGCCCCGGCAGGGCGAGCGGTGCCGAGGGGTTGAGCCCGCTCCGCTCCCCCCGTGCGGGCACCAGCAGGGGCCACTGCGAGCCTCGGGGAGCGGCGGCGGTGCCTCCCCGCGAACAAGGGACACCTGGAGCCCCGTCTGCGGGGAATTGAATGCTTCACCCACCTGTGCTCCCGGCTCGCTGGTACCGGGGAGGGAGCCAGGCACACCTGAGGGGAATCAGGCTTGCAGCTTACTAATGAGGGGAGAAGGGCACACCTGAAGGGAATCAGGCTTTCAGCTCACCAGTGAGGGGAGAAGGGCACACCTGAAGGGAATCAGGCTTTCAGCTCACCAGTGAGGGGAGAAGGGCACACCTGAAGGAAATCAGGCTTTCAGCTCACCAATGAGGGGAGCCGGGCACACCTGAGCGGGATCGGGCTTGCAGCTCACCAGTGAGGGGAGCCGGGCACACCTGAGGGGGATCGGGCTTGCAGGTCACCAATGAGGGGAGAAGGGCACACCTGAGGGGAATCAGGCTTGCCAGTTACCCCTGAGGGGAGCCGGGCACGGGCGGGCTCTGCCCCGGCTCGGGAGGGCTGCTGGAGGCGGCACGGACTCGGTACCGGCAACCTGTGGAGAGAGAGGAACTTGCCTGGGAACTGCCGCAGTAGCCCAGAAATGAGCGGTCTGGCAGCGTTTCAGCCGCGGTCGTTCTCACACCTTTTACCATTGTTGTCTTTAATGGTCCATGATTGAATCCTGGTTCTTTATAGGCTAAGGAAAACGTAATCTTACCCAGGTGAGGCAGGAGAAGGCTCTCTCAAAATCCCTTGCATGAGACCATTAATACCACAGAAGCCTCCTTAGCTTTGCAGCGATGTTATCTGCTCGTTATGCCAAATGCTGGCTTTAAAAAGTAACTTCTTTATGTCCTTCTTGCCAGCAATAAGCTAGTAGGATGCTTGAAAGAAAATCTGGTCTTGAATGCTGAGTGCTGGGATTAAAAAAAAAAATACCCCCTGTTGGTTGATTGAATCCTGGTATGTTAAGAGAGAGTTCTGTGCAAGTGGAATATGGAAAAAACTGCTGGTCAAATGGGTGTTTTTTAGCAAGTTGTTAGCAATTTGGGAAAGTAAGAATGGTTAAATTCTAACATTAAATGGTGTAATTGTTCTGTTTCAAATCACATTAGGCAGGATCTTCCACGGTGGTTCTCATTTTGGACACCACTGATGGAACCATGTGAGCTGCCTCCTGTTGACAGGGAATATTTTTATTTATCCTCTTACACAGTATAAACTTTGCAGATTCCAGGTCTGATGTAGATTTTTTTTTTCTTTTGAAAAATATTGTGGTTTGACTCAAAAATCTGCGGAACATGTGTAACAGATAAGTTACTTTGTTGTGTGTAAAATCTTGCCACGTTGTGATTCTTTTCTGATATTCCTGCTCTCCTGACAGCTCAGTAGTCTTATGCTTGTGTTAGTAGCTCTTTGCTAGTTTAAAATAATCTTTTATGGCTTGAGGAAATCAAATTAGTAGGTTAAGTTCTGTCTGTTGGAGCCAAATATGTGTATTAAGTCTACAGAGGGGGGGTGATGTGCTGAAATGATGTGGAATAAAACCTTCATTGGAGCTGTTTATCAGAGGAATTTAGGAGTATCATTGTGGCAATCTTGGAAGTTCTGGTGAGCTCCTCCTCTCCCCTCTCTCTACTGTGGAAGGTGCCTTATGCTGTGTCCATGGATGTGTCCTGTGGGATCCCTGGGGAGGACCAGGAGCTGGGCTTTCCTGTCTGTGGGTGTTTGTACAGTTACTTAGAGAAAAGGGAGAAAGACTCTCTTAGTTCTTTGTCTCAATAAAGAGGATGTGTAGTGGATGAAGTTCATTTTAATTCACACTATTTCCCATCTAACTGCTAGTATTTTTTTTTAAATACAGGATGTTCCACATACTTTTAAATGGGCAGGTGCTCATAGGAGAGGGACTTGGGTACAGATGTTCCATGGCATGAAAGTTCTCCTGTTGGAGTTCAGATGTGAGGGGGGTAGTGCTGTCATCTGTTCCATGCTCTGGGTGAAGCTTGATCTCTTCAGGATGCTGGGAAGAGCCTCCTTAGGCTGATGCTGAGGGCTGGAGAGGCAGAGGAACACCAGGTTTGTAGGTCCAGGTGGAATTTTGACTGTGGGACTCACAGCTCTCCTTGTAAAGGCTGAAGTGCTGCTTGCTATGTTCAGATCAGGGGGTTTTAATGCAAAAAAAAAAAAAAACCCATGCTGGCATTTTGGTGTGGGTAAAGGTGCCATAAATGAGCAGAAGTTGCAGATTTGTAAGCCCATATTCTTTGCATGGAGTCATGTGTGTTGGAGGGACATTTGATCCTATTTATAAATAGCTCATCATGGCTCTCTGAAGAAGAAAAGAGTGCAGCTGAATTATTTTAGGAGAAAACTGTATAACTTCATTTATTTGTGTATCTGCAAACATTAATGTATTTTCCATTGTAGCTGGTTGCTCTGCAGATAAGGTGAGATGAGCTGCTGATTTTAGAATTGGGACAACATTTCACTTAGCTGAGGGAATAAAACAAATCAGGAAGGAGCATCAAATTAAGCTAAATCCTGCCTCCTATAACTGTTTGTAACTGAGTTGAGATAAGCATAAAGACTTGGATCTATACAGATTGCATTATTAGAAATAAAAATGAAGCTGGTGTCACCTAATTTTTAATAGGGAAGCTGTGATAGTCTGTATACACCATTAAGATTGCAAATGAGATAATTCAGAAGCAGGAAATTTGTTTTGTCTCTCCCTGGTATTCTTGAAGTCCTTGGAATCAATGTGTATTTTGTTTTTAGAGGGCAAACTGCTGGTTTGGGAAGTCCCAGTGGAGCAGAATTAGCAATTGGTGGGCCTGGAGCTGCAGGAGGAGCCCAGAACTGAAGGGGTCTGTGAGCAGCAAGCTGGGAAGTGCATCCAGGTGCTGCTGCCAGGGATGCTCCTCCTGGGGAGTAATGGAGGGTATGGAAGGCTAAGGATGGCAGCACAGATCAGCTGGGTCCCTAGAAACAGCAGGTTGTCATTTGTTTCTGTTTTGTGTGTGCTGCTTGATTATTTCTAATTATATCCCAAGTTAAAAATAGAGCAGAAATATTCAGGTCTCGGTTACGTCCCAAGTCAGTTAAGCACCGGTCTCCCTGCTTGATATTCCTGTTCCATATGGACAGGTTGCATATGGCTTTTGCACTGCATGTTTATTAGTCATCTAAGAAAATTACTTGACTGGCTTATGAAGCTTTCCTAATAAACTAACACTTCAGTTTCAAAGTTGTCAGGTGTGTACACACCTGTGCCTAATGTTCATCACAGTGAAAAGCAGCAAACAAAAAGTGTCATAAAAAAAAACTTGGCTTAGTTGTCTTGTGCTAACTTATCAGTGTAAGTAAGGAAGTTACATATGGTAGATATTTCCTTATACAAATAAGAGTATTTGGTTATTCCTGATGATAAAGAATTGGAATATTCTGCTGCTAAACTTTCTTGGGATTTTGGGTAATTCCCTGGGGTGTGTAACAACCACAAGCTGTTTGATTTGTGCAAAAAGAGAAGAGGTTTAATTTTAATGAAAAGTAATAAATTACTCTAAAGGAATTTTTTCTTTTTACTTCAGCACTAAACTTATCACTCCACTTGTTGCTTCTGAATGTTTTGGGATTGAGTGTATTAGCAGGAAAGAAATTACAGTTAAATCCATAAAGGTGCTGTTCAGACAGGACTGCTGACCTTGGGAACTCACTGGGGTCCAAATACATAAACTTAGGTATTTTTTAATGCCATCACTGATTCTCATTGCCAGTCTCTGAACTTTCCTGGTTCAGCTTTGGGTTTGCTGTTGTGATATGACCAAGAGTGAGTATGGCATTTTTGGGAAGGAATGTAGAGGTATTCAGTGATTTAACAATGTTTTATTTTCCTATTCCTCTGACATTCTAGTTTTCATAGTTTTCCAGTGAGAAATTTCGTTTTAAGTTGATTTAGAAAGAGTGAATTGTACAATGGAGATAGCTTTTTCCCCCTCAAAATGTGTTGTTCTGCATATGTTAACTGTGAATTTTCTTCACTGTGGAGCTGTTTGTGCAGCTGGCTTGGTGCTGGTTACTACTGAAGAAATTCAGATTTTCTGCATAGCCTGAATTTCTTCCTTTGTACATTTTCTATTGATCTTCTTTTCCTTAGTGCATTGCAGAGGTTTTGGCTTGTATGATGGACTGTTGTTGATGGTGTGGATTTTGATGATTCAGTTCTTTTGGGTCTCATCAAAGCATGGCAACTCGGTGATAATTTTTGGTATCCTCTAGTCATGCAGTTTTGTTTGGAGATCTTTTAAAAGTGGAAAAGCTGTTTTGTGATTAAATTACCCACTAGTTCATCTCTCTGCTCAAGGAAATTGTGCACTGCTGTCTGTTGTAGTTAGATCAGATTTTAATTGTTATGTATATGGGTGTGAATCTTACTGTGTCTTTATTATGTTTTGTTTTGTTATTATCTTAAAACCCCATGCTTTTGTACTTCTGCCTGCTGATCCCTTAAAATTTCACTTTGTCTCTCCTAGTGGGCACCTATGTACTTGATAATCCTTTGGGGTTTCAGTGCTTCATCAGTATAGCTCTGTTGGACTTTGCCATCTGTTTGTTTTTTTAACTTTCTTTTTTGGCTTAGAAATTCGTGTAACTTACAACAGGCTTTCATTCTAGTTCATATATATGGAGTCCAAATATATTTTACCTTTGTTTTTTTCTGATGCCTGTCTCGGATGTCTTGGAGCTGTCAGGTTTTGTGACACTGGGTCAGAGCATGTGTCAGTAGCCAGCACAGTTGTCAGCCGTTATTATTACGATACTGTGATGAATTTATCTTGTTTGATGTGTTTTTAACTCGTGACATGTGTCCAGTGTTGCTGCTGACCTCGGGGTGAGTAGCACAGAGCACGCTGTGTGCTGGGCATTCAGCAGGCTGAGGGCTGTACCCCCGTGTAGCCTTAGCTGCTGTTTCTTGCCTGGTGACATATTTGAGTTAGACTTCATATGGTTCTGAAGAGACATTGTGCTTATCTACAGCTTCCATTTATTTCATGTTCTGCATGGAGTTTCCAGCCATTTAATGAGTGCTTTTCTGGGCAAGTTTTGCTTTATTTTTGTGTACTTTACGATGGTATTTCAAGCCATGGTAAATCTCAGTTTGTCTTCATGTTTATGTGACCCGATGAATAGATACAGTGTCTTTCTATATTTTAGATTGTGTATTTATAACCCAGCCCTGCTCCCTACATTGTCTGGGAAGTAAAAGCTCCAGCTCTGATTGTGTTGGTTCCATTTCTTCCTTTCATCTTGCTTTTGGCAGAGCCACCTTTGTGTTACTGCCATCACTAACAGACTTGAGCACTTGGAGGCAGCTTCCAGGTTTTTTTCATTCCCTGGTTCTCAGTGTAATTGTCCCACAGCTTGCTTCCACTTGGACTGAGATGGAGTCAAGCTCTGTATAAGCTTCATCTTTCTTGGCTTTCCTCTGTAGTTAATGAGCCCGAACATCTCCTCTTAACACGGCTCTGTGGTTTGTGCATTGAAACCTTAGAATGTAACTGTAGTGAGGAAGGCAGAGCCACAAATAGAGGTGTTTGGATATTCCTTCTAAAAGTAGAACAGATTGCCAAAAGTCATTTAAGTCGTTAGACCTGTCATGACTTTTAAAATTGAGAAGTGGAGTCTAACTTGTCTTCAAAATTTTAAGAGAGGTCACATTGCTTTAAAAAAACAAACAGAAGAATCACAGAATCATTTAGGTTGGAAAGCCCTCCAAGATCGAGTCCAATCATTTCCCCAGCAATGCCCAGTCCACCACTAAACCCTGTCACCAAGTGCCACACCCACATGTCTTTTAAATAACTGAATAATTACTTGAAATTATGGCTGTTGTAGTGTTGTGCGTAGCAGAGAGGAAAGCTGGGTGTTAACAAGATGAAATATTTCCAAAAGTGATTTATAAAGCCAAATGTTCCTGTTTGAAAACAGGCAAGGAAGGAAGTCTAAAAAACTGGAAAGAAAGGAAAACTGCATCCAGACCCATTTTTTGCTGTGGTAGGACACCTCAGCAGTTTGTAGTACGCTCCAGTGCCATTGGGATTGGAATTTTTAGTGGTGGGCTGTCAGTGCTCACCTTGCAGAAAATCCAGGTATTTTGTTATCGATTTGTGAGTCTTCCATTAGAAATGTGCTTGGCCAGATAGGAAACACAGGCGAGATGAAGTCGTAGCCAAGTGTTAATCCTATTTTGGTGCTTAGTTTCAGCGTTTCAGCCTGGCAGTGCCACTGCAGTGAGGGGTACTGTGCCCTTCCCTTGGCTTTCCTGAGTGTCTGTGGAGGATGTAGGGAATTGGATCAGATCCCTGCTCTTCTGCCTGCATCAGTACTCGTGCTGGCAGAAGGGAGAGGGTGACAGGGGCACAGGGAATGCTGCCACTGCTTTTCTGGTGGGGTGGGGATTGGCATAGAATTGGAGTATGAAAAGCACTGTGAGCAAAATAACGTTGTGAGTCTCATGTCACCCTTTTAATCTTAATATTATGTATTACAGCATATAGAGTTCAGATCTATAGACTGAAACTTTCTCAGAAGGTGTGCATTATTTATAACAAATTCATTGAAAAACAAATGTTTCATAAAAGTTTGTTTTCAGATTGGTAACGAATTCTCAGTTCAGCTTTAATTACTGCTTTGGTTTTGTAACTTTTTTTCCCACACTGGAATTTCATTTGTTTGTCTGGTTCTGAAGTGGGAATAAAGCTACAGGTTTCATCTTAAAATACTTAGCCTTGAGGAAAAAAAAAATGCAAAACTGCCCAACAGGTTGTGGTTTCAGAGCAGGATGGAGGCCTGACAGCTCTGAATACACTCACTTGCAGGAGTCCAGAGGGAACCTCGATTAATGATGCTTGTTTTGTGTAGTGTATCATTTTTAAGAGCTGTACTGTAGCTTTTTGGGGCCTGGGCTTTCACAGTCATCTCTGTATCAATAATGAAATCCTGTAAGGACAGCTCTTCATGGAAACCTGGTTGGAAGCATAAGAAAAATTTAAGTGTTGTAGGGTGTGCCAATATGGTTGTGAAGGGAAATGGGAAGCACTCTTGACAGCCAAACCAGCCCCCAATTGAATGGCTCAGGATGACATTGCTCAGTTTTTCTCAGGGAAAAAGGAAGATTGAAATGGAATGCTGAGACTGTGCATGTCCTGGGAGGCTGGCAGGGGATGTACCTCAGGAGGTGGAAAACTGCTCCCTGCCTGCACTGGGCTCTGTTGTGCTGTTTTCTTGGTGGTTCTGCAGAGCAGATAAAGGACAAAGTTTTTTGATTGGTTTTGGTTACCCCTTTTTCCTGAAGGAGATGTTGGTAATGCAGAGGTAGAAATCGTGGGCGTGATTTCTCTGCCAGCCCCTGTAAGGGTGCAGTGCACTGTGCCTTGTTTATGGTGAAGGGACAGACAGTCCCAGGGATTCCAGGATTCCACCTGAAATCACAGCACTCTCTTCTCACTCATTTGCAACAGCAAATTTAATACATTTTTTGGGACGCTATTTTCATTAGCATTAAGAGCTCTTAGAGACTGCACCACAGATTTTGGGTGGGACAGCCCTCCTTCATCATTTTCCCAAGTTGCTTCCTTTTCTGGAATCTGACAAGGCTTGTCTTCTGTTTGAAGTGTAAAATAGCTTATTTATCCAAATCTTCACATGTTCTTGTTTGCTCATACCTACTTCTGGTCTTCAGAGCCTTAATTTTAGGTTCTATAGTTCTTCTGTTGCTATGGATTCTTTTTACTTATCTCCTTATTTGAAGTTATGGTAGGTTTTGAAAAATACCTGGATAGTATGAGATAAGAGATGGTTGAGATACCTGCAGTGATTTGGTAACCAGCTTGTGTTGTGGTTTTATGTAACTTTTTTGGAGATGTGGATGAAAGAAAACCCACACAAACCATAAGTGCAGAAAATGGAGTGTCCTGTTGGCACAACTGGAAAACCTTGGCAGTTCCACTGGGTGTAGGTTTGTGTTTTTCCCTTTTCAATGTGTTGTCTGTGAGTGCAGCTATAGGATTTCTTGTAGGTGATGTAAATATTGTAGGTCTACTCTAAACTGAGGGGCCAGAGTCTGCAAGGTGACACCACAGCATGTGAATAGAGGTTTTTGTATTTCACATCTAAGACTTTGGGAGAGCAAAATTGACTTCTGAATGTGGAAAGAGGAGAACCAGGCATCAGATGCACCCAGAGGAGGATCCAATACATTCCACATTCTAGGTAGTGCTAGTTAAAGGCTTTTCCTGGTTCAGCTCAGTTGGAGTCACTTGTGCTCATGGTAACAGCATGAACAGCCCCAAATCTGAAGCGTTGGTTTTCTAAAGTAATGTTTTCCAGTTGTTTTCTTTGCTGTTGTTGCCAGCTTTTCATTTCACTGCGGAGATCAGTCTAAATGGAAAAAGCCAGCATTCACAGGAGCTGGCAGTCTATCTGTGCTAGATCTGATCTCTGTGTGCAATCTGGTTTGTGCTGTTTGTTGTTCACTCTGGAACTTCCTGTGGAGGCACCACTGCTCAGGGCTCCGTAGCAGAGCTTGAGCCTGTGCTTTGGGGTTTCATCTTTGCTTTCGCATTCATCCTGGGCAGACTTTATGACTTTAGCATTTTCAAGTGTGTCCTTTACTGATTTACTAAAATAAGGACCTGTAAGAAGTAGGTTTTTGCCTTTGCTTTTATCTCATGTGGTCTTAAGCATTTTCTCCAAGTTTAGCCCATTCAAGACATTCTTGTTTCTTCAGAAGGCTTTGAAAGGTTATCAAGTGCTTGTTTCTGTTATTACAGATGAATATATGGAGCATATTGATTGCTTAAATCTCATTTAGCTCCTGTCATGTGAGTAACTTCATCATTCCTAACTTGTGTGCTGAAGGCCTCTTGGTTATTGTGTGTGAGCACCATGAGTGGAGGTGATGGTGTTCATTTAAAAAATAAGATAATAACTGGCCTTTGTAGGTTGTGCCTCACTGGTGGCACTGAGAGCCTTGTGGAACCATTACCAAGTGCAAAGCTGGGTTGACTGCCCCTCTTGACTGGGATTCCCTTGGGATGCAAAGCTGGATTGAATGAGTGAACTGAAAATCAAATCACCACACATTCAGTGACCCACCCATGTTACTGGCATCTGATTTCTTGTAACTTGAGCAGTCTTTCACTGTAGGAAGTGGATGGTAGGTTGAGTTGATGCATTATATCAGTAACCCAAAGATTGAAAATTTATTTGGGTGACTCTTGTCATACAACAAAACCTAGAAGTAGTTTTAAGTTACAAAGTTTTAAGTACCTTTCAGGTACTGGTGGGGTGGGGCCTTGTAGCCTGGGAACTGTCCTCGATGTTACTGCTGGTTTTCTTAAAACTTTCTCATAAGTGGTTTCAGAAACAGGACTTCATCATCTTTCAGGGCTATCCAGGGCTGCGGTGTGAGTAAGGAGCCATTACCCATCCTCTGCAAAGGAGCAGGAATATTTCTGTTTTTAGAAAGCTGTTAGAGATTTTTAGGCAGAGCTTTGGAGTTCTGCTAACAAGAACCCTGTTTGCTTTATCACATGGAAAATTCCTCTTCAGGCAGTTTTCCTGGAGATTGATAGGCAGGTGTTAGATGCTGACCAAACTGGGTATCACTGTAAAAGCAGAGCCACATTTAATTCATTCTTCAGCCTTTAATGATAATAACAGTTACATTTGTGCAGACTTACAGCAGTTGGAATCAGAAACATCCATGCTCCTGCTGTAATTGCTTCTGTACCCTTCCAAGGCTGTAACACAGCCTTCAGTGGTGGCTGTGCAGATGTAATTTCATTTTGAGGTGCCATTTCCTCAATGCTTTTAGAATAAAAAAATGTAATACTTGTTTCCAAGCCTTCTGATCTGCATGTGTAGGCAAAGATGGATTGAGGAATGGAGCTGGAATGGTCTCTGCAGGTGAGTTACTGCTCACTGTGAATGAGGTGGGGTAATTAAAGAGTGAGCTTGAATAGACCAGTAGGCAAAACCCAACTTTTAAACCCCCCAAACCGTTTAGTTTATGTAACTGTAACTGCCCTGCATTTTTGTATACAAATGAAGCACACACATGACTCAAAACCTGATTAAGATAGTATAAATATTTGACAAAAATAGCTCATAAATGCTATCTTTGAGCAGGCTTTTGATGCAGGAAAGGAGCAGCTGGACAAATTTGCATTTACAAATCATTTACCTTAGGAGAAAGCTCAAGTTCAGTGCCTTATCACAAAGGCATTGCACGTTAATTATTTATCATGTGCTTTGATGCCGGGTTCTTGCTTTAATAAACCGTTCTGGGGGAGGTGGCTGCTGCTCCTTTTAGCTCAGCTCCTCCCTCCCCTCCCCTCCGGGTAAACCCTGCAGTGCCTTTCCTCAGAGTTTGCCTTCCAAGTTGCTGCTAAGCTGGATTTCACAATTTTTGTTAAAATTAGAAACATTTCTGTGATACGTATTTTATTGCTCTGTCATCCCTGTGTCCAACTTTGTAATCTCTATAAAGATAAAACTGGACCTGATTTAATTCCTCTCTTTTACATTGTTTTTGCACTTTCAAACTTTTCTTTACAGAAAACGATCAATAAAAATGTTCATCGTGGAAGTGTGATTAGAACTGTCTGTGCCATCTGTACTTGGCTTAAAAGTAGAAATTTGGTGGTCTCAACACAGAAAATGTAAATTGTTGTGGTCAATAGGAGAGTCACTTCAAGCTTGTAAATTCTTGAGAAACTGTGCTGATAACTTGGAGATTGTTTTGAGCACGACTGTAACGCCGTGTGAGATCTTTCTGAAGTTGCTTCATGATTTTTTGAGTACAAAAATATTAATTTTTCTTAGACTGTACTTCTGGAATGTGGACATCTTGTGTCATCCACGAGTTTAACTTAAATAGCAATTGGGAAACTGTAATTCTTGTAGTTAAAATCCGTGTTGGAGTTTTAATCTATACAGAAATTCTCTGTATAGATCTGTTTTCTGGTGGCTCTTGTTTTCAAGCCTGGAAAAACCCTGTATTTCCCTTTGCCTCCCCCAGCTCAGTGTCTTTGGGAAGGTGTAGGAGATGGATAATGTACACACAGTCATGGGATTGTTTACGTTGGAAAAGTCCTTTGGATTGTTGAGTCCAGCTATTCCCCCAGCCCTGCCAAGGCCACCACCCACCGAGCCATGTCCCCAAGTGCCACATCCACACAGCTTCTAAATCCCTCCGAGGATGGGGACTCCCCCACTGCCTGTGCAGGGCCAGACAGCCCTTGAGTGGTTTTCCCTAATATCCA
This sequence comes from Fringilla coelebs, assembly GCF_963513975.1. Classification (NCBI taxonomy): domain Eukaryota; kingdom Metazoa; phylum Chordata; class Aves; order Passeriformes; family Fringillidae; genus Fringilla; species Fringilla coelebs. The sequence goes on along the minus strand of NC_140038.1, from coordinate 4,652,484 downwards.
ACCTCAGCCTCCCCTGGGGCAGCTGGAGGCTGTTTCCTGGTGTCTCTGTGGACACCCTCTCTGCCCTCCTGTCAGGGACTTGTAGGGGACAATAAGGTGTCCCCGAGCCTCCTTTTCTCGGGTTTTGTGTCTGGCTGTTCATCCGCGGGGCTCGGTGAGGGTGTTGGAGCTGTCGGGCTCCTGGGAGCTGCTGTGGGGAGGGGACAGTACTCTCCCTCCACCGCAGAATTGTTAAGGATCACGTGTATGCTCTTTCTAGCTGTCAGCAATTAGCTTTTCAAGTAAACATTGAAAGGATTTTTAAAGATGTGAAAAGGAGTATAATTAAGGAGACTGTTACTACCTTAATGTGGCCTGGAAGCCACCCTGGGATTGAATAATTTTATTTAAATATATTTGCTTGGCAAGGGAGGTGAATGCTGTAGTGAGGGCCTCCTTCTTCAGGACCGTTTTCTTTGTTAGCCTGGTGCTTGGAGCCTTTCTCAAGTGTTCTTCGTTGTAGAAAAAATGTTTTTCCTTTTTTTTTTTTTTATAAAGCACTTTAACCCTTGAACACTCTGTATGAAGTTGAATAAGAGAAGAAAAGAGTAGCTGGCTGTGCCTGTGCCCGGGCTGGAAATAGGAAGAGATGTTTTACTTTCTAATTTCGCTTGTTCTCGTGGTTTTTTTCCCTTAGTGTAAGTGCCAGAGCAGGAGTCTGTCCTCCTTAATGAACACTTCCAAACGCTGGCTGCATCCCGCAAGAATGTGAAAGTACCAGCGAATTTTTAGAGGTCTTAATTTGTCAGAGGCTCAAGCCGCAGCGTTAGCGCTGTAATTGAGGGTCATTCCCGGTACTGTGACCCCCCAAAGCCGTCGGTGCCTTTCGTGGGCTGGGGATGTTCGCGAGCCGCTCTCTTCCCGAGGGCCGCTCTAATCCCCTTGGGGATATTTTCATTGCCTGACAGAGCAGAGGAATGTCTGAGGCCGCCGCAGGGGGCTGGGGAGAGCCCTTGGCCGTCGGCGGAGCGGGCTGCAGCCGTGCCGGGAGCGGCTGCCCTGCCCTGGGCAGCGGCCGGAGCCCGGCACATGGTCCTGGCCGGCAGGAGGAGGAGGAGGAACCCACGGCCGCATCGCGCACTTGCGGCGCGGGTAGGGCTGGGGATGGATTTCTGCAGCTTGCTTTGCCTTTCTGGATCGCTGGGCACAAAGGACCACGATTACACCCTCACCTGCAGCCACTCTTGCCCTGCCCTGCCCTCTCACGCCAGCTCTGGCTGCTGGGAGTACCAAACCCGCAAGTTTTCAGTCTGATACTCAAACTACTGCTTCCAGCGTGGCTGTCAGAGACAAAGCTTTTCCCAATCCATTGTGGCAGCTTTTCTACGTGTTTATTGTTCTTAATGCACGCTTGCACTGGAATCGTTTGCAAGGGAAAAGCTGTTTTGGAGATCTATACAGAGAAATAAATCCTGATTCTTACACGTTGGGGGAGAAAACGTATACTGTGAGAGCTCAGTAGGTTTTGTTACCCCAAAGTGCAGAAAAGCCTCGAAGATGTAAATATGCTCTATTTCTATTTTAGTCAATACAATTGATTTCACACACGACTTGCACCAAAAAAGTAATTTTTTATATTTCTGAGGCTAAACAATTACAATATTATTCTGAAACATTGCAAAATGCTGTGTTGTGCACAAGCTACAAGGAAATGTAGCTGCTTGCACTTGATGTTGTTTATCCAACCCTTACTCAATGTTGTAGCTCTTTGATATAGCCTTTGCTTGAAGAGTGCTCTGAATTTTGCTGTTAGATGTTAATGATGCCAATATTAAGTCAATTCTTTCTGAGTACCTAATCAATATACAGAATTATTTTTTTATGTGCCAGAAATTGATTTTAACACTACTTTTCTCTCACTAGCTTTCCTGGGTTCTTGGGACATTATTATGAGAAACAGGTAGAAAAATGTCTTTTGCACAGGTATTAGTTTTGTGGCATGGTACAGATCTGACAAAGGAATTAAACTTATTAAATGTATAGTCATTGCAAGGATTTTTCATGTGGGCTAGGCAATCTAGTTTTTAATATATTAAAGCAGGAGTTTGTGGGAATATGGCACAGCGAACTGCCTGGTGTCTTGAAAGCTCCACAGAAAACTCTGTAATTATGTTCACTAACTTAGAAGAAAACAACCTGTGAATTTGACTCGACAGCTTCTGTCAGACACCAGTGTCACAAAAATATCTTTAGTCCTTGTTTTGGTACATTTGCTGGACTTCTGTTACCCATCCAGAAATCTCCAGGGCATCAAAACTTTGGGGTCCTTCTTTAAATGGCATTAGGGTAGAGATAGAGGGTACCGTGCATACACATTTGTGCTGCTAAATTTAGAATAAACCCTAACATTAACTCAGAGACTCAGATCAAACCAGTTTAGAAACCAGACTTGTCTGTTGCTGTGGGGTGGCCCAGATGAGCTCACCTGGTGGGGTGCAGCCTGTCTCCAGTCACTGTTCTTGGGGTTGCTATGCTGTTTGTGTTGCAGAAAACTGGAAATTAAAAAAAGATGTCAGTCTTTTCATAACCGTTCTCATATGGAAGGAAATCGACTTGGCTTGTTACTCTGACAAGTGGATTTTATTGTAATGTGTTGGTGCACTGTTGTTTTGTGCACATTATACCATTCTTATGCATATAGTCTGGTCACATAATAGTTTATTCATCACTAAAATTGTTCTGGAAAGTGCAGAGCTACCAGCAATTGTCACTTCCCTGAGTCTTTCTGAATGGCTTGAAATCACTCTGAACTCTTGAACTGTCTTTTCTTGTTCCTCTGAATATTAACCTTATCACTTGAGAAACGAGCACAGTTTGGGTGCAGAGAATACACAATGCTTCATCCTTTCAGTTCCTCAATTTTATTTTGCATGGAAATCAAAATACAAAATTCCAAAAGCCAAGTGTTCCCACGTGACTGCGGGGTGTAAGGTGACCTTCTTGGCTCTGGTCCCAGTCCAGGAATGTATCGTTTCTTTGAGTTAGACTTTGAAACAGGTATTACTTTACAATTTAATTGGCTGCATACATCTTGAAAAGGATATAAACCAGTGGGTTTTTCCACTATGGAGACATAAAGGCTTATTTCACAGGAGAGGAGGCATAAACAAGCTGGTACAAGGAGCCCTGTATGAACTGAGCTATACTGTATACTTCAGGGGGAAAAAAATAGTCAGAATTTTTTTTTGCCTTGTGGGTTTTGGCAGTGTAAAACAAAACAGTCAGTGTTCTCTTATAAAGCTGAAGAATTCTTTTATATCTTGAAAACATATTTAAAGACCCCCCCCCCGCCCCACATCTTTGTGGATCGCTGCAGATGTTGTTCAGCCTTAATTTTGCTGGAGGTTCTTCCTCAGTGTGGTCACTGCCGTGTTTGGTGTGTGCTGGTCACAATTTCAGAGCTGGGGCAGCAACCAGCTGCTTTGAAACCAAAGGCCACTACCAATTAGAGACAAAAAAAAAGAAATTCAGAACATTTTGAGCAGTAAAACCTTTGTTTTGGAGGTTTTTTCCCTTTTCTCTTTTTTTAATAACTGAAAGTGATCTAATTAGTGTCTGTAGCTAGATCTGAAAGGCTTTTGCTGACCTATATTCAGACCCCTTTCATCAGCTCCTGTGTGGGGAAGATCTCAGTAGCAGTTATTTAGCAGTAAGGAGCCAGACGTTGCAGGGAGGGTGGATAAGCCTCTTAGTTCTTTGAATCTTGTTTTGCTAGTTGTTTGTTCATTCCTGACTTCAATATTTGTGGCTTATCTGCAATTTTAATCTGACTTTACTGTTTTGACCCTTCTTTCTTTGTAATCTGTGGCTTTTAATGTCTAAAAGGTCCTAAATATTTGATCAAAATAAGACTTAATTCCCCTTCTGAAGGAATAAATCACTTTAAAAGTGGCAGAAAGAGAAACCATATGCAGGGAAAATGTAGTTTGAGGGGAGAGATGGAGCGTGCAAGCAGACCCAATCAATTACTGAGGCTTGGCACTAATGTTCCCTCTGCTCCCCACTCAGCCACTTGCAGGCTTCTGGTGCAACTTTGGGAGTTTCCATTAATCTGTTTAACATTGAGAGCTCTGGGCACAGAGCTTGGGCCTGGCTTTTTCTGTCCATCTCATTTTGTCCTGCCTGCCCCCATCCTGGGTGCTCCAGGTGCACTCTGTGTGCTTGTTCCTGCGGCAGCTGCAATGGGGTTTGCTGTGGGATTATTTGGAACACAGGACAGGGATCTATCTCAGCTCCTCTGTGGTTCAGGATTCCAAGAAGGATGTTGAGATAATGTGTGTCCTTCCTAATGCTGATTTAGCAGAGTGTTCCTGCTCTCCACGTTTCACCAAAGAGAATTTATTAAAGCTGATGATGAAACCACCACATCTGAGTTATTCAGACATGGGACTAGAGGATAATAATCTTTTTCCTCTGAACTCCTCAGGGTTGCAGCACTTGACATCTTCAGAGCTCCTTAACAAAGATGATAAGCAGCCTTCGTCCTGGGGCTGAATTAATCAAACTGATAAGTGCCCAAAAGAGATGCAGGTTTGGGTAACATCCATGGCAAAATAGCTCCTAGTTATTTGCTGGAAGAAAGGCTTTTAGTCATGAGGTTTTTCACTTGTGGATTTGGTTGCCAAGAAAAAGTTGGAAAAAAATTACTAGAAATTATCACTGTTCTCCCATTTTACAAAATGTCATTTTCAAGCAATTCCTGACCTATTAGCTCCTGGAAATTTTGTGTAATCTTATCTGAATATTTACAGGCCAAGTAGTTAAAATATTATTTAAACACAGGCTATCATTTATAGCTGATTTTTTTTGAAAATAAAAGCTAAATATTTAAAGTTGAGCTTGCTTTAAAGTCAACATTTATATTAATGCATAACTAAATATTCTGGCAGCACAAGCCTGACATTTAAAAGAAATTCATATGAGTAGGAAGGGGGAAGTCACTGGATAAGCACTGGCAGTTGAGTTTAAGTAGTAGCTGGATTCTGACAGACATCAGGCTTTATGCTACTGCCAGGAAAGTGCAGTGGATACTTCACTCAACCCTAAAATATTCATCAGGAACAGGAAAATCGGGGCAACTGTGTCTTCTGCTCCAGTCTGGGAGTGAAGAGGAGCGTGTGGGAAGTGCAGATCACAGCAGCTCGCCATCAAAGCTCCGCAGCTCCCAACCAGAGAGGCTTTTGTTCAACACATCTCACATCTGCACAACATGGCAAAACTGGGAGTCAGGAGCCTTTCATGTGTGCTGTTTAAAAAGACTCAAACAACACCCAAACAACTTCTCCCTGTGTTTACAGCATTCCAGTTAATTCCCCAGAAAAGCAGCTTGACACTGGTATTAAGTAATTTTATGTCATAAATATTTCTTTTGAATGTAATAACATGTGAAAAGTAGTACAGATGGGTTTTAAGCAGTCTGATGTATATAAAATATCTTTCTCGTTCCAAAGATTAAGGTTTGGTGCTGTGATTATGGGTTATCATCATGAAAATGATCAGCCTGGCCTCGAGGGGAGGAGCTTTGTAATAATAAAGTGATGATTTTTAGAACAATCAGAGGATGGGATGACCCAGTAAAACTGTTTTCTTGTTTTTTCAGAGTAACAGGATTAACAGATCGATCCAAATAGATCAATTCTTTAGTCTGACTAAGCATTGAAAGGCCACCACCTGTGAAATCCTTGCTTTGAAGTCCTGGTGATTTAATTGTTTTACTTTCAGGTGTAGCACTTCTGTGGAAAAGAAGTCAGATGGAATTTTAGTAACTAACTGATACATTACGAAAGGAGATCAGTTGCAGGTAAAATTGTGTCATGTCAAAACAAAACAAAAAGGGTGTGTTACATGTGCAGCCACATGGCTGTTCTGGACTTGAAGAAGAGGGAAAACCAGGGGCTTGGAGCATGAAGCATCAGGTTAAATGTGTTGTGAAGGAAATCCTTCTCCCCAAAATGACTAGGGCAATTTACTCAGTGTTACCTTTCCCCTTTCAGACTTGTTCCCCAGCCTGTTTTTCCATTTTTGATCAGGTGCCCTGCTGCTTTCAGACAAATCAGAAAAAGCCCAAGACTCTGGGCATTACCTGACCAGTTCATTTCTTTTCTCCTCTTTGGAGTGAGAGGTTTGGCCAAAAGAAAAACCCATTGTTAGGGAGCCAGGAATGGGTCTCTCTGTGCTGTAGGAACGTGCTTTTAGTATTCTTGGACAACTTACCTCTCAACAAGAATTGTTGGTGTTGGAGCTGCAAAGACTGAATCAGCTTCCTGAGGGGAAGCAATTGTAAAATATCCAGGAAGTTGTTGGGAAATGTGAACTTCTGCTCCTGCCTGCTTGCTCTGGAGTGCTCAGCTCTCAATAGCAGCAGCACTTAGCTCAGGAAAATGGAGCTGTTTGCAGTGGTAGAAAGCTTTCTTGTAGCCTGGCTGTCAGAAATGTGGCATCAGGCACTGTTACTCTTGCAAGGGTTTGACCATGCTGAGAAGAACAGCTCCTGGCAGATCTTTGAAGGAGGACTCTGCACTGCTGAGAGAAAGCAATCTCATTGTCATTATTTTTCTTGTTGGTCCAATTTCGGTTTTGAACACCAGGTTGTCAACTTCAGTGTACTTCTGTCTGGGAAAAACAGGCAAACCAGAGAAAACAGCCAAGGGAAGTACCGGGAGAGGCAGGTGTGAGAAGGGGCAGAAGTGAACGTTCTGTGTGTGACATCTGCTTTGACAGAGTCCCCCTGGTTTTCCTTCCCTGAGCTTCTCCTCATCTGCAAACAGCCTCACAGTGGGGGCCTGTATTGTGCTTTCTCCACTAACACTTCTTATCAGTGCCAGAGTGACATAAAGTGGTTTTTGTTGGTTTTTCCCCCCTCCCTGCCCTGTCTCACCTCCCAGCCAGCCCTGGTTGTGCTGCAGCCAGGTGGGAGTCCCTGTGCTGCTGCACTGCTGTTCCTGTGAGCTTTATCCTCACTACATCACGGGGATTTTAAAAGAGAGAAGTTTCCTTTTATGTGATTAAACACTCCTTTTTTTTTTTAAACTGATGTCTGTTAGGATAAAGAATATCTTAAGTGATGAAATGTGTTCTTTGGCTGCTGTAATGGGGATGAGTTCTTTTTTTTTTGTGTTATTAAAGTAAAGCAGGTCTGGCAGTATGTAAGTACATGGTCCTAGGATAGGGTAGCAACTGCTGCAAAAGTGTATAATCAGTCTGTCCTCCTGCCTTATGATTATGTAGATAAGGAATAACATTTTTGTATTTGAGTGTGAACATTTTCAAATCTGAGCAAGTCTGAGATTTTTCCTAAGTCTTGAGAACAGAAAATATTGTCTCTTGCATTTGAGAAAGTTTGTGAAGGGAACTGAAAGGCTTGAGAAGTTCTCAGGTTGAAAGAAAAACATTAGCATGAACTTTAAGATATATTTTGTGGCAGTGCTTTCACCATTTGACAGGCGAGAGTTAAGTTGTGTGAGCTGTCTGAGGTGGTTTCAGACTTGCTGTCCCTCAGGAAATGAGGGGCTTGACCCCATGTCAGCACTGCCCACCTTGTGCCCTTGTCCTGGGCACTGCTGCTGGGGAGCTGTGCAACTGTGGGCACAGTTTGAGTGCAGCTTTCAGTGTTCCTGTTCTTTGGCCTCTGTAAGGAAGGAGGAAAGGAATTAATAATTCTACAAGCCATGGAATGAATCCTTTTGAACATTTATAATTAACATTGAAATATTCTCTGGATATTTTCATGGTCTAAAAAGTGACTTTGTGGCCATTTTCATCTTGAGAGCATCAAATCCTTTCTTGATTTGATTCAGTTTTTATTCATTTATGGGAATTCTTTGAAATGATCTTTGTCAAATATGCTCAAGATTTGCAAATAGACTTGGAGTTTCTGCAAGTGGGGACTCTGTGTGCTCAAATATAACATAAATGTACATAATTAATGTACTTATGTACAAAATGAGCCTTTTTTACTTAAAAGCAGCAGCAATATTGATACAAATATGGATGTTTGGTGGACAGAAGGATTTTGGACTTGCTGTTTCCATCTCTGAAATGCAGACCATTTTCACTGCTTAGCTAAATTACAGTTTGAGCACGGATTTTTGGGGTTCTTTTTTTAGCCTTGGCCTCTCGGTGGGTTTGGACATTTTTAACAGCTTGTAGAATGAGTTAGCAAATCTCAGTGTTGTTCTGTGCAGTCTCTCAGTAGCTGTCCTTGCCTGCTGGAACTGGACTAATTGGGGTCTGATTAAACTGATTTACTTCTGACGAGAACAGAAGTCTAAGTACATCACTAATGAACTCTAAAAGGTCATTTAATTTGTTTCTTTTCCTTCCTTCTGTGCATTTTCCTGTATAAACTGGAATCTGCAGGACTTGCAGTGGAGTATTTTTGGGCAGCAGCAAATTCAGTGATAGCCAAACTTCTAAAGCTTTCAGGCACAGTGCAGTGGTGGTTAAGCTTGAATGTGCAGGGTTGATCTTGTCCTCCCTGCCCCTCTCACAGGTTAGGAAGTGATTTGATACAAAGAAAAGAACTTTCACAGTATTTTATTTTAGAATTAATAATGTAAGAAGTGGTGCTAGAGTTTGATCCAATATTTATATATTTCTGCTAAGAGTTAGAACAGGCTCATGAGGACAGGCTAAAATCCACATTTGTAGTAATCTCTTAAAGCTGAAAGATTTGTGGAGTCCTCAAGAAAAATTTTGTAAAGAATTCAGTAGTGGGAGTTGTGCATATTCCTGGTTCTGGTTTTTTGTTTTTACTGGAAATACTATTTTTCTGTTGCTTCAGAATTTTGCCATTGTTGCTGCAATATAATCCTTAGTGTTACAGACCAGGTGAAACTTTTGGCTGAGAACTCTTGTACCCACCAGACCAGCTGGATCTTTAAATCAGGTCACCCATCAATGTCTCTTGCTGAGCCTTCTCCTTGAGGGCACTCAGTGCTTTTAGTGCTGTATTGCTGAGGTGCTGGCACCACTGTTGGCTGAAAGTAAGGAAGTTCTGATGTATCTAATGTATGGGTTCATCTTTGCAGGGATCTGATTTTGGCTTCTGTGGGAGTCCTCACCCAGTCCCCAAACTCCTCCCCCTGGGAGATAAGGACTCAGGATTGTAACATGCCAAGTATTTTCCACTGTATTTTCTGGGACTTTGCTCATAACATTGTTACAAAGTATTGCTCCTACATTCTGTGCAGGGCTGGAGCTTCTGGTGTTAACAAATGCAGGTCAGAAACCTGCGGGAAGAGGAGGAGGAGGGTGCTGGGGCAGCAGGAGTCAGTTCTGCTGTTGGGACTTGAGCTCTCCTATGCCTCCCTGAGAGCCACAAGCGCATGGAGAGTGTTCTTTCTGTGCTTCAATCCACACTTTCCTTTGCATTACCCAGACTTGCACTCCTGGTGATGCACTGAGCCTTGTAGAATCCACTCTGACACACGTGTCTGTGGAGTTGGGATGGAAAAGCAAATCCCATGAGCTGAAGAACCCACCAGGAGGCTGAGAGAGCCTGGTGTGTGCTGGCCAGGTGTCACTCAGGCCCTGGGGAAGCTGCTGAGTCCCAGCAGGGACTCCCTGGGGTGTGCCCCATGAAGATGCTGTATTTCCCTGGGCTGTCAGGCTGTCTGGCTCTGGTGTCCTTGGGTGACTTGGAGCCTGGCTGTGTTACAGCCAGCACTGCCAGCGCTGGTCCAGCTGAGGAAACGGGCAGCAAACTTTGTCAGGACTATTTTTGGTAATTCTGAAGTAGAGAATGCCTGAGCATAAATAGACTTCCCCATGCTCTAATGAAAGCACTGGGCTTTAATTTGACTTAGTGTGTTTTCTGGTTATGCTAAATTACTTTTATGTGGCCCTTGTGGTTATGTATTGAATTTTTTTTTTTTTTTTTTTGTTTGTAACAAACTGGCTCCCCTGGCTTAAAGCCTGCATGGACCAATGCTGGAGCAGAATTTGCTGGTAAAGCCTCAGTAGGTGTAAGCACAAGAAGGAAGACTTGGATTTGTTCAACTGTAAGTCTTGGGAATGTTGACTAAACGTAGTTTGGGGTAGGGGTACGGCTTTTGAACAAAAAGGCAAATTTCAGCCTAAAGGGAAATTTTAAATGCAGGCTCTAGTTGTGTTTAAACAAGTCTCCAATGGTGTGTGGGTAGGACTCCCTGCTGTGCAGGATTTGTTTTAAATTACCACTGGGCTGAAGTTTGCCATGTGTTGGGCTCCCAAGAGTGGCAGTGTTGGGACTGCTGATTATGGAAGTTTTCCATGAGGATGAGATAAGCTTTATTTTATTTCCAGAAATTTCGCAAAATACCTTCAAATTTCCACCTGTCTCTGTGGGAGAATTTAGCCTGCTGTTTTCCTCCAAGCTTTGTGCCCCTTTGGAAGCCCCTCTTCATGTTTGTAATGGTTTGTGTTTGAAAATGCTGGGGATTCTCCTTAGGACCTTGTTCTTTTTTGTCTCCATGGTGCAAGAGATGTCCTCCTCAAAGAACAGCACTTCAGGGACGCTGTCAGGTGAGCAGGGAAAGATGGTTTTGTGAAACCTCAAGCAACTGTTGTAGCTCCTCTGAGCTGCACCAAAGGCAGATGGATTCAGTTACTTCAGACTTGTTTATTTATGACATAATTCACTGAAGAAATGTCCTGAAATGATGCACGTTTTTAAGCAGTCTGTCCTGGCATTCTCCATGAAATAGTGGCTTGCCTTAGGATCACATATGAACTGTGCCTCTCCTTATGTACTATTCTTAATTACAGAGAGCATAAATTATTTGCCTTTGACCATCTTGAACAATTCCCTGCCCTCCTGGTGTCTGAGCTCACTTCACCCTAGGTCAATTGAGAAGAATTGCTCCAGTCTTTAATTCTTGCCAGGTGTGTGATGCACAGAGAGGGCCGAGCTTGCACCTTGCTCTGCTGGCTGCTGCGAGGGGGAAGCAAATCTTGGAGTGGAGCTGGACTTGTGGCTGAAGGAAGGGGTGGAAAACACATCTGGAAGGACAGCCAGAGCTGTGGGGTCTGTCACTTCACGGCTCTAGGAGCACAATAGAAATGTGTTTATTTCAGTGGGAGCTCTGTGATTAAGTTAGTACTTTGCTGCCTGGCTCTCAGTACCAGATCTCTGTCTTTATCTAAATTTGTCTCACTCTCCACGAGAAGCCTGCTATTATCTAGGAAAATAAAAACAGTCTGAACTTCTGCTTTGAAGACTGAAAAAACAACATTTATGTATTGCTTTGTAGCAGTTGCATAGTTCCTGGCTGGACTGCAGCATCTCACATTCCTGCAAACATCTTCCCCAAGATCAATAGGTGGACAGCGATGTCAAGCAGTTGGATTTGGTCATGCAAAAATTGAGGGCTTTTATCAGCTGAAGAACTTCCTGTCAAAATGGGGTGTCAGATGTGAAAACTCGCCAAAAGTACTGCAGGTTCAGTGCTTTTCTTGTGTCTCAGTGAAATTTGTATTGTTCCAGTTCTACTGATAACCATTGACCTCAGAAGAAATCGGGTCACGTCCTTCAGCAGCAGTGGCCTCGTTAAGATGCATGCTGAACAAAACAGCTGAAATCCAGGATTATCCAGGAGAGGGGGTTGATTTAAGAAAAATGGCCTCACAAAGGAATTAATTTAGGCTCCAGCTGATTGCATGTTTGCATTTTATTTCCTTGTTTGATACTTAGAGTTGTTAAAACAATTTTTTAATGATCTGCCAATTTGCAAATTAATTGTTTCACCTTGAAGCCTTTTGCCTTCAGTAGTTGTGCAGTGACAGCAATGTAAAAGTACAGAGAGGGGATGGGGTGAGCATCCAGATGCTGTCCATAGCTATCTCCAAGGAGTGGCAGTTCCATCTGATGGATGTGCTGTAGCTGGGCACTGCCTCGGTGGTGGGGATGGATAATCCCTGTGTGGAGGGGCTGTCACTGCTTCGTCCCTCCTTTCTGAGGACGCGGATCACAACGCCCCAGCCCATGGAATTGCAGGACTGCTGCCTTTGTTCATTGCTTCCCATTAGGATTCTGAAATCCCCCAGGCTTGAAAACTTGTGATTAAGACCTTAGATAAGTTAGAGGCCAGTTAAAAAAGGAATTTGCTACTATTTCAATTTATTGAGTTGTTACAATAAAAATGCTTATTTTATAAGGCATTTCTTCAAAGGAAAGGAGGAAAAACCCAATCCTGACATTCAGAACTCTTACATTAAAGTCATAAATAATCTTGTCCTTTTAAAAGTCCTGTGTGTGCACATTCAGCTGGGGTAAAAGCTGGTGCCACAGCAGAAGGGATTTTGGTTAATCTAGTTTTTTTCTGTGCTTTCACTCTACAGAGCTGTATTAATTATTGACAAGACTGGCCTAATCCAAAGTCACTGCAGGCTGAAGCATTAATTTACCCTGTAGCCTGCTGTGAGTAGGGAAAAAATGAAAATTGAGTCTTTCTGTATGTGAGTACCATATTCTTGAAGGCAGTAGCATGACTTGATGTAGTGTTGGGTGTAAGTCTGGGGTAGGCTCAGCCTGGGCTGGAGTGCTGTGTCCATAGCCAAGCTCAGCATCTGTGGCAGAGAACAACTTTCATGTTCACTGCAGAGCCAGCCAGAGCAGCCACTGCTGCTATGCTTAAGGGGTGGTGAATTCAGAGAATCTTCTGCAAAAATGGGGTTAAATATTGCTTTTTGGTAATTGTTGTAGTAGCACTCAAGCTTTGAGCCATCAGCAGTCAGAGTTAAGGTAAATATGATGTTTTGAGTCTTGGCATTCCAGAGAAATGGTTAATTATGTTTGGAAGGTTGCATTGCCTTGGGTTTTTTTCTGTTGAGCTGTACTATGTTCCAGAGTCCCAGTGGCTTTAAAACACTTAATTTGCATCACTGAATCAGTTATCCTCTTGCTGACTTTTAAATTTGCTTCCTCCCCCATCTTGTAGATTTGCTGCTAATCTGCCCTTCATTTTGAATAACCACTCACCCCCAGTGCAGGATGCACAATAAACTGGTCAGTCATTTCAGTTACCTTTGTAAGAGCTGCTACAGAGCTGTCACCTGGGGGTTTAGATTAGCAGCAAGATATTTCTGTTTATAGATGAATTTCAGCGAGTTCCCTTGTTTCATATAAAGTATTTCTTAAAATCTAATCCACATCTGGGAAAAAAAGGCTTTTTGTAGAGGCTGTCAAGAAAGGATACTGTATATTCTTTATTAGATCTTACAGAGGGATTTGGGCAAATTAGGGGAAACTGATTTGGTCTTAGTGATACTTCCATTATTTAAGTTATTTGTAAAATTAGATTTGTACTGTGGAACTGGTGGGTGCCTGAGGGAAGTGAGGTGTTTGCAGGTGCCTGAGTAGGTTCTCACATCCTTAGAGGGCAAATTACTGACCTGGTGTGGGAGCTGTGGTGCTGCTGGTTGGACAGGGAGTGCTGTGGGGGGAAACTGCTCTGGGCTGAAGAGGTGATGGGGGGAAAAAGAGATAAGCTTGTGCCAGGAAGCGTGAAAAGGAGGTGAATGGGTGTGGGAGCTGCTGCTGCCTCCCAGTGCAGTGTGGGTCTGCTGCTCCAGGGGCTTGCTGAGGAGCTGTGGTGCCATTCTGGTCCATGGGCTCTCCATTCAGTCTTCATCCCTGGACCTTTTCCCCCCTTGTAGCACCTGTTATGCCTGAAAGATCCAGTTCCTGCCTATCAGAGGTGGGAATGGTGACCCCTCTCCCAGCCCCATGAGTTTGGGCACTGTGTCAGTCTGGTATTTGGAAGCCCCCCACACCACCCAGCCCCTGGAGGGGCGTTGCTGCCTCACAGAATGGTGTCCTGTGGTCTCTTTGCCTGTCTTTAACTTCTTGGTGTCCTGGGGGACTTCATAAAGATCACTTCCTCCAGCAAAGCTGCTGACATGGAGCAAAAGCCATCAATAAATTATTCATATGCTGTTCATTTTCTGTGTTCAGGAATTCATGCAGCTTCACTTCAAAATTCCCTGCCTTGTCTGAAGATAAGTGAAATTGTTGCATACTAAGTTACTATGTTTTCATTTTGGGTGAATTACTCTGCATTTGGAACAGAGGCTTTGAAACAAAGTTGCATAAAACCTCCCAGTGTAATGTTGAACACTGTCAGTAGGTCCTAAAAGGATTTAAAGGGTCCTTTAAAAGGATTCATGGGGTTTGCTTCAAGGAGGGCTGGTTTTTGGACAGTCACTCATGTAAAGAGAGGTTGTCTACTGTTTATAAGATAATTTGTAATACTTTAATACTTTATGAAGCAGAAGCTTCAAACTAGGTGGTTCTGAAGTCCCCAGGTGTTGGTTTTGTTAAAGAACAAAACTCACAAGCCACACACCTCAACTTGTCCAAATCCCCCAGGCCTGTGGTGTTGATTGCTTCTATCACATTTGTCATGTTATTTTTCAGGAAGTTGTTTTCTTTGTAATTTGAAGCAAGTGTGAAATTATGTTATTTATCTCATTTAGCAATTATCCAAGAGGCAAAGACACAGATATGCATATAATGTGTATCTCTATATAATTCTGTAATACTCTCACTCTTCCCTTGTCTTTGGTTTTTTTTGGGTTTTTTTTAAAGTCTTGGATCGTGCTTCTGGACTTGTGGGAAATAATCACTTTTCTTTAGACCACAGATTTAAATGCTCATGAAAATGTCCAATTTTCCTCCACAGGCACTTTATTTCAGGCACTGAAATGCCTGGAAGAACATTCTGTGGAGGTAGATGGGGAATTTATGTCTTGGAAATGGCATAAATTTCAAAAGATGTAAAGATGTTTGAAAGCATCTTCCCATTTGCAAGGGCAGCAAATGAGCAGTTCTGTTGGTCTTGCTTATGGGAAGGAGTGACAAGCATTAGTGTTTCCTGCCTGCTTACTAAAGCAGCACTTTGCAACAGCTCAGTCATCTTTTATTTTTCAGTGTTAGCACAACTTGTTATTGTAGTTTGCACTGAATTATACCAATGTTTAGTTTCTGTGATGGCCCTAAAAGGGTTTCTGTGATTTGACAGCATTTGTCCTGTTACTTTGTCTGGAGGTGTTTTGCCTTGGGCACAACATGTAATTCACTGTAGCTTTTAAACCAATTTCCTTCTCTTGATAGGCTGGAGAAGAGCCTGAGGTACATCCTGCAGTGAGTGGGATGAGTCACTTGGTGAAACCAAGAGCTCTGTTAAGGAGGAGTTCCAGAGAACCACATCCCACAGTGGGGATGGAGCTTCTGGAACTCTCTGCCATTGGAGGCCCAGAGCAGGTGAACAGAGGGGCTGGGGCTGGTGGGGAAAGGCAGCCAAAGTCTGGGCAGGATTTACCCCCAGCAATTTGTGTGTGCCAGCTGGAGGTACTGCAGGAGTGCAAGGGGAAGGAGTTAGAGACAGTGCTCAGGCTCTGCTGTTCTCACTTGCAAAGGAATAACAGAAAAAAGCTGTTGCTGGATGGCTGGAACTGCACTGTAGGTCTGGCCCAGTGTGGTGTTAGGTGTTTGCTTAGTCACAGTGGGGACAGCTCTGGGAAATGCAGCTGCTTAAACCCCAATGAGGCTTCCAGCTGGTTCTCATGCATTCCCTGCATCCTGCTGTGGTACTGCTCCTGACCTCTCCATTCTGGAGTGTTTGCAAATCATGGAGCCACTGTGCCCCGGTGTGCAGGTTCTCTGCTGCAATGAATGCTTTTTCCTTTCTTAGTGCACTGCTGCCCTGGATCACTCAGAAAACAGGAGTGGCACTCCCTCCTTTCCCTGACTACAGCTGGGAGCTGTTGATGTGCTCCCAGCTTTAGTCTGTCTGCATTCAGTACCTGTTAACCAGCAGTTACAGGATTTATGTAGGATTGATTCCAAAAAACTTCAAACCAGTGTGCCTTTTTAGGACCCAGAGTGTCCTGTAATGGAAAATACATCCCTGAGAATCTTTCCAGACTCACTGATGGGGAACTTTCCACACTTGTTGGTCATCCAGTCAAGTGGTCAGTTATGTGTGTTAAAACCAGGACTTCTCTAATTAAAATTTATGGACAGAGAATTGAAATACATTCTAATGTTTTATGGCATCATTCTGTGCACATAGCTACTGCTTTGGAGTTGCATTCAAATTCCTCAACCTAAAAATTAAGTTTGCTGTAGGGGTTTTCTGCATCACTGACTTTTATAGGCATTTGTTGTGTTGACTTCTCAGTTTGTAAGTTTGGCCTCTCTTGAAGGAGTTGAATCTGAATATAGATTTCTAATAATTTTTTACCCATACCAGAGCAGAATTCATATTTCATGTTAAATTTTTGTGGTGGTGTAACTGTAGAGGGGGTTATGGCACACACATTTCCCTTTGTACTGGCAGCACTGGACTATGTGGCACTTGGGGACATGGTTTAGTGCTGTGTTAGGCTCACTCTTAACTGCCCTGTACAACCTAAATGATTCTATAATTTTATGATTGCTCAGGATTTGAGGTTTTTTGAGCACTAACAGATTGATGCCTGTGTTCTCCAAGTTAATGTAAGAGAAGAGGTGTGAAAGGTTGGCCCTGGTGTTCATTAAAGATTTTGAAACCTGTGTTTGCCTTAATCACAAAGCTGTTATTTTGGGCCTTTTTCGAGGTGTTCAGAGTCTCCCACTGCCAAGTGTACCCATCTCTGAGGAATGAGGAATCGCTATCCAGGGGCTCTAAGGTTACAGCTGAAGCTGGTGGGAGGGCTGGCATCAGCCAGGGACCATCTCTGGCACCAGCACATCCCACATTGCCTTTGGCTGAAGTGCCTGTCACGTTTTTCCTGGGAGGGGCAGGTGTGTCCTGGAGATGGGCCTTAGGAAGGTCTGGAATGGAGCTGTTCAGGCCTGGAGCAGTGCTTAGTGCACAGTGCCTTAGAGAGCAGGAGCTGCATCTCCAGTGATTGGTACTGGTAGGAGGGTGGATTGAAATGGAGCTTCTGCCTCTAGAGCAGAATGAAAAGAATCTTGTTTTCTGGGAGCAGTTGTGTTCAGCTCCGTGCACAGACACTTCACAGAGCTCAGGGTGATGGGAGGGGCAGAGCCCCTTGTAAATCCGGGGAGCACAGTGTGTGCCCTCCTGCAGGGGAGAAAATGTGAGTCAATTCTGAATTCTGGCAGAATTACCCAGTGTGTGACCTCACTGAAGGACCAACACTTCCATGGTGGAGCAGTCTCTTTGTCAGGAAAACCAGAGGTACAGGATAGATGTGCAGCTGAGGCCTGGCTGTGTTAAACATGGTGCAATTTCGTGGTGCAGACGCATCCCATCCCTGCCAAGGAGTTAAAGAAGGAAAGAACAAGCCTTGGGAATGGCATTGAAGTTGTGCAGGGGAGTTTAGCAGAGACTAAGCCCCCAAATTTTTCCTTTTAATGTTTAGAAAAATGCTGTTGTTTTTGTGTAAGCATCTGGCTGTTTTGTGCTGGCTGGTGCAGCCTCATAGATACAGCGTCTGCTGCTTTTATTGAAATTTCCCCTGAAGATGCAAATTCAAATGAAAACCCCACAAGATTCCAGCCATTCTGCTCTTGAAAAGCTCTCTTAGGCTTTGGTGGATTCTTTTCCTGCAGGGACAAAAGAACACACAAGTCTGAAATGCAGCAGAGGAGGTTGGAGTGACTGTAGGAGCAGACCTGTGGGGCTGAGAGTGTTCCATTGCAAACACTTCCATAGTGGGGTGGGAAGGAATTAACTCCACTTAGTAGCAAACTGGAGGGACTCTAAGGAGAGTTTGGGGTTAGTTTGGGACACCCTAATGCAAGCACATCTTTGAGGGATATGTTAGGCTGAGTAGAGAGAGGAGATTTGCTCCTGGGAAAGGCAAACCTGGCCTTGGGAAGCTGGAAATATGGGACTGCAGCAGTGTCTTTCTAGCTGACACTGGATTAACTTGTCAACAGCAGCATTACAAAGCCACTTTATTTTACAAAATTCTCCAGCTTCAAGAATATTTATTTTCTGGATGTGGAAGATTAATGCTGTTTGTATTGGTGATGCCCATCTTTGCAAATGGCTTGTTTAAGAGCACTTGATGGATTGATTTTAATTTTTGTTAAAATTGGTTAAATAATAGCTCCAGCTTTTTCAGTGAGACTCTTTTCAAGGCAAACTTGCATCCTGGGAAAATGAACAGTTCACAGAAGCTTCAATTTGCACTCAGGAGTTGAGAAATAACGTTCCTTTGGTGTTGTTAATCCACATCTGGCAGTTCCCTTCTGTGTACAGTTAAAATCCCATCACTGTTCTTTACCACTCTGGAGGTTGGAAGCAAAGTATCCAAAACACCATTATGGAAACTCCTGCCATGGAAAGCTTGCTGCTGCTATCTCCTAATCTGTTATATTCTTTCATTTTTTGAAATTGCACAGCTTAACCCCATTTTTAAAAATACTATTTGAATTATATAAACCTGATGAATTTGCTAGATATCATTATAAATGTAATTTCAAATGGAAAATGCTCTAAGCTTTATCTTTTTTTCAAGAGTTCTTATTTCAGTTCATAACTGTTTTATTCTGTGTCTTCCCCTGTTTTTTTTTTTTTTATTTTTAAATAAGAAGAAAAACAACAACAAACCAAATTGTTTGGTTTGGAAGGAACCTGATGAAAGAGGGACAAATAAATCCAGCAGATAAAGCAGGTGAAGGGGAAAGTCTGATAAAGCAAACACGGACATTATAGGTTGGTATCTGCAGGAAGGTGACTGTCAGCAAGGAGTGCAAGTGCTGCCTCTTTGCAGCCTCTTCTCTTTCTGCTCACACCTCAGGGAAAGGAGATTGTTGTCCAGCCTTGGAAAGGGAAGATTGATTATTTTAAAGTGCTCAAAGCAGTGGCCTTTCATAGCAGTAATTGGGATTTATCTGAGTTTCCATCCAGTCTTCCTTGCCCTGGAACATCCTGAGCCACTCAGCCAAGAAGAGTAGGGGAGGGGGAAAATTGTTTCTAAGCTGAACTGGTTTTGTGTTTACCTTGATTTCATACACCAGACTTTGCCCTCAGCACCTCTGCTGTCCAAATTCATTCTCTTTCACGTTGTGGACCTGATTTTGTTTCCTTTGTGGAGCTGCAGTACTGCTCTGGACTGTGTCAGTTTTCATCTGGAGCACTCTAAGTTGTTAGAACACGTGGTCTGGGGTTTCCTTCAAAATTTCACAAAATTCTGAGTAAGTCTGGTTTTAATTTTGACTACTGCTTTCAGGTTGAGAGAGGCAGGAATTCGGTCAAGTATTTCGTTTCTTTGTCCTGTTTTGACACTGTCATGTGTCTCCTTGGTCTCTCAGTCTTGCCTTTTCAAAAGCAGGATTACTTCTGGGGGACCTGTCTGCAGGAGATGATGAGAGCCACTGCCTGAAGGTAGTTGGGTTTGTCAGCTGGAGTGTCTTGGGAGATGCCTATCTATAACCCTCGTTCCTGTATGTTTTTCAGCTTATAAACCTCCCAGAAATAATAAAACACCTTCAATCTGGTGAAGGCTCAGCGTACAGAGATTGCAGGTGGCCCTGTGTCTGTAGCAGGGAGCTGCTGTGTTTTTAAGCCCCGCAGCTGGAGTGGGGGAGGCACTTTCCAGAACCCTTTTCCCCCCAGAAGAGCCGTTTTGCAGAACGAGTAGCATTCCTCAGACGGGGCACAGCCCATTGTGTTGGTTGTTGTGTTGTACTCGTGGCTTGTGAAATGCTCCTAGGACGAGAGGAGACGAGAGCTTCCTGGTGATTGCCCATCGAGGCCCTGAATGGCTCAGGCCTGAAAAGAATTCCCTCTTTCCCAGGGTTTCTCTCTGTAGGAGGCCAGGCTGTTCTGACCTCGCAGCCAGCACACAGGGGAGGGCTGCAGCAGGCAGTGCCACTGCTGCCTCTCTGCAGGAGTGTCATGGAGCAGGAACAGGCCCTCCCTGACCACAGTCTGGCTGCAGACACCACACCGGGAACTTGGGACTTTTCCCCACAAGAGAATTCCTAGAGTAGATTTCCTTTTCCTCCTTGCAGTCTCTAGAACTGCATTTGTCACTCAGCTGGGAGCTTTGGGCCTCTTTGGGGAAAACCCAGAGTTTTTCTCCTAATGTTGCTGTGAGACACATTGAAATTGCTTTGCATTGCTTAAAATGAGGAGCATAACAAGTCTTTAGAATTGTGCTTTATTTTGGATATGCTCTCCTGATCCCAGTGGAAGATCCCAAACCTCAGGTGATGTTGGAGATCTGTGTTACAACTGCAGGGACAATCTCCCCCCAGCCCTGTGTTTGCTGTGGGAAGGGGATGCTGAGAGGAACTGCAGGCAGGGCAGAGTGTGCAGTAACAGGAGAGCACATCAGCCTTTCACAAGGATCTTCTGGAAATCACCACACAGCCATGTCTGTGGGCTGGGGCTGCTCCAGCTTGGGCAGGAGGTGGAGGCTGGGGGATTGGATTTCCCTTAAAAGCTGCCAGGATTTCACTGAGTGGAGTTGTGGAGACTGAAAAGATGAAGGGATTCATTTTTCTTGCATTTTGTTGCTTTTTCTGCTAAAGAGGTTTTTTTGGGCAGCCTCCCCAAAGACCGATTAGTGTTAATGAAGTGGCCCTTGCTTTTTATCCCAGTTTGGAGAATTTCACTTTTTTGCTCTTAATGTTCTGTAAGAGAAACTCCCTGTCTGTGCTCAGTCAGGGGATACGTGTTACCAGCTTCGCTGCCTGCCATTATGAAATCATTAAATGTTCATTTTTTATAGGTGACTGGCCAAAAAGGAGTCCTAGAATTCTCTGTGCTAGGCAGTTGTAATAGTATGGAATCATCTCAGCTTAATTGAACTAGAAACATTTTTTCTTATTCTGATATAGAGCTTCAGAAGCTTTACCTTGCTTCTCCTGCATAATTTATTGTTCAGTCATATGTAACCCTATGAACAGTAAGGTTTTTTGTAAGAGAATGGATTTGCTGCCATTTGATTTCCAAGGAGCTGCTTACACACAGAGGTTGTACTGTAACAATGTGCAATAAACCAATTCAGCACGAGTGTGAACTCGTTATGCATCTGCTTTACGTGGGTTTATCCTAAAGCTTTATTCAAGTGTGTTTTATTATGGTTACTTTTTGTGCTGATAACTCTTGTGGTTTTTAATGTACTCACAGCATTTCGAGCTGATTTGTAGCTGTCTGGTGAGGTAAACTGTGCATGTTTTCTAATAGGGTTTTCAAAAACTTAATTTTTATGATTTTTTGGTAAATAACACGTGTGTGTGGGGTTTGTTTTATCATCTTCCTGGACTATAGCTTCAGTTATTATGCCTTTCTTCTTCCAGTTGTAATGAATGAGTCACTTCTGTTTATAAGGATTTGGTTGTTTACTCTGACAAACCCTTGATAGGAGACACTCGACAAGATCTCAGTAAATCAATTTGTTCAGGATCTATAAGCATCTCATTAGCATTTATTTGCAATGTTCATTGTAAGCTCAGCTGCAGCTGTTGAACGCCCTGAATCTCCCAAAGATTTCCAGGATTGTAAGCATATGTTTTGAGGTTGTGCTTTAAGTGGAGGAATTTTGTGGGCTTTTTTTCCCTCTTTTCATTGCTTCTGCTAACAAAGATCTTTTTGAATGGAACTGCAGGCTCTGTGTCTATAATCTTTCCCATTTCTGACTGCTGAAAGCTTCCTTGGAAAAAACATTATTGCTGGAGTGGCTTGACTGAGAGACCATTCTTCTGCCTGTCTTGCTTTTCTCTTCCCCATTGGTGGCAGGACAAGGCTCCCATTTTCGCTATGGTTTCTGCAATAATGGTTCAAAGGAACAGGAGCCTTTTACCTTGCCCGAGTGCCGCGTGGAGCCGAGTGATGTCATTGTTTGGGCCGTGCAGCCGGGACTGCCGGGGCACCAGGGGGACAGCTCTGCTTCAGCCGGCCCGTGTGCTGGCAGCACAAAAGGAGGCCAGGGCTACCTGCAGCTCCTCGCCATTGATTTCCTATACAAATCTCATAATGGGCTCTTCCGAAGGAGTGGGGCAGAAAACCAGGCAGATCCCAGCAGCTCAAAGGGAGCCAACAGCCCGAGTTATCTCTTGTGAGGTTTTTACAAGGGGAAGTTATTCTCGGGTTTGTTTTCATTTTGCAAACGAGGCTGCAGGGAATGAGAAAATCAAGTAAAAAAACAGCTTTTTGAGAGAGGGAGAGTGGGTAATTGAAATAGTATTGAAATAGTGCCCAACCCAGCTTGGAGGCAGAGCTGTGTCCAGGGCACTCCGAGATCACACTGGTGTCTGTCAAAGCTCCCCTGGAACTTCTTGGCAGTGCCAGGCCTGGGAAGGAATGTGTGTGCAAAATGGTTCTTTTTTCCTCTTTTGCCATAGCAAATGGCAATGCCTTACTGGCAAAGCAAACGTGGGGATTTCACACTTATCCATAATATTTCAATTCCCCTGACTCCCTGCCATCCATACCTCCCCTTAACTGAGATAACCCGAGTTTATTTTCATTTTCAGGCTGGGCAACTGGGGCGGGCTGCCTGCTGCTCAGGGAGCAGCCTTCAAAAATCACCTTTGTTTCTGCAAGTGGGGCTGACATTCTTTCACTGTAATCAGTACCCAATCTGCTGACGTTCTCCTACAAGTAGCCTGCACTCCAGCAAGCTGTTTAAATATTATTTTCCAAGTTCCTTTCCTTGTATGGCATCGGAAATACCACGGCTCCTTCCAGCTGCCTGCTTGTAGATTCCTGGTGCTCCATGTATCTTGCTAGGCTTGACCTCACGTGATCAATAGTTCAGTGAAAATTGATAGTGTGTTTTCAGCTTGGCTCAATAATAGATCAGTGATTTGGGGAGACTCAAAATACCACCTGTACAAAATACTTCTCATGGCAAAACTGGGATTTATGGCTGTACCATTTATGCTGGAAAAATGATCCAATAAGAAACATGAGGTGGAATTGCAGGGCAGGATGCTGAATGCTGGATCTGAATGTGCAGCTTTGGAGTGAAGAGGAAAACATTTGTGATAGATTGAGTCAGTATTCCTTCTCCTGCTGTGTGACTCCAAAGAGAGCAGAGTTTGGAACGGGCACAGAACTCCAAGGTTGTCCTTCAGAAGATTGAACTGTGAAGACAAAGGGCAGGTGTCCATTTCTTGAACTAATGGACTCCAAAAGGCCTGCCCTGAACCTCCAGCAACAGCCATGTGGGAGCCATTCCTGTCCCAGAGAGGTGTTCCTGTTCACCTGAAGCACCAGGGGAGTTCTCCGAAGCTTTTCCCAAACCTGGAGTGCTTCTCCCTGTCGCTCTTGTACACTGGCTCCAGTCCTTTCCCTTTGGGTCCCTGAACAGGCAGTGGCCACATCCCCCTGCCAGCTGGGAGCCTGCCTGGCTTCCTGTCTGACCTCTCATCCCCTGGCACTCCTGCTTGGCTGCCTGGCATTAGCCAAGGCCTTTTCCATCCTGGAGCCTGCAGTCATGACCTAACATTGTCTTCCAGACATGGGCAGTAGTAGCACACCTTCCCCGCAGGGATAAACCCTATTGCCTCCTCTGCTGTGCTGTTTTATTCCAGAAGTGTCTTTGTGTATTAAATTACCATTTTTTAAAGTCTCATTGTTAACTGTGAAATGGCAGAAAGCAGGTTTGTCCCACCATCACCCACAGACAGCAGAAGCGTGGCCAAATCCTGCCATGGCACTTGGGGTGGAGGTAAGCCTAGGAATTGTTCTCTCCTGACACTGGGATCACAAAAAGGTAATGACAAGCAGGTGGCTAAAAATGCAGCTTGAATTTAATTTAAATTTAAGCTTTGAAATAGTGTAGTCTGGTAGGATACTCTAATTGTAGCTTGAAATAATCTCTTTTTTTAAGCCCTTTTGTCTTTCTTTAGTAGCTCCACCTGTCCTCTTTTCAAGGTTACTGGTGTAAGATGGGAGGAGGAGCTGGCTAATAGGGGAAATTTGGAGTGAATGAAATAGAGGGGTTTTTGTGTGCTGACTGAAAGTGAGGGTCTGAGGCAGTTCTTAACAGTCCTTGGAGATCTGCAGTTTTAACCTTGAGTTCTATAGTGGGGGAAGAGCTCCCATTTCCCATCTGATCACTTAATGAAGACTCAATTAGATTTTTGGCATAGCATTTAGAGAATGATCTATGAGTTGCATGCAAAATTAATGACATTTAATTTAATCGATGAGATATCAAAGACACCTTAGTCTAATAGTAAGTTTTGACCATGATTTTTTCCCCTATGAACTAAAAGCAAGTTCTGCAAACTTAATGAGCTGCTCTTGCAATGTTCTCAACTTGCTGCTCGGGTGTGAGTCTGACATCTGCTGGGCTCTGGTTTGCTGAGGTGGTTTGCAGCCAGCAGCCCTTCAGACAGGTGGGTTTGGTGCAGAAAGAACTTGGGGCAGCTCGTTGTGCCTTGTGGTTGTGGGATTTTGCTTTCCTCACTCATGTGTTCCAGACAGAGCCCTCATTACAGTGTCCTTCTGTAGTCTGTGGTTTTTCTGTTGTGTGGTCCTGCAGCGTAGCCCCAGATTTTCAGTATCTCTAGATAATTATTGTTCTCAGATGTCTGATTAAATATCCTCTGGTAAAAATAGCTCACCTAGATTGCCAGTTTGAAGGGGTGGCACTGGTACCCAGAGTTCCCTTTGTATCTGTAAGCAGCTAAGTGGGGAGATGAACCCCAGGGACTGCAAACATGCCAGAAGTGGGGCTTTGTGCTGAGAAGCCCTGGCCAGCTCAGCTCCCACCTCCCTGAACAAGCTCATGAGGAGCACTCAGACTGGGGGAGCATCCAAAATTAATTTGGATGCTGAAGTGGATCCAATAGCATTTTTGTTTGAGTCTCAGATGATCTTGTCTATGCTGTATCAAAGCCTGTGGGTTTATCAGTTGCCCATGGGTTTATTCCTAGGTCTAGCTTAATTTTTGCTTAGAAATCAGCAGCTACATCCATTTGCACAGCCATACTGATGCTCTTATGTATGAGTATATAAAAACAAGTCAGTATATAACTCAGTGTAAGATGTTTGAATGCTTGGGTTTGGGCTGTCTGCATCGCGTGCAGCTGGGGAGATGCAGCTGACCCAGCTCTGGGTGCCCAGATTTGATATTGTTATATAATATCTCATTTCATAAGATTCCTGACACACTTCAGCCCGTGCCTTGCTGAGCTCTGGCCCATCTGCCTGCCCTGATTGTGGTTCCTTCATTTTTGTTGTTGGCACGGACTCCTGTGACAAATATTTAACAGTCCCCTCATCCTCAGCCAAAGCAGGGATGAAGCCCTGGGTGCATTGCTGTGGCTGGGGAGGAGGTGCTGCTAGAACTAAAACTGCTAAGCAGAAAAGTGCAGTAATTTTGCCGTTCCCTCTTTTACTTTGTGTTTACAAAGATAAAAACAACTCCTATATATGCAAGTCATGTATTTGAAAACTTTGGGAGACAAAGTAATTACACTTTAATATTGGCTGTAAGAAATCTGTGCTGCAGAAAAACCCTAATCATATAAAGGCAAAGCATCTTACTTTGCTTAATATTCTGTGATTTATATTCTCTCTGATGTGCAAGCAAGGTAATAGTGCAGCAAGGCGAGGAGGACCTCAGTCATTCCTGGTATTGAGACAAAGCCAAAAAATCCAAGAAAAGCAACCTGCAGGTTTTGAATGTAAAAAAAGAAAGTGAACACGATCAGGTTTTGTTTGTATTTGCAGAATGTGCTGCTCAGTCGCATCACGTCACAGATGCTGCTGCTTGTGACCAGTTCCTGACCTCTGTTTTCCCCCTCCTCCCATAATCCCATCTGTAGCATGAATGTTTCTGTTTTGGAGCTGATACAATGATTTTACATGCTCTTGTCTGGGACTTTTTCATGGTTGATGGTGACACAAGTGCTTGCTTCTCCTGGCAAGCTGCATTTCACCCTTCTTACAGCTGAAAGGAGCTGGTTCAATAGCTCTGTTTTCTGCTGTAGTTCCTAAAGCAAACAAAGAACCCCACCACATATTATATGACAATTTTTCTCGTGGAATTTTTTTTGTTTAGAAAGTGTAAATTACCCTGCTAGAAAATAGAGCTTCCCCTTTGTGATAGTCATCATGTGCTGTGAATTACGTGAAATAAAGCTTTTTTTATCCCCTTAAACATAGCTTGGAAGTGCTAATGGCAGACTTAGAGGGACCACAATCTAATTATCTGATTATGCCGTGATTTAGGTACCTTTAGGTTGGGAGAGTTTCTCAGGAGAAGGCTGTGCAGGCTATTTACATAAACCCTCGGAAGGGACAGGGAAAACGAGACCAAAGGAATTTTTAGCTCTAATGGTGTCTGCTGGTGGTCGGTGGTGGCTCTGTGGAGGCTCTGCCCTGCAGCTCCCAGCGTTTGTGGCTTTCTCTGAAAGGTGCTGCTTGGGGACTGGGACAAATTACAGCAGGAGTTCTGACAGAACCTGGGAAAAGCTGTGCTGTTACATCTTGTGGAGCTGTGTAAAAGCTTTGTATTTGAATGCACTCCTATCAATGTGCAGTATTTAAAATAGAAAGCTTGTCGTGGCACGCGCTGACCTTGATGCAGATGGGAAGGATGTGCCAAAACCATTACACTGATGCTGCCAGAGACCTCGAGTGGAGGAGAAGGGCTGCCCTGGCAGTATGGGCAAGGTTGGATTTAAAGGGAATGAACCAAAGGCAGCAGTGGAAGGGTGTTGAGGTCATTGTTCTGTGCTGGTGGTGATGACTGCTGACCTGGGACGGAGCAGTCACATCAGAAGTTGTAGCAACTCCCCCCAGATGTGCAGCTGAGGAGTGGGATCTGCTTGTGGTTTGGAGCTGGGCCAGAGTCCAGCTGAAGTGAGGAGATGTTTGGGGACCCTGAGGGACACTACAGCAGTGAACAGTTCCAAGTCAAGCTTCAGCCGTGGCTCCATGTGTCTCTTGGTCCCTGGACTCGTGTGCTGGGCTCTAGGGGCCAGAACAGCCCAGGTTATGTGCTTGGTAGTACAAACCAACCCAGCATTGCAATGACAGCTCCACACCAGGCACTTTGTGTAGCTTTTACTGCTGCATTCCTCAAAACAGATCTTTCCTAACGTTGCCATTATTGTGGCTTTGGGACTTTTTGTAGACGCTTAACTAACGCTCACAGTTGTGATATGTCAGGAAGGAAACCATGAAAAGCCAGTTTGGGGGTGTATCTCTCACCATGCTTTGCTGCTTTGGATGCTCACACATTTCTTGCTTGCTCTCTTCTGTTGTTGGGAGATTGTTCCTTGGGGAAGTTTGAAGCTTGGCTGGCCAGATCCAGATCCCTGAGCAGCCTCATCTAAATAGACGTGCTTGGGGCAGCTGGCTGGACTAAATGAGCTCCAGAAGACTCTTCCATGCAAAGAATTGCATTCAGCTGATGTTTTGTGAACTATTATCATCCAAAATTTTTGGTTTGGGCAGTGAGTTACCTGGTACTTTGTATCTGCTGTCCAAGCAGGTTGAAGAGCTTTTCATTGCAATAAAGGTAAATGTTTCTCTGGTGAAAGCACTGGGATTTGGTTGCAGTCTATGAATTGGAATCACTGTTGAGTGATAGATGCTTTGTGTGCTGTCTTTCCCTAAAAGCCCCTGTTCAGTAGCTCACACTTAGGCTCTGCCTACCCAGGTGAGCCTTTGCATTCTCCAGGCAGGGAGGGCTGAGCCAAGGCTGGGCCCAGCACGGTGTGCCCAGGCCCCGGGAGCCATCTGCCACATGTCTGGGACTCGGGCACTTGGCACTGCTGCCAACAGGTACTGCTCTGTTTCTGTGGACTTGTTACTTCCTTCTGGAGTTCTGTTGCCATAATTAGCCAAATTAATATTTCATCAGGTCTGTCTGTTTGTTTAACAGCTTTGGAATGAAGTGGTGTGAATGGAGTGCTGTTCTCTGATGTGATGCACGGAGTGCAGGTCTGGGGCCTGTTTTGATGTTATTATTTCAACTGAAAAATTCTGCTTCGTGTTAAGCAGAGCAAAACCTTGCAGAAGAACCTTTCAAATAGCCAGCCAGGTAGCTGTCAGTGCGTGCCAATCCATAGCACAGCCAGGATTAGCCAGAGCAAAGGCTTGAGGGAAGCAGCAGATCCAGAACCGTGCATCCAGTAATACCCATATCTATATGATAATTCACTTAATACATGCAGTAATTGTATTTCCACTCTTATGTAAGTTCTTTTGAAATGTACTTTCCCACTTTGAAATAATCTGTGTTATATAAATGAACAGAGAAATCTGTTTTTCCCCTCACATGTATAAAACATTTGCCAAGCTAATGCTTGCAAATGTTTTTGCTAATATATTTGCAAAGCTACAGTTGAGCTTTTTCCTTCATTCTGACAAAAGCTGCGCCAGTCAAAGCTCCAGTGGTGCCTGGGAATCGGGGAGGTGAAGGCAGTAAACAGGGGAGATGAAAGGTGCTGCTTGTCTTCACACACTGCCACAGGAAGTGTTTTCATTAATGTGCTTTGAGGAGAGACAAGAATCTGTGTAAAGCTTTTAAAACTGCTCTTTCACTTCATTTTACTGTACTTTCAACTGAGATCAAATGGGGCAGGGACGGCTGTTCCACACGCTCCAGTTCCAGCCCAGGGTTGTGTTACCCACACAGCTCAGACAGCTCCAGTGCTTTGGGCTGGTGTGGGAATGGCAGCGATACCCTGGGGCTTCCCCTCGCCCCTTGCCCTGCCAGACAGGGAGAGAGAACTGTGCACCAGCCCACTCCCCGTGGGGAAAAGGAGACACTGAGAATCAGGAGTTAAATGGAGGCTTTTGGCTCTTAGAGCTTTTCTTGGATTGTGAGACTTAGGAGCACTCAGAGCTTAGTAGGAATCTGTTACAGAAAAATCTCAGCTGGGTGAAATAACACGGCTGCAAAGTTACAGTAAAGGATTAGTGCAATTAGGTTTTTTTAAAGATCTGTTTAGAATACAAATACACTGTTAATAGGCTGCAGTTGCCTTCCCAATGTGTAGCTGCTTGATTTCTTATATAGCAAATAATAAACAAAAATCCAATAATTTGCTCTATTCCACGTACATTCAATGTACTTGAAATAATTAAATTGCAGTAAATAAGACTGGAGGATATTTTGGTTTTTATTCCAGATCATTTTTGTGCATTTCATGATGAGGGGCAGAAGATTTGCAGATACTCCCTGAGGGAGGGAGTGCTGGGCCAGGCAGAGCCGGTGGCTTTGGTGAACAGGAGCAGCCAAAGCGTGTAAAAGGCATTAAACGTTTCAGGATCAATATGCAGAGTTCACAGCTGAGAGGATGACAAAAAGCCAAACAAGCCACAGTTTGTTGTGGAGATGGCACAAATGGAGAGCTTTATCCACCACTCAGAGTAAAGAATGAGTAACTTGAGGGAGCTGTTGACTACAATGCATGTTCAAGTTCCTGCTTAAACTGCTTTCCGGGTGGGCACAGGTCTGGGATGTCATTTCTTGGTTTTTTTTTCCTAACTTACACAGTTAAAATGGTGCTCATTTGAATATCGGAGTTGATCTGGATATCATATTTAAATATTATATACGTTTTAACCAGTTCTGGACTTGCCAAGTCTTCCTGAAATCTGGTGCAGTAACATTCTGGTTTGGTAAGCCTTGTTAGATGTTATTTCTTTTTTATGCCTCATTCATTGATGATACCAGTAAGATGTTTGGTTGATATTTTTGATGGGTGTTGTAATTGTTAAAGGGTCCCAATGCTGTGCTATGGTCACTGACCAGAGTGGACATCTCTGAGGGCTTTGTCTTTGCACTCTACAGCTTTTAGTCTGGGCTTTGCAAACACAGACACAAACCCTTATGCTCAGTGCAAGTCCAAGAAAACTGGGATACCTCTGGTTCTCTTATTTCCTCAGCTTCCCCAGGGTATTTCCTTGGTGCTGGTGTGACTAAAATCTGCCCCAGTTTTCCATGTCATTGAGGGCACCTGCTGCATCCCTCCTTTCCTGTGACTGGTGATGTGCCTGTCATCCCACTCTAACCCTTTCTGCTAAAAAAGGCTCAATCTGGGGCTCTCTAGTTGGCCGGCTCACTTTTACAGGAGTGGTAGGAGTTAAATTTGTGAGGGGCAGGTTTTATTGTGCCTCATTTCTCCCAGGGTTAAACCACAACAGCACCTAATGAACTCTGCAGATAATGTTGAATTTTATGGGATAGAAAACTGGTATAAATGTGTTCTGAAAATAAGATTCTTGGTAGCATTGGAGCATGTTTGTAGTAGTGTGGATGTGCATAGTTTCCAGCTTTCTGCTGTTCCAGTTTCCTCACTACTGCCCTGAAAGATCAATAAGACCCTCACTAACACATTGCTAAGGTTATTATATTTTTATGTATTGTGGATCAGTGGTGTGATTGGGCAGTGCTTGGTAGGAAACCAGAGAAGGGAAGGGCTCTACAATTAGTTGTGCTGAGTGTACAGAATTTCCTGATTATCCTGATCCCTCTGCACTAGTGCCCTAAATTAGAGACCCTCAAATCAAATGCTGAGCCCATATTTGTTTTCCCTGTCCCCTTCTTTCTTCCTTCTCTCCCCAAAGGCAGCTCTGATGTGCTGGCAGAGGTTACTGACTGTGCTCCCCCCCAGGAGCTGTTGAGCCAAGGAACAAGCCCTGGTGTCCCTGGGCCGTGAGAGGGAGGGGCTGGGGCTGACTCTGGGGGCCTTTGCTGCTGTTGGTTCTGCCCTGGGTGCTCCCCAGCATCTGCTCTGGGCTGCTGTCACAGGATGCTGAGTTCAAGGGATTCTTTTTGCTCTGATCCAATGCTGCTGTTCTGTTTCCAGGTCCTCTCAGATATTCCTTGCTTGATCTGACATTAAAGGTATTTGTTAAGAATTTTTTCCTCTTTCATGAAGTGTGACAAAAAAAAGACACTTTTTTTACAAAGACACTGGAAATGATGTTCAGCAACTTTCCATTTGATGCTTTCTTGCATCTTTTTTTTTCATTTTATGCTTCCTATAGAAACCAATTTTTTTCTTTTCCTGCCAATATTTCTTCTTGTGTGGCTTTTCTGGCCATTGCATTTCAAGCCCTGACTTGGTAACAGCATTCCCCCTGCCCTTCACACTTGTGAGCATCCCTTGGTAGCTCTGTGTCTGCCTGGAGCCCTGGACTGAAGAGGTGGCTGGGGAAGGAGATCATTCCCTGAGTGCAAAGCCTGCCTCACTTAAAGAGCATCTTAAACTGAATTAGTTCTGCTGGGTGCCCCATAACCTCCTTGGCATCTGAGAAGTGGTAAAACTGCTTTCCCCTTGATGCACAGTTCTTGGATGCTGCAGCGTGTTTACACTTGGGAAATATTTAAGTAATTGGTTTCAGCAAATAATTCTCTTGTGATGTGTGGGGATTTTTTTTTTTTCTGTATTTATATTCTAAACCATTTTTGAAATACCAGTCTGGCAAAGAAACCACCCTGTCTGAAGCAAGGAATGTGCTCCCTGATTATCTGGGCTTGGTTTGCAGACCAGCAAGGCATCTCCACAGAGAGCTCAATGCCTTGGGAGGGTTTGGGGAGCCACTTCTGTGGGTCTGAGCAGGGTGGTTTGAGTGGAGCCCAGACAGGGGCAGCAGGGCAGGATGAAGAAGCTCCTTGCATTGTGTGCAGTGTGTATTTTGAGCATTACAAGTGGGTTTTCTGTTTGTCCTTAACCCTCAGAAAGCCACTCTCTTTCACATCTCTCTCTGAAGAGGTAAATTAGGTGCCTGAGTGCTCAGAAGACTGGAACTCTGGGAGAGGAAATCCATTACTCCAGGAAAAAATGGAAATTCCTCTTCACCTGCTGTAACAACTGCAGCATTGTCAGGAGCCAACATCTGGGAGCTATTTCTGGGGAAAAGTCAAAGTACTATTGTTCACCGGGAGGAACAGAAATGCATTTTCTTCCTTTTGTAGGTGT
Source organism: Fringilla coelebs (assembly GCF_963513975.1). Taxonomy (NCBI): domain Eukaryota; kingdom Metazoa; phylum Chordata; class Aves; order Passeriformes; family Fringillidae; genus Fringilla; species Fringilla coelebs. Next base: position 4,620,602 of record NC_140038.1, on the reverse strand, counting down.
CTTTACAGTGCCCTCTAGGAAACTTGTGGAGAAATGCTGGAGGTGTGTTTCTCAGCCCAGGTGGATAAAATAATGAAAACAGGCCCTGGAAGAATTAAAAATTAAATAAATAATGGAGCTCTGGTCCCCTGGGACTGAGGTGCTTTTCGAAGGAAGCACTGCTGATATTAAAAACTGATAGTTACTTGAAATGAGAGAAATGGCTTTAGTATTCCACAAAAAAGGGAAGAGTGGATAAAATCCTTTAAGCTCTCCTTCTGAAATGGTTATGAGAAGGAATTTTGCAGTTAGGACCTTTAGAGAGGTCTCCTCACTGGCTTAATTCAAATACAGGGTGTTAGATGGTCAAGCTTGTGTTTCCTTTGATTTATAAAAGCAAAATGACCTGAAAGAATGTTCCTTGCACAAGGTGAGAGGTTTGTGGGGCTCAGCTGCTGCATAAGAATTTTGTAAAATCCAAGGATATTTTTAAACAACCTGAAAGAAATCCACATTTTTGGGCTTAGTGCTTATAAAGGATTTTTTTTTCTGGGCACACCAGGAGGAACAAAAGGTGCACCAGAAGTTGTTTTTGAACCACAGCTGGTAGGCAGCTTTTTATTTTCCTTTTTTTTTTGAGTGTGGATTTAAGGCACACTCAACTCACCCAGTTTAAGAGTGGGAATATGGACTGGACATGAGGAGCACCTCCTTGGTGGGGATTTTTTTGGGACAAGTTGCACAAGGGTACCACGAGAAGTGATTCCAGTGGGTCCTGCTTTAGGTGAAGAGGAGTTGGTGCCATCTTTTCTCCTGCAGTTTTCCAAGCTGAACAGAGCTGCAGCCCCACAGTAAAGGCACAAAGAGGTTGTAACCTGGTGTGACAGTGCTTGGGAGCAGCTGCTGAAGGGAGCCATGGCACAGCACCTGGGACAATTAACTGTAATTAATAAAATCACCTGTTCCAAATACAGGTAAAAATGTCTGACTCTCTCAGGGGGTTTGAAAGGCTGTGGAACTGAACACCAGATAAATGCATCTCCACAGACATCTGATCTTGGAGATTACAATCTGTGTTTGGATTTGACTGCTGATCATTATCGTGTTTTTCTTGCCATTATTTAATAATATATGAGGTGATGGTATCACTTACAGAGGGAGTGGTTGGAGTGGATGCAGGGATGCTTCCTTGCAGTGATTTACTGCAGACACACCACACTCTTTGGAGGTTTCTTAATTCTATTCCTGCACACTTGTTTAATGGGCTGATTTTTTCAAATATGATTTTGTGCTTGAGGTCCATCAAGAAAGTCAGTTAAGCCAACAATAATTTGTTATTTAACAAATGAAAGGTAACTGGAAATACAAACAAAGCTCTAAAGGCATTGTTGTAAAATATGGCTTACTTTGCTTGACTGCTTCTTTGTTTATTGGCTGTGCTGTCTGGCTGCTCCCGAATTACTGATCACCTCTTTGTCTGTTACAATAATGCCATCATTGTGGTGACTGTTGATTTTTGTGTTCTTGTTGGTACATGATGTCAAAAACCTTCTCAGCTCAGTAGCATCATAAAATCTAGGGATGGTTTGTGTTGGAGAGGACTGAAGGAGTATCTATCTCCACCCCCAGCCATGGGCAGTAACCCCTCCACTATCCCAGGGTGCTCCAGGCCCTGTCCAGCCCAGCCTTGGACGCTGCAGGGACAGGGCAGCCACAGCTGCTCTGGGCACCCTGAGCCAGGGCCTCCCCACCCTCGCAGGACACAATTTCTTCCACATGTCCTCCTCCATCCTGAAAGGATCCCTCTCTCTTGGGGGTTTCAGAACAGCCCCTTCCCTTGTGGATGGGGGGAATTTGAGGCACCCCAGCATTCCTCAAGCACCATTCCCAGCCCACAATTCCCAGCCGTGCTGGGGTGAAGAGGAGTTACTCTGTGTGATGGATATCTTTGTTACAGTGTGTTAAATCATCAGGGGAGGAAATCTGCTTGAGCTGAAGGAGAAAGGAATCTACTGACTCTGGGAAAGTCTGGATTTATACAAGGCATTACTTATCTCATAATGTTCCGTCACTTGCTCTGCCAGGTTCCACTGTCAGCCTCTGCTGGAATTATGGAAGTACCAGCAGGATTTATACTGTACTCTGCAGTCTGGGGTAGCTCTTACACTCCCTCCTTTTTTCCTTGATGCTTAAGTGCAATTTAATTTTTTTGTCTGGTATAATTTGTGGATTGCAGACTCTTTGTGAAGCAGGACCTGAAGTGGTGTTGGGAGAACACAGTTTAGAAATGTGACCTTGGTTTTTGAGTGTGGTGAACTTGCCAAGCACTGTGTGTTTGATTGGGCTTTGGAAGTGCTTTATGAAAGTAAAATCAAAAGATGTTTGGCTGGTGTATATTGCTGTTGTAGTTTAATTTGATCAGGTGGTGTATATTCTCTATTGCCTATAAGAGAAAAATATAATATTAAGCAGAAAATACATCTTTGTCTAAACATTGGTACATTGTAGTATCATAGATAAATTCTGCTTATTGGGGAATGCAGAATGCCTCTGATGCTGTCAGGGACAATAAATTACCAAACTGGAAAGATATACATTTATTTAGAGATTACCACATGCAGCAATTTGCCCACATAGATAACGTGCTCCTTAGCCATGAATATGTGAACAAAACCACAGAACAAGTTCCCTGTGAGCTCCTGCTGGCAGCCTGCAGGGAATGGTGTGGGGAACATCTTCACTTAAACCACGTCTGGCTGATTCTGGCAGCTTTTTGTAATGATGTGGGTTAGGAAGGGCATAACACTGTCTTTAGGATTATAGAGGCCATTGGGAACATTAATTAAATTCTGAGGAAAAGCCTTTTAAAAGTGCAGTCCTGCAGCCAGAGAGCTTGGAGCTTTTATCACTGACTCACAGTGAGAAGGGGCTGTCTGAGAGTTCCTGTCAGTCTGATCAGGACTTGTCAGATGCTTCTGTTCTACATGTCAAGCTTGAAGGGTGTCACATCCATGCTCCTGAATTGCCTTGGAGTCAGAAGGACAGGTACTGCCCCCAGTGCCACATCATTCCTCAGCTCCCAACAGTGAGGGATCTCTCTTCATCAAAGCCTGGTTTGACTCCTTCCAATCCAAAGCCTGGTGTACTGCTCATCAGCTAATTGTGATGGCAGCTTTTGGCTGCCTTAATTTATCATCTTGTTTTAAAAAGGAGTACTGAAACAATACCTGTGCTTCACGTTTTCCTTCTGGATGTTGTTGCATTTGGTCCTGGTAAGATGTGCTGTGGTTTCTTTGCAAAGTGAAGGGGAATGTGGCATTGGAGCCCTGTGCTTGGGCTGCAGCTGCTGCTCATCCTCAGGAGAGCATCACAACTGAGCAGTTCTGGTGGCAGCACAGAATCCCAGTCAGATCTGTGGCATTGCTGGGAAAATCTCAAGACATGTTGCTGTGCACCAGTTTGAGGTGATTTATGTGGAGTCAGTAGGACTGAGATCAGAGTGGTTTTGTCTGGAGTTATTTTCCTAAGTGCTGTAATTTCTGATGAGCTCGTGGCAGGCGGTTGTTAAAGGATGCATTTGGGTGATTTAAGGTGGGTATTGGAGTGCTTGTGTCTTCCAGAAATTAACTGGGTAACGAAGGGAAGCTTCTTCCCACTTATGCAGCTGCTTGGCATTTACTGTTCTGCACATTGCTCACATGAAGCCTTATAAAGATGCACCTCTGCACAGAAAATGGTGCAGGACAGGCTGGAAGCACTTCATGGTTAAATACTTGTCAGACCTCTTTGGGGTGATGGGTTTTGTCTTGGCTAAAACAGTGTCAGAACTGATGGATAATTGTGAGATTTTGAGCAGAGTGGAGCTACAAGGAGGACTAGAACATTCCAGAGTATTTTTAATAGTAGGAATGTATGAAAGTAATTAATTGGGCTTCAGTTCCTGGACAGATTGGGAAATACCAGCTTGTTCACCTCACCCAAACTTAGAATCACAGAACTCTGGAATAGTGTGGGTTGGAAGGGACCTTTAAGCTCATCCAGTGCCACCCCCTGCCATGGCAGGGACACCTTCCACTGTCCCAGGCTGCTCCAAGCCCCAGTGTCCAGCCTGGCCTTGACACTGCCAGGGATCCAGGGGCAGCCACAGCTGCTCTGGGCACTCTGTGCTAGGGCCTGCCCACCCTCCTATCCAGGAATTTCTTCCCAATATCCCACCTAACCCTGCCCTCTGGCAGTGGGAAGCCATTCCCTGTGTCCTGTCCCTCCATCCCTTGTCCCCAGTCCCTCTCCAGCTCTCCTGGAGCCCTTTCAGGCCCTGGCAGGGGCTCTGAGCTTTCCCTGAGCCTTCTCTTGTCCAGGTGAGCACCCCCAGCTCTCCCAGCCTGGCTCCAGCCATTGAAGCATCTCCGTGGCCTCGTCTGGGTTCTCTCCAGCAGCTCCACATCCTGGTGTTGATGTTGGAGGCTGTTTTGTGGGGATTTTGTGCTTTTTTGTTCTAGGTAAATTTGTATTTGCTGTCTTTCCCTCCCAGAGTGGTTGCTGGTGTAAACTGTGTTTGTTACATTTTCAGACCACTTAGGGAAGAGCAAGGACAGGGTTAGAGTTCAAATTTGGCAAACTGTTCCATGGAAGGTGGAAATATTTGGAGGACCCAAGAGCAAGTTAATACAGTTAGGCAGAATAATCAGCTAGTCTAACGTTAAATTGAAAGTAGCAAGGAAAGTTACAGCAGCTTCCCTGAACAGGATCCGGGGATTATGGTAGTGATGTAGTCAGCAGTGCCACGCTGCTGAGCTAAACCCGACTGCCTCTGTGCTGGGATGGGCACAGGAGTGCTAAACCCGGCTGGGATGGGCACAAGGGAGTGCTAAACCCGGCTGGGATGGGCACAAGGGAGTGCTAAACCCGGCTGGGATGGGCACGGGAGCGCTAAACCCGGCTGGGATGGGCACAGGAGCGCTAAACCCGGCTGGGATGGGCACGGGAGCGCTAAACCCGGCTGGCATGGGCACAGGGGAGCGCTAAACCCGGCTGGGATGGGCACAGGAGTGCTAAACCCGGCTGGGATGGGCACAGGGGAGCGCTAAACCCGGCTGGGATGGGCACAGGGGAGCGCTAAACCCGGCTGGGATGGGTACAGGAGCGCTAAACCCGGCTGGGATGGGCACGGGAGCGCTAAACCCGACTGGGATGGGCACGGGAGTGCTGAACCTGGCTGCCTGTGTGCTGGCAGGGCTGAGTCAGGGAGCTGTGGAGCTTCCAGGACACAGAAATCATTCAGTGTCTGTGGCTCATGGAGATCCTGTCTGTGCCAGGGCATTCCGTTGTGTTTTGGCACATCTGGCTCCCTGCCAGTCATCTCCAGAGCAGATCTGGGGACAAATAAACTCCAGCCTGGTGGGAATGAATGAGATTTATCTGTTTCTGTTCCTAGCAGAGAGACAGACTTATCTTAGCATAAGCTCCTTGTTCAGTGTTAGCACAAATGGAGGCAGTGGTGTGTACCCAGCTGTGTATGTAGGTGTGTGCAAAGGGGAGTACTCCCTGCACCAAATAGACACCCATCCTGCCCAAAATAAGAGGCTGTCATCGAACTGAGTAATCACTAAGCTGGAGTGGGAGAAATGGCTCATTGGTAGAAATAGAAGTTTATTAAGGTCAAGGGTGTACAAACCCTTCTTGTGCTGAATTGAGGCTTCAAGGCAGCACAAGCTTAGCTGGCTGCAGTGTGGGTCTCCAGAGTGTCCCAAAACCGAGCTGCAGATCCTCTGAAACCAGAACAAGAGACCATTTTGTAACTTCCTTCAGCCTGGAATGGTGTTATTCACCAACCCTTCACATTTTGCCCCCACTGCACCCAGTGCAGGAGCACAGTGATATCCTGGGACAAAGCAGCTTGTGCTCTCAGGGCTCTTGGCAGGAGTTTGGTACCTCTGAAGCCTGGCTGAGAATCTGCTTCCTGTTCTTCCTCAAGGTTTATAATCCCTGTGGAGCTGCTCTTAGGTCTTGCTGTGACCTCTCTTGGCATCCTCTGCTCTATTTCCTTGGACACGTTGTGGCTTCCAGGGCAAGAACGATCTTAACTCTTCTCAATGGATTAGATCTGCTCCAGTCTGCACTGGAGACTGGCAGGGCAAACAAAAAGCTCTATTCCTCTTTTAAAGGTTTTCTGGCTTTTATTTGAAAAGCCAGAATGAAGCAAAACTCAGACCACTGTGTTTTGCTCTCTTAGGGGTCTGGATTTATTCTGGAAAAATTTAGAGAAGCCTGGAATTGAGGTGGGGGGGAAATGCTTCCCTTGGAAAGCCCAGGGACTGTGCAGCTCAGTCTTTAATTTTGATAAGAACTTTCGGTTTCTGCTGCACTGGGGGAGATTATAGGGATAAAAAGGTCAAAGATTTTCCTGCTGTTCATGGCTGTTGTTTCTGCTCTGCCTTTTGCTGCATGAGAGCTGACAACTGAGGGTTTCAGAGGCACAGAGAATTGAGAACATCCACACAAAGATGCTCTCGTACAAACCAGAGTAACATAAGCAGCTCCTAGATATTTTTTAAGTTTTATTGATTTTTTTTTTTTTTTTGTTCTGTGTTTTTGGTTTGGGTTATGTCTCTATTTTCCACAAGAAAGACAATCCCAAGGATTTGGATCCCAACCTAACAGGTCTCCAGCCTGACTCTGTCAGTGGAGAAATGTCAGTCTTTCTAGAATGTTTTCCTTTATTTCCTCTTTGAATTCCTGAAGGTAAGAGAGCGTTTGAATGCTATCAGCTGCCAAAGCCACATTTATCTGTTGTTTCTTTCACACCACTCCTGCCTTATCTCCAAGCTGCTGTGAATTGTGAGTAGCAGAGACAATGGGCTCAGTGCAGGAAGGCCCGAGTCCCTCCGGGGGGAAGCTGGAGGCTCTTTGGAGACCAGGGACTCTCTGTGTAGTTCGGTGATAGAGGAAATCACATCAATTTGTTAATTAAGGTCATTTTAGAAGGTAAATCCGATTTTAAAAACCCCACAAACAACCAAGCAATGGGAGAAGCCGCAGTGCTTCCAGGACAGCCTTTGTTTGCAAGTAAAGGTCGCCTTCAGAGTTTGTGCTTTTTCCCTCAAACCCCAGGCTTATTCTGTGGCTTAATTAAACAAATCTCGTTATTAAATGCATATTTGTCTTTCAGGTGGTCTTAAAATATTTCACCATTTTTTATTTGACTGTGAGATGAAATGGTCAATGGTGAGGGATGAAATGGTTTTGAGATGAGTGCAGGAGTTTGTTATTGTTATGTGAGTGTTATTTCTAAGGTGGGCTTTAAAAACTGAGATGCCCTTTTCCCTGAATCCAGTGTGAGGCTGATTGGAAAACTGTTCTTCTCTGGAAGAATTTGTCTTCTGTTTTCTACAGATGATTAAATTAAGACAAGTCAAAGTGATATTGACACACAATCGTTCTACTTGACCAAATACACCAGAAAGACAGTAATTAAAATTCACTTCTTAATGCAAACTAGATGTTAATTACAGAACTCTTTAGGGAATAGTTAAAATGAAAAAGTAATCATGTTTATCCTGGGCTAGAACAGAAGTAAAAAACCCACTGTATGACACTTGCAAGATGTGTTAAGCCCAGAATGGGAGACTTTCTCCTGAGGCCTGAATTGTTCTGGGTGGTTCCCAATCTTGGTTCCACAAACCAAAGCACAGCACTGTTGGGAGGGCACCCACACCAACCACTGAGGCTGAGAGCAGAGCAGGGAAATGCATTTTAGGGATGGAAATGTCTGGGAATCTGAGGGTCCATGATGAGAATAATCAAAGCAGTGAGAGTCATGCAGACCAAGCTGGTTGAATGTGTTCAGGTGAAGGATGTGAGTGGTGCTTGTGCTCTTCAAGGAGGGTATGTTTCACATTAAAAACGGTGCAAAACTAACCCAAAAATCCTGTGATGCTTTCCAGAATCACTTGTGAGAACCTTCACTCCTTTCTACTTCCTGGTGGAGCCCCTGGACGTGCTGGCGGTGCGAGGGGCGGCGGTGATCATGAACTGCTCGGCGCAGTGCGAGACCCCGCCCAGGATCGAGTGGAGGAAGGACGGCTCCTTGCTCAACTTGGTGCAGGACGACCGCCGCCAGCTGCTGCCAGATGGATCTTTATTAATTAACAGCGTGGTGCATTCCAAGCATAATAAACCTGATGAAGGATATTATCAGTGTGTGGCAACTGTGGACAACCTGGGGACCATCGTGAGCAGGACAGCAAAGCTCACCGTGGCAGGTAAGGCTCTGCTTTGGGAGTGTGGCTGAGAACGTGGTGATGGAAGGTGTGATAGGTGAGGGATGTGGTGGATGATTCTCACAATTAAAAGGCAAATATCATGTACATGTGATAAGAGAAGTTTTATAGATTTATAGTTAAGTTTCACCTCCCCTTGTGTTGTTGTCAGGGGTGGCCTGGGTTTGGGACATTTGGGAGGGTCAGCTCCTTACTGTGGCAGCACCTGACCTCCAACCAAGGTGTCACCACCACTGGGCAGTGAAGGATTCAATGGACAGAACTTTGGGGGAATTAAAGGGTTAAAAGGCAAAACCTCCATTGTGTGGATGAGCACATGGTGGGAAAAATCCTCTGCTCCTGGTGCTGTAATATTTTCTCTATTCAGTCTCCTGTTGTATTTTTGATAAGGTTTTAATAAACCTTTTCAATTGTTTTGGAAGTGAGCATCATTTCTCACAGAAGGGAATGCTCTGCCCTTGGGAAAATGGGAAGGTGCTTCCCAAGGAACACAAGGTGGTTCCATCAGCTCAGGGAAACTGGGGCTGTGGCTCTCATTTTACTGGCTGGGAGTTGGCATGTGTTCTGTTCCTGTAAGCAGCTTAATGTGGGGTATTTCTCAGGAAATGCTGGAGATCACGAAAGCTGCAATGAATGGATTAAGAGAAGTGTCAGGTGTCTGAAATCACAATGGAGATTTACCACAGCTTAGAAGGAGGAAGAAAACAGGATTTTGCTTTCTTTATGTATAAATAACCTTAAAATAACTTTCTGTGCTTGTATGTGGTGAATTACCTGCTCTGTCTGAAACATTTGGGAGGCTCCTAACAGCAGTGTGTACAATCCCTGCAGGCCTGGGAGATGGGTAGGGAATGGAGTCCTGGGGAATTGTATTTTTCTGTTTCTTGAGTATCAGGTGTGAACAAGAAAGCCTGAAAAGTAACAATGACCCAAATGCACACAGTTTTCCATTAAAAAGCCCAAGTCATAACCTCAGCTTTGGTGTTTCGAGTACCCTTTAGACTTGGTGGGTGATAGCTTTATTTTTGGGGGTAGGAAGCAGTGAGGGAGTGAAGTTTGCAGGTAAAAATAAAGATTATGGCTGGGAAAAGTGATTTGTTCTGTCACTCGCTTATTTCTCAGGGCTTGGTATTGTCAGCTTGTGTCTTGTAAACAGTAAAGCAGGAAGAGACTTGTAATTACTGAGTAAGGGTGAGACTTCAAAAACCAACCACACGAAAAAAACAAGGTAAACTAAGGCACTGTAACTAGAAAAAAAAAGCCTGTGAAGCGATTTTCCTTTGTTTCTCTAATGATGTTTGCCAGCCTTTTTCAAACAGTTTTTTTTTTCCTTTGCTTAATAAATGTCTCGGGGTAATGAATTCTTCCTGAGTGGTGCTCCTGCATCTCCCAGAGCTGCTGCTTCCATCGTTTGTATTCGGATGTTGTTCCCATTAACTTGGCTTGTAGCATTGTTGTGAAACATCAGCAGTGTCAGAAATAGAAAAATTGGGGTTTTATACCTTAAAAGAGTGACTTTGAGAATCTCTTAATGAGGAATAGATTTCCGAGCTTCTTGGCAATGAGGACAATAAAGGCAGTTCTCCCACACTTCTCTCCAGCAATTACCACCTCCTTGCCTCGCTGCTGTCGGGATTAATTCTGCTGCTTTCCACATGAGAGCCTTCAGCCTCCTGCCTCTGCTATCAGACAGCTCTATATGATCATTAGGTGAGGTTAATGGGGTTAAAAATGAAGGTAAGCCAAAATGTCTGCTGAATTTCCACTTCCATTTTCTCCTATCTAGGTAGAAGGTATGATTTCAATTGATATTTTCTAAAATGATGGAATCTTTAAGAGCCTTTTAGTACTTGAAAAAGAACCCGAGTATTTGGGAAGAAAAAAAAAAAAGAGAAACCCAAGAGCCTACTTTAAAAAAACCCCACAACAAACAACAATGCAGTTCTAGTGAGGTTTTTTCCCAAAAAATTGTTGGTAAAAAACAGAACAGATACAGTCTAGCCCAAGACAATAAGGACCTTCCCCACACAACCAGTTGCCCCTTTGGCACACCATTGGCCTGACAGCTGTGTGTTAAGATTATTGATTAATTCTATGCAGTAAAAATGGTTCTTTTATTGCCCACAGCTAGGGGAAATGCTGGTGACACATGTTGTGCATTGCCTTTTGCCATCCTGTGCTTTGGAAACCTGCCCCAGAGCATCCTCTGGCTGCACTGCTGCAGAGGCTTTGGCAGATGTGGGTGTGTGAAAACCTATTTACCACCCCAGGCAAGTGCCAAGAGCTGGGCAAGACCATGCTGAGTTTAATCCTCTTGTAGGGGAAAAGGCACTTGGGTTGCTGAAGGCTTTGGAATAAGAGGTGGAATATTTAAATCCTGGTTTAGCCTGTTGCTTTTCTTGTCCTCATTTGAATCTCCCTTAGTTTTAACAGTGGTTTTTAATATTCCTTCCCACTCTTTGTTTTAATTGGCAGCTTTCAGGCTGTGGTGAGCGTGGGCATTGTTGGCATACTAAGGGCTCCCCTTGGCCTCAAATTCCAGTGGGAGGGAGGAAATTCCCCTCTTAATTGAGCAGTGCTTCCTCTGCTGTGTGTGAGTGTGGTGCTGCCATGCACCTGATCTCTAAAAGGGAGCATTATGAAGTGTAAGTTGCATGTTTTAACAGCTTCTTACTCATGAAATAACTCAAAAATGACAAGTTCTGGTGTGTCACAGGCCAGGGCAATGCAGTAATAACACATTGTGTTCCATCATGTGGATACAGGGCTGGAATTTTCAGTCTTGGAGCTGCACAGCTGTGGATGATGCTGAGCAATCCACCTGCAGGAAGGTGGCCAAGTTTGGATAAGTTTCTCAAGTTATTTAAAGGACTTTCTATATATTCTAGTTTGAAGGATTTAAATTTTTGGGGGTTTGGAATCTGAAGCTCTTTTGTTGCCATAGGGTGACAGGGGTTTGAGTAGTGAGCCACAGCATGAAAAACTCAACCCAAAACAGGCTCTGAGTGCCTGGGCCTGGAGTGCTGGGTCAGGGCTTGCAGGAATTATGTTGGAGACAGGCTGGCTGTGCTTTCATCAGTTTGTGTGTCTGACCCTGCTCTGAGTGTGCTGTGGCAGGGGAGCAGCTCATGGCAGCTTCCCTGGGCACTTGGCAATGTGCCCTTAAAGGACCTTCTCTGTGTGTGATGATCCATGAGAAGACTTTGCTCTTTTGGAGGGGTGAGGATCAAGAGGTCCTGTGGCAGCTGAGCCTTGTAAAGAAACTGATCTTTGCTGCCTTTAGATTTCAAAAAGTCAGAGGACATGATAAAATATTCCATTGTGAAGAATGCTTGAATTGGTCTAACTTGAAATTGTGTGCTGCTACGCCTTGGTAGGAAAGTATTTGCTGTTGTGCCTGACTTGTAGCAGTAAATCCTTGATTTTTAGGAACAAACCTAAATTTTTAGGTTGCAAACCACCATAAATGTTAGTTTTCTTTAATGAGCAGCAGTTTGGGGATATGAGTGTCTCTTTCCCAGTCAGTGTGAGCTCCACAGTTTGGTTCATTCAAGCAAATGAAGGTTGAGTTTGTCATCACCAGTTTCTAAGGGCAGTGAAGGGAGAAGGTGGTCACAGAGTCCATGTAATGTGTAGGATTTTCCCATTGTTGTGATGGATTTGAAATAGGGAAAGTCAAAGGAACTGCCTAATTTATGTAAAGCCACAACACTTTAATCAGTGCCTTGGTACACTATGTTTTTTAATTGGCTTTTGAAATGCAAATCTGTCTTTGATACTTAAGTGCTAGTTAGATCTTAAGAAGGGTAGGGGGTTTAAAAAAGCTGCTGTAAAACATGGATTAAAAATAGATTTACAAAGTTTTGGAGATCCGTGTCAGTAATTCATCATGGGAAAATAAATATGTATGTATTTTAATAAAAAGTATAAGGACACAAGCTGAAAATATTCCCAGGATGATCTTTCCCCAGTCACTGCTTACTGTGGTTTGGTTAAAGCTTTTATTAAGAGCACAGATACATGAAGGTCTAAAAGTTGGGAAGTGTGACAGGGGCACTGAGTTTGATCATGCAGATTTATTTGCTCTGTAAATCCATTTCAAGACTGCTCACTAAATTATTTGTTTCACCTCTTGTCATCTTATTTCCCCATGTGAATCCAGCTGGTTTTCTTCCTCTTCTTCCACTTATCCTTGCATTTGATAATTCTTGGCTTTGAGTCATTTGCTTGGCTGTGTTGAGGCAGCTGTGGCACTGCTACAAATTTCAGGTGTGTCTGAGTTACATTAATTCAGAAAGCACTTGCTGATAGCTTCTGACTTGTTTTCTCTCACCTCAACTAAATAATCTCCTTGAATTAATATTTCTCATTTAAATACTCACAGAAATTTCATTTTCAAGCCTTCATTTTGTAATTACTTTTAGAAAAGGTACAGACAAATCACTTCTGCTAAGAAATGCTCCTGCCATGTTTAACATCAAAGTCTAAAATGCTTCAGAAACCAGAAAGATTTGATATGTGCTTAGTAAAAGTGTTATATCTCCTCTGGAAGCATTGGGCACATTGCAGGGGCAGCCCAGGAGGAGGATGTCCCTGAGAAGTGGCTCTGGAAATGCCTCAGTGAAGCCTCATGTGTTGTTTTGTGTTGAGACCTTGGGAGACTTCTGCTTTTCCACTTCAAATTGGGGATGCTGGAGTGGGCCAAGGCTCACCATGTCCATACCTGGAAGAAGGATTTGGAGCAATTCCAGCCATCCTCAAGCTCTTTGTTCCTGAGCATGGTGTTCTCTGCTGACTGGCTAAATCCCCTCCTCCTGCTGGTCCATCCTGCCCATCCATGGCTCCTCAGGGCTGCTGTGCTGGGGCACAGGGCTTGGGGCAGCTCATTGACAAAATGGGCACTCTCAGAAGTGCACCCAAAGCTCCTGTGGCTGTCCTCTGTGTGGGGCCAGGTGTCCCCAGGTTGCTGTGACAGTGCCAGGTGTCACACGGGCCCTGCAGGCAGGAGGGACCTGCCCTGGGTCGGGTTTTGCTGCTGAGAGTTCCTCCAGACATCAGACAGAGGGAGTGGACTTTGCTTGGGAAATTGCTCCAGTTTTTAGCTGACCACATTGCCTCTTCAATATTTATTTGCATCTTGTGTGTGTCCTGCTTGGGGCTTCCAAACTGATGACTGGGAGAGCTGCAGGAGGCCTGGGTGGGCTGTGGTGGCTCCTGAGGCTTGGAGGAGTTAATTGAGCTCTGAGCCAGGTGATTTCAGGATCTAATCCTGCTCCTGGTGCAGATCTCCTCTCTTTGCCTTTTCTCCATGGGCTAATAAAGAATTTCTCTACCATAAATTGAAAGTATTACTTGTTACAATGCACCAAGGTGCTGCAGATGAGGAGGGCAGGCAGAGATAAGGAATTCTGTACCCATTACAGGCTCTGGATGGTAGGCAGTGGCTGCAGTTGTGGCCAGGTAATCATTATCCAGGCACAGCCTGTGGGAGGGATGTGGGCTTGCCCTTCCAGGTAGAGCTCTGCAAAGCTCAGCAGCAGAGGTGTGCTGTGTTTCCTTCTGGGGTGTTAGAGTGCTTAGCTATTCAATATCAATCACTTATTTCTGTATAAATAATGGTGAATAGATTAGGATTTTTTTTCAAACATTAATTTGAGCTGAAATTTTATCTTTGCTTTTTTTACCATAACTACAAGGAGCTGCATGGAAATAGCCAGATTATTTGGTTCTGTTTGCTCATGTCCTCTGAGAAGTTTGCCAAGCTCTAAAGATTACAGCTGAGCAGTGTTTTATTTCTCACTAGACTCTATGTGCCATCCCAAAGTGAGAGAGAAGCTCAGAACAAACTGTCCCAGCTCTGCAGAGATGGGGTTAATTTAGGAATAACAGCACATTTTTATCCAGGATTGCACATTTCCTTTAACAGCAAGGAGAAAAAAGTAATCTTGATCTCATCTTTGTGAATAAAGAACATTCTGTATCTTGGAATTGGAAAAAACCTCAGAGCAGAGATACTTCAGAGGAGGGTACTTAAGAGCACTTAGCCAGTAAGTGACATGGGTGATAAATTTTCCTTGCAGAAATATGTTTTTCTATGAAAAAAGCATCTGTGTTTCTCATAAATTGGCTTAGATCAAAATGCATTTTTTCATGACAGGTAAATGGCAAAGGTGGTTTTAACACAGTTGCAGTTTGTACAGGTTCTGTCAGCTGTTACTGAAAGTATGAGAGTTTAGACACTTAAGACAATAAATACTCTGTTATTTGTCATTCTCAATTCTTGCAGTTCTCATTTGTCCAGTTAAAGTAGCAAAGAAAATCTATGTGAGCCTTTGAACTGGTCTGCAGTTCTTGGACTGAAGGCAGAGGTCCAGCTTCAAAACTATTATAAATTTTTAGTCTCGGATTGGGATTTAATACCAGAGCCTCTTGCCGTGTCCAGGGCAGAGAAGGGCAGGACTTGCCTGCAGCTGGATTATCACTGGAATCCTGGGGAAAGCCCACAGCAGGGAATGTGACCTGCTTGTTTTGAAACTCTTCATTGACATCGAATGACCAAGTCAGAGCCCAGGTGAAGAGACTCTTAATTGCTTGCTTAAAACTAATTCCTATTGAAAAACACAGGTTTTCTTAAGCTTTTGGATTTCAAGTTTATTTCACCTTATATCAAACCAAACCCAGCAGCTCATTGTGACTAATACTATCCCTGTCCTGAATTCTGTGGGTCAGTGAGCCAGTTAAAGCTTATTTGTGCTTGCTGAAGGGTGGCAAATGCTCTGCTGAAGCTGGGGCTGAGGAGGCACAGGGAGATGTGTGGCACTCGTGCCTGAGCTTCCTGGTTTGGTAATGATGTAATAGCACTGCTCAGAAAAAAACTCATGTTTTCTAGACTGAAATTCAAGTGCTGTGCAATGCAAGTTTGTAACTGGCAAAGGGAATATCCTTTGTGCATTTATTTCACAGGCAGTTATGTTCATGTACTTCAGAATAATATAAACTTACTGTAAACCATAAGAAATGGGAGCTCTTTGCAGCATGTGTTCCATCTTGACCTTTGCCTTTGAAAATATGGCAGGTGATAGAGTTAATCTGTGGAGAAAGAGGAATTTGGTGGAAGGGAGCTGGGACCAAATCCCTGAAATCCCGTGAGCTGACACTCGGCTGGGGGGTCTGGATGGTGAGACAAGGACACGGTGACACCAGACTGATGGTGCATCAACACCCCTGAACGAGAAACTTGGCTGAACTTTGTTTAGATTGGATTCTCATTTGTTAATGTTTTGACTCAGATCAGATTTTTCCCTCTTTCTGCTCTGCATGTCAGCACCAGCAATCCCTGTGTAATTCTGTTTGACAAGTTAGCGCGGAGCTCGCTCGGAATCCCGAGCTGTCAGCAGAGTGATGGTTACATCTGCAGCCTGTGCTCCTCTCTCCCTGCCTGCTCCTGTGTGCAATCAGCAAGAGATTTCAGCTTTGTCAGCCTGCAGTGAGGGCTCTGTGTGCTGACACTGTTCAGGTTTCTGCTTGACTCAGTATTGCTTTTTGAAAACGATAAGAAGCTGCACCATTGCCCCAAGTGGGGGATGACACAAAAGCAGCAAGGGTAAAGAAGTATCAAGGCACAAGGGTATCTCTGATTAATGTTTTATTTTTCTGTAACAAAAATTCAAGATGAAGTTCAACGACCCTGAAAAGGAAACAAAATGGAGGAAAAATATTTTGAATAAGAAAAAATTAGGTCATGACATTTGCTGGGGTTGATTTCAGTGAGGCTAGTTCTCAGTAACATTGTTAAAAGTATAGGGTATGTTTCACCCTTCACATAAATATACTGGGAATAAGGATGGTAAAAATTAAAACTCTCTAAGCCTCATCTATTTGCATATAGAAACCCCTTTTTTGGGGGAACAGGGGGAAATGTGTCTGGGTAACTTGTATGTTTCTGTAACAGCCTCTGAAGTTGGCCCTGGCTTAAATGCACTGTCAGCCTGCTCTTAAAAACAGAGTAAAAATCAGGCAAAGAAAGGCTCTGTTGTGGAGAGACCTCCAAAAACCCATTCCTGGTACTCTGAGGTTCATGGCCAGCAGCTGCTGGAGGGGTCAGCGATGTGCTGATGCCACCTGAGCTGTGCTCGTGTGTGATAATTTGCATTTATACGGCTTTTAGTGTTTGCCTTTATCCTGCCACGCACCCTTGTTGTCTCCAGACGCCTCTTTGAGCTGCATGTTTGTGTCTGTAAAAGTTCTTTGTGCTTTGTGTTTGTCTGCTGTTCTGTCAGCCTCCCCGCACCCTGGGTTTGGGGCTTTCTTTGCCATTCACACATCCCGAGGAGTTTGCAGTGAAATTGTTGGTTATTTCCTGTCTCTAAATGCCTGTTGTCAGGTACCAGCTGTCTTTGTCACTGTCTATAGAGTTGCCTGCAAAAGTTTTTCAGATCTTTCCTTTCTTCCAGTTTTGTGATAAATTTATCCTGACAGTCCTCTCTGTGCATTAATCTTCTTTGAATAGCTGGTTCACATGAGCTTCCGTAATTGATAGCCTCGCCTGAAACTAAAATTATTTAACCTGTCAAGCTCTTTTCTTCCACCACAACCCTCGGATCTTATTCTTCTTTTGTTATGGCTCTTGATTTTGTTTTAGAAAGAGTAATTGTGAGCCTGTAGGGTTCTTATTTTTAGGCAGTCTATTGATGAAGACCTGAAGTTCCTTAAATGATGAGGCAATCTGTGTGCCTTATCTTTAGGGCTTCTCTCGAAATCCCACAGGGGTTTCATTGGTCTTGCTATTAGAATGATCTTCAACAGCAGCAAATAAATGACTCCATGGTTTGCATGCCCTCAGTTCATTTTTTCTGGCATTAGAATGTTGTTTTAGCTGTTTCTTGGTGTCTGTGGAAGTCAGATTCATTGGCTGCTGCAGCTTTTCCTGCTGCTGCTGGAGCTTTTGTGTTGATTGGCCCTTGGACTGCTGGTCCTGTCTCCAAGTTTCATGATACTATTTCACCTCTTCCATCAGAAGATCTATTTTTGGTTTGTGCCTTTCCTTGCAACACTTCTTGAGCCTGACCATGTGCTATGGACAGACATCCCCACCTCACTCCCACTCCTTTTCTTGTAGTTGTGGTTGTCAGTAGTGACCTCTGTATTTTTGAAGATCTTCTTTCAGTCATTTTGTTGCTCCCATTTCATTCTTGAAAGAATTTATTGATCTCCTCTTGATATCCCCTAAGTAGAATTTGGAATTGCTTGTTTTGCCAGGTAGAACATCATATTATGCTGATGTGTTTTCCTGGTCCAAACACCCTCTGAAATTTTTGGATGTGTGGTAGATAAAGGGGAGAAATTGTTCCCTGTGAGGGTGGTGAGGCCCTGGCACAGGTTGCCGTGAGAAGCTGTGGCTGCCCCTGGTGCCCTGGAAGCGTCCAAGGCCAGGTTGGACAATATTTTCTGCAACATTTTGCTATTTCTCAGTATGGGTTTTTTTTGTGGATCCTCCCCATGTCACCAGATAATTGAGCTTGAAAGGGGCCTTGCGACATCTGGAGTTCAGTTGTTTGTTCAGAACAGCTCTGAGGTGCCACCAGGTCACTCGGTGTGTCATTGTAGTGACAGTACCTGTGACTGTGTTACTGATGTGTCCAGTGACATTTTGCTCTCATTCTGGCCAAGGGACACTGTTTTTAATCAGCACATACCATGCTGTCATGGCTGTGTTTAATCAGGTCAGAATTCTGGTTATGCCCTGACATTTCTTATTTGTGTTCTGTTTTCCATATACTTCCCACCTCTGTTTAGCCAGCAAGGACATTTGCTGGATTCTCCTCTCTCCCTGTGACAGTCCTTGTAAAAATCCCCATCCCTTCCCCAAGGAGCTGTCTCCTGCCCGGATTTTTGGTTGTTTCTCCCCTGTCTGGTTTGCCTAAAGCAAGGGGGGAGAATGATGTGCTGCTTGGTGTTTGCAGCAAGGACTGGAAGCATCTGGCCTCATCCTAATTCAGGTGCTGCTGGACTTGTGTTCTGCAGGAGTGTTTGTAATTACAAAGTCTGCTCCATGTGCCAGTGAGATCCATGAAATATGTCTCATTAGCAGCAGTGTATTTTAAGCCGTTTCACACCTCTGCCACTCCAACAAATGATGCTGAATAATGTTGGAGAGTAGGAGCTGTGATAATTTAATGAAGTGTCCACAGATGGCTGGACTTATTAATTTTTTAGCAGGGCTGGGGTGAGGAGCTGATGCACTAACAAAATAGGCAGCATCTTTGTGATGGCTGTGCTGCTGAACGGTAGCAGATGTTGGAGCTGTCCTAACAATAGGGGATCATGTTCCCATTCTCCAGGACCTCCTCGTGGTGCTGAAATCTCCACACTTCCCAAGAGGCTGTTTGGGGAAAGGAGTCACAGTTATGGATTTGTCATGAGTTCAAATTCGATCAGGCAGACAGAAATGGGGGAAAATTCAAGTGGCTGAAAATTGTGAGCAGTTTGTGGGATCATTCACAGACTAGTTGGATGAGTTTCAGATGGAGAGTGGAAGCTGTAGGGTGGAATGTTTGGAGCTGGTGCTGCTTGAGTTAGTTTAGAGTTGGGTAAGTTAGGAGAAACTTGAATAAAAGTTAACTCTGGGCAGCAAAGGCTTTTCACAGATGGTATCCAGGAGGGAACAGGATGGAAAACCTGCCAGCTGCTCCTGTGCTTTGCTTTTTCCATATTGCAGTAGAAACAGGGGAAAAAACGGAAAACATTTGCTGAGCACATCGAGATGTCACAAGAAGGCCTGAAACCAGCCTTGGGAAAATGTTAATTGCACAAACATGTGATGTGTGTGTTTAGAGCAGTCTAATGCTTGTAGGAAGTGTTATATTAAATTCCAGTCAGAGCAGGGGCAGCAGAGGGGACACAAGTGAGGAAAACTCCCAGAGGCTTGTGACCACTCCTGCAGCCCTGCCACAGGCAGGGAAAGGGGATTCCTCCACACCCTCCTCTTCCCCGGAGATGAGGAGATGGTTCTCATTTCTCACTTCCCTTTTGCAGTGCTGATTTGGTGAGATGTGTCCCAGAGGGTTGGTAGGACTCTGTGGGAGTTGAACTGTGCATGGCAGTGACATCCATGTTAACCAGAGCAGCGTTGCTGGCAGGCTGCAGAGCGCAGGCAGGTGTGACTCTGCAGTTATTGCACTCAGGTGAGCCAGTTATTTAGTCATGGTTGATAATGAAGCTTTTTTCCTTTCAGTCTCCTTGGAAATGATTGGCACTGGCTGCAGTTGCAGGGAGGCTGCTGAACTAGATTGGCATCTGGCTCAGGGCGGTGAATTCCCTGATTCTGCAGACTCTAGGAGATGAAATACTGGCTCCATTGAGGGCACGAGACTACAGCCAGAATTTTAACCATCTGTGTTTTCTAGGAGCATGGGAATTATTGCTCTTCTAGGCACATCTTTTTCAGAAATGGAGACAATGAGCCACAAATCTCAGTAAGGCTGAGACTGGGAATGCTGATTGAATGCACCACATTTGCATTAATAGATTGTTCATTCACATTCCTGCCATTGCTCTGGGCTTGGATGAGGGGAAGGAAGAAACAAAAGGGAAGGAGAAAAGAGGCACAGAGTTGACTTCCCCACCTTCTCTGCCATTTGCATTGTCCTGGCAGAAATGGGGGGGTTTGGGATGCATCTGATCCCTGTTATATGCATGTGAGTGCACTGTTGCTTATGTGTTCTCCTGCCTGTGTTTGGAGAACATTCCAAATGGAAAATCATCCTTCCTAAATTGAGTTTATTAACCTGCATTCTTGCTAGGTCAGTAGTATTTTCCTTTTGTGTCCTGAAATCGATACCTAATGTATGTGCACTGCCACAGAATGATTAATGTGTGTGCAAACATGAAAAAATTGTCTTCAATGTCAGAGGCCCAAAGTGTCATTTATCATGACATTCATTTACCAGAAGATGGGCTGGTGTCTTCAACTGATTGCCCTGCACCACGTGGGTGAGGAGTGGGAGCTGCTTCCTCCATTAGGAGTGTATCTTCCATCCCTGGCAGTGCCCAAGGCCAGGCTGGACAGGGTTTGGAGCACCCTGGGACAGTGGAAGGTGTCCCTGCACAGGGCAGGGGGTGGCACTGGATGGGCTTTAAGGTCCCTTCCAACCCAAACCATCCTGGGACTCTACTCATCATTAGACCTTCCTGCTCAGCCTTCTTGGTTGAAGTGTTTGGGAAATACCAAGCATTGAGGAAAAAAAGTATCAACTTTTTAAAAAGTTAACTTTCAAAATAGTTTTAAAAGTGTTTGTAGTTTTAACTAGACTGAATTGGCTTACGTGGTAATGCCTCTAAAAATGATTATAGAAAGTTCAGGAAATGCTGGCTTAGAAGTTGATAATTGATGTTGTGAAGAGAGCAGCTCTGTAATGGAAAGGTTCTAGGCTGGGAGATGAAAGGGTATTTTCTAGTGGCTCACTGCTGCAGGAGGTGTGCCAGCACTCTGGGACCTGCTCCTGGATTTATAAACAGATCTCCAAATTAATAGTAATTAAGGCCTGGATTTGGAGTGCTTTTTGTAATGCATCATGATTGTTTTGTGGTTGTTTGTTAGCTAAAGCAAAGGGTCCTCCTCCACAATGGAGGCTTTTAAGCAGTGCAAATTGCCAATAATTGTAGAATAAGAGAAAATTACTCTTTAGGACAAAATTATAGGCTAGGTTAAAATGTATATTTTAAAATCACACAGGACTATGACGAAATACAGGTTTTAGTGGCATTTAAGATGACTTGGAAAATGAACTGTAATTTCATTTCCAATGAGTAATGAAACCATCTTGAATAAAGCTTATTTAACCTCAGTGGAGCACCTGCACACAACAGAAGGCACAAGGTCTGTCTTGTCCAGGAAATGAGCAGCACTTGTCAGGGATTAAAACAAAAGGATATTTGGGCTGTATGTGAGAAATTGCAGGGTTTCAGTCCTCCAGGAGCTTTCCTGCTTGTGCTTGAAGTAGCCAGTATGGGGCTGTACCAGTGGGAGCTGCTGGGAGCACAGAGATGGCAAAGGTGAGGTGAAAACAGAAGTCACAGGGTCACCTGGCTAAAGGAGGAGGCCCAGGATTCCCTCCCAGGATGGGGAAAGAACTGGTTTAATATGCAGGGCTCTTAATAAATGAGAATATTGAGAGAGATAAGAATCAGAGGCAATTATGAGTATATAATGGGTTCTGTCAAGAAGGAGATTTTCAGAAAGGACAGATGCTTCAGAGACTGGAGTTCAGAGGCTCAGGGTTAACAGCCTCATCAGCTGTAAGAACAACTTATTTACCCACTGAATTAGTGAGTGTGGCAAAGGAGGAGACCTTGCTACCCTTGCTGTGGCCTCCATGGTCTCACAGGAAGAATTAAGTAATGCTCCAGACTGACTCACGATGGAACTTCTGAGCACAGCTTGCAGATCAGGCAGGTGCAGAGATGCCTTGGGATTGTGCTGGGTCTGAGGGATGGGTGATTCAGGAGAGGAAAAGGTTACTTGGGTTCTGGGATTGATTGTGCAGAGCCACTGAGATGGTTCCATCTTTGGGGAAGATCTTTTCAATAGACAGAGAAGCGGTTTTGTAATATTTCTGTGGATGTTTGTGATCTTCAATTACTCCAGGCACTGGGGGTTGTCTTTCTGCCAGGAGTGCTTGGTGGGAGAGCAGGAGGCATTGGGGTCCGTTGGAGCAAGGGAGGTTCTGACTGGGTTTAAAGAGGGAGTTCTGCTCTGTGAGGTAGAACAGGTTGGCCAAGGGTTGTGCAGTCTCCACCCCTTGGGGATTTTTGAGGTCTGACTGGACAAAACCCTAAGTTACCAGCTCTGGCCTTGTCACTGATTCTGCTCTGGCTGTGTCCTTTCCTTCCAAAATTATCCCACTATTCTGCATCGTTAAAGGTGAATGGTGTTAGGGGAATGAGGGAGAGAAACTAAAGATTGTAGCTTCATTAAGCAGAAGGAAAGTTGAAAGAAAGAAGTTGGATTTTTTGTTCCTGTGAATACCTTGGAGGGACTGATGGATAAATATCCAAGATGCAAAATTATGCCAAAACAAGGTCAAGATCAAAGGACTGCAAGTTGGTTGGAAGTACATTGGGAGGAGAAACTAGAAACAAAGTTTCTTGGAGGAATGAAGTTCTGGAAGGAGTCCCCAGGTGGGACTCAAGAGAGGGAAGAAAATATGTAACAGTTGGAGATGAGCTGTACAGGGTTATGGAAGGAACCTGAGAGGACAGAAGTGATTTGTATGTTAGTATATATAAATCCTAATCCTAAATGTTAGGATCTATGAATCCTCCTCTGTTAGGATTCAGTCTGGCTGTCCTGCAGGATTAGTCCTTCTACTGGTGCATTCCCAGGGCATTTGTGATAGGTATTAAGTGAGACTTGTGAAAATAGGGGGTTGAACTATGGCAGGTTTGATCATTTCCTGTGCAGAATGCTTAGGATGGGGTGGCTGTGGCTGCCTGCCCATCCAGCTGTGCCCTCAGCAGGATGGAGAGGAAATAAGATTAAAGTTACTGAGTCAAGATGGGATCACTCCCAGTTACTGGAATGGCAGAACAACCTTGACTTGCGGAAAATCAATTTAATTTCTTGACAACTAAAACCAAACTAAAGTACTCTCCCTGCCTGCTCCCCATTTCCACACTCAACTCCCTGCCTTCATACCCAGTTCTGCAGCCTCATGATCTACCCTGGTCTCCCCAGGGTGACACCCACAGCTGCCCTTCCTCCCCTCCCTCCTCCTCCTCTGACCAGCTCTCTCCAGGACTGTGCCTCACACTTCCCTCACTGCTGTCCTGTGTCCTCCTTGTCTTGGATGTGCTTCATGGATGTGCCCCCATGGATGTGCCCCTGTGGCTCCAGCCGTGTCCCCAGCCTCTTCCCACAACTCCCCCAAAGGTTTGCCTCCCCAGCCCAACTGTGAAGCCATTAAATGGGCTCTGGGTGTTTCTGAAGAACATTTTTATGGAAAGGGTGACATGGGTTGTGCAGCACTGCTGGGCCACCTCTGTGGTGTGCCCTGGGTGTCAGCCACACTGAGAATGTTCATATGCAAATATTTATCTCAATGTTTGCCTTGTGGCACGGCACAGAGGTGGGAAGTGAAGGTGTTGTGTGGGCTGCGTTGTAGAAGCTGTGGCTGCTCCATCCCTGGAAGTGTCCCAGCTTGGACAGGACTTGGAGCACCCTAGCATAGGGGAAGGTGTCCCTGCCCATGGCAGGGGTGGGACTGAATGAGCTTTAAGTTCCCTTCCAAGCCACACCATTCCAGGATTCTGTGATTATTAGGTCTTGTTTGCCTTTATACCATCCGTGTTCAGCATTGTCCTGTCAGCTCTAAAGAGTTGGAGAGCATCTTAAGGTCACCCTGATTTTTTTAAGATTTTCTAAGCCTTCTGATGTTTACATTCTTGTAACGAGTTTTCTCACACATCTTCTGTAAATAACTTATTGTTTTACATTCTTTTATGGAGGAGGAGAAATCTGATGGACTGTTGGTTTGTCCATGTCATTGGAGAGGTGGCACTGTCACCCTCCAATGGACTGTCACTTTTGAAAATCTACAAATGTTAAAGTCAGAAAATAAACTTCCCTTTTTACCTTGAGAACAGCAGCATGTCCACGTTGTGTTATTTCATGTCTTATAGTGATGTGAAAAATCCCTATTTTGATTGGCTTTTCACAAATATTAAAATGAATATTGTATGTGTTGTGTTAGAAAGTAATGCTGTATTTATTCTCTTAAGTAGTGTGTTAAATATAGTTTTAGGTTATAACAGAATGTTAAAATAGAAACTATGCTATGTAAGATACTATTTTTTTTCTAAAGAAAAGACTCGCACTGAGATAGCAGTCACAGGACACCTCAGTCTTTCAGAGATAGAGAATGTATTGCTCCATTATCAGGAGAAAGGAGTAATTAACTTCTTCCTACCTCGCTCGGGTAGGATGACGCCGTTAGGATTATGAGGAAGAAGCTGACACTGCCCAGACAGAATCCTGTTCTTGAATGGAATTTATGCACCATGTATGAGGTGTATTAATATACAACAGGCTGTTGCTTTTAAGGGTTAATCCTCTGTTAATGTGGGTCCTTCTTTGGGCTTATGCTGCCCAGAAAAAGGTACCCAGTAACTCTCTGTTCTTGTTGTCTCATATTGTCCTAATCCTAGTTGTCTAAATTATTATGACTCTAATTGTATTACTATTTTTATAACCATTTTATTACTGTTAAACTTTTAAAATTCTAAAAACAAGCGATTGGCGTTTTTCACAACGACATCTTAACTTTTCCCAAACTACATTCCTGACTCTTGACTTGAACTTCCAGTCTTGGCTGTCGTGCTCAGAACATCTCCAACCTGTTCTCCCTTTGCTTTTCTCGCAGGTCTGCCCAGGTTCACTAGCCAGCCCGAGCCCACCTCCGTGCCCCGCGGGGGCAGCGCCGTGCTGGGCTGCGAGGTGACGGCCGAGCTGGCCCCGCTGCTGCGCTGGGAGCGCGACCGGCAGGCGCTGGCCCCGGAGCCGCGGCTCCTGCAGCTGCCCGGGGGAGCCCTGCTGCTCAGCAACGCCTCGGACGCCGATGCCGGGCTCTACCGCTGCGCCCTCGACAGCCCCGGCAGCCCCAAGTACAGCGACGAGGCCGAGCTCAAAGTCCTGCCAGGTAGCCGTGGGATACGTGCTCTGAACCTGAGAGAAGTGTGGTCTTTGGGAGGGAAGAGATGGGAATCTGACTCCATGTTTCAGAAGGCTGATTTATTATTTTATGATATTAGATCATTGTTGCAGCCTGAATTGCAAGGTAAAGAAGCAAAAAGGGCCTTTGCATAATATCCACGGGTGTTTAATTCAGCTGCACAGTGAGATGTTCCTGTCCCAGACCCACACACCTCCCCAAGGTCCAGCTCTCCCCCAGGGGCCTCCTGGCTGACCTCGGTCTCTGGGCAGTGCAAGGATTAGGGCCAATCAGGGAAATGGGAGGGAGTGGCTCAGGAACACCTATGTTCAGACAGGAACAGGGGAAGGACTTAGGAGATGCCCCTCGAGGGCTTCCACATATTATAGAAAAAGAATGAGATTCTACAACTCTACTAAAGACAGAGAAAAGATACATCAGAAGGCTTAACAAGAATGGTCATGAAAACTCATGGCTGACTCCTCAGAGTCTGACACAGCTGGCTGTGATTGGTCATTAAGTTAAAACAATTCACATGGAGCCAATCAAACATGCACCTGTTGGTAAACAACCTCCAGACCACATTCCAAAGCAGCAAACACAGGAGAAGAGAATCAGATCATTATTATTTACATTTTTCTCTGAGGCTTCTCAGCTTCCCTGGAGAAGAAATCCTGGCAAAGAGGTTATTCAGAAAATATCATGGTGACAGAGAAGCAGAGAAAAGAGTGGTCAAAACATTCTCTGAACCTGAGAGAAGCAGAGAAAAGAATGATCAAAACAATTCTTATCTCATTGGCTGCTCCTGTGTTGTTCCAAAGCAGAATGCAATATGGAGATGGTTTACCCAGAGTGATGGTGGTTTGTTTCCTTGGCCTGTCAGGGACAAGCAGACTGTCAGTCAGCACACAGTCACAAGATTTTGGGCAGCTGAGTTGAATTGGGTGCTTGTACAGATTCAGTTTAGATGTAATGTAATACAGTATAGTATAATAGGAATGTAATATAGTGTAATATATATGTATAGTAGAATGTGTGTGTATATATATTTAATATATATAAAATATATAATATATATATTCTATATAATATACATAGTATAATGTAGTGTAGTGATTCTATAGCATAGAATAATACAGTATAAAAAGTAATTAATTAGCCTTCTGATATCCATGGAGTCAGGTGCATCACTTTCTCCCCATCATCATCAGGGTTGCCCTGCCTTTACTTTGGGAACCCACTGCTGCTCTCTGCACTGAGCTGCTGCAGGCCCTGAACTCTTCAGGGCTGGACACTGGAGATACTCACAGGCTGCTTTCCTGTTTTAATGGTTCAGTTTTTAAGGCATTTTGGGGAAAAAATTCTGAAAAGCTGCCAGTAATACACTTGTATACATATATACACTTTGTATATATATACAAAGGGGGAACTGAATGTTTCTTTGAGTATAAATGTTTGGGGACTTCTGTATTTTTTCAGGTTGAATCCCATGTTTCAAACCCTGTGGAAGCTTCACAAAGAAATTGGTGCTTAGTCCATTGCTCATGGGATGCCTAAGCTGAGGTGCTTTTAATTGTCCCAATATTCTGGAAATTCTGATTGTCTAAGCAATGGGACCTTTTGGGAAGTCTCCAACCCTCAGAGGGGGTGACATTTTATTTTGGAAGGTTCAGCTTCGCCTGTTGTGCTGAAATGTTGAGATATTTTTGTTAGAACAGAAGTCCAGTGCTGATGTAAACTGTTGGCACATTCAGTGTGTTCTGTTCCCAGTGATACCACCAGCTGTTCTAATACAAAGGTTTGAAAAGTGACCAAAAATAGGACAGGAATGGGAGTTGTGCTTTCCCAAACTAGGGAAACACAGGCTGTGTTTCATATGACGTTCCTTAATTCTTCCCAGAGCTGTCTTTTCTGGATCAGCCTCCATGCTGGAATTCTCATTCCCTTGTTACTCTTCGAGGGCTGCTGGAGGGAGTTGCTGAGTTTCCACCTTGGGAATCTCTCAGGGTTAGGCTGGACTGACCTGGTGTGGGCGGCAGGTGGACTTGAGGCAGGTGGGGGCACCTCCAGGGGTCCCTTCCAAGGAATCTGTTTCTTGTGACTAAGACCCTTCTCTACTTAGAATACTACATTATTCTGTAAAATGCCCCAGTTTTTACAGTTATAGCTCTCTTTTGAAATTGGGGTGCTGGAAATGAATCATGCTTGAAGTAGGACTGTTTCATTCAGTTCTTTGGCCTTTCCAAAGCCTTGTCTCTTCTCCAGCTAAGGACACAGGGTTTGAAGAAAAGCACTTTTGGAAGAGATGCTTGATTGAATTCCTGTAGTTTGGATTGCCTTCATGTTTCTGCAGCCCTTCAAATGCTGAGGATTTTGCTGATTTTTTTTTTTGAAACTGAAGATTTCTTGAAAACTTCCATATTACACTGATCTTTTGAATCCTTTTTGCTCCAGCTGTAGTTTCCTTGCTTTTGTAATGCTTTGCTGAAAGTGATGAAATAGAGCTGTGTTAGGGAGTTTAAATGATGCTGTTTCTTTGCTCCATCATGAATCCAAAAGTATCGATGGTGAAGTTTGGTAAAATCCCTTCCAGCAGGCTTTGTTTTTAGATAGTGGGATTAAGCTGTTGAAGGGAAAGCTCCCTTAGTCATGAGCAGCCCTGTAATTGATTGTTTGGCCTGAGAAGTATTTGAAAGAAGGATTTGAATTAATCTGTTCTTTATTCACTTTATTCCTCTTTTAAATGGTTATCTGATGTGGGGCTGACAGTGAACCCACCACTGCTTCCCAGGCTTTGAAACACACCCAGCACACTCCTGCATCCCAGGGATTGGCATCCTCAGCCAGTGTTCTGCTGCTTAAACATTCTGCTTTGGCTGATACCAGGCTAGCACTGAGCAGAAAGATGCATTTCTGAGCTCTGCCACTTCACAGTGGGTGCTTTCAAACATAGGACTGCAAGGGAAAAATGTCACTTGACTCTGGGATCCAGTTTCTATTTACCTGGGAGCTTGCAGCAGTCAGAGTCCTGTCTCCAGGGAATGATCCTGGCTGCTGTCTGTGTAAGGATGGCTGCCTGGAGGTGTTGGATCCCTGCTCTGCAGCCTGGCTGCTCCACGTGCTGCTCCAGGTCCCTGTCTCCTCCTTATTCCCCATGCACAGCAGGGCAGGCAGAGCAGTTCCTGCCAGGAATGTGGGCAGAGCTGCAGGGGTGGGGCTGCCTGATCCAGGGCTGCTCAGAGCTTGGCTGCCTCTGCCTGTGCCGACTCCCACGTGGGATTTCCACCTGTTCTGCTTCCCCCAAGTGTCCTGGCTCCTCCTTGTGTTGTGCCTTGGAGCTCATGTGTGCCCTGAGCTCAGTGCTGTGAACACTCAGTTTTATTTTTAGTGTTTTAAGCTGAAGAACACCAAAACAACAACTTCCTGAAATCCCTGTGAGTATCACCTCGGGCCCAAGTGAGAGAACAGCCAAATATGTGTGTGATGAGACACAGAAGATGCTTCATTCAGGGAGCAGGAGTAGAGTAGGTACAGAATACTCTGCCCCCATTTTAGATGGCCTGAAATAGTTTAAAGCTTTGCCCAGGTGTGGAGCTTTGCTGCCATAGCACCTTTAAACAGCCCTCAGAGTGCTGGCAATGCAGGGTGAGCAGGGCTTACCCAGCCCTGAGTGCAGCTGCTCTGTAGAGCTCACTTCAGCTGGGTACACTCTGTAGCAGGGACTGGATAAACATATCACTGCCTCCTGCTTCTTCTTAAGGGTGGCAAGAAAAAGGAGCAAACCCCTCTCAGCTTAATCCAATGTAGAACCACTCAGAGGATTCCCTGTTTTCATAAGGATGGAAAGCTGTGGTGGGGCATTCTTGTTTGGTGTTATTCAGCATGCACGTTCCTTGGTTGTTGTATTTTACTCGGGGTCAGTCACTGCTGCAATAATTTCATTTTCCAGCATGTAAAAGCACTTCCTCAGGAAGCTCCCCTGATGAAGCCCAAGGCTTGCTGGACAAACTCAAACCTGTTTCTTTCCTAAATCTCTGCTATCTGGTGGAAGTTCCAGTTTCAGAGCTGTACTTTTGAGCTGGAATAGTTTCCCAGGGAGCTGGAAGAGTGAGAATCCCAAAAGTGGGGAATCACTTTACATGTCTGGAGGAAATGGTAACCAGGCTGGCAGAGGCTGTGGCTGAGGTGGGGATCCAATCCTCTGGAGGGGCAGGAAAGGAATTAGAGGTTTCATTTGTGATTTTCTTTGGCTGCTTGGGTTTTGCTTCAGAGGGTTTTTGGTGGTTATTTCCATGAGCATCTGCTGAGTTTGCACCTGGTGCCAGCTGTGTCCTGTCCTGTTGCAGATGCAGAGGAGCCACAGAAGCTGGTGCTGCTGAAGCCGCCCTCCTCCCTCAGCCGCCTGGCCGGGCAGAGCGCCCTGTTCCCCTGCGTGGCTGCCGGCTTCCCTCCTCCCCTCGTCAGGTGGACAAGGAACGGGGAGGAGCTTCCCACTGACGGGTGAGTAAAGGCTGTGACAGCCCTGGCCGTGTCTGATGGCAGCAATCCAGCTGAGTCAGCGTTTGCGTTAGTGCACACCTTCCTTTGGGCTTGAAACCTGCAGAGCAGAGCCTGATCCCAAATTCTCAACGTTCAGTCTTGGGATAAGGGAGGCTTTGGAACAGTCTCAGGGTATTTTTTTGCAGCCATTTGAAGCCAAGAAATCTTGTCTGAAGCAGGGAGATTTTTAAGAATAGATTACTTTGAGACTGGCACTGGAGTAGAAGCAGCAATTGAGGAAGCTACAGGTACAGGAGGATGACGTGGAGCCCTGCACTCATTCTTTCTGCACTGGAAATGTCCACTCTGTGTCAGAAGGTCCCACAGGAAAGGAAGAATAAGTGTTTAAAGCAAAATGACACATTTTCTCATTAAAATAGAATAATAAAACCGTAGGCATGATGGCAAAAAGTCAGTGAGCTTTCAGAGATGTATAGAGTGAGAACTTACACATTGCCATTGCTGGCATAGTCAGAATAATGTGTGAGGAAATCCATATTAAAAAAGCAGAACAAATCTTCTCAAGGCCATTTTTGTCCATGTAATGAACATGCTTCCTAGAACCAGGATTTCAAACAGTTATTTGAATGTTTTCCATGTCCCTCAAAGTCAGCAGTGAGATTAATGGGGAGCCAAGTTAATCATGGAACAAGGAGAGGTAAATTGTGACACAGAAAGCAGCCAGAACAATGCTCAAGTCTCTGCAGCACCAGGGATATAATATATCTCTCTTTTGGCAACTCTTAAATTAAAAGAATCCAGGGGCTGGTAATTTGAACTGTCTTTGATGGGAGGCTGCTGTGGGAAATGACAAACAGCCCCTGAGAGATGGTGCTGTGTCAGTTGAAGGCACATGATTTAAATTCAGGGGGTTTTATAAATATAAGAACTCACTCCCCTACAAAAGCTGGTGCAGACTCATTAGAGCAGCACAATCAAATGGGGTGAAATGGCAGAATAAATGTGCCTGGCAAGAGCTGAATTTGTTGTTCCTGTATGTAAAGTGATGGCATGTCACATCTTTGGGAAGTTTTGATGCCCTGTCCTTCTCTAGGTTGTGGCACATTCAGGGCACAGGGAGGTTAAAGCTCTCCTTTTATTTTCTTGATTTTTGAGACTTAAAGCCCAGATTTTCCCACCACTGATTCCAGTGCTGTTAATTCCCTTTGGAATTTGCTTCCCTCATTCTGTAAGGTTACCATGATAACTTCTTAGGCTTTCACAGGTATTTTCTTTTTCTCATAACTCAGAGTGAGAAATTGTTCTGGAGGGCTGGAGCATAACATTAGTAAATATACTTGATCTTCAAATGTACACCATTTGATCCAAGTCTAACCTGATTTTTCAGAATATTTAGCATTAGTTTTTAGTGGTTTGCCTTTTATTACAAGTATGTGTTCCAGTTGACTTTATTCTTCTTGCAACACTTAGCTCTTTTCTTAAAGTGAAACGTGGGCTCATTGTAGGCTTGAGTTTTAAGGTAGGTAAAGGTAGAAATTTCATCTTTTTCCTGTGGAGTGAACTTTTTTCATTGTTCCTTCAAGTGAGCAAACTGAGCCAAAGCTCCCAAGTCTGCTGCTTGTGACTGGGGCTGAACAGGGCAGAGATTCAAAGAGCTGAGAACAGAGACCTCTTAAACCCCATTTACCCTCCAGCTATTGTGTTATTGGTGTGAATAGAATAACTGGAAAATCTCCAGAAATTAAGATTCTTTGTTGGAGAAAAGCCTGCAGTTACTGTTGCTAAATAGCTACCTTAGCTTGTTATGCATGGTCTGTTAATGTAATTACAAATTAAATCACATTTAATTTGTATTAAAATCCCCTTTTGATATAAAAGTACGACTTTCTTAGCGTGGATTTTCTTTATCCCAAGAAAAAACTGATTCTTTTCATCTGGGCAGGTTTTAATATCCCTTCTGCCTGGGAAAAGCTCCGAAATCCCAGGTTTGTTTATGCACACCTCCAGCCCAAATATTAAAATACATATATGTAGGCATGCCCATATATAATGGGACATTTCTCTGTGTGTGTCTGGCCTTAGGAAACAAAACTCAGACAGCATGGGGAGGTTATCCCTAATTTTGACCCCTTGTTAAAGGGTTTTATACAAAACCTTATTTTTACTTTTGTCATAACTGTGGTAATTAATTAATGCAAAATAGAACGTTTGCCTTTCAAGTTGTATTCCTAAGGAGAATATGGACAGGAGCATGTATTTATAGGAAAATAGATGAATTTTAAGGATAGGGAGTGGTGGGGTTTTGATATTAAATATTTGTTATAAGATCTGGAGAAAAGGAAAAGCGATTAAATTTGATGGATTATTTGTTGAAGACTGCAATAAGATTTATGTTAATGGATAAATATGAGTAAACTTGAGTGATGGCAGCCTTGGCAGTTGTTCAGACAGCCTGTAATACAATATATTGTGAAATTAGTTGCTGTGATAAAATATTTTCCAAATTAATTAGAGTGTGAGAGAAGGAAGCTTTGGGTGTTGGGTGAGAAATGGAAGTTTACTCAGTGCTCCAAGTTTCCATTGGATCAAGGCTCTTAGAACTCCAAGGAGTCCTTCTGAACTCACTAACTTGAAGATTTTTAAAGAAATCTGGTGGAGAGACTGCTGACTTCTTGGTTCTCCAGAAAGAATGCCACTAAAGACTAAGAAGCTTTCCCTTGAATGGGTTCACTGCTCCAGCTTGTAATCTTCATATTTTATAGTTTTCCCTAAACTCCACTGTCTGTAAAGAAAGGAAAGGACTAAACCCTGCTCTAGGAGCTCCAAAATGCGAAGGGAGGCTCCATGTGTGATCCATGGTGGCAGGTGGCACATGGACAGATGTCATCCATGGGCTCAGCACTGGGAACATCCTGCTTGTCCAGCTGCATTGGCTCCTTGGACTCCAAGTCAGTGCTGTCTCTGCCAGGAATGTGGAGAATGCTGAGGGAAATGGAAGGAAGCAGGGAAGGCTCTGAAGTATGAAGTTATTGGAATAAATCTTAGGCCCTTTATGGAAAACTTCCTAAAGTAAAATCTCCCACATTGCCTGGTACAAAAGGTTAGAATGGAGGTGTTATGTTCAGGCTGAGTGGCTCTTCAGGTTTGAGCCAGCTTGGAGCCTTTCTGGAATATTCTTTATTTCAATCTCCATTCTGGCTGAGGATCCTGCTGTGTGAAGGGTCTGTTCTTTAGCAAGTGCAGGAGTCACTTTGAGCTTTTGACAATTCCTGCCTTGGAAAGGGAAGTTCCAGGTGGCTGCCCAGGTGGATTTGTCCCCAGAGCTTGGGACACAGGCACAGAGAAGTGTCTGGAAGATGATCTGCTCTGAAAACTGATCAGTATGTGCTCCACCAGCATAAATTGTGTCTTCATTTATACTGGGACGTGTCTGTGGGAGAAGGAACAAATGCAGGTGCCACAGGTTCTGAAAAACCTGCAGCAGATGGGATGAAAACTTTCATCTGAAACGAAACCATCGAGCAGTAATGTTTGAATATCTGTAAAGTCCAGCAAGCTCTGCAGCAGCTTTCTGCTGTTCAATTTAGCAAAATTTCATGTCATGGAAAAATTCCTGCAGAAACACAGTTGTGCATGTAATGCTTCCCTACAGTGAGGGGATAACAGCTGAGGGCACTTGTGCCATGTTCATTTCTGCTCTATGGAGTCTGTGATTGTAGGATCACATCCACATCCCTAATGCAGGGTTTTCCTTAGTGCTTCCCACAAATGGGAGAGATTCCCATTATTGCACATTTCTGTTTGCAGGGTTCTGAGTGATTGCTACCA
Organism: Fringilla coelebs; assembly: GCF_963513975.1. Lineage (NCBI taxonomy): Eukaryota > Metazoa > Chordata > Aves > Passeriformes > Fringillidae > Fringilla > Fringilla coelebs. The sequence continues at coordinate 4,587,310 of NC_140038.1, read as the reverse complement.
AGTGAATTACACTTGCCCAGCTCAGGAAAGGTTAAGCATAGCAGAGTAATTATGGAGATTTTTCTGGTAGTAGATCCCACAAAATAATCTAATTTACTGTCTAATTTTATCTGCTGTACTTACTGAGACAGCAAATAGATTATAAGATGTTTGGGGAATAGTAATTTAAAAGAGGGAAGAAAAGCCCAAACCTCAGGGTATAACTGACAGTTTGACTACAGTAAATTAATAAAGGCTCACTATATTTTGTGATAATGAAACACAAAGAGCCTGTGAGTGAGGCATCCAGGATAGCTCAGTAATTGTACGTTATGGGGTGCAAGTGAGGGCTGTATGGAATGCATATAAAAGGCTGGAATTTGATTTTCCTCTTCCCTGACATCTGAGTGATCAATCTTTGTTGTTTTTAATGACACTTCAAATTATGTTATCACTTTTATATTAAGCTGATTCTTTGTCTCCAGTGTCTGAAATCCGATTGCCTCACTCTTTTGTGAAAGTGCTTCATTGTCCTTACAAAATTAAGATGTTTTGCTTTATTATAAAAGCAGCTTTGCTTTAAGTCCAGAATTTTTTCACAGCTGATTCATACAGAGGGAATCACCAAGAGGTCTGGCAGATTAATTGTTTTCTTCCATTAAACTTCCACTGAATCACCTATGGGGAAATTGAACTCAACTCTGGGCTTTCTGGAGGAAAATAATCAAAGGGAATAAAAACATGGCACATGTTGAGATGGCTGAACAGGAGAATTCCCACAAATATTCTGATGCTGCAAGTAGTTTGTGAGATCCCCCAGGACAAGCTAAAGTGACAAGGAGGAATAGTTTTTAATAGTTTTAGTAACATCTTCACTGCTGTCAGTAACTTTTCCAGAGGCTGGCAGTGGGAAAGGAGCACCCTGAGGCACGTGTTGCTTTCAGAGGGTGACAATGGATCTCCTGGAAAAGGCATTAATGTCCTCAAAATGCCACAGACATACTGATGGCCTTAGATCATTCCTTCAGGATGACAGTGGCAGTTCTTGAGGCACAGCTCCTTCCCTGCTCCATGTCCTGCTGTCCCTGGCAGATCCAGCTCCCTGCTTTCATCCCAACCCTCAGCACATTCCCTGCTGCAAGAACAAAAAGCCAAAGCAGCTCTTTTACATAATAAAAGGAGGTTGAAAATTTCCTGGATGGATGTGTCAAGGTCCAGGCTTGTCTTACTCTGGTGTTTTTCTTTAGGCCTGGTTTTAGAGCCTGTCTGATGTGCCATTCCCACGCAAGCCTGGGACATTTTTCCCAGCATTTGGGAAGCTCTGAATATGATTCTGCAAACTCATATCTTCACTCAAATTCCCTGCACTTCTTCCAAGGCAGCCTTTCTGTAGTCCTGGTGTTTCTCATGGGAGCAGTGTGGCTTTTCTTACAGAGCACCTGGACAGGGACATCTCTTAGGTTGCTTTTAACACTTAATGCCAATAATGGTTTTGTTTCCTCTGCTTTTAAATGTAACAACCAGAAATTTCATCAGCAGTTACAGCAGGATTATAAATCAATATTTATCTGATAAATAATACTGAGATGAGGCAAAACGCTGTGTCCCAACAATTTATCATTCCAAGAAGGTTGAGTTTGATCCTACTGATGTAATTCTAGAAAAATTTCAAATGGAGAAAGCACTGAGGTCGATTTGTGTCCATTGGCTATTCATTCCAAATAGAGACCAAAAAAGGCAATTGTCATGTTCATATATTGACAGAATTCAGTCCCTTTCTGCCCTTGAGAGTGCCAGGCAAGCAGCCACCAGGTTCCCTTCCCTCTCCCCCAGACTCCTCCATTTCCAGCTGCAAATAGGAATGGCTCTGGGTCAGCATCCAGGCACAACTTGTTGTTCCTGCTTGGGGTTCTTGGCATTTTATTGGAAAGTTTATTTGGTATTTCATGTGGGAACTTGGAGCGTTGATGGAACTTGGAAAAATCATGTACAAACTTGTGTCAGGTGAAGGTCAGTGATGGCTGCAGTGGAGGAGGATGTGGCTGCAGGCTGAGGGTGCTGCACTGAGCATGAAGTGCCACCTTGATCTGCCCCATTTAGCAGCAGAAGCAGACAGATTGTAAGGGCTGGGTTAGAAACCCTGCCCTGCCCTTTGCAAGTCAGAGGGGGAGGCTCTGTGCAGACCCTTTGTCACCTGATAAGTCTGTATTTTGAATTTCTTATAACCTGTATCTTATTCTGAAGTATTTCATCTCTCAGAGATGGCTTACCTTTTCACAGAAATTCAGCTCCTGTACACTGTATAATGTGCACTGCTGTCCTTGTGCTGTAAAGGCACAGCCTCTCCTGTTGTACTTCCCTCAGCTTTCCAAGCAGTCAGTCATTCCAGCTGGATCTGCAGAATGCCTTTTTCTTAATTATGTGATTACAATACCTCATTTTTTTTCAGTTCTGGCTGCTCTTGACTAAATACCTTGGATCACATTTAATTAAGAACAAGTGAAGCTGCAAGTGCAAAAAGATGAGCTACTCTCGTGGAATTGATAGGGTTGAGCTTAATTTTCAGTGTGGGATGTGATAGTGTAATTATAACTCCTTTGTGTCCCACGCTGGGGTGTCATCCGTGGAATGTCCCTGTCCCTGTGTTTGCAGGTGTGAGGCCTTGTCCATGGAATGCCCATGAAATGTCCCTGTCCCTGTGTGTGCAGGTGTGAGGCCATGTCCCTGGGATGCCCATGGAATGTCCCTGTCCCTGTGTGTGCAGGTGTGAGGCCATGTCTGTGGAATGCCCATGGAATGTCCCTGTCCCTGTGTGTGCAGCTCCAGGGTGTCCCAGGGACCTGGGGTATGGCCGAGGCCATGTTCCTGGAGTGACCCTGTCCCTGTGTGTGTAGATGTGAGGCCGTGTCCATGGAATGACCCTTGCAATGTCCCTGGAGTGACCCTGCCCCTGTGTGCTCAGGGCTGAGGCTGTCCCTGGAATGCCCATGGAATGTCCCTGTTCCTGTGTGTGGAGGTGTGAGGCCATGTCCCTGGAATGACCCATGGAGTGACCCTGTGTGTCCCTGTGTGCAGGTCTGAGGCCGTGTCCCTGCCATGTCCCTGTGTGACCTGTGTGTCCCTGCCATGTCTCTGTGTGACCTGTGTGTCCCTGTGTTGCAGGTCGGGCCGGTTCCAGCTGCTGCCAGGGGGGGTGCTGGAGATCTGGGCCGTGACCGAGGCGGACGCCGGGACCTTCACCTGCATCGCTGAGAGTGGCAATGACACCCTGGAGGCGCAGGCAGAGCTGGCAGTGCAAGGTGGGTCACAGGTTTTCACTGGCACAGAGAACACTTCTCCAGATGACTCAATACCTCAGTACCCAAGTTTATCTAAGTTTATTCTGTGATCACTTCTGTGCCCTGTTCAAAACCGAGCCCCCTCCAGTCCTGTTATAAATATTTCCTAAATAGCCAAATAATCAAAGTGCTTCTAGAATACAACCTGAGGGTGCTTAAAAGCTGCTCTATCTATTAAATGTGGTTGATGTCATGTAGCTGATGGAGGGCCAAGGCCACAGTGTGGCTGATCCCATCTGAAAGTCAACCTGTGGTACTGCAACCTGGCTCTCTTTGGAAAGGACATCTCTAATGCATTTTTCATCATTCTTAAATACATTGTTGTTTTCATTGAGCTTGAGAGAAGATAAAAGCAGAGGTATTTGGTAATATGCTGGTTTATTGTGTGTGCAGCTGTTTTGCTTATTCTTGCAAGCTATTTTTACTAGAAAAAGTACTGTAATATTGATAATGTAGTTTTAAAAAGCATCTTACTATACATAAAAAAGTAAATAAAGCAGAGTGGGTAAGCAAATTGGTAAGGAGTTGGAAAAAAATTCAGGTAAAAGCGTACCTTCCTTGGCTTTCTAACATTCCATGAGGAAATCTCTTTTTTATTGATTGGACTCTAGTAGGGGTTTCCAGTTCTTTCTCTGGAGTTTCATGGCATGTGCAGGGTCCTTGCAAGAGCTTTCCTGACTTGCTTTACTGTAGACTGTGGTGCTACAAAGTTGATCTAAAAAGAATTCTGAGGGGAGAAATTTATTCACTGAACATCCATAAATGAAAGGTTTTCTAGAAACAAAAGGAAGGGTTTTCTGACCAAAAGGAAGCACTCAGACTCTAGCTAGTCATGCAAAAAAACTCACATTTTTCTTACCGTGTATCTTGGCTAAAAGAATAAAGATTTGGTGCTCTGGCTTGGGAAATAGCTCAAGCTTGAGGCTTCAGAGCACTTTATTATGGCTTAAAACACCTCATGTGTGCTGTGTTTAATTCAGTGCCAGCCTCTCTATTTTACAGAATTGGTTTTGTGTTTTATGGGCGGTGACAGCAATTAATAACATTAATGATATGATGCAATTAAGCAGCTTGTGGATAAAGCTGAGAGAAGCCCTAGTGCAGGACATCCAGCTAGGTCACCTGGGATGAAAGTGAACTGAGGCAACTCTTTTGCTCCTTATCTGAACCATTGTAAAGGGTTTCTTCATTTGGTTGTGAAGATTTAGGATGTTCTGCCAAGACCTTCCATGCTGATGTTTTGTTACACACCTGGCACTGGAAAAAAAATCCTTTATGCTTGAGTATTAAAATATATTAAAGATTCTACAGAGTGCATTTCAGATAGTGACATTTCTGATTTTACTACTTAGTTCTAATCTTAATTCTACTTTCCTTGAGAGTTCACTGTGGGGAGTAATTGTATTTCTGTGTTACTGTATTTTGAATAGCTTGAATAACTGTTACCTGATTCCTGGATCATTTCCTTCTAGACCAAATTGTCATTTCTCCCCACCTAATAACACCATGATTTTGCTTAATTTAAGTTTTTTCTGCCATTCTTGGAAATGAGTCTGGCAGCGTTTCAGACAAGGAATTCATTTTTGGGTACTGTATTTTTCTGCAGCTCTCCTTGAAGCCCTTGTTTTTTCTAAGAGGTTTCACTCTCTACTTGGTGTTGTGCTCAGGCAGCCAATCCTTTTCCTTCTAATGGCATTTCCTCATGGCAGTTTAGACATGGAATTGTGTGCCAAGGGGGTGATGCCATCGCTTGGCAGTGTTGGGCCAGTGGAACTGGAGGGGTGTTCCTGTTGCTGCCTCTTGACTGAGGTTCCTGGCAGTGCCAGGTAGGGCTGACTGAAATTTGCAGGCAGAAACTGTAGGGGGATACAATATAAGAAAATAAAGATAGTGCAGAAAGTAATCTCACCCCTAAGGAGCTGCAGCTGGGCCAATTACAAAGATTAGGAGCAGGCCTGACTTGAACAGGCCACAGCTGCAAGCAATGAGAAGAAGAGTGCTATAAAAGAGTGGGGTGGCTGGGTGAGAGGGGAACTGCAGTCAGTTGGCTGCTGTGTGAAGGAGAAAGAGTCAGTGCTCTGAGGGGCTGCCCTCGAGAAACACCAAGAAGTTGTGGAACTTTGTGATAAGGAGACAACAGTATGGAAGCCCTGCAATGAGATGACAACAAGAAACAACCTGATTTATCCACTTGTAAGTTTGACTTGTGCATGGACTTGGAGGAATGCTCTTAAAGGTCCCTGTGCTCCCTGATCAGCCTTTCTGTGTCCTCTGACAAGGATACAAAGCCCTGCAAGTAAATGAGTGTCTCTGGCCACTGGAATTCTCCTTCCATGGCAGTGGGGATGAAATTCCTGGCCATCCCTGGGAGGAGGGTGCCCTCAGGTGTGTCACACTGGGGCTGTGCTCAACTGGCAGGAACATACCTGGGTTTTACCCTGGCTTTGTGTAAGGTACCAGGGAGGGCTCGGGGAAAGCTTATTCCAGCCATGCTTCTGATGTAATTAGGAAATAGTTGGCTTCTGATTGTGATGGTGTGAGTGATGACACCTGTATTGTCTCACCCTTCTCATGAGACTGAAAATGCAATAAGAGTTTTTCAAACACCTCTCAGTTGCCCCATCTCTGGGTCAGAAAAGGGTTAAATGCAACAGGTCACCACAGTCCAGGCCATGCAAGGGCAGGACACTTGCCATGGTGGAGACAAGAATTTGGAGCCTGAAAAGTCAATTCTCTCTTGGCTGTAGTGACAGTGCTCTCCCCTCACTGTGGGTGCTGCTACCAGGTTATTTACAACACCTGTAATGAATTGAGAGCCCTGGAAAAATTTGTTTTGCTCTCCCCAGGCATGAAAGAATCCGTAGCATTTCCCTCAGATAAGGTTGGGAAGTGATGACAGCAGAGCTGGGGAAACAGGTAGTTACTGTATTTCATGTGCTCAGCCTGGGACAGCCAGAGTGGCAGTTAAATACTGGCAAGGTCACAAGTTCAACCTTCATCTGGGCAATATTTCAAATTTATGGCTGTGCCCAGCACCCTGGGGGTTTGTGCAGGGGCTGGGGCTGAGTGAGGTCACCACAGGGCCTTCCTGTGGCCTGCCTTGGTGCTGGGGTGGGGACCAGCAGCTTGGGGGGACTTTCTCTCTCTGCTGAAATATTTACTGCAGTTAATAATGAACCAGAAAAATCATAAACAAACAAAAAAATTCCATTTTCATTCTCCTATAAAATTGACATGGCAGGTCTGAAGCCTCTGAAATAAATAAGTCCCTGTGTTTGTGGGAGAAGAGTGAGAGTTGCTCTTTGCTGTTGTTTGTTATTGCCTTTCAGTGAGTTCTTGGAATAGCAGAAAATCAACTTCTGAGTTGTCTAGGACAGCATTCAGTGTCTGACAATGTATCTTAAGTATTATACATGAAATGTCTCACTGTGTTCATGTAACTAAATTTAAAAATAAAACAAGAGAGGCTTCTTTAGGGGTATCTGTAATGATAAATCAGAGATTGCATGTGGCAACTGGCTGATCACGGCCTCGTTCGTGCTGCCAGAGCAAACTGTATGGAAAAAACCAAATGCAGAAATGTTTTGATGGAATTGTCCACTTTGTGCTTTAGAAGGAAATGCTGGAAATATTTTCAGTAGGGCTGACAAGGCTTACAGCAATGGCAAAGGCTCATTCCAGCAGAAAATGGGTATTTTTGAGTGTTGGTCCTGCAGTGTCAGGGAACAGTGATTTCTGTGTGCTGGGGGGGTTGGCAGCATTGCCTCCCCTTGATTTCCCTGCTGCCTTTGCTCTTGCTGGGGTCTCTAGTACTTGGATTACTCATGGCATGTAATTATTTTAAATTTTTAATTGAAGATTTTGGCTTAAAAACTAGTTGTGATTATGCATCTATTAACATATGACTTGTTATTAAAATAAAATGAGAATGTGCCAGGATGTTTGAGGCAAGTAAAGACTTTCTTTAAAACACAACCAGGACAGGTGCAGAAGGAAGAGCCTGAATGTGAAGAACTCTGGGCTTGTTTTCCAGGGTTCTCTGGGGCAGCTGCTTTGATAAAAGCTGATGCCATCCTGGCCCAGAAATTGTAGCTGTTTGCAAAGCACATTAAGTCCTGCAGCAGCAGAGTAATATGTCTGGGTAACTGTTATTTTTGCATTAAGCTTTCATTATTATTGAAAACAATTCCAGGGAAGAAATTTGAACCATCACTGAAAATTGCTCAGACCTCTCTCATACCTTCTAGATGATCTTCATCGATTTCCCCCTCTAATTAAGCTCTGATAATGGACTGCTCCTCAATTAGAGATTCAGGAGATGCTGCATGAACCTGAACTTGTCAAAGGCTCACGTGGGGGACAAAATATTGTCCTTTTTGGGGGTCTCAGAATGTGCTGCTTGGGGAAGCTCTTGGTAGGAAAAACAACACCTTGGCTTCAAAGGAGTCATTTCTTGCCCTGAAAATGTAATGAGTAATTAGAGACCTTTTTTCTGTAGTGATGCAAACAAGGCAGAGAGTTCAGGAGTCTGGTGTGGATGGTGGATGAGCTGAACTCCCTGGAATTTGGGTCTCTACCACTGCACTTCACTGTTTGTCTGAAAAGGCTTGCTGAAAGTCCTCACTGTTGCTCCTTGGTGCAGTTTAATGTGAATGGAGCTCATGGTTCCCTTGTGAATTGAACTGACTGGGAATTTCTGCCTCTCACATTTGTGTTCAAGGCAAGGCTTGCTGGTGGAAAAGTTACAGACAGGTATTCAGGGACATGGGAGGTAAAAGGTAAATTTCCCCAAGATGTTCTCTGCATCATGCAAAGGTCCCACTCCTGTGTTCAACACTGACCTGATTCCTGTTCCACAGGGCTTGGGCTCAGCAGAACCTCTGCTTTTCCTGCTCAGTGTCTAAATCTTGTTCTGTAGCTGGGCTGTTGTAAGTTTTCAGGATTTTTTGTCTTGATGTTGACACGTGGAGGAGAGCTTGCCTTGGTTCTCAATGAGGGGCACCAACATTTGTTTTCTTTAGCTGCATTTCCAAAAATCACCAGCATGCTTTGCTGGAATTTCAAGGAGCATTCTCTGCTGGCAGTGCAGATGTTTAACATTCTGTGGGGTGTCAGAGAGCAGTGGAATGTGTTGTAGGAGCAGCTCAGGGGAGCCCTGCCAGGCCATGATCTCTGCTTTGCTGCCACATTCCAGGTGGGGGACACTTGGCATCTCAGGGCTGGGAGGGATTTCCAGCCTTTCCTGGGCTGAGGCTGGGCAGGGGCAGCTGCTGGGTGTGCCTTGGCCAGTGGGATGGATCCCTGTGGCCAGGAGGAGGCTGGGATGATCCCAGGGACCATCCCCAGCAGCACTGGCTGTGCAGCCCCCAGATAATCCTGCTGCAAGGGAGGCTTTTCCTCTTCCAAAGTCTCTTTTCCAAAGACCTGACAACATTTAATCATGAGGTTTTGTACATGAAACATCTGGAATTCCCTGGCATTGTAAAGGCAAATTCCCTGTATTTGTAAAGGCAAATTTGTGCCTGTGCAATGTGAGAAGAAACAGCCCCAGATTCCACCTGCAGTAATTCTGGAAAGCTGAAAGATTAATTAGAAGATTTTTGTGCAGTTATGGCGCAGTTTACAAAGATTGCTCCAAGTCTGATTATATCTGGAAAAGTTATCTTTGTGTTACAGAGGTGCTGCAGAGCTTTCAAATGGATTTTTGTGGTGCTGGAAACAGTTAGAAAACAGCTCCCAAATGGGCAGGAGTTAATGAGGACAGGGATGAGATCTTTGGGATGGGTGTCCATAGTGGAATGGCGTGTGGGTTTGGGAGGCAAGATCCAGAACCACACGTGCCAGGGAGATGAGATACGTGTGGAATTTAAAAAAAACCTCTTTGTGAAATATATAGATTTATAAAAATACCCATTAAGAAAGACAAAACCAAATGATCAGTAACCCATAGAATTCACACAAATGGTTTTCCTTGTAAATGTTCTTGAGGAATCCTTGGGGATAATGAAAATGTTACTAAATTAAGCAGCAGTGTCTTAAATATCTACAATGTCGAAACTGATATTGAACGGAGGGAATTGGAAAGGCTGCTTTCTCTTTCAGGCAGAGTTCCTAATAAATGAGGATCATATGAACATGGTTTGAACCAGCTGCTGCTTTAAGGACAGAAATCCTTTTCCCCCAGAATGGCTTTTAAAACAGTGAATTGAGGCAGTTACAGAAAATGCAGGGGTTTGCCCAGGGTTTATATTTAGGGATGGGTTGTTTTTTTTGTTTTTTTTTTTTTGTCTTCAAATTAAAAATGTGCTTTTCAGTTTGGAACAGGCTTTGCCCAGCCCAGGATTTACTCTTTTTTGCGATGTGTTTTTCATAGAATGCTGTAGGAAAGGTAAGCCCAGCTGGCTCATGGTCCCAAGTGCTCTTGGATGCTTTTAAGGATTCAAGGACACAGTAGAAGTATGAACTAGAGATAAGCTATAGGGGTTTTAATGCTGCTTTTACTCCCCATCAAAAGGAGATGACAGAATTTCAATTGCAAACTAAAAGCTGAAAGATTCAGTAGTAATTTTTAAGTTGCACATGCCAGAGACTTCAAGAAATGTGAATGTGTGAACTAAGCAGCTCATTAAAATGCCTTTTGCCTTCAAGTGAGACTCTTTTTATAGGAGTTGTGCCCTAAATGGGGAGTACTTTTCTCTGTGCATCAGGGTCATCCTTCCACTTTAATTGGGTGAACCAAGCTCCAAGTTTAATTTTTGAATTTATGGGATTTAATTTTTTTTTTTTTCCATTTCAGCAGAAACTTTTGCACTGTTTTCACACCACCAAATTTCGTGATGAAAACTGAGGGTGATGTTAAAGTGGAAATGTTGAGGAACACCACACATCAATCAGTCTTGAGAGAGAGAGTCCATACCATAAAGTGAACATATACTTTCTTTCAAGTGAAATTTTTATGATGGTTAAGCTGACTCTCATCCAGCAGATAATTGATTTCTCTAATGGGAGCCAGATTATTGCCATTACTGGATGTCTCATTATCCAAGCTCTAGTCCTTGGCAGGGAAGTTTCTCCCAAAGTTGCAGAGATGAAACAATCCAGTAATTTGTGGGAAGGAGGAGGGCTCTTATCTGTGGTGGCTGATTCCCTCCATAGTCTTGCAGTTAATTAGTTTGTCTTCGTGAGGAGAATAATTAAAAGGAAAACCACGGTGGAGTTTGGGTTCCTGGAGTAAACAGGCTTTGGTTATGATGCCAGGGGAAGTTAAACACTTCCAGTGTTCTGGAGGAGATGGGGAGCCTTGGGGGAAGGTGTGAGCTGCCTCATAAAGGTGTTTTGTGCTCCTCAAGGTGCTCTGTCCAGAGGGGTGCTGGGGGCAGGCCTGGAGGGGAATGGGAACAGGATCTAAGATACTCACAGAAGGAAACCAGGCTCAAAGCAGGCTGGTTAATAGTTAATGAAGGGCAGAACATTGTTTTTATATTGAATATTTTTCTAACCAGTCCCAAATTCTGGCAGCTGTGCCGGTCTTGTTTGTTTTCAAGTGCTGACTCAAAGGTTGCATCTGTGATCTCTTCTTTTCACATCCTTAGGAGCTCAAATGTAGTCTCAGTATAACTTTGCAGGTGAGGATATAAATTGCTGTACTGTGGTACCTCAGAGCTCCCTGTGCTCTGGAGGTGCCACTCCCCAGGCTCTGTGTTCTCTCACATCAGATGCTTTCAGCTTCAGGAAAGCACTTGGTTCTGTGAACACAATTTGAATAAAAGGGGGTTTGTGCTCATTCCTGAGTTACAACACTTGAAAGGCCCCTGGAACCCCCCCATTACTGCCAGGTTAATGCACAGAATGCAGGATGGCTTGGGGTATCTCTTTGTATTCCTGCAGTGGGTGCAGTCATGCAAGTTGCAAACCCTTCCCAGAAAGGTTTTGGTTGTGCTGCTTGTCTGTCAGGAGCTGGCTCAGCAGGTCCCTTGGGCAAGACAATGTATTTTTTTCCACAGCAATGTGGCAGAGTGGAATGGGACTTGGAGGAAGTGCAACAGTTTTGGAAATAATTCTGCTTTGTGTTCTGTAACTCAATGAGCTCTGTAGTGGAGATCCAACCTCAAATTATTATTTGTTTATCCTGATGGAATAATGGTGATGAAGCACCCTGGGAAGCCCAGGGCATTCAGTGCCACCTCAGTGCCCAGCAGGGTCATGGAGCAGCTCCTGCTGGAAACTGCAGGAAGGCACAAAGGGAAAGGAGGTGAGTGAGGGAAGAGCAACAGAACCATCTGCCTGGGCTTGTGCAAAGCATCACAGCCTGCCCTGCTGATCCCAGCCTCTGCAGAGTCTGGGTTTGGTGGGTGTGCCACTGGGGGAGTGAGGAGTTGTGGCAGGCCCTGGCACAGGTGCCCAGGGGAGCTGTGGCTGCCCCTGGATCTGGCAGTGCCCAAGGCCAGGCTGGACTGGGCTCTGAGGGGGTGGAACTGGTCCTTCCCCACCACCCCATGGCTCTGGGACAGGGATGGAGCTGCTGCTGGCCAGGGAGCTCAGGCAGGCTTTGTGCACAGGGAAGAACCAAAGAAGCTGAAGTAGAATTTCAAATATGTCACTTTTCTGTACTGAATGTCTCTTTTGAGGTGAGTTTATAGCAGCTCACAGCTCAGAGCTGAGTCAGGGCTGCAGAACAAACATTTCACTAAATTCTAATGATTTACTATAAGCTGTGTTCCACGCTTTGGAGAATCTTTAAAATGTAATTTTGCCTTTCCTTTCCCCTTTGGGCAAATAATTTTTTTTCAGCTTTCCCAGTACATGTATAATTAATAACTTTGTTTACTGACAATGTCAGCACTAACATAGCTCTGATTTATAGTGTTTATCTTTTGCCTGTTTCCTGTAACACACCCTAAGATGCCACATAGAGAAGAAACTGTATTTTAGGAAGGTGCTTCCAGAGGGAAGATAGTAGAAAAATAAGAGTTCATTACCACTATCCTGGTATGTTCTCTTGGCTTCAGAAGAAACCATAAGACTCAAATCATTGTGCTTTAAATATTTAGCTGAAACTTTGCTTTGCTCTCTGGGAATTTGCATGGAGTGGGAAAGGAGAAGAGCCACTGGAGGCTCTGTGGGGCTGGGGAGGAGGCTCAGTTCCACCAGCTCAGATTTCTGGGCTGGAGCAGCTTTGGCTCTGTCCTTGGCACTGGCTGTGCTTTTGCTCCCAGTCACACACTCAGTCTGCACAGTGCATGCTTCTTGCTCTGCTAATTTGCTTAAATGATCATTAGTGTGATTAAGCATTAGAGGAGTGATTGCAGAGCTGCTGATCTCCCTGCTGCTGCTGCTGCTCAGATTGCAGCTGGGCTGCTCCAGGCACACACACAGGAGTAGTCAGGGTTTCCACAATGAACCTGGGAACTCATGGAAAATTCCCCTGGGTGTAAGCAAGTGCTGGAGCACAAGGAAAAAGCTTTTATGGAGCCTCCAAAGGGTTTCCATGGACTGCTGGTGCTGTTAGCAGAGCTCTGCATCATCACATCAACCACAGTAATGTTCACTCAGGACTGGGAGGACTTGGGGAAAGCATTGTGGGTTCAAATGTTAAGCTGGTTCTGTTGGAAAACTGGAACTTGGCTTCTTTAGTTTCACATGTGATTGTAATTGTTGATTGTTGTTTTCCAAGGCAAAGAGAAAATTCTTTGAAGAGCAGGGAAATCTTAGGGATTAAAGGGGATATTTGAATTCTGGATGTGGCACTTGGGGCTGTGGTTAGTGGTGGATCTGGCATTGCTGGGGTAATGGTGGGATTCAATCTTGGGGGTTGTTTCCAACCTAAAGGATTCTTTGGTTTGCCTGGAACAGCTCAGATGGGTTAAATGTCATTTGGAAGAGCATCTGTCCCTTGTAGGGTTCCATTGTTGTAGCACCTTGCCAAAAATACTGTTCTAAGAATTATTGACCAAGATTTTTATAGGGAGGCTCCTTTGCCTCTGGTTAAGTGGTCACTGTTTCATTTATTAGTTTGAAATCTGAGTGCTGGAGACTCTTAGAACTTCCTAATCTATTAACTGTTACTAATTTCTAATTAAAATGTGTCAATGCTCTGTTTCTCTTTGAGAGAAAAATCCTTCTCTAGAATATCACAAACTTTAAATATGAAAAACTTCCTTGGATTTGAGATGTGCACCTGATCCATAATACCTACTTCAATTTTTTTACCTTAAGGAGCCCAAATTACTGGATTTTATTTGACAAAAAAGAGCATTACTGGGGTCTGTGCTTTCCTGAATTCCTGTTCTGAATTCCTGCTGCTCCCACTGGACTCATGTGCTGGGTCAAGTTTCAACATAAGAGATTGTAAAGGTAAATTTATACCTGTGCAGTGTGGGAAGGAACAGCCCCAGATTCTACCCTCAGTAATTCTGGAAGGCTGGAAGATTGGTCAGAAGACTTTTGTGCAGTTGTGACACAGTTTCCAAAGATTGCTCCAAGTTTATTTTGTATCTTTCTGTACCTCAGTGGTTGGAATCCATTTGTGTTGGGAAGGATGAAAGTTTGACAAGAAAGTCTCACAGCTATGTATGTTTAGCAGAAAGATTTTTGAATGTAGAATCTGAAGAAGGAATAGAGATGGAAGCAAGTTTTGATGTAGAGGAAAAGAATTTCTGAGCCAGTCTTGCTGGATAACCAAGGAGGCAAAGGGTGTGTTAGTTAGAAGGGGTTTTTATGACTTAGAGCAAAGGATGAACCCACCCCAAACAAGAAAATGTTTTTACACATTTGAAGATAAAAAAATGTAGAAGGGAAATGAGAATGTCTTTTGGTAGAGCCCCCCAAGAGCTGCTGTTGGATGTGGCAGCTCTGGTCCCAGCAGGGAATGTACAGGACCCCATGTTCTGACAGTGTCCAGAGAGCAGATGGCTGAGGGGATTTAAGTGAAGGGTGAGAATAGTTTTTATTTCCCCTGGGTAATGTCCTGTTCTCCAGGCAGATTGGGCTTTCCTCTGTGCTTTCTCCATTATTTATCAATCCCCCATAGATTTCTTTTCTATTATTCCATTTTCCTCTCTCACTCCATGTAAACATCTTGTATCTCCCTCATCCCATGGCTCTGAGAAGAACAGCACCTTTTTTCTTTATTTTGTGCCAATCTATTAAATTTATTTGGTGTTTCTTTTCCCAGCTTTCATGGGAAAGGCTGAGCCAGTCCACCCTTATTCCCCCACTATGCCAGGCATGTTTATCTGGGCCTTCAGTGAGCCCTTGGAGTTGTTTCTTTTCAGGCTGCAGAGTCTTGTTTGCTGGTTCCTTACATGGAAGCTGTTATTGAAGTGGGTTGTAATTAAGGTTATTTTTGGGATTTGTAAATTAGAAGGGACTTTGATGTGAAGATGGGTCTGCATTCACTGAGCTGGAAAGGAATCAGAATTGATGTGGAAAGCCAGCCTGCAGAATTTGTGTCTTTACAAGACAAAAACATGGAAAAGCAGTAACTCTCTATATTTTCTTTTGAACTTGATCAGAAAAAAGCTGGTTTTTGTAGTGCCAAGATGTCCCTGTATCTGGCAGCAGCTATTGGTGAACATGAGAGGGGCTTAGTTGATCCCATAAATTATTTTTACTGTTCCCAGCTCTAGTTTGTCTTTTCCCCAAATGATCTGAGGCAATCTGTATTCAGTGAACAAACAGCTTAATATTTGAAATAATCTTAAAATGTGTGTCCTTCCTGGCCTTTGGAGCTCCTCAGTCTGCAGCACACAAATGAACCCCCTCACTGTGAGGGCTGCACTGGGAAATATTCAAAGATCTGGGATGTCAAGGCTTGCTCTCTTTAATTTGTCACGTCCTCTTTCCCCTTCTTATGGGATGGAGTTAGGAAATTCTTAAATATGTGTTCTCCTGCTGTTTCTCCCCAGAATCTCACTGCCTTGTGCACTGCACAAACTTCACAGGGCTACTTTATTGAGAAAATATTGAATATTTGATTTTTTTCCTTACTCAGGGGATAGTCCCATGATTTATTTATACTGCTCAGTTCAAATCCATATTTATTCCTGTTTTGGTATTCAGCTCCATGGCACCTGAATCATTCATAACCACTAATGAATGTATTTTTGCTCTCTGCTGAAATGAAGTGGCATTGAATCCATTTAAAAAATTGACTGGGACACAGAAAAATTAAGAGGAAATGTATCCAGCTGTTTTAGTGCCCAGTGTGAGACACTTCAGCATTGATTTTTCAGAATATGCATCCCATAATCTGTCCCTTCAGAGCTGGAGAAGGGGCTGAGGGGCCACAGTCACCTCTCCAATGTGGGATTTGCTCCAGAAATGTCCACCCAGTCCCATCAGAGGGGCAGGGCTGGGGAAGGCACCTGGGGTTGCAGGACACTGTCACATCCAGGGCCAGTCCTTCCCTCTCCTTGGTGCCTTTGCAGTCCCTCTCTGCTCTCCAGGCATCTCCCTGTCATCTCCAACAAAGTCAGCATTGTTATTGTTATTATTATTATTATTATTATTATTATTATTATTATTATTATTATTATTATTATTATTATTATTATTATTATTATTATTATTCACATATCAAAATTATTTGAAAAATTGTAAACTTAGGATCTGAGTTTTTGAAAGACTCAAGGAAGAAAATAGAAGAGGAAAATGTGCCATATTCCAAATTAGACCAGTTATAAAGCACTTCTTCCTGAGGTGTTTGGGTGTCATTCTGGGGGGAGGGAGGACTCAGCACTATATCCACCATATATATCCAGAATAAACATCCCTAAATCCTGAAGGATTGTTCCCAGTGACTGCAGCAGTGCTGCAGATCCTCCCACCAAACAGTCCCGGGGTAGATGGAGGATTCCTGCTGGGGATTTGTTTGGAGGGAGCAGGAGGGATCTAAACAGACACCAGAGGCAGCGTGGTGGGAACTGGAAATGAGGGTTTTGCCTGGAAATAGCTGAAAATGGCCCCAAAGGCTCTGGGCCTTGTCGTGCTCAGGGCTGTCTGAGGCCTCTTCTCCAGCTCAGCTTTGTGTGGAAAATGAGAGCTCTGGAATTCAATAAAAATTTCATTGCCTTTGGCAGTGCTGTAAGAAGTTTAAATTTTGATGAGCGTTCTTGTTATTCAGATGTTTCCATGGCACTTGGAGTAGATTCAGGGTCAAACAGGCGAGATTTCTCCTAGAAGGGCTGGGAAGGAGAGCTTAGTAAAACAGAGAAATAATGAATGTAACAGTTTTACATTATTGATGCCTAGATTAAGGTTTTTACTTCTAAAAATCACCCGAGAAGTTGCATGGAAGGCTCGCTTCAAATGATAATCAGCAATACCCTCGGATAAGCATGGGTTGAGCTCTGCTCTAGTTTATTCCAGTTGATAAGCTTTTCCATGTCAGCTGGTGAACTCATTTCCATCTAGAATTCTCTTTTGTCATCTGTTCTTTGTCTGAGTTCCTCCTTCACTGGGGAGTTCACCCCGAGAGCAGCAGGTTAATCCCAGCCCGTGCCTCCCCTGCGCAGGTTTTGGGAGATGTCCTCCCACAGAGGGTGGGCTCAGGCTGAACAAGGAGGAAATAAATCTTTGGTGTCTTTGCACATGGAGGGCTTTTACTGGGAGCACTGGAGGGGAGGTGACAAGTGCAGGAAGTCTGTAAATTTGTACCTCTTCAGTCCACAGGTGGTTTGAGTTTTCACTTGTGTTTTTCCCTGTTGTGGGCAAAGCATCACATTTTATATTAGTGCAGGACAGACACTCACTGCTGGGGCCAGGTACTCACAGAGCAGCTGGGATTGGAAGGGACCTCTGGAGACCATGCAGTCCATTCAGGGTCATCCAGGTGGGTTTGGGATGTCCCCCAAACATGGGAGACTCCACATCCCCCTGGGCAGCTCTTCCAGGGTTCTGCCACCCTCATGGAAAGCAGCTCTTCCTCTCAGTGAGGTGGAACTTGTGATTTCATTTTTATGCCCATCATTTTCCTGTCCTGTTGCTGAACACCAGTGAGGAGCATTGTGGAAGCAGCTTTTCACTGACCTTGCACAAAGGTCAGTGTTCCATCCTGCAGGGAATAGCTGAGGGAGCTGTGGCACACCTTCCCTTGGGCTCAGAGTGGGTGGGGGTTCCATCCTACAGCCCTGATCCCTGGGGGTGCTGTGAGCACCCACCTGGTGTCCCACAGGAATTCCTTCTGCTGTTCCTGCACCTCTGGGGGGGCCCAGGTGTGCCTGTCCCCCAGGAACAGCCCTTCCATAGCCATACAGGCAGAGGGGGGGCTTTGTTTGTGTTTGTATGCCTCAGGTTTAGCTTCTCTATTCTCAGGTTCTGTGCTGCTTTAGTGGGTGGGTCTGGGCTTTGTATTATGGGATGGTGAGCTCTGCACAGAGCAGGGAGACAAAACAATTCCTGCTCTAGCTGGGCACCAAGGACTAAGAATCCAAATCTCACCCCCAAGAGCACAAACAATGGTGGAATGAAGAGAGAAAACAAGCAGGGTGGGACTGCATGGGCTGGAGCTGTAACTGGACAATTAACTCCAATATGCAAATGGACCACAACTTATAAAAGTGAGAGACCCATGACCTGTGGTCCATTTTGGTTCACCTTGGGTGCAGCCCTGCCTGGGCACTTGTGCTGCCCAAGGTGGCTCTGTTGAGGCCTTCTTACAAATCCCTGCTTTATTGTTGAGCTCTGTCTAGTCTTGGTTCTGGGTCAGCCTTCCCAAGGCATCAGTATGAGCACAGAGGTTCTCCAGCCCCAGCTCCCCCCACTGCTCTGTTCTGATGGAGCTCAGCCCCATCGTGGCACTGAGGGTCCCTCCCTGCCCAAACACCAAAGCTGCCAACCCCACATCCTTGGGCTCATGGGAACCATGGAGAATCCAGGCTCAAACCCAGCATTTAGCAGGGTGTGAGGGCTGTAAACTGATGGCCATTCCTGGGTGGTGACATCCATCAGCATTTAGTTTTGTAGAGGGGGATCTGTGTGATAGAAGTTAAGTAAGAATAAAAGAATTTGAGGAAGATTACTGAAAACACAAACACAGTCAAAGAGGTTAAACAAATACTGGGCACGTGGTGTTTGTGTTCACAGTCAGCATCCAACACCAGTGAAAAGTTACCCTGGAAAGAGGGAAAAAAACCCAGCTCCAAACCTCCCCAGAGAGCTCCTGAGGACAAGGGGAAAGAATTATTATTTTCCTGTTTATTTGCAAGTAAATTAATACAAAACTTCCAGTCATTTGCTAATAACATACAAATCTTGTGATAGTTTTTTTCAAACCTGTCAGAGCTGGGACATCTGCCAGGGACAGCACAGGGTCAGCACATGATGGAGTGTGAGGAGAAAGGGGTGAGAAGATGGCCTGAAGCAGAAAAGTGAATTCCTGCTGTCTGTGTTCTCTGCAAAATTGGAGACTTCTGTCTTAAATTGTATCTTATCTTTTCAAATAGAGGGAGCTGGAGAGAGGCTGTACCTGAACTTGCAGTGTTAGTAAAATCTATTTCAGAGCACACCCCTGAAGTGAACAGTGAGGAATCATTGGGACCAGATGGTCTTCACTCCACATTTCTTGAGGAGCTGAAGTGTGAAATCCTGAGTTCCCGAGAGTGCTGTGTAACCTAGCACCTAAATCAGCAGACTGAAAAAAATCAGACTAAGGAGATTTGGTCAGTGTGACATGAGGGTTTTAGAAGCCTTTAGGGGGAGATTTGGGAAAATGTGGGTGAGTTAATGTGATGTCTGGACCTGTTAAAATTACAAAAAATTAAAATACAGTGTTGGTAGATGATTGAATCCATCCATGTGTGTTTTGTGTGGAAAAAGCCACACTCTGCTATGGAGAACCTTTTGCAGGATGTTGTTGCCCTTCCTTCCCCAGAGCCCTTCTGCCAGTGTCACTCACTAAGAGCCTCAAACACTGGTGCTGTAAGTCAGAGTGAATTCCCTCCTGCAGGAAAAAGGGAATGAATTCATTGTTTAATAGGAAATTAGAGGGGGAGGGAGGTGGTGTTTTTATCTGTGGAGCTGAGTCTGCACTGCTGAGTGTGGAAAAGGGGATTTGGGGTGTTCTGAGTTCATTGGGGTTGTAGAAACAAATAGTGCTGGTGAAGAACTTTAGGAACACTTTGTGATGTAAGGAACATCCAGGTGGTGAAATGACACTGGAGTTCGATTGCACAGGGAAATGCAGCTCTGCCAGTTTCTGCAA
This sequence comes from Fringilla coelebs, assembly GCF_963513975.1. Lineage (NCBI taxonomy): Eukaryota > Metazoa > Chordata > Aves > Passeriformes > Fringillidae > Fringilla > Fringilla coelebs. The sequence goes on along the minus strand of NC_140038.1, from coordinate 4,567,792 downwards.
TGCAGCCATGGTCTCTCACCTGGGGCCTGGCATGGCCCTGAAATGCTGAAATTGGAAGATGCAGGTCTTTGGAAAATGCAAGATCTTAAAAACCAAATGAAATAGTAGGAACTGTTAGGAAAGGAATAGGCAGCTGAGCAGAAAAACCATTGTGGGACTGTCTCAATCTGTGCTGGCCCTGCATGTCAGAAAGTGAAAAACCCAGACAGAAAAATCCTGCTCAGTACAGGATGCTCCAGAGCTCGCTGCCTGTCTGTGCACCCAGAGAGCTTCCCAGGCAATTCCAGCTGTGGATCCATGTCCAGAGCCCTGCCTGCAATCCAAGAGCCAGGCTGGAGCCCACAGCTTTCCACAGGAGCCTTGCTGGAGATGGGGCTGCTGCACACGAGAGCTTCTTCACTGTGCTCAGGGACTGTTGGATTTTACTGCAGCTCATGCTGGGAGGGAATCCCATTTCCATGCCAACATGCAAGAGTGAGCAGTTCATCCTTTGGAGTGTTATCCCAGGTCAGGGATGGAGATGTTAGTCCTGTGTCATTCCTCCTGCACAGGAATGGTACTTAGATAGAAATGTATATATCTATATATTTACATACACACTAATTTCCTTTCTGCAGCACTGAGCATTTCTTTGTGCTGTCCAGTTCCATGGCTGCATAATCCTTCCTTTGCTCAAATAACTGATTCCAGCTCTTCCATTTTTCTTTTGGAGCTAATTTTCTGAGTCATTGATTGTTTTTATTGCTCTCTTGTAAATCAGAGTTCATGTTCTCCTTCAGATGTGGGGGGTTGGGGTGTGTTGAGTGGAGGGAGCTGCTGCCATCCTCCACATGGGCAGTTCTTCCATCCCACTGTGACACTGGGACTCATGGCCAGTTTGTGAGAAAATCCTTGTTTCTCAGGCCTTTTGCTGTGAACTTTAGTGCTATTACTTCCTACCCCATAAATCTGCAATATATTATTTCTACCTAAAAAAACCTCACCTATGTTGAATTACAGCTTGAGTTTTTTACTCTCTAATTGATCAATATAATGATACTTTCTATTTGTTCTGTACTATTCATGCTTACCTGGTTTCTTGGTTGTTGTCCTAGCTCTGAATATTGGATTTTATTTTCTGCCTCTGGAATGTTTATTTAGGGGCTGGTCTCTGAAGCATGGAACATATTTAGCAGTTTCTGAATGAAAGCTTTTCACTGTAAATGTAAAATAGCTGTTTTAATTCAGCCCTGCCCTTCTGCCACCACTGGAACCGGCTCTCTCTCCATGGAGCTGGTGTTTGGCATTTGCCAAGGGAACTGTAAAGCTCTGAACAGTCCAGAGGAGCAAACCATGGCCCATCAAATGCTCATTTGGGCTGTTCCAGCTGCTGAGCAGAGGTTAACGAGGTCACTGGAGCAGGCAAACCAGGCCCCCCCTCTGCTTTGGCTGTGCAAGAAGAGGGAAAGATTCCCACCAGTCAGGATGCCACAGGCACCACTTCTCCCTGGGGATGCTGGCTTTCATTTTCTAAAATATACATTAAAACCCATTTACTGCATTAAAGAATGTCACTGCCACCAAAACTGTTCATAAACTGCAACTCTGGCTTTGCTGCAAAAAAATTTGCTGTAGTAGTTTACATTTTTATAACCTTTTTGTGTCTTGGTATGCTGATTTTTGTACATTAATTTGACACTTTTCTGTATTTCTCTAGAGGAACCCTTTTTGTCAGCTTGTGTTTGCTTTGCAAATTTTGTAGCTGCATATTAAGTGTGTTTTAAGGACATCACAGCTATGCTCAGGGATTGGGAAGAATTTGTCTTGCCTACAACATAGTTTTGGGGTTTAAATCTCTCTTTTTCCCCCAGTATTATCCATATACTTCTGCTGGTTTTTAAGGAAGAATGTTTTGATTCCCCATTTTAATTTAAAGTGTAAATTTCTTTTTTTTTTCAGGATGGAAAATCAACTAATTTATATACAGCTAATTCATTGAATTAAAAGATAATAATCAACAAAATCTGCTTTCAAACACCAATTCAAACATTTTTTCAGTGTTTTGGGGGGAGGGACAGGAAGGGATGGATTAACTGGATGATGGTCATGTTGCAGTTTGATCCTTCTTAGGAACTAAATTGCAGTTGTGAAAATTGCATTTAACTTTATAATGATTCTAATAGGATTTGGAGCATATCCTAATGGAATAGGTTGTTATCCCTGGAGGAGGAGATAAAATCCCTGTGGGCCATTTCAGGTTGATATGAAATGGGCTTTATGGTAAAATGTCCATTTCAAATACTGCTGGTAATCCAGATTTGTTACTGAAATACCAGCTGGGGATTGTGCCCCCGGCATCCCTGAGAAATGGGTTACAAATGGAAGTGGCCAGGAGTGCTGGAGCCAGGAGGATTTGGGATACACTGGCAAAATGTGGCCACTCTGCTAAGTTTGTGTCTGTGCTCCCCTTCTTTGGGCTGTGGGGAATATTCTGGAAGGAGCAGATGATTTGTAAGGGGTGCCTGGAGATGCTCTCCATGTCTGCTTGGTCATGGCCTCAGTGTGGGAGGGAGGGGGTGGGGAGGAGTGGCAGGAGCTGGGGTTTCACTGCCTGACCTTGGAAAACACACTCCTGATTTCTAGGGGTTGAGGGCACCTGCAGGAATGGTGCTTCAGTCTTGTCTGGACATTTCCCGCTTGGAAATTCAGCCTTAGGCTGTTCCTGGAGTTCCAACTCTGCTTCAGGAATAGTCCTGGAAGTGTTCCTGCCCCTGGCAGTGCCCAAAGCCAGGCTGGATGGGGCTTGGAGCACCATGGTCCCATGGAAGGTGGCTGTGCCCGTGGCAGGAGTGGCACTGGGTGGCCTTTGAGGCCCCTTCCAACCCAAACCAGTGCTGGATTCTGTACTTGGCAGTGTTTGGAACCACTGCTGGGTCCCATTCTTTATTTCTTTATTTTGGGTTTGTTGGATGCTGTGCTTGGACCAGTGTGGCATTCACATTCTCTGAACATCATCCCTTTGCCCAGGACTTTTCTCCTGGGAAGCTGAGGAGCCTCAGAGAAAAGGAAAACAAATCTTATCTCCTTTGCTTCTCCTGTGCTGTGCCCATGTGGAATGTGTTTGGGGATTGTTCACCCACAGGTGATTGTTCCATTGGATTCTGGTGTCAGTTTTTTTCACTCTTTGGCCAATCAGGGCCAAGCTGTGTCAGGACTCTGAAGGAGTCAGGAGTTTTCATTATTATCTTTTTAGCACTCAGTAAGCATCCTTTCTGTAATCTTTAGTTAGTATAGTATAGTATTCTTTAAAATAATATGGTATTATAAAATAGTAAATGTGCCTTCTGAGATCATGGGGTCAGAGTCGTCATTCCTGCCTTTGTTGGGGCAGCTCCCAGCAAATACAACAGATCAACAGCTGGTTTATTGATGCTTTTTAGAAAGATGATAGGTCTTTTAAAATGATCTTTCCAGCCTGTGTGTCCAAAGGAGACCCTTGCTGTGCTCCTCCTGTACAGCAGAGCTACAGACCACTGGGGTTCATTTCCATCTCCTTCTGATCACCTGTCCTTGTGGAATGGGATCCATGTCCAGCACCCATTCCTGTTTCCTCATCACCTTGGGTGCAATTCCTGCTGCATGTGTGGAGTCCCTCAGCTCTTCCCATCCTTTTACAGCTATTGGCTTAAAAAAGCATCTTATTTTTCAAATATTTCACCTTTATTGGGAGGTAGCTTAGAAGTTTGAATCAACTGCTGCTGTAGGTTGGATTGTGGGTTTTTTTAATCTTTTGATCATTGTTTTGATCAAAATATTTTCTTCAATCTCCAGAAGGGTGGCAGGGCTCCCTGGGGGGTGTGAAATTCTGTTCAAGCATTTTGCCTCTTCAGGAGTTGTTCTGTGCTGACACGGAGAGGGGGCTGAACTGCCAAGTTGTCTTTGAAGTTTAATTGTGTGTTTGGCAACAGAGCACACCATCTTCCCTTACAAATCTGGTTTTCTGTGGTAATTGGCTCCTTTGCTCACTGGTTATCAATTGAACTTCTACCACAAACATCTGTACTTGCATTGTGTTAATGCTAAACACTGACATGGTTAAACCAGAAGAGTGTGTTTGAAAAGCATTTATTAATTCATTAACTGGGAAGTAATTGATAAAGTGAGCACTCCTCATGTTATTATCCCTTTGTGAGCAGCTTGGCTTTTGCTCCATGAGCCAGAAAAGCAAAGTGACTTTGAAAAAAATAGGGTGTTTCAAATTCTTAATCTCCTAAATCAGAAGTAATTGAGAGTAGGTAGGAGAGTATCTACTTCAACTTCCCCTTTTGTGTCAAGAAAATCCTGCCTCTTAGGATTCAAAATTAATGCCTCTTTCTGGCTGATGGCCCAAACTGGAGCAATATCAGTTGCCAAAGATGTTTGAGTTCTTTCCAAATGTCTTCATTACAAGTTAAACATTAGTGGAGAACACAGTCAGAACTTTCCTGTGGTACAGTTTGGGCATTCAGCTCTTCCCTGGGAGGGTGGGCAGGCCCTGGCACAGCCCTGGATCCCTGGCAGTGCCCTAGGCCAGGCTGGGCAGGGCTTGGAGCAGCCTGGGACAGGGAAAGGTGTCCCTGTCCATGGCAGGGGTGGGATGAAATGATCTTCAAGGAGCTGTCCAGCCCAAAGCAGGCTGGGATTCCATGCTGTGCTTTTCACAGAAATTTTTGTGCTTTTGGCAGTCGCTGGTACTGGTTTGTGTCTCTTTGTGTTCCTCTGACAAGATTAATACGTGGCTAAGGAATTCAGACTCACCTGTAATGAATGTTTTGGAAATGGAAGCATTGTACATTCATGGAAAAACAACTTTTCCAATTCTTGTGTTCCCTTTTTTGAACTCTGCAAGCAGCGCAGGAATCGATGGTGCGTGTGAGTAGAGCTGGAGGCAGAGATGGAAGGGAAATGAGAACATCAGAATTGATCAGCAGGCTGAACAAAATGAGGCATCAGTTAAAAAGGGCTAACCATGAGCAGGCCATGATTGGCCCAGGCTGGCAGGGGATGATGCATGTGGGAAGGGCAGAGTGATGGCCTGGCTGAGGGATCTGCTGCAGTGCCATTTATGCCATTTTTCAAGGCACTGCTGAAATTCCATGTAAATGATTGAAACTCAGGCTCTGGAGATGGATTCAGGCTGGAGCACATCCAGGGGGTTGGGAGGAATTGTCACAGCAGAGCAGAGCAAACACGACTGGTTGAGCCACCCAAAATAAGGCTGGGTAGGGGAAGGGAGGGAGCAGCAGCACAGCTTGTAATAAATAACAGTGCTGAGGATAAATAGCAGGGAGGAATAAAAATAATTTTCATAGAGAATAAATTACAGCAATTTGGTGGCAAATAAATTCAGAAGAGAGTTTTCAAATGTCAGAGTTGTGTGTGGTGGGAGCAGCCATCAGAGAGTAAGCACAGAAATATCTGAACCTTTTTAAGGTGGAATTTATGGTGTGTTTGGTAAATTTCTGGGAAGTTGGTATGAAAGGGATGTCTGAATGCACAGGCAGCTGGGCTTGGCCCCATCCAGCTTTTTGCTCCTGTGTGAGAGTGTGAGCAGTGAATGTACAGCTTTGTGGACCTTTGCACCCTTACCTGAGAGGTAAACCACCTCCTTACTCGAAAGTATTTCCATTTATTAATGTCCTCTTTATTCATTTATAATCCAGAACAGGAGGGGGGTTGGGGGAGCTGCTCACTTCCAGCTGTTTTAATTTAAAAGTATTAAATCCACCTACAAACCTTTGGGATCATTTCAGAGGAAGGAGTAAAACATGCCCTAGGATTCCTTATCCACAGCACCAAATAAACCCCATTGAGAGGCCAAGTGTGTAAATTGTTTGTCTAAACCCCGTGACCCTTCCATATTGACTTTCTTTGCTAAATATTAAAGGGCAAAAGGCTGCTTTGGGCTTTCCTGGAACTCCAGCAATCCGAGCTGCCAACACAAGTAAGAGAATTGCCCTGTGCTGGGGGCACAGTGAACACAGATAAACGGGTGGGTGTTCTCTAAAGAGGGTACTCCAGGAGTGAGTGCCCTCAGGGCTTGGTGCTGCTGAGCCAGAGGAGTGCAGAGACTCTGGATGCAGCTGGAGGCTCCTGTGGGAGAAACTGTGTCTGTGCATCAGTCACTTGGGGCTGGTGTCCTCAAAAAATCTGTATCTCAGAGTTTGTGTGATTTGAAATGTGTTTGATGGAATTAATCTCACTCTGGGGGCTTAAGGACGTCTAGAAGGCAGCCAAGACCCAGAGTAACACCTTTGGTACATGTTGTAAGTGAAGAACTTCTGTTCTTCATAGAATTTATGTTCAGCTTCTGCTCTGCTGTGTTATAAATACACAGCTCCCCTCCTGTACATCCATGAAATGTCATCACTGTGGTACAGAGGCACCTGGCTGCTCATGGACATCCTGTTTCCTTGGCTTCCACAGGCCAGACAAGAAACTCCTGGGCCCAGTGCAGCACTCTCTGTTTGATAACCTCAATTCCTTCACACAGGAGCATGAGGCTGTGGTGCCCTGGGAAAGTTTCATCTCAGTTTTGTGTCCATTCATTTTTAAAAGTACATTTTAATAAAATTGCACCTTTTGTTTTCCTATTGACTTGAACTCCCTGAGGTTTAACTTGGCAGTTTATACACCTCAGTTCCATTTCTTCTTTCATGTGGTCTCAAGAGGTCATTCCCAATTGGCTGGATCCTGTTGGAACCCTGGATGCTGAGAATTTTAAACTTTCTGTGCTAAAAGGCACAGACCCTCAAGAGAACACTGCATTTGACCTGAGGCTGTGGAGAAGACTTGAAAAATTGATTGATAGCACTGAGATTATGGGTGTGCAGTTAGTTAGAAGTGTGTAATATCACAGGGTGGAAAACTTAGAGTTTGGAGTTTTACAATAAATATGAAGCAAGATAGAAGTTTTAAGGCAGAGGTAAGTTATTCTTCTTTACCTTCTTCCTCCTTCTTCATGAGTTTGGGTGATGTTTTGTAATTGGACAGAAAAGTCCACATTGTGGGCTTCAAGTGATCAGTTATTGGGTTAAAAGGGAAAATAATCTAGGTGTCATTTCTTAATTGGATAGTTTAGTCTTAAAAGATCTTGTCACAAGAGAGAGCCATTTTGTGCCTTGCTAATGAAAGGCTGCAAAGCTCATGGTTGTGAAGCCGTTTCACTGATAAGAAATAATAAACACCTGAGTCCAAACATGAACTACCTTCTCAAATACCTTCAATCCCAACCTCAGAAACCCACAGGATGCCAGGATGGTTAGAGATCCTGTCATTCCCAGCCCTCTGCTGTGGGCACAGAAGTGGTTCTAGAAGAACTCCCAGCTTGTGTGGGTGTCTGTCAGAGCTGAGCTGCACCTTGTGCTGCCTTTGCTGCCGCTCACGCCCAGGTGCCCAGTCCATCTCTTGGTGTCGAGCTGGCTGTGTGTGGGACTGTCAGGTCTGTTTCTCTGGCTGTAACATCACCTTCTCGTCTTTGTTCCTTCCACCCTGCAGTTCCCCCCATGTTCCTGAAGCGCCCTGCCAACATCTACGCCCACGAGTCCATGGACATCGTGTTTGAGTGCGAGGTGACCGGGAAGCCAACGCCGACCGTCAAGTGGGTCAAGAACGGGGACGTGGTGATCCCCAGCGACTACTTCAAAATCGTGGTGAGTGCCCTGCCCATGGTTCTGGCCTGGCAGTTCTCCACAGTCATGGAGATTGGGTTCTTCTCTGGAACCTGCTTTTGTCCTGTTGATGTTGGGTATCACCAGCTGGGGTCTCTGTACAAATCACAAACAGGACAGGACTGCTGGGAACGTGCCTTGGGCTGGTTTATTTTCCAGTACCAGTCTCATGACGTGGTTATGGCACTGGGAAGATGCCAGCAGCTCACATCCCAGGCAGCAGACAAAGAACTTCATGCTACAACTCACTTTAAGAGTTTTTTGACCAGTCACACAAAGCAAAAGCACATTGGCAGTAGTTCCATCCCAGCACCATAAGCACACATCCCTTCTGTTAAAACAATGCTTGCTCACATTGGATACAGGACCTGCTTGTGAGCCTTCAAACACAATGCACAGAGCTCCATTATTAAGCTTAGAACTTCTTCATATCTCACTAGATAAACTTTTCTGCAGCTTAGGGAGTTATTCGAGCCAAGTGTTAGTATACAGACCATTGTTCTGTGTGTCTTTACTTTTCTACTCCTTACATAATTTTTCTGCTGACCTATTTCATAGCTGCTGCTTAGCTCCAGTCACAGTTCTGCTGTCTCTGAGGCCTGCCTCTTGCAGCTTTCCCAAAACCCTCTGCTTTTATGGATTCCCACAGTTTGGGACCTGGAAGAGAAATGTTTTTTTGAATCCCTTTAATGTACATTGCTTATGTTGTAAGAGTTGATGTCTTTATAGCTTGGAATTTCCAGGAGAATTGGGCACACAGGGTGGCAAAATGCACTGTCAAAGTACAAGCTCACCACAACCACTGGCTGTGTGTGCTGCAGTCTGTGCCCCATAAAAATTCCAATTTCAAGCAGGAGCTGAAATAGAAATGTAACTGAGCTGTGGATGGTGAGTTTAGCACAGGGGTGCTTCTACAGGGAGATTGCAGACACAGTAAAAGGCATTATTGGGACAGTTGAGAAATGAGTGGCTGTGTAATGGGGTGTACCTGGCTTGTAGGGCTGTGAGGTTCAGTCAGGGTCCAGAATACCACCAGAACAGCTGGGGAAACGTTAGGATTTGCCAGTGCTCTGTGATGCTAGAAAATGATAGCCATTAATGAGAACTTCTGCTGCTTTTTGAACCACTAGAGCATGAGGATTCAGAGCAAGGGAGGTGACATCTGGGAGCTCCAAACACGCTTTTCCCAGTTGCTGTCAGAAGTTTCTCCTGCCGCAGTCCCTGCCACATGCCCTGCTGACACTACTGGTTTGGCAACTGCAGCCCATTTCTAAGTGTTTTTTCTCCCTTTGCTCCTCAGAAAGAACATAACCTGCAAGTTTTGGGGCTGGTGAAGTCTGATGAAGGATTCTATCAGTGCATTGCAGAAAACGATGTTGGAAATGCACAGGCTGGAGCCCAGCTGATAATACTTGACCTTGGTAAGATAAACTGTGACAGCAGCAGAGAACCAAAAGTGGGGAGGGACCATTCCAAGGGACCTTTCCACATGGTGGGTTCTGTCAATAGCTCAGCTAGAGCAGGGTTGATTTTTTAAAAAATCATGTGAGTGATCCAGTGTTGTTTTCTGTACACTTAGTGAGGAGAATTGAAGGAGTTCTGCAGGATCCATCCTGTATTTTGAATAATATTTGGTGCAGTAATAAAACATGGTCAGAAATGTTACATGCTGAGGTTTACAAGCAAAAGCAGAATAGCCAAAATGAAAACAGTCACTAAAATCACAAATCTGGAAAAGAAGCACTTATGGAGTACACCCCAAATCACCCCAAATATTTTATATCAAAGTCATTCCAGTGTCAGAAGCCTTTTTCTGCTGTTAGTGTAAAAAATAGTGAACTTTGTCATTCCTGCAAACTGCAGCTGCACATCTGGTGCTTTACAGCTGCAGTTTAAGGTAAATATTTGTCCCTGTGCTCCAATCAGTGGAACTCCTGCCAGTGCTCCCTATGAAGTGTCCTGCATTGCATGGCTGGGGTGGCAAAGCAGAACAATTGGTGTTATGATTCAAGACCCCAAAAGAGAGGTACTGCAGATATCATCACTAAGGCATCAGGTTGTTTTGCTCTTTCAGGCCACAGAGTTCTGAAAAATAATTCTGAGAGCCCAAGGAAGAAAACCCCAGAGGATGAGGGGTGACAAGTCAGACAAGAAAATACTGTACTGAGGAGGGCTTTGTGTTGTCTTTTTGGAAGGGGGGTTGTTTTAAATGCTAATTTCTTTATTTGGTGGAGAGGATTTAGGAGAAAGAGTCTTAGCCATGGCTGGAGGTTTGATGGAACCTCACACCTTGAACAGGTGTGACTCTGCTGTCCCTGGCTTTGGTGTCCAGTGTGCAGAGAGTAAACTTGCAATGAGCCATAAAGAGAGATTTCCTGTTTATTTTCCAGTTGTTTTGTACAGTAGCTGTGCACTTGCTGCTCCCTCTGAATTCCTCTTTGGATCTGGGTGTGTTTCACTGCTGGCTGAAGAGCCACAGGTACTCTCCACAAGGATTTGGGGAATGCAGGGTGCCCTCTCCTGGGGTCAGGAGCTTTAATGCCTCGGATCCCTGGGATTCCAGCCTTGGAGCAGTGTCAGGAGTCTGCATCCAGCACTGCCCTGCTGTCATCAGATTGCCAGAAAAATTATTAAAAGCAATTTAATTTCTGCTCAGTGCATTAATCACCTGAGTGGTTTGCTGCCCCTTCCAGCAGAAGCATTATTCCATATTCTCCACATTTCCAACACTGAATAATGAATGGCCTTGGCTTTGGGAGCCCTGCCCAGGCCTGTGCTTGCACCCAGCTCCCAGCAGTGGTTTCTAAATGACTCTCACTGTTGTTATTGGAGTTCCTGTGGTCTCACTCCTCTTCCTTTCCCTCCCCTGCTGTTTGTCCAGTGGTTTCTCCTTCCTGCTCTGCTCCAGCACCTCATCCTGCTGTCCTCAAGGACTTTGCTCATGATGTCCTTTCTCTTTTGCATGCTGCCAGAGGATTTGGGCTGCAGTGGTGGAGTCTCACTGGGGGTGTAGAGACACACCTGAGGCCGTGTCCCTGGAACTCTGGGGCCATTGAGATGCTGTTCTCCAGCAGTGGGACACCCCATGGAACACATCTGAGTGGGACTGTGCTGTGCAGGGGGCTGGGATGGGCAGTGCCATGAGGAATGAGTGTGATATGTGAAATCTGGCAATTCACAGGTGGAAGAAATACAGATATTGGGTTTAAAATACCTTTTCTCAATCCATGAGCAGTGGAGAAGGAAACTGTTCTGGGAAAGAGGGAGAAGGTATCACATGCAGTAGTGGCAGCTGGCTTAGTATGAAAATTCAAACCCCTAATTTGAGCAAAAACTATTCTGAACATTTCAATCATTAATTCAGAAAACTTTTTTTTTAATTGTTTCATAGCTGCTGATGAGAAATGCCAACTTTACCAATTTGAAAAGTAACTTCAGTGAACAAAATGTTGATTAAGTGTTCATCAAAGTTCTTCCCAGTTAGCAGTGCTTCCCTTCCCGTGCTGTTCTGTTTTCTCCTTCCTGCTGGAATTGGCAAACATCTGGCTATTTACAAACCATTTCTCATTAGCCCTTTTGCTTATCAAATTGATCTGGAATGAACTAAATGCAAATGAGGAAGTGGAAGCCCTGGGGAGTTGCTCAGGGAGGCCACATGACTTCTCTCATCCAAGTGAAGTTCCACATCTGTGCTTTGTGCTCCTGGAAGGCAGTGGAAGTTTGAAATGCAGGGAGAGGAAAACATTCATCTGCTCCAAAGGGAGGCTCTCTGTGTTGGGACAGATTTCTGACTTGGAGAGAGCAGGAATTTGGTGATTCACCTTCTGCACAGCCCCACAGAAGCCTGTCTAAAGTCTGTCTGTGACTCTCATCTCCTGCAATGAGCTTGATGTAATCATCATAATGTTTTAGGCTGAGCTTTTTTGTGTTTTGGATGAGTTCTGGGGTGCTTTTAGTACACAGGAAAGTGGAAAATGTTAAAACACAGAATTGAAAAGCTTCTTGAGTGGCTTTTCCTCTAAACTTTGGTTATTCTGTTAATACATTTATAAAAGTTTATACCTGGAAAGGGATTGGCCATACAGAATCCACAACCCTTGCTTTTTCAGGAATATATGAAATAATCATGGTGTTGAGAGCAGAGACTTCTAGGAGTGTTTGTAATTGAGAAGGTTGGAAGGATAGAAAAGAGAGGAAGATTTGGATCAATAGTCTGAGTTAAATCCTCTTTATCCCTGTACTGAACATCAGGTGTAGAATTCTGCAAAGGACTTGAAAAGCCTCTCCTGTGCTTTCCAACCACTTTGGGATTTGAAGCTGTGTCCCTGTTTCAGATACTGGCCCTGGGCACTCAGTGCCTTTCAGAATTCCACTGGAGTGGCTCTGCTGCCTGCTCTGCCTTTCAGGAAGAATTTGGGAATTCTCCCTAAAAGAAGGAAATTCCTCAATGACCTCATTGCTTTGCACTTGGACTTTTCAGTCTCAATGCTTCTCTCTTTGCTCCTTGATGAAGAGATGGGGGGCTTGGTGTCCTGCAGATGATGGGGGGCTTGGTGTCCTGCAGATGATGAGGGGCTTGGTGTCCTGCAGATGATGAGGGGCTTGGTGTCCTGCAGATGATGAGGGGCTTGGTGTCCTGCAAATGAGTGCCCTGGTGTCCTGCAGATGATGAGGGGCTTGGTGTCCTGCAAATGAGTGCCCTGGTGTCCTGCAGATGATGAGGGGCTTGGTGTCCTGCAAATGAGTGCCCTGGTGTCCTGCAGATGATGAGGGGCTTGGTGTCCTGCAGATGATGAGGGGCTTGGTGTCCTGCAAATGAGTGTCCTGGTGTCCTGCAGCTGAGTGCCCTGGTGTCCTGCAGATGGGGGCCTTAGTGTCCTGCAGATGCCCCCATGGAGGACTCCTGCCTGTCCCAGAATCTCCATTATGCCTTGGGAATGCCTTTCTCAGCAACCTCAAATGTCTCCCCCCAGTTTTTTACACAAACCCAGCTAGCTTTACTTCCAATCCTCATTGCTCAGCCCCTGGATGTCCCACTTATGGAGCAAATACATTGAATTCCAGCAGAGCCATTCCTTGTCATCACTTTTACAGCATTTTTGTGTGTGTGGGGTGAAACCCTCGGGGTAACAGAGGCATTTGGGGTTTCTTGGTGCTGTAACCCAGCCTTGTCCAGGGAATCTGGCCCTGCTCATGCTGCCATGTGGGGACTGGGAAAAGAACAGGTGGCAACAAGTAGGAGGAGGGAGGCAGATGGTTCCCTGTCACCCTGTGTGAAAGGCATTGACGAGTACTCAGGCACCAGGGAAAAACAGGAGTGATGCCTGAATACTGTGGAAAGCAGGGTTTGGTCTGTAAACAAATATGCTGTGCTATGGGAGAACAATTTCAAACCATCCTTTCAGATGCACTGTGTCACCTTCACAAATGAAGGAGAGTGCTTTGGGGGGGCTCTTGTACTTTTATACTGCAAAACTGGGGTTTTTCACTCTGTTGTGACTTGTACAGGAGTGAGTGAGTTGGATGCCCTGCTGTAGGAGCCATGTCAGGATTGTTTGTTATGGAAATGTTTCTTTAAAATCAGTTTTTTTGTGAAAAAAGGTCTCTGTCCAAGCAAGGGTATCCTGCATGTGATTAATTAATCCCAGCATGGGAAGCAAGGAGGAGGAATTAGAAATCTGTGAGGCTTAGGGATCACAGAGACATCTGGGGATGGCTCCACAGGTTCTTCAGGGAGGAGGGACAGGGAACTGAGTCTCCCTGAAAGGCTGATTTCAGCATCTGCTCTCTTTGGAGAGGGTGATGAGGCAGCCAGGAGCACTGGCACGGGGCTCAGTGGATGGAAGGACAGCAGTGTGTCCTGCAGGGCAGGGAGGAGATGGAGCTTTTAACCCAGCCCTGGTGCTCCTGAGGGGTTTGAGCCACGTGGGGGTGCTGGGTGTGCTCTGTGTGGGACACTTGGAGTTTCCAGAGTGGGCTGGAATTCATTGCCTGTGTCTGGCTGCTGAGTGGAGCTGAGGATTCCAGCCTTCAGCTTCCAGCCAGGAGGCTTTGGCTTGTTTGGGATGTTTTTGGTAGGTTTCCATAGGAGGCTGTGTTAAGCATTTGATCCTGAAGGAGCAGAGCACAGCCATGGTCTGCTCACAGGGCAGGGCTTGGCTGTGTGTGTCCAGGAGAGCAGGAGGGATAAAGAAGGAGCTGCCAGCTGGGCTCCAACACCAAGTAAAAGCCAGAGAATCTGGAATCAAAGGCAGAAAATTGCCTGGAAGTGCAGGGATGTAGGAAAAACAAAGCTCAGCTGGAGCTGCAACCTTTTCAGGGAAGGTTATGGAGCAAATCCCACTGGTGGCCATGGTGGGGGGACCATGGGGTGATTGGGAACATCAGCATGGACCTGCCAAAGGCCAGCTGTGCCCAGCTGTTCCCCTGGCCTTCTGAGGGGAAGTGCTTGGGCCTCTGCTTGAGAGGAGAAGCAGATTTGGTTTGCTTTGCCTTTAGCCTGGCCTTTGGTGCTGTCTCTGAGGGTATCCCTGAAGCCAAACTGGGGCAATCCAGGGGGGATGATGGGATGTGTGGAGAACCATGGAAACTGGGAGATGTGATGTACTGGATGTGCTGAGTTTGATTCATCCTGCAGCCCCTGTTACTGCTCAGGCAGGGATGGGACACAGGGACAGGGAAAAGCTGCAAGCAAAGGAGTTTCTGATCAGAGCAAGGAGCTTCACAGGGCGGGAGCTGCAGTCCAGCAGCTGCCCAGGGAGGCCTGGCAGTCTCTGCTCTTGGGAGATACTCAGGGCACACCTGGACAAGGCCCTGAGCAGCCTGGTTGAAGGTGGCCCTGCTCCAGCTGGGGTTCAGGGGAGCCCCCAGCCCTGCTCTGTGGTTCTGACTCACTGGGAGCCTGGGGATGGACCTCTTGGTGTTGGTGCTCTGCATGCAATGGCCAGATCTGACAGTTCCATGGGATTTGTTTCCTGCTGATCTCCTTGGGACAGGCAGCAGTGCTGGTGCTGAGGGCAGCCTGACATCACAGCCCTTGTTTGAGTCAAGTCTGACACCACTGCCTGATCCCAGTGCCTCTGCTGAGTCCAGTTCTGTGGATCCTAACTTGGAGGGAGTTTTAAAGACATCATTTATTGCTCTAAATAAGTGCTTTACTGAAGCAATTGAGTTCTGTCCATAAACAATTCCATTTAGTGTTGGTGCCTCTCTGCCAGCTTTGGCCACGAGCTGTGTGCAGGCTTGGAGCTCTGAAAGGAGCTGGGTGGGCTGGGGGCTTCTCTGAGCCCCACAAAGGTGGAGAACATCAGGAATCTGATCCAAGTTTCCCAAAGCCTGCACATTTCAGTTAAGATTGTGCTGAAAATCTGTCATTTCTGCCCTGCAGATGGGACTGGACTGTTTGAAGTCATTTCAGGCTGACTTGGAGATGCCCATTCCTCACACAGGGGCCATTTCAGCTCCCCTGACCTGACTGAAAAGACTCCCAGCTCTAGCTGGATTTTAAAGGCAATGTTAAAAGCCTTATTTCAGTCAGGAGAGATGAAATACTCAGTGTTTTTCATAACTATAAGCTTCATTATGCTGTTTTAGGAGGCAAATAGAAGTTCATGTTGACAAGTTTTGGCTCCTACTGAAAGAAATGCAAAAGTTGGCACTAACAGGCCAACTGTGCTCTGCTTTGAAACACTCAGTTCCACATTTGGGTATTTGCCATGTGTAAAACATCCCATAAATAGGCCTTGCCTGGTTCAAGCCCTGAGGCAGGTTCCTCTCCTGTCACCTCAGGACCTGTTTTGGATGATTTCAGAGATATCAGATGTACCTTCTCAGGCTCCCTCTCTCTCACAGAGGTGATGTTTCAGAGTATTTTTTAGTTACATATTGTGAATGAAAGCATTCTCAGTCCATGGAATTCTTGGAGACTGCAGAAGTACTTGAAAAATCTGCAGGGTGTTGTGAATGAAATGCCAGAGCAAGATAAAAATATATTGTTCTTATTCAAAGAGCAGTAAAGGAGGACTCTGGGTGTTCCTCTGCAGGGTCTCCTGTTTCCTCTCTCACACAAACATTCTCATGTTCTTTCTGCCTTGTCCAATTTTGCATGTCTTCAGGAAGGAAAATGGGAAGAGGTCCCTGTGGTCTCCAGGAGTGGCTTTCAGGAGTCTCAGCATCCACTAGGAAGAAATAGATAAAAATTGAGCAGGGAGGCTGCAAAGCCTTGCAGACCAAAATTCACATTTTCTGTCAAGAGGAAAAAGTCCTGAAAGGAATGAAGTGTGGATTTTGGGGGAGTGGGAGAGGGTGAGAGACCTGGGGTGGAGCTGGATGTTCAAGCAGCACAGAGAGCCCATGGTTCTGGGAGAGCAGCTCTGTGCTGAGGGCACCTGGCTCTGCTGCACTGGGGACATGGGGAAAAACCTCTGGTCTGCTGGAGGGGGAAGATCTGAAAGTCAGAGAATGGAAAACCCAGTGGGATGAGCATCCTCAGAGCCAGGAGTAGCAGGGGAGCTTCCTCCCTGCTTCTGTTTGATATCCACATATCCCTGAGCCTTTCCACTCCCAGGATCAAAGTTTGTTCCCAGAAAGCTTTAAAAGCAGCAAATGTCAAACCCCGAGCTGCACATGGGGAACATTTAAGAACTCCTGGCAGTGCTGGGGCTCCACAGAGCTGAGAGAATTCCTGAAGTCCCTGCCTTCATCCTGGCCCTCCAGCATGCACCCAGCATCAGATGGATGCTGCAGGAACAGCTTGGAAGCCTCATTTGGAGAGCTGTGCTTCAGGAACATAAACAGCATCTGAAATCACAAACTGACTTCAAACACAGCCAAAGCCAAACTCAGAGAATGTTTTGTACTGGTTGTGTACACTCCAGTGCTAATTTTCTGTAAACACAGCAGTGTGTGCTCCTCTTTAGTGCTGAAAGAGTGGGGGTTTGGGGTTTAATTTTGATTTTAATTTACATTACTTAGCTATTATTCCTCAGGGGAAGGCAGCATTTGTGTTTCTCATGGCTGCATGTCTGTTCAAAATGGCCTGGGAGCTGTTTGAATTCAGTCAGTTCCATTTCTCAACTCAATTCCTGTTTAATAAATGATCTTTATTTAGTCTCTTTTTATGGGCCCTGCTAATATATAGTCTTATTGAGAAGCAGAACTGATTAAACCACCCTAGATCCCAAACTTCTTGAACGTTTAACTTGATGAAACAGGAGCTAAGCAGTTCTCAGTAGCCTATTCATGTTTAAAGCTGGCACAGGCTTGGAATAAATTGCTCTAATTTAGATTAAATTAGGAATAGATTAATGTTTGCCAGCGTGCTGTGAATTGCAGGGAGGCAGAACAGCATTTATATTGTGCTTATTAGTTTTCATTTCTTGTTTTATGGCTGTATTTACAGTTGGCTTGGCAGAGAAGTGGGAACCTCCTGATGGAATTCTTACAGGGTTGGGTGCCCTGACTTCAGTGGGAGCCCACAAAGAAGGGGCTGTGGGGATGCTGCTGGTGCTTGGAAACACTGGCACCTTGAGGTTTGGCTTTCACCAGGGGATTTGATGGCTAGAAGGAACTTGAGGAAATTCCATGTCATGTTGGAAAAGGGGTGATAGGTAGGGAATATTCAGTGGAGGCAGAGCAAGGGCCTGGAGGAGCAAAAACCTTCAGTGTTTGATGTGAAATACACAGCACACATCAGTAGCAGTTTGCTGTCCTCCACCTGTATTATTCCATATTTATTGTCCCACTGCAGAAGTGCAGTGAGGTAGGATGTGTATGGAAAGCTCTGAGTCCATTTTAGCACTTCTGGCTAATCCTGAATTCCTGAGAGAGTTCCTCAGTCCCATAAAAATCTCTTGGCCACCAGTAAGGCTGATTATTAACATCAAATACACCTCCCTCAACAGCACTGACATCCACCCATTCCAGTTGTGTTTATCCTCATATTTTACACATTCCTGGCAGCTTGGCTGGGTGATGTCATGTCAGGAGTGCTTTTCCCTGGGAACAAAGCAGTGCTGATGGCTCCTCTGCCTGCCCCTGGCTCCTGCTTAGAGAGGAAAATACAAATAACCAGGAGTGGATCACGAGGGCTGTTGTTTTTAGTGGCTTTGCTTTTTCCATCCCTGGATGAGTGGAAGGACAGGATTTTAGCTGTAGCTTGATATCCATCCTGACTACCAAAGGCATTTCCTCTGCCTTTGTGCCTCATATCCAGGGCTCTGAAGATTGACACAAACACCCTTAATTTGTAATTGATCCCAGCTCGTGTTGGAAAGGGAAAGATCAGATTTTGTCAGTCTCACACCAGCGGGGAGAACAAACACATGGGCTTAGTCTTAATTGGTTGCTTATATTTCAGAGTTGCTAAATGATACAGGAATAGCAGAGAGAGCAGAATGCCATTTGGAGAGAAGGGACAGGATTGGTTTTCACTGGCTGAGTGGGTAACAGGACTCATGCTGATGAAGATCTGGAGCTGGGAGAAGCCCCTGGTCCTCATTGACAGGATAACCTGCATGGGCTCATGGGGTTTATTCCCTAAGGAAATGCCAGCAATCCAACAAAGAAATGTCATTTTTAATAATGTGTGTTCAGTATTGAAGGCAGCTGTAAGATGTCACTGTTCTCACTGGGATAGAACAGCCTGGAGTGGGGGATTCTTGTTTTCCTGGTTGTTTCCCCTCTTTTCTCCCCAAAAAGAAACTCCTAATTGTGGATCCAGAGCCTTTAAAGGACAGGTGGATTCTGTGTGGTTTTCCTGCTCACACATCAGCACTGGAGGTGTTGAAGGAAAAGAGAGAGGGAGAAAAGTCATGCCTGGATCCAGCTGATTGGGGACAGACATTCCACCTTGGCCCTTCTTCAGCACCATTTGACATTTATAAACTGCTTTCAAAACTTTGTTCTTGGGCATTTTTAACAGTGGTCAGTGACCACAGCAGATCCACATTGAAATGTTGCATCTCTTGCTGTAAATCCCATCATGTACTTTTGGGGAATAACCTTCAATCCTTGTGTGCTGGGAAATGCACCCCAAATTCCCAAGGCTCTGTGCTGGGAAAAGCAGTTGGAGTCTAAAAATACTCACAGGGTTCCCTTTTTCTGTTAGAGGAGGCAAGTGAACAATACAGGTTTAAAAATAGAAAGCAAAAAAGTCTTAATTAAGAGTTTATAAGATTCCCAAATACCTTGATCCTCCTCTAGTCCTATAAAAATGGGTGAGTGTGAGGTGAGCAGCAAGGAGCTGTGGCCTTTAGCAGGGAAATCCAGTGAAAATGAATAAAATATCCAGTACCACACCTACCAGTGCTGCTCTGTAGGTGGTTATAGACTAGAAGAGGAAAGGGGGGTTTGAGGGAATCTTTTCCCTCTTAAAAAATATTAATTGTGTAGGTATAAAGGAAAATAGAGTGTGGTAGATATGTGTAAGAAACAAGTAGTTAAAGAGGCTGTTAATAATTAGTTTAAATTAGTTTTTTAAAGAGCTTGGAGAAATAAGGACAATTTTAACAGCAAGCAGTTTGTTCAGCCTCATCTGCTGCAGCTCCAGTTTGGCAGAGCTGGTGCTGCCAAGTTGTTCCAAGTGGCAGCAGCTCTTAAACAGAAGGAGAAGATGTCCCACTTGCAAGGTGGTTTTTGGAGAGGAGGAGCCATGTATTATTGTAAATGCCCAGGGAGCCCTGTGGCAGGGAAGAATGATGCCTCCATGTTCTCAGAAGGCTCATTTATTACTCTTTGATACTATATTATATTAAAGAATACTATACTAACTAAAGATTACAGCAAGGATACTTCCTGAATGCTAAAAAGATAATAATGAAAACTCCTGACTCCTTCAGAGCCTGACACAGCTTGGCCCTGATTGGCCAAAGAGTGAAAACAACTCCCAGCAGAATCCAGTGAAACAATCTCCAACCACATTCCACATGGGCACAGCACAGGAGAAGCAAAGGAGAGAAGAATTGTTTTCCTTTTCTCTGAGGCCTCTCTCTGCCTTTCAGCTTCCCTTTCAGGAGAAAACCCTGGGAGGAGGGATCATGTTCAGAGCATGTGAGTGCCACAGTGTAGGGTGACACTGAGCTACAGCCCTTGTGCCCCTGCAGTGTCCCACACAGGGACAGGGGTGTCTTGTCCAGAGGCACTTGGAGCAGCATGGCAAGTGCAGATGAAAGTTCTCAGTGGTCTGGGAACAGCAGCAGGATTTGTGTTTGCTGGGTTCCTTTCTTTCACTTCAGGCTCTTACTGTGGTGTTCCTTGGAAAATGCATCCTGAAATAGTCATGGCATGGTCTGGAATGCCAGGGTGCTGTGGGCTGGAGGGACCTGAAAGCCCATCCCATGGCAGGGACACCTTCCAGCATGCCAGGGTGCTCCAAGGCCATCCAGCCTGGCCTTGGCACTGCTTGCCTGCAGGATTAGGGGGGATTAGTGGGGATTTTTTGGATTATTTGGGATTATTGCAGCATTCCCAGAGCTCCCAGCACTGTGTGACCCCTTTCCCTTGGGAGTGCCAGCTGAGCATCCCTGTGGATTGGGATGGGATGGGATGTGCCCAGGGGCACCAGAGGAATTTTTGGTAGGAGCCAGGGGAACTTGAGAGGCATCTGGAGCTCTTCAGGTGTGCCAGTGGCTGTGCAGAGCTGAATCCTTTGCACAGGACGTGGGTTTTACTTGTCACTGCTCCTGGAGGGCTGTGCTTGAACAGAGCTCAGTTAGTTGAGAATAAAGTCACAGCTCTGCTGCCATTATTAAAGCCAGAACACTCTTGCAGGCTCTGCTGCTGTCAAGAGATTTTTTTAATTCTTCAGAGGAGTTCAATTGATGAATATTCACAGTAAGAAGAAACCCTGGCCAGGCATTTTTGGGGACACTTCCAGGCAGTTTTTCTGCCTTGGGTTCTGTCTCTGGGTTTTGGTTTGGATTTTTGATTCTTTTTCTTAAAGAGTAGTTGTTAAAAAATATTTAATTCTTTAAATAATTGGGTACTCACTACTGAATTTGAAGGCCATACCCATCATTTTACAATATGTGTTATGGTTTGAATTTCTTTCCAATGACAAAATATGTTTCAAAGCAGTTTAAAACTCCTTGGGGACAGGTGAGGTGTGTTTGGCTTATTTCCCTTTTTTTTAATAACCTGAGTCTCATGACTGAAATCCCTGCAGGGCTTTTTTCTCTTTCCATCCTCCCCTGGAGCTCTGGGCTGTGCTTGGAGCCAGGGGGTTCCTGCTGCCTTTCCTGGAATGCGTCAGCAGGGCTGTCACGCCTCTTTAAGGGCTGTTTTATGAGACAGGAAAAAATCAAATTGTTTCCTCTACACCAAAGCATTTCATGCTGAAACGGGAATGGGAGGAGGGCTCATTATCAGGAGGGGTTTTATAACTTCCTTTAAAATACAGGCTCCCAGTCAGAATGGGTTTATCTCTATTTTTATATATCCCAGTTTATTGAGCACCCAGCAGTGCCCGTTCACAATGTGAAACAGAAATAAATGCCTAAAAATCACAATCAGTGAGTGGCAGTTAGACACTTGCTTGTTCTGGATTTCTGGGGAATTTTTTGCACTCCATTTGTGCATTGAGTGAAGAGTAAATAACAGCTCTCACACCCAGTGGTGATGTAAATTAATCTAAGGCATTTAAAAATTTCAAATAATGCATTTTGCCTGCTCTGAGCTAAACGTGTCAGCATAGAGGAATAAATAAGGATTTATCCCAATTTTTGAGTTGGGGTTCTTGCCCTCAGCCCTCTCCCTGGAGTGAGGTGATGCAGGGCCAGCTCCTGGGCCCTTTGCTCTGTGGTTCCTGCAGGTGTAACTCCCAAAGGATGCCCTGCTCAGTGGCTCTGTGTCCCTCAAGGTGTTGGTTCCAACACTGTCCTGTTTGTCTTTCTGACACATTTCCAAAATCACACATTCCAAATTCCACACATCTCCACATTTCCAAGATTTGAGTCCACAAAGTTCTGCAGTTTAAATTAGCTCATGGAGAATAATTAAGTCTACAAAATCCCACAGTGGAGGGCATCTTCTGTTAGGCATATGTGGGTCTGTGACTTACACCAGGGTGGCTGTCTTTGGAAATCCAGGGGATTCAGGACATTTCTGTTCATTCTATAAAGCAGAAATTACTTTCCACATCTGTTCAGTCTCTGTTCCAGCTTTGCACAAAAGAATCAATTTGTGGAGGGAGTCCCAGAGATTTCTTGAAATGAGTTTTCCCAAGGGAAGAAGTTAATTCCATTATTGCAGCTGATCTGGTGAGACCAACTTCAGCACTTTGAGAGAAATTCCTTGGGCCAGGTGACTTGGCTTTGTGTGAGTGTGGTATCACTCAGGGAACAGCTGGCAATAACCAGGGGATCCCTTCTCTTGGAAATGTATGTTTGAAGCATTTGAACGAGGACAACAATTGGATACAAGCAAAAACATGGACAAAAAATAGAGAAAGCAAAATTTGTGTAGTGTGAACTTACTAATTTTGTTATTTCATGTTTATTATTGCACTGCAGCCAAGTGCTGCTGTTATTTTTAAATAGGATGAGCCCAATGAAATCAGTGGGATTTGACTGTGACTCTTTGCAGCATCACAGCTGCTTAATCCTGATCTGAATCCTCCCATGGGGACACCATGAAAGTTCAGATTTAGGAGAACAGAGCAGTAGGTAAAAGAAAAAGTTTGTAAGTCTTTATTATCTTTCTGGAACCAGTTAAATAGATTTATGGGAGAAATATTATTTATTGAGTACACAGTTTTATATGAATACCTCAAGTCAAAATTAAACATTTGGTGCCTCTTAGGAATTTTTTTTCTTAGGGAATTCACTTAAAACATTAGAGGTGTTGAGATCTGAATGTCCTAGGTAATTTTTTTTTCCAAAAGGTTTGTTGGCAAAATAGTTACTTGCTATTTTTAGTTGTAGTAGATCTTTGTTGCTGAAATCTCTGAAGTCCTTCCAAGGAGGATTTTCTCTTCTCCTCCTCTATGTATGACCTGGTGCCCCTGCTCCTTGTTGTCCCCAGGAATGATTCCACTGGGAAGGTCATTTTGGATCCATCTCCCCCTGGGAGGGCTCATTGGGTCCTTGACCTTCCCACCCATTCCTGTTCTGCAGGTGCTTGTGGCTGTGAATCCCTGCATTTCCACAGCCTTAGAGGCAGGGGTGTGGAGTTTGGAGGTCCCCAGGATGAGGGGAGAGATGAGGAATCTGACTCCTAAGTTCTCAGAAGGCTGATTTATTATTTTATGATATTATATTATATTATATTAAGAATGCTATACTAAAACTAAACTAATGAAATAGAGAAAAGAATGATGATAAAA
Source organism: Fringilla coelebs (assembly GCF_963513975.1). Classification (NCBI taxonomy): domain Eukaryota; kingdom Metazoa; phylum Chordata; class Aves; order Passeriformes; family Fringillidae; genus Fringilla; species Fringilla coelebs. Next base: position 4,544,785 of record NC_140038.1, on the reverse strand, counting down.
ACTCGTGACAGACTCAGAGTCCGACACAGCTGGCTGTGATTGGTCATTAAATCAACACAATTCACATGGAACCTCTCAAAGATGCACTTGTTGGATAAACAACCTCCAGAACTCATTCCAAATCAATCAGATAATTCTTGGTTTCATTCTTTTCTGAAGCTTCTCAGCTTCTCAGGAGAAAAATCCTGGGCAAAGACTTGGAATTTTCAGAAAATATCATGGTGACACAGTGGTGGCACTGCCAGGTGGGCCCCCAGGGGATTGGAGTGTCCCCAGTGGTTCAGATGAGGCTGGAGCAGATAACATTCCTGTCCCCCTTTGTATGGAGCTGATGGGATCACTGGAATGTTGTTGCCAGATGGGAGGAAGCCTGGATATGCCAGTAGGGGGAAGGCAGGAAAAGGGAAATCTGAACACAGCATGGAAAGTATTTCCAGTGATTTCATAACAGCCAGAGGCTTCAGTGAGTGGTTTTCAGGTGTGGCTGAGTTGTTTAGAAAAGATCTCCTGGGTGGTGGCCCTGGAGCAGCTCTCTGGGCATGTTTCCTCTCTTTGTTACCCACAAGATGAAAAGGTGGGGTCACACCCACCCCATGGACACCTTCACCTCTTGGATGTCACCAGCCCAGTGCTGGGGCAGTTCAAACCTTGTTACTGATTGATTGCAGTCCAAATCCTTGTGGGTGTTTGCACACCCTGCAAAATATTTGGATCAAATAGTTGGAGAGTTTGATGTCTGCTCAGAAAGAGCCCTGGGAAGGGCAGCTTGATAGAAGGGCTTGAGACCCTGCATCCCTGGGATTCCTCTGGGGCTGCCTTGGCTGGCTCTGTTGGTGTCACCTGAGCAGCACAAACAGATTCCTGTGCCTTGGAATGCTGGAGGGTGTGGGGAAAACCATTTCTATAGGGAAATAATTTCTAGAACAAAATTAAATTCTGTTTCTGATGTGGCTGGGAATTGCTGCCTGCCCTGCAGTGGCCAGCATGCAGGGGTGGAACTCTGCTGCCTGGAGGTGTGGAGGAGTTCCAGTTCCTCCACAGCAGGAGAGAAATTGTGGTGCAAAGCACAAATCACTTGCTCAATGTGTTTTTTAAAAAATGAGATCCATGAAAACTGTGTAGGAATAACTGCAGAGAACAACCCAGGGTTGGAGTTACTGGTTAAGAAGTGATGGAGATGTTAGAAAGAACAGACTTGAGTTGCTTCTTCCATAGTGCTGAAAGCTGGAAAGGACAAAGCCATTCCCTGATTGGTGTTAGAGCTAATTGGGGTGTAATTGCTCATTAGCACAGCTCTGAGTGCTCAGCTCTGCTCACCCAGCTGGGGATGAAGCCTCTGTAACAGCACTTGAGGCACTCGTAGGAAACACAGAGGAAAAGGAAGGAAATCCCTTCATCTTTGGGGTACCTCCCCCAGGTCCTGGCAGCCCCAGAAGTGTTGCAGTGCAGAGTTTGGGGAGCTCTGGGCCTGGCCCTGCTCACCTCACCTGGAGGCTTTCAGCTCCTGGCTGCTCTCTCTGGCTCTCAGCTGATGTTTCAGGCATCATTAGGGTTTTGTGTTCTGTGAGTGTTCTGCAATCCTGCTCTGAGCCTTGCACAAGGCTGGAGCTGGGTGTCTGTTCCCAGACCCCTCAGCTCTGTGTGCACATCACTTCACTAAAGATCCATTTCATCATATGGGAAACAAACCACACAAATGGGTGGGGATGGGGTTTAGATGAAGCAGATGAATTTAAAGAATATTCCACTTCAACTCCACTGAAGGAATTTTAATGATAGCTAAGGGGTGGATTTTGCTTTAAAACCATGTAATTTGAAGCAGGTCACCTGACAGACAGGTAAGAGAAACCCAAGTATGAGTGTTTGGAATTTGAAGTGGACTGGAAATCAGGCAGGACAGTGGGAAAAGTGCTGAAGGCAATGGGTACCAGGCAGTTCCATCCCTTGTTCCCACTGAGGAAGGAGTTGTTCAGGTGCAGTGAGACAGTCTCCAGTCCAAGGCAGCTGATGGCAAGGGCTGGGATTTAAACACAGGAAAGCCTGGTGTGATACTGGATCAGCCCTGCAATGTCATTCAGGAGCAGGGAGATGCTTTGGGAGGATCCCCTGGCCCCATCCAGGGCTCTCCTGAGTGATCTGCAGCAGCAGGGCACTCCCTGAGGCCAGAGGAGCTGAAAGTGATGCATTCCTGCAAGAAATCCAATGATGGGACATAAAAAAGGGGCATTAGGTAAAAATAGATTTTGCACTGAATGTGAAATTAATGGTGTCATGTATTGATCAGGAGGGGCTGCTGGAGAGCACTTAATTGGGATCTTTAGCTATTAGAGTGTGGAAGGGATAATTAAGGAGGTGCCCTGGAGTATGTGTCTCTGTGGTGTGTATTTGTAATACCAAAATGCTCCTGGCTCTGGGATCTGTCTCCAGTTCTGCCCACAGGCTGGGGTTACATTGTACAAATCTGATAAAACCCATGGCTGCTTCTTAGCTCTGTGTCAGGAAACAGAACAGGAAAAATGAGAGTTCTGCCAGTTGAGGACCTCCCAAGCTGATGCTTGGATTGGCAAGAGGCTTTGACAATTAAAAATCAGGTGGTTGCTGATGGAAGACTCCTCAGTGTTTATCCCTGAAGGTTTGGTCATTCAGACATTTTCTCCTTTGGTCAGGTTTTTTTGGGAGGTTTTCTCATTGTGTATCAGAACACAAATCCACAGGTTCTGGTGGAGATGCTGCAGCTCAGCAAGCTCTTCTAGTCCTGAATTTATTTCTGGGGAAAAGCAGAGCAATTTTAGTTAGTTTCCATAATTAATGAAAAAATAAATGTATTTGGCAGCATGGATTCCCATGTGGAAAATGTCATCAGGTGGCTTAAGCTTGGTAAATAGTTCAGAATGCAGAAAAATTCCATGTATCCTGAGCTTTGGGGGTTTGTTAATAATTGTGCTGCTTGGAATACTCAGTGGTAATTGGGGTCCAGCTGCTCAGAATCTCACTGTTACATTTACTGGCTGGATTGCTTTAATAGGATTGGAGAGAGAGTGGCTCTTCCTATGGTTCAGCTTGTGCTGGTAAATCACCAACCTCTTAATGCAATAATCCCTGCATTTATCCTGCCTTGGAGTAGCAACATAGGAAGACATGACTGAGGCTAAAAGTTTGGAGAGTGTGGATATAATCCAGAGCAACAGTTGTTTATGCTTCTTAGAGTCACTGTAAAATGATGAAATGGGGTTGTGGGGCAGAGGGAGATGGCAGGAAAACAGTGGGCAAAGGGCTGCAATTCCAGTGCCATGGGCAGTAGCAGAACCCAACCAGCTCAGGACTGCGGGGTTTGGCTGGATGAGCTTGCACTGAAAGGAAGTCTGTGTTTTCATCTGTCATTTTGTTATGATTGAGAATCACTTAAATGAACTGTGCATGTTAATGAGCTACAGTAGGAAGTGGGTCTGGGTGTGCATTGGAGTAATTACCAGAGGTTGGGGTTTTCTGTCACACACGTGCTCCCAAAGCAATGACACTGTGGTTTGCTGCTGGTATCCTCTCCTGAGGTCTGTTGTACCCCCAGTTCCACCCTTCCCTCCCCTGCCACTTCCATTACAGTGGAGATCTGGTCTGCTTGCCTGACAGTGCCGTGTCCTGTACTCCCCATTAGTGGTCAGTAGTTACCTCTGCCTGCATGTCAGCCTTCAGTTTAATGGCCTTTTTTGTGTGTTCATTTTCTTCTGTTTCCCATCGTGGTTTTGTTTATTTCTTTTACGTTTTTTTTTTCTTCTGTTCTCTTTTTTTCTTTTTTTTTTTTTTTTTTTTTTTTAAACCGTGGTGATGTTTGCCCTTCATATTCCCCAATGTTTGCACATGCCAAGATGTTGCCATCCCAACATTACCTCCCACTTCACTGACCAGTGCCACTAATGACCATCTAGCAGCAGCCCCAGCGGGACCCCTGCCCTCGGCCCCGCGGGACGTCGTGGCCACCCTGGTGTCCACCCGCTTCATCCGCCTCACCTGGCGCCCGCCCGCCTCGGACCCGCACGGAGACAACCTCACCTACTCCATCTTCTACACCAAGGAGGGCATCAACAGGTAACCCCCGGGGAGGGGCTCTGCTGGCACAGCCTGAGGGCGAGGGGGGTGTTCCTCTGCCTCCTGCCCCACCCTCCTGGAGGGAGGAGTTTCACACTCCTGGAGGAGCTGCACACTCGTGGAGGAGTTTCACACTCCTGGAGGAGTTTCACAGGCAGTGGAGGAGCTGCACAGGCACTGGAGGAGTTGCACACTCCTGGGGGAGTCTCTCACACTGGAGGGGTTTCACAGGCAGTGGAGGAGCTGCACAGACAGTGGAGGAGTTTCACACTCCTGGAGGAGTTGCACAGGCTGAGGTGGAGTTGCACAGGCAGTGGAGGAGTTTCACACTCCTGGAGGAGTTGCACAGGCTGAGGTGGAGTTGCACAGGCACTGGAGGAGTTGCACACTCCTGGAGGGGTTTCACAGGCAGTGGAGGAGCTGCACAGGCACTGGAGGAGTTGCACACTCCTGGGGCAGTTTCACACTCTTTGAGGGGTTTCAGAGGCTGAGGTGGAGTTGCACAGGCAGTGGAGGAGTTTTACACACTGGAGGAGTTGCACAGGCTAAAGTGGAGTTGTACAGGCAGTGGAGGAATTTCACTCTCCTGGGGGAGTTTCACACTCCTGGAGGAGCTGCATGGTCCTGGAGGAGTTTTCACAGGCACTGGAGGAGCTGCACACTCCTGGAGGAGCTGCACAGGCAGTGGAGGAGTTTCACACCCCTGGAGGAGCTGCACAGGCAGTGGAGGAGTTTCACACCCCTGGAGGAGCTGCACAGGCAGTGGAGGAGTTTCACACCCCTGGAGGAGCTGCACAGGCAGTGCAGGAGTTGCACACCCCTGGGGGAGTTGCACAGGCAGTGCAGGAGTTGCACACCCCTGGGGGAGTTGCACAGGCAGTGCAGGAGTTGCACACCCCTGGGAGAATTGCACACTCCTGGAGGAGTTGCACACCCCTGGAGGGGTTGCACAGGCAGTGCAGGAGTTGCACACCCCTGGGAGAATTGCACACTCCTGGAGGAGTTGCACACTCCTGGAGGAGTTGCACAGGCAGTGCAGGAGTTGCACACCCTTGGGGAAGTTGCACACCCCTGGAGGGGTTGCACAGGCAGTACTTGAGCGTGGTTGGATTGGCTGCAAACCTTCCAAGAGCTGCCACCTGCCTTCCTCAGGGAGCACAGGAACATCTCCTGGAAGCCATGCTGGGAGCAAGAGGCCCATCAGCCTTGCAAATCCCCCCTGAGTCAGGGACAGCTGTGGTGGGTGTTGGTTCAACCCCATGGTCACTGCTAAATGCCAGTTCCCTCCTCAGAATTGCTGTGAACAGAAATCTGGGGAATGCCTCCCAATCATCCCATGTGATGGATCATCCCAGTGGATGATATCAATCTACCCCTTCTCCTTCCTGATGGGATCTACTGCTCAGAATTACAGTTTCAAATTGTGATAAGTTTGAGGAAGCTGAAGTGAACATTCATTTGGAGCAATGCTTAATTAATTGCAGATTAGCTTATCAGATTTATTACTCAAGGGAAAATTATCTGTTCACTTTATTGATGAGAGTGTGAAACACAAAGTCATTTGGAACAGAAAACACTCCAGAGGGGAATTCCTGCTCTTCCTCAATGCTGTGGGTAGACATCTTGTCCAGGCTCATGGCAATTAACTGAGGCAATTTGTAACCTGTTATTTGCCTCACAAATGTTGTTTTTCTGTTACTCCCTCAGTTTGATGTTATCCAAGGTGCTCCAGGCTGGATGTGGCTTGGAGCACCCTGGGACAGTGGGAAGCGTTCAGGAGCACCCAAATCCTCTGAGGGTCCAAAATTCCAACTGCCTTGGCCTCTGCTGGCTCAGCTTCCTTCAGTGTTCAGGGAGGGGAGACCCAGGACCATGGCAGTGCCTCCTCACCTCTGTCCCTCTGCCCCCTCAGGTGAGAGCCCACCTGCAGAGCTGCCTCAGCCCTGGGTCCCAGCACAGGGAGGATGTGGAGCTGCTGGAGAGAGCCCAGAGGAGGCCATGGAGATGCTCTGAGGGTGGAGCCCCTCTGCTCTGGAGCCAGGCTGGGAGAGCTGGGGGTGCTCACCTGGACAGGAGAAGGATCCAGGGAAACCTCAGAGCCCTGGCAGGGCCTGAAGGGGCTCCAGGAGAGCTGGAGAGGGACAGGGGACAAGGGATGGAGGGACAGGACACAGGGAATGGCTTCCCACTGCCAGGGAGCAGGGATGGATGGGCTATGGGAAGGAATTCTTCCCTGGGATGGTGCCACCCTGGCACAGGGTGCCCAGAGCAGCTGTGGCTGCCCCTGGATCCCTGGCAGTGCCCAAGGCCAGGCTGGACAGGGCTGGGAGCAGCCTGGGACAGTGGAAGGTGTCCCTCCCATGGATCACTTTTCAGTTCTGTTCCAACCCAGGCTGGTCTGTGATTCCAAGAGGGAGGAGGCAGCAATGGAGGGAACGTTTCTGCTTCAGGGGCTGCCCAGTGTCACCAGCTGTGGCTTGTCCCACCCTGGCCTGGTGACAGCATGAGGCTCCCCTGGAGGCTGGGAGGTGGGAATGTGTCCCCTGTCACAATCCCTGGGGACCTGGGGGGATCTGATCAGGTGGAAGTTCCTGTCTCACACAGCTGCAGGGTTATTTCACCCTCAGGTATTTATTTATTCCACACTCAAGGCAGCATCCCTGGAAAGGGAGTGAAAATTCCAAAGTGCTGCAGGGAGCTTTAACTCTGGGGAACTTTAGATAAGCACTCAGGCAGAAGAACCCCAGACTTCAAGATGTGGACAAAAAAAAAAAAAAAAAAAAAAAAGAAATAATGGCACATTAAAAGAATAAAAATGGCACATTGCTGGTCTGAGGTAGTAAATTACACGTGTGGGATGTTAAAACACTGCTGAATTCACAGCTAACTGTGGTGTGCTTCAGACACAGCAAATGGAGCTTAATTGTGTGTAATCACACTCAGAATGCCTCTGGAGCTCCCTGCCAGGCCCCACAGCTGGCACAGCTGGCACACACAATATCCACTCCCTAACAGCTCCCCAAAGATGCTTTTTTAGATCTAAGTGCAGCTTTAACCTTGGCACTCCCAGCCAAACTCCTGGGGTTGCACTGAAGGCTCTTCCATGGGTGTTTGAGAGTTCCTGTGAGCCTGGAGCTCCCAAAGCTCCTGAGCTGGGCATTCCAGTGGAGTCCTGGAACAGTTGTAAGGATCTGCAGGCTACTGCAGTTATTCTGGGCCCATCTGCTTGCTGCTGTTATCCCAACCTGAGCACGCTGGAAAAGGTGCTCCAGGCTCCCCAGGAACAGCCATAAAGGAAGGATTCACTCAGCACTTAATTAGATTAATCTCTCCCTAGTTTTGCCAAGCTGTTGTGAAGCCACTTCTCTGGTTATTACTGAAAATTTGCAATCCTGTGACATGTCTGTTTATTTTTGGTAGATGCTGTCTTTCCAGTAATTTTTTTTTCTAATTTTAAATAATAACCTTGGCTTGCTGATTACCATTTTTTCTTAGATCAAATCAGGGAGTGCACTTGCACTTGAGACAGAAAATGTTATATTCTGCATGTTAATGGGAACTGGATGTTACCTCACAGCTGTGAATCCATTGGCACTTGGGCTGGGCTCTCAGATCCCATCCTGTAGCTACAGCATGTCTAAAGGAAGCTCCTCTTGGAAATGTGTTTGCAAGAAAATGTTGTGCTCAAACTGGAAAAATTAGCAATGAAAATTAATAAAAAGCTGAAATAAATGAAGCTATTTATGCAGTGCCATTTTAGCTGAGCTTCTGAAGGGGAACATTCTAGAAAATGGATGTAAATAGGTATTTAGTTACAGAGAGTGCATTGTTCCCCTCTATAGATACAATTTAACAGTGCAGAAACCAACAGGGATTTCAGGATGTTTTCAGCCAGGTTCTGCTAAATCAACCACACCAGTGGATGGGAAAAAAAAAAAAGGGGGGGGGAATTTGGGATCCTATTTCCATGATAGAAACCTGAAGCAGAGTGGCTGGAAGGGAGGAAGAGGAGCCTGGGATGGTTCTGCTGGAGTTCCTGTGTCAGAAATGCTTTTACAAGTGTCAGTGGGGCTGAGGCCAGCCTGTCCCTGCCCTCCCTGTCCCCAGAGGGGCTGCTTGGTGCTCAGAGCAGGCACAGAGCCCTGCATTACTTAGTGGGAAGTTCCTGCTTGCCCCTTTTGGAGATCTTGGCTTTCCCAGGGAAGGATGGATGGCAGCAGCCCCGAGCAGTTCAGCTGCAGGGCAGTGCCTTGAAATAAAGGCTGCCCTTGGTTTAATGATTGATCTCCTAATCTTGCCCTCAATCCCTGATAAGAGCAGCTGGAGTTTCCTGGGTGGTGTTTGGCAGAGGCCTCATTCCCCAGGGGAAGGTGGGGTTCCGGTGCCAGGGTTGGCTGGAGGTCACTGAGCAGCAGCAATGCCCCTTCCAGGTGCCCCACACATGACCTGTGAGCTGCCAGCTGGGTCAGGGCTTCCAGCTCCCAGCATGCTGGCCTGACAGAGGTACCCTCTGTGCCAAGAGTGTTCCTTCTGTGGGCTCTGCTACCCTGCATCTGCCTCCAGGAGTTGCTGGAGGTGGGAATTTTCACTTCACCTCACTCTGTGTGGAAGCAGTGTCGGTGCCATGGCTGTGGCCTGGGTGTTCTGAACAAATCCAAACATCAGCAAGGAGCCAAGGCAAGGCTGGAGGTAGAAGAATATGTTAAAACAGCTCCTTTAAAAAAATCCCCAAAAAGCATCCCCACAGTATTAACAGGAATGCCCTAAATCTCGCCAGACTGTGCCTGCTGCTAAAATAGTTTCTGTGCTGGCTCCCGAGCTGTAGGATAAACTGTCACTGTGAATTAGCACTTGCTGTCACGGGAATAACAAAGAAACCACTGCGAGTTTGTGGGTGTCAAGTGTAATTTATTCTGTTCCTTCAGTGCATTTGGCTTTGTGCAAAGGGAACTTGCAGAATTGGGAGCAGTTTGTCAGCAGCACTTGTGGCACAGGCATGCAGATCCCACCCCATTTATGCATTGGCTACGTTCGGGTGGGACATGCCACAGGAGCAGCTACTCCTCATTTACTCATCAGTGCTGGTGTCTGTGCCCAACCCTTTTGTTTCCCAAAGGGAACGTGTGGAAAACACGAGTCGTCCTGGAGAGACCCAGGTGATGATCCAGAGCCTGATGCCAGAGACAGTTTATGTGTTCAGGGTCGTTGCCCAGAACCGGCACGGCCCCGGCGAGAGCTCGGCACCGCTCAAGGTGGCAACGCAGCCCGAGGGTGAGCCAGGATCTTCCTGGAGTTTTCCTCACTTTGGCATTGATACTGATTTGATTTTTTATTCTCTCCATTCACAACCTTTCCCAAAATCTGATTTTAAAAAGTTGTACTTGCGGATTGCAGTTTCCAAGGATTTTCCATGTTGGTGGGATTGTGGGATTTATTGTCAGCATTAAGAACTGATGGGACATTTGGAATTTTGGTCCCACTTTCCACCCTGCAGTGGATCCATGTGGAATGTCACAATGGGAGAATCCCCCCTTTTCCTGGGGTGCTGGCCAGGGTGGGCACTAACAGAGTTCCCCTTGTACTGCAGTCCAGATCCCAACATCTTCTAAATTCTCTAAACTATTCTAACAGGAATACTTTTTGCTATTACTTGGCATTTACCTGAAGTTTTCTCTTTTCCAGTTAATGATCATTAACTGAAAAAGAGAAAACTTCAAGTAAATGCCAAGTCACTCGTGAGGGTCATTCTAAACAAAAGGGACCCAGGGAGGAGGAGCTCCTTTGAAAATTTGGTCCAACTGAATGTGGAATCCATGTGGAATGTCACAATGGGGAAATCCCCCCTTTTCCTGGGGGGCTCCCAGGGTGGGCACTAACAGGGCTCCCCCCCTTGTGTTGCAGTCCAGCTGCCAGGCCCTGCTCCCAACATCCGCGCCTTCTCCAGCTCCCCCACCAGCGTCACTGTCACCTGGGAGACGCCGCTCTCGGGCAACGGGGACATCCAGAACTACAAACTCTACTACATGGAGAAGGGACAGCACGCAGAGCAGGTACAGGGACAGCACACAGAGCAGGTACAGGGCCTGCTGCACCCACTCAGACTGCCCTGAAGGGCTGCACACACCTCGGGGAGGGTCTGCTTCTCTGACAGACTGAATGCTTTAGCCTCAGATGTTGGAATGCTTCAAATCAGAATTGTAACGTGAAATGTTTGTGTCTGGGCTGGGAATGAAACCCATTTTATTGATGATGTCCTGTTTTGATTTGTCAACATCAAGTAACTTTTGGGAATTCCATCATATCATGAGAGGAGAGAGCTGAGAGCAGCCATGTCATCATTGAGCTGTTCTGGTGCAGATGATATTAAAGATGTTTGCACAGAGTTATGGGCTGGGTTTTAGCAGTTCAGGCTAAATACTGATTTTGGCATGATTCCTAATCCAAACTTTGTTGAATTCTTGGACCCAGTGATTGATATTTTGATATTGCAGAACATCCAATTAATTTCATTTTCTGAGTATTCCATTGAAGCATTCGGTGTGTTCTGTAGAAGTATGGGCTGCCACCTGAGAATAATGAGGATTAATCCCAGCCACATTCCCATCTGATTGCATATCAGTATCATTCCAGCTTTAAAAAGCAAAGGGAGAATATTTTTGTCAGCTTTAAAATAGTTTTTTACACCAGTTTTTAAATAGGGCTGCTGCCTTTTGTACATCTGCATCCCACTATATCTATTTTTTATATCAGTATCTCTCTATATATAGATAAATCACTGTTCTAATGATATATATTATGATGGTTTTGAGCATTTCCAGGTCCCATTTCATGTCCAGGACCAGTGTCCATGTTAGCATTTAAGTAGGACAGGGAAACTCAGAGCTGGCATCCTCCCAAGCCCTGGCTGTGCCTGAAGGTGACACAGAGGTGTCGCTCCTGCCATGGGTTGTGCAGGAACTTTGTGATGCCTTGTGAAGGCTGACCCAAAACAGAGATTAGATGGAGCTAAAGAATAAAGTAGGGATTTATTAAGAGGTCTCAATAGATCCACCTTGGGCAGCACAACCCAAAATGGCCACAGAAAAATGGACAGCCAGTCAGGAGGTCTGTCACTTTTTAAAGTTTTGGTTCATTTGTATATTGGAGTTAATTGTCCAGTTACAGCTCCAGCCCATGCAGTCCCATCCTTCTTTGGTCCACGTTGTTTGTGCTCTTGGGGCTGAGATTTGGATCCTTTGTTCTTGGTCCCCAGCTAGAGCAGGAATTGTTTTGTCTCCCTGCCCTGTGAGGAGAGCTCACCATCCCCTAACACAAAGCCCAGACCCACCCACTAAAACAGCACAGAACCTGAAAAATATAAAACCCAAAACCTGAGGCATGAGCAGAGCTGACCTGAGCTTGCCTGGGGGTGTCATTGGGGACAGGATGTGGACGTGGCAGGGCTGTCACACACGGTGGTGGGGCTGAAGAAGTTCACCGAGTACAGCTTCCGCGTGGTCGCCTACAACAAGCACGGCCCCGGCGTCTCCACCCACGACGTCGTGGTGCGCACCCTGTCCGACGGTAAAGCTGCTCTGCTTCTTCTTGCCATTCTAGGGGTTTCCAGCAGTTCTCTTAGCAGGGATGTTTTTGCCCAACATCTGGGAGAAATGATGAGGAGGACTCCATCTTGTCAGAAGGCTAATTCATTATTTTATTATACTGTCACTGTCATGTTTTCTGAAAGATCCCTTCGCCAGGGTTTCTTCTCCTGGGAAGCTGAGAAGCCTCAGAGAAAAATGAAATCAATAATAATCTGATTGCTTCTCCCTGTTTTGATACTTTGGAATGTGTTGGAGATTGCTTATCCAACAGGTGGTTGTTTGATTGGTTTCATGTGAATTGTTTTTACTTAGTGACCAACCACAGCCAGCTGTGTCAGACTCTGAGGAGTCAGTCACAAATTTTCATTGTCATTCTTTGTAACCTTCTGTTTGTATCCTTTCTCATTCTTTAGTATAGTTTTAGTATAGCATTCTTTAATATAATACAAGTACATAAAATAATAAATTAGCCTTCTGAGAACAGTCAGATTTCTCAATTCCTCCTTCATCCTGAGGACCCAGCAAATACCACATTATACTATATTATTCTATACTATACATTACATCTAAACTGAATCTGCCAAGCACTCAACTCCACTCAACTGCCCAGCATCTCGTGACTGTCAGCTGACAGGTCTCACACACACACTTGGATTCAATTGGCCAATGAATCAAAACACACCAGAATCCAATCATCAATTCCCTTCAGGTAAACAATCTTCCACAATGCATTCCACTTGTGAGCAACACAAGAGCATTAAATGAGATAAGAATTGTTTTTTCTTTCTCTGAGCTTCAGAGAATGTGAATCCCAGAAATATTCTTGCCTTGCTTTTCTCTGTGAAGAGAAATGTGGCTGCATTATCTGGCAATTTCCGACACGTGAATCTTTAACCAGACTTCTGTGGGGTTTGGTGGTTGTTGCACCTGGCTGTTCACGGTCAGAATCCCCCCAGAGGCCTTCCAGAACTGGGTGAAGGAAAATTGCTACACCTGCAGAAGGGTCTGGGATTGTGATTCCAGAACAATGGTGTCCTTCATTCCAGCAACAGCCATTTATTTCATGGGTTATTGAGCCTACCTTGAGTGTGGACAGAAAAAAAAATACACTGAAGGCACAAACTGCAAATTATTTTCTAGGTTCTCTCACATATGAGCAGACTCTTGTTTTTGGAGTGTTTTTATTTTAATTGTGTTCCTGTGTTTGCAGTGCAGCACAGATATTGTTAAATCCATTGCACAGAGTGCTGAGAGCAGGATGTGAGGTCAGTATTTTTTATAAGGCAGATAAAGAGGTGATGTGAGCAAACAGAAATACATGAGCAACTGTAGAGTGATCAGAGTTAGTGATAACTTGTATTTGTTAGAGAGGAGTTTATGTAGAAGAGCACTCAAAGGGAAAGGGAGCAGAGCCTGGAATCCTCTCCCCAGGAGTGACCAGGAGCAGAGAGGAATATTGTCCCCAACTCTCTCTGGGTCCAGGTTTGTTTCTGGGGCACTTCCTGACTTGGCAGTGGTTTCTGGGGATTTGCTAATTCATTTCCTCTTCCATGAGACCCTGTCAGCATCTTCTTGAACCCACACCAGCTTTTAACCACAGCATCACGTGGGCAAAGGTTCCACAGATAAATTTCCTCTGAAAAATCCCCGCTTTGTGTCTGTTCTGCCCCTGCTCTGTGTTGGGGTCACTTGTTGCCTGGGGCTGTGCTCCTGAAGGATGGAATACTCAGTGTCCATGATTATTCCTCTGTCCCACTCCTCAGTCTGTGGACTTTTGCCATGGTCTCCCTGGTTCATCCATTTTCCAGATTCCAAAGACACAGGAATTATTGCTCATTTCTCCTGTGGAAGCTGATTCAACCTTTAGTGCCCTTTTCTGAACTTTTCTCCAGGTTCCTTTTCTCCTTTGTTTTAAAAACTCATGTAGAGAGGACTGCAATGGTACCAAAGGTGTAAGTGAGGCATTACTTGCGTTTGAGGAGCTTTTTTGGCTCTTCTAAGCACCAAGAAGAATCCCCCTGAGGTCCTTATGCAGTTCTTCACCACAGGATCACCCCCTGGGATCTCCCCAGCTCATCTGCCCCCTTCTTCTTGCTCTGGCCTTTCTTTCCCTTCCATCCCCTCCTTGCTTAAAAGTGAGGTGATTTCCCTTGAAAGGCAGAGAAATCCCTATTCTAGCTCCTGCTTTCTCAATTTCATGCTTTAGTATTACTTTTGTTGGTTTGGTGGAAGTTCCTGACCCAGCAGTGCAATTTGAGTGGTCCCACTTTAATGCTGGCACAACTTTGCCACCTCTGGTATCAAAATAAGCTGGGAGAGGTTGCAGAAGTCTTGCAGCTGTTTCATTCCCCAGCTCCTTGAGAATTCCTGGGTGGATAAGCCTGGCAAGAGGCTGCTGTTCTCTGTGTCTGACTCTTCCATAATCCCTTCCACTGACACTTCAGTTGGAGAGACCATGGGAATCCTTTGGAAGGGTGTCAAGGAAACCTCTCCTTTCCCTTCCCCTCACTACCAATGCAAAGAGAGACTCGAGTGGCCTTACCTTTGTCTTTTCTGCCCTACCTGATCATTGATTTCTTTAAAGGGCTGCCAGCTCCCTGCTTGTTTGAGGAAGAATTTATTATTAGTTACAATGTCATTTTGAAGTTTTCCTGGAGTTCTTTCTTCTCCAACTTCAGTTTTCACACTTAACCTATAGGTCCTTACTTTCTAAAGCTCTCTGAAGGATGCCATCTTGCTTCTTACAGTCTCATAACCCTGGCAAATCTTTCCAAAATGATGCACATTTTCCTCCCACGTTTTCCTGTTGTGGTGTCCAGGAGCAATCTCCATGTTCCCTGCAGGGATTTCTCCCTAAGCTTCCTTTAGCCCTGATTTAACAAAGCATCTGCATTTTTATGTAGGTTTTTGTTCCTAATCTGGTACAGAGCCTTGTTGCAGGGATAACTCTGCAGGTATTACCACTTGAACCCAGGTTTATATGCTGCTCCTGAGGATTGCTTCTCCTCTCCTGGAATTCCTGATCAGGGATTACAGCTGGGAGTGGACTCTGAGCCTCAGAGCCTGATTGAGGTCCTTCCCTCACAGTCTCTGAGCCATCAGCATGTCCTGGTGCTCCTGCCAGGCTGCTGCTCCCCCTCCAGGAGATGCCTCTCCAGAGCAGCTGGGGCTGCCCCTGCACCCCTGGCAGCGTCCCAGGCCACGTTGGGCAGGGCTTGGAGCAGCCTGGGGTAGCAGAAGGTGTCCCTGGAGGAGCAGGGAAAGCTTGGTTTTGTGTCCTGTCCTCTCCACTGTGCTGCTCTCAGGCCCCCAGCTCTCCATCCTCAGGTGTGGTGATTTCAGGCTCAGCTGGGCTGGCAAGGGAAGGCAAATCCTGCCCCTCTCCATTTCTGCCATGGGTGGGTGGGTGAGGGAGGTTTCACCCCATCCTTTACAAACTCTTCTTGCACTTCATGCCCTCAGGGGGGTTCCCTGGGAGGTTACTGTGCCTGGGCTGAGCTATTTGGAAAATGAATTCTGCAGGCTGGAGCAGTCCTCATCCCTCTTTATTCCTGTGCTCCTTGCCCATCCTTGTGCTTCCCTGGAGCCTCCCCTTCCTGCCAGGGAAGCCTCAGCTCTGCCAGCTGAGGGGGCCAATGTTTGCTGTGGAGCCACAAGGAATTCCCTGCTCCCAGGGTTTTTCTTGCACTCCTTTTTTGCCCGGATTTCACTGCCATGGGGAGTGAGTAAAGAACAAGAGTGGGAGTTCAAAGGCAGCCCCAGTGTCTGAGATGCCCCTCAGCTCCTTTCTGTCACAGGGCCTTGGGGACTCAGTGTTACAGAAAATCAGGATAACAAAATCCAGGCCAGAAATTTAAATGTGGGTTCCCCTAATCAAGCAGTGTGTTCAGGAAAGATTTACCTTGAGAAAGAGCAGGATGGGTTACTTCCTCTGAGAGTTTGAGAAGTGCTTTTAAATATAAACCACATTTTATTTAGATAGGTGTGAAAATAAAGACCTGAATAAAGAGTTTTTTCTTCAGGATGAAAATACAGAACCCTCCTTAGCCATTCACTGTGTCAGAAAGTACCTGTGGGAGGATTGGGAGCTCCTTTATCTGCTGCTTAAACCAGAATGGTTTGTACTTCCATAGCAAATGAGAGCAGAGGGTAGTTGGGTGTGGAAATGCAATATTTGAAAGTTTTGGGGTTGTAATTCCTTTATTGTTTCCAGTCCCCAGTGCCCCACCCCAGAATCTCACGCTGGAGGTCCGGAATTCCAAGGTAAGCTTGGAGCATTTCCTGCTGGCAATGGGTAAATAAAAGGCTGGGGGGGGAGTCTTAGATTGGCCACATTTTGGAGCTGCTTTGGGTCTTTTTTCCTCCCATGCAGCTTTTGAACTCTTTATGGAGAATATTCTGATATTTCTGAATATCTTTATGGAGAATATCTGAATGGAGAATATATTTCTGAATATCTTTATGGAGAATATCTGAATGTGGGGCTTGGAGAAACTGCAGTGACAGTGCTAATGATGGGAGGGATTTAATGAGGCTGGAAGGATCAGAGCTGGAATCCCTGCTCACTGTTGTTTGCACACACAGACACCCTTCTGGAGTGCCTTGAGCCCTTGAGAAAATGAAATATTTGGCCGTTATGCCTTTGGAATTGTGTATGGAGATGATTTTTTTAAAGCTTTCCTAAAGACTTTTTTCCTGCCTTTCCCAGAGCATCCTGCTGCAGTGGCAGCCCCCTCCTGCCGGGACCCAGAGCGGGCAAATCACGGGCTACAAAATCCGCTACCGCAGGGTGGCCCGCAAGAGCGACGTCACCGAGAGCGTGGCGGGCACCCAGCTCTCCCAGCTCATCGAAGGTGAGCAGCACCTGCCCCCCTGGGCTGCCTGCCTGTGTTTAGGGGGTCAGGGGTAGGGTTTCAGAGGGGTCCTCTCCTCCCTGGCTGGGTTTAGGGGGTCAGGGACAGGATCCTGTTGGGTTCCTGTGGGGTTCTGCCCTCCCTGGCTGTGTTTAGAGGCTCAGGGACAGGATCCCATTGGGTTTCAGAGGGGTCCTGCCCTTCCTGGCTGTGTTTAGGGGGCTCAGGGACAGGATCCTATTGGGTTTCAGAGGGGTCCTGCCCTTCCTGGCTGTGTTTAGGGGGCTCAGGGACAGGATTCCATTGGGTTCCTACAGTGCCCTTTCCTCCCTGGCTGTATTTAGGGCTCAGGGACAGGATCCCATTGGGTTCCTACAGTGCCCTTTCCTCCCTGGCTGTGTTTAGGGCTCAGGGACAGGATTCCATTGGGTTTCAGAGGGGTCCTGTCCTCCCTGGCTGTGCCTGGGTACTTTAGGACAGGATTCCATGGGTTCCTGTGGGGTCCTGTCCTTTCTGACTGTGTTTAGGGGGCTCAGGGACAGGATTTCTGTGGGGTCCTGTCCTCCCTGGCTGTGTTTAGGAGATCAGGGACAGGATTCCATGGGTTCCTGTGGGGTCCTGTCCTTTCTGACTGTGTTTAGGGGCCTCAGGGACAGGACTTCTGTGGGGTCCTGTCCTCCCTGACTGTGTTTAGGAGATCAGGGACAGGTTCCCATTGAGTTCCTGTGGGGTCCTGTCCTCCCTGGGGTGCCTGCCTGTGTTTGGGGGCTCAGGGACAGGATTCCATGGGGTTCCTACAGGGTTCTGTCCTCCCTGGTTGTGTTATTTGGCTCAGGATCAGGATTCCATTGGATTTCTGTGGGGTCCTGTCCCCTCTGGCTGTGTTTAGGGGGCTCAGGGATAGGATCCCACTGGCTTCCTACAGGGTCCTGTGCTCCCCAGGGGTGCCTGGCTGTGTTTAGGGGGCTCAGGGTCAGGATCCTGTTGGGTTCATGTGGGTTCCTGTCCTCCCTGGGGTACCTGCCTGTGTTTGGGGGCTGAGGGACAGGATCCCTTTGGGTTCCTGTGGGATCCTGCGCTTCCCAGGGGTCCCTGGCTGTGTTTGGGGGCTCAGGGACAGTATCCCATTGGTTTCCCACTGTCCTCCCTGGCTGTGCTTAGGGGACAGGATTCTTTGGGGCTCCTGCCTTGGAAGATGAACAGAAGCAGCTCCCAAAGGAGCTTTGGGGTCCTGTGGGCTGCAGGTGGTGCCTGGGGCCTGGTGACCTGATTGCTAGCCCTGAGTTGGCCATGGATTTGCAAAGTGGACTGGATGATTCCTTATAAAATGTTTATAAAAGGCCTGGAGAAGGTGTCTGTGCTCATTGTGTGCCCAGATGCCAGAGATGAAGGTGAGGAGGAGGAGAGAGGAGCAGGGGCTGGGCAGGGTTGGCACAGGCACCTGGGCCCAGCTCTGAGCCCTGGGAATGGCTGACCTTGGGAATCCATGGAATATTCTAGAGGGAATGCCTTTCATCCTTTTGTGCACTTAAAAATCCATCCTAGTCCATCACTTTGTGTCAGTCACGTGTTGCTACCAGAGCCACAGTTCTGTTCAGCAGAACAAGCAGTGCACGAGAGCAGGAGCAACCCTACATTGTGTTCCTCTTTAAAATCTCTGTAAACGAATACTTGATCAAAAGAGAAGAAACTGGGAGATTCTGGAAGAGTTTCTAACAAGATGCTCTGATTTTTTCTCAGCAACTCCAGCTGTGACTTAGCAAGTCTCAGTTTTGTCACAGATTTGAGATATTCCTGTAATTCCAGTATATTTCTGCCAGCAACAAAACCTGCTGGAGAGGTTCAGTATATCACATTTAGAGTGCTTTTTCACAGTGCTCTGATTTTTTAGTACAGACTCTTACATGCATTAAAGAGGTGTGTGAGTTTGCTCACCTGCTGTCTCTGTGCCACCCCCAGGTTTGGTGATGGTGGCAGTGTTCCTGTTCTTAAAACTAATTAATTAAACTAATTACTAGCCCTAAGGTAAAGCCTGGCTGCCAACAGGCTCTCCCAGTCCCTTCCAGTGCTGATGCTGTGGGGACAAGGAAGTGGAAGGCTGGGTTATCCATGGTTCCTGGGATTTCACTGGGATCTCTGGGAATTGCCAAGGTGGTGGAGCTGTGCGAATTGCTGGGCTGATGGAGCTCTGCAATCTGTGGGAATTGCCAGGCTGATGGAGCTGTGGGAATTGCTGGGCTGATGGAGCTCTGGGATCTGTGGGAATTGCCAGGCTGATGGAGCTGTGCCAGGCTGATGGAGCTGTGGGAATTGTTGGGGTGATGGAGCTCTGGGATCTGAGGATCTTTGGGAATTGCTGGGCTGATGGAGCTCTGCCAGGCTGATGGAGCTGTGGGAGTTCCTCTCCTGATGGATCTGTGGGAGTTCCTCTCCTGATGGATCTGTGGGAGTTCCTCTCCTGATGGATCTGTGGGAGTTCCTCTCTTGATGGATCTGTGAGAGTTACTCTCCTGAGGGAGCTGTGGGAGCTGTGGGAGTTGCTCTCCTGAGGGAGCTGTGGGATCTGTGGGAGTTGCTCTCCTGAGGGAGCTGTGGGAGTTGCTCTCCTGATGGAGCTGTGGGATCTGTGGGAGTTGCTCTCCTGAGGGAGCTGTGGGAGTTGCTCTCCTGATGGAGCTGTGGGAGTTGCTCTCCTGTTGGAGCTGTGGGAGCTGTGGGAGTTGCTCTCCTGATGGAGCTGTGGGAATTGCCCATCCTGCAGGTTTGGAGCGAGGCACTGAGTACAGCTTCCGCGTGGCTGCCATGACCATCAACGGCACCGGCCCCGCCACTGACTGGGTGTCAGCAGAGACCTTCGAGAGCGACCTGGACGGTGAGAGAGAGCCCTGGGCTGGGACAGCAGCATGGGGAACCCACTCACTGCATTTCCCTGAAAATGGGGAACCCATTCACTGCATTTCACTGAAAAATGGGGAACCCATTCACTTCATTTCACTGCAAAATGGGGAACCCATTCACTCCATTTCACTGCAAAATGGGGAACCCATTCACTGCATTTCACTGAAAATGGGGAACCCATTCACTTCATTTCACTGAAAATGGGGAACCCATTCACTTCATTTCATTGCAAAATGGGGAACCCATTCACTGCATTTCACTGAAAATGGGGAACCCATTCACTGCATTTCTCTGACATCTGGCTGCCTCTTTGAACAGCAAACCTCTGAGTTTTCCCTTCTGTTCTAGGTGTACAATGGGGTTTATTTAGGGTTGACATCAATTTGTTTTAACAGAAAATTCTTGCCAAGTCAATAAGGTGGCTTGAAATGGAACTGCTTCTACACTTCCTAGTGCTGTATGTTGGCACCAAATGCTTTCTGCTAAGGAATATTCATTTATAGTGACAATGAGATGTAACAGTAGGAAAGAAATAATTGAAAACATTCTCAGCCACAGCCCTTTGCAGTCTCACCCCCATGTTGGTGCTCTGCTTTCTTTGACCCACAGTAACTTATTTTGCACTGAAAAAGGAGATTAATTATATTTTCTCTATCTTCTGCACCATGTCTCCCATCAAAAATTCTATTGTAGGTATTGAATACAAATTATATTGGAATTGTGGGTATTAGAATAATTACATTGGAAATTCTGATGATGGCAGGATTCCTGAGCTTGTTGGAGCATTAAATGGAATATTCCAGAGCTCTTTGCATGTGCTCTAAAGGGTTCTCCTCAACAGAGGGTCTGCTCCACCAAGCCCATGGATTTTTGTGCTGTGTCAGAGCAGGCTCAGCCGTGCTGGCAGCTGGGAGGTGCAATAATAGAAATGGGTCAGGATTTGCTCTCTGCTGCTGGAGGATCCTTCAGCAGCCAGCTTGGGAAGCCTGGAAAATCCTTCTCCCATCTCTGTCTGTGCAAAGCTGATGCTCAGCTTGGTCCTGGTCCTGCTGCTGCTCCTTCTCCAGTGTGAGCACAGCAGTTCAGGGATGTGGGGACTGGGAATCCCTTGATCCATGTGTCTGTTGGCCCTCAGTGGATGTGACACAGACCTAGAGCTGCCAGGTCCCCACAATGGGGCAGAGCTCTGTACACGAGCACCTCACAGGGCACTGGAAGTGTCCCTGAACTGGAGTTAGCAACACTTTGCCAGAGGACAGCACCAGGATTAAATTTAAATTTCAACAGGGCAGAAGGAGGAAGAAGAAAAATAACCTTTTCCTTCTTTGTTGGCTTTGTCATTTAAATTTTTTCACCTCTAAATATTGCAGGAAATTTGACTTTCTTCACATTCTTTCCATTAAATAAAGTAATAAAAATTGACATTTAAGACAACATAACATGATATTCATATAACTCTGCATACACCTGTGAGATCTGTGTGTGCACAGTGTTTCTTGGGTCTCTTTCTTTAGAAAGCTCATGTGAATAATTTTAACACCATCCAAATGCATTTACAGCATTTGCATTTCTTAGGTTCAACAGACACATGAGGCATCATTTCTTTTTATTCCACAGCTGCTTTTTGAGTTTAAATAGAAAAGAATTCCCAGGAGAGTCCCGTGGATGTAAAGGGGAGCAGGAGTGTTACAATTCCACTCTGGAGTTGGAGCAGGCTCCTCCTGAGTGCAGAGCAGGAGGTGTTGAGCAGTTGTACAGAGTTTGTCCCCAGTGCAGTAGAAATGTCACCTCTGGTGCTGCACTTGGAGCTTTGCTGTGTTTAATGGTTGGGAACTGGAGCTGCTGGGCTGTGTCAGCAGCAGCCCCAGAGCTCCCTGGGCCAGGGGCCAGGCCTGTGCTGTGATCCAGCTAATCCTGTTGTGGTGCTTTATTAAATGTTTGTAGAGAAATGCAGCATGTTTCATTAAAAAGAAATCCCTGCAGGAAGCACAAGTCCTTGATTCCATTTGGAGTGAGGAGCTCCGTTTGCTGGTGCAGGGAATTATCCCTAATCCGCCAGACCCGACAAAAGTATTGATCTCATTTTTGAGGAGTGAACCCAAAGTTAGGGACACTCCAGGGATGGGTGGCAGATTGCTTTTAGGTTCCACTCAACAGTGGGGAAAAGCCTCTTAGGAGAAATGTTAGGGGCTTACAGTGGCACGTTGTGGAAGTGTTCTGGAGTTAGGGGTCCACATTCTGTGTCTCTCTGGGATGGGGTCAGACTTGTGGTGCTTTTGGGGGAAGAGTCTGAACATTTGATGTGGACTCTGTATTTTCTGTCTAGTTCCTGCTTGTGTTGTATGAATTATGGGAATCCAAGGGTCTAGGCAGGGACAACTGTAGGACAAGTGAGGAGAAGCCTTTGCAGTGCAGCCCTTACAGCTGTGGAATATCCTATTTAATGCTACAACCAGCTCAGGAACTTTCCTTTCACCACCAGAAAAATGATGAAAAATTCTTTTCCATGTAATTACTGTAATACCCACAAGTAAGGAATGTGATGGAATTGAAAGTAGATGAATTTGTGGAGGGAAAGATGGGATAAAACTGGGTGACAACATGGATCTGTCCAAACAGATCTGACACAAAAACCATCCCAACCCCCTCAGCTTCAGCCCAACTGTGCTGCCTTTTAAAGGGTGAATCTCTTGGAATGTAGCGTTAACATTCTGCTCTTGGAGCTCTTTGCTGTCTGCTGCACCCCAAAGTTTCATTGTGCTCATTCCAACACACACAAGGGCTTTGTTTGCCCTTCCTGCCTCCTGCTCTCCATGTCAGTGTCTTTCTTTGAGAGAAGGCCTTGCACTGCCTCCCTCTCGCTGCTCAGAGTGACCCCGAGATGTGTTAGAAAGTCTCTTTTCCGAGCCCAGCAGTTGAAGAAGGAGTCAGAACTCTTCAGTTCTAGTTCTCAAGGTTGTTTATTGTTTCTTAGCTATAAAATTCTTTCTCTGGTCTGCCGAGGTCTGTTCAGCAGGTCAGACAGAGGCACACTGGCCACCCTCAGGGCAGTGTTATCTTTTTGTACTAAAAACTACGTGTGCATTATTTACCATAACTTCCCAATAGCTATCAACTGTGTTAGACAGTGAGCTCCTACTCTAAACCAACCCAAAAGTGCCAACATCACAGCAGAAGATGGAGGCCAAGAAGAAGAAGGAGAAAGGCTGGAGGCCCAGATTCCTCCATCTTGCCTCCTGAACCCTTGTTCTAAAACTCCAAAAATCTATTTTTCACCCTGTGACAAATGTAACTATTGTTCTGCTTAGACTTTTGTGCCTTGCAGATCCTCATACAAAGTTGGTAATTTTTTCCATGGGTCATAATCAAAGCCATAGGTGTCTTGGGCTCTGTGCCAAGGTCTCTGAGCCCCCTGGCAGGGGTTTGAGCAATCCAGGACAGCCAGAGGGATGTCCTGACTTGTGACCCCTCTCTGTCCCTGCAGAGAGCCGCGTGCCCGAGGTGCCCAGCTCGCTGCACGTGCGCCCGCTGGTCACCAGCATCGTGGTGAGCTGGACCCCGCCTGAGAACCAGGACGTGGTGGTCAGGGGCTACGCCATCGGCTACGGCATCGGCAGCCCCCACGCCCAGACCATCAAGGTGGACTACAAACAGAGATACTACACCATTGAGAACCTGGGTGAGTGCATCTGTGCCCCAGCCCAGCCCCCTGAGCTCAGCGCTCCTGAAACAGCTCCCGTGTGAGCAGCAGCCCGAGCTCTGTGCGGAGCTGCGGGAGGAAAAGGGACTGAAATGTCACCAGCAGCCACTGGTGGCTCCTTTAAAAGGAAAATAAAGATTCGCCCCTCCACAGAGCTCTCTGTGGGAGGTAAAACAGTCTGAGAGCGAGAGGAACAGCAGTATTGGGAATGCCATCAAATCAGAGGTTTGAGTCATTTTGGTTTTGTTGTTCTAAATTGTTTTTCTCGCTCCTGATTTGGCTGTGCTTAAATTAGGCAGTAAAGGCTGTGCTGTACCTCTAGAGTTGAGCTGTGCTGTCCCTGCCCAGGCAGAGGGTGGAATGAGATGGGCTTTAAGGTCCCTTCCAACCCAAACCAGTCTGGGATTCTGTGGCCGTGAGCATAAGGTCTGCGTGGAGGCTTTCTCAGCTCAAATCACATATTCCAGTTCAAAATTAAAATTGAAACAAAGAAGGTGTGGAGAAGCAGAAAGCAGGATCCATTGGCTGTGCTGATTTCTTTTCTTTCCCCTTCAGATCCCAGCTCCCACTACGTGATAACCCTGAAAGCCTTCAACAACGTGGGGGAGGGGATCCCCCTGTACGAGAGCGCCGTGACCCGGCCCCACTCGGGTGAGTGCTGCCCCCAGCTGGGACAGGCTGGGGCTGAAGGCAGGGTCTGCTGCCAGCTCATCCCCTGCTCTCTGTCCCTGTCCCTGCTTGGCCTTGCACGCTCTGATAAACCACCTCAATTGGGCTCATTTGAACGTTCCAAACTCACCTGACAACTGCTAATGGATGTTCTTACTCCAGGTGCTCCCCTCACTGAGCACAGCCCACGTGGGTGCAGTTCTGAAGGCCCTGGGCTGGGGTTAATGGTCTTTTGCACTGAGATTTGTTAATATGATGCCTGTGTTTGCTTTGTGTCCCTCTGTTGTCACTCGCACTAAACAAAATCTGGGCAGTTTTTATTTTGGCCTTGCAATCCATAAAGGGTTTTAGCAGAGAAGTGTGCAGGTGAGCTGTGGCCATGCTGTGGCTCGCTGGGCTCCCTCCCAGCCTGCTGGCACCACCCAGGAATTTGGTGGAGGTGCAACACTTGGGGTTAGTCCTGATGAGCTGGAATGCTTGGGGAATCTCCAGAGGATGCTGGAATTGCAGTTTCACAGTTACTGCAAGTTGGTCTCTCACTGGAACCTCCCTTTGAAGGTGCCTTTTGGGAGGTCCCTGTATGTTTGGGAGGTGGCATTGGCCCATCCAGAGCTCCAGCTCTGTGCCTTTCCAGCTCTGTGTCCTCCTCTTTGTTGTCTGGGAGAGGACTCAGTGGACACTCGATGCAAATGCAGCTACAGTGACCGAGTGTTTGGGTTCCCAGGCCACGGTTGAGCGCCCTGGGCACTAATTAGGGCAATGCCAGCAGGGATTTGTTGTCTTACTGTCTGGAGGAGGGAGGACAATGCAAGAGTGATGTTATTGCCCAGTCTAATGTCACCTATTAACTCTGGCTTTTCTCTCTTTCTCTCCATTCCTCACCTTCCATCTCATTGCACTTCCCTGCATCCCTTCTTTTTTGTTTTGGTTGACATTAAAATGCCACCTCCTCCCTTTTTAATTCTAAACCACGGCCTTTCCCCCACGGATTGCGCAGACACTTCCGAGGTTGATTTGTTTGTTATTAATGCTCCATACACTCCAGTGCCAGATCCGTCTCCCATGATGCCCCCGGTGGGAGTTCAGGCTTCCATCCTGAGCCATGACACCATCAGGATCACTTGGGCAGACAACTCCCTGCCCAAGAACCAGAAGATCACGGACGCGCGCTTCTACACCGTCCGCTGGAAAACCAACATCCCTGCCAACACCAAGTACAAGGTACTGAGGCCTGGGGCAGGGCACAGCTCTGGGAGCACTGCAGGATTCCTCCAGCCCCACTCCCAGGGCAAGGCACAGCTCTGGGAGCACTGCAGGATTCCTCCAGCCCCACTCCCAGGGCAAGGCACAGCTCTGGGAGCACTGCTGGGCTCCTCCAGCCCCACTCCCAGGGCAGGGCACAGCTCTGGGAGCACTGCAGGATTCCTCCAGTGCACTCCCAGGGCAAGGCACAGCTCTGGGGGCACTGCTGGGCTCCTCCAGCCCCACTCCCAGGGCAAGGCACAGCTCTGGGAGCACTGCAGGATTCCTCCAGCCACACTCCCAGGGCAAGGCACAGCTCTGGGAGAGCTGGGGGGCTCCTTGGAGAAGCAGGATTCCTCCAGTTCCTCTCCCAGGGCAAGCTCTGGAAACTCTGCTGAGCTCCTTGGAGGGGCAGATTCCTCCAGTTCCTCTCCCAGGGCAAGGCACAGCTCTGGGAGCACTGCTGGGCTCCTTGGAGGGGCAGATTCCTCCAGTTTCTCTCCCAGCTGAAGGCACAGCTCTGGGAGCACTGCTGGGCTCCCTGGAGGGGCAGATTCCTCCAGTTCCTCTCCCAGCTGAAGGCACAGCTCTGGGAATGCTGCTGGGATGAGCCCAGGGACCTTGGAGGGCTGGGATTGCTCTGGGTCTGGTGGGAGCAGTGCTTTGGTGTCTCCTGTGGGAAGGAGCTGGAGCTCTGGGGTGTTGTGGCAGGGCTGCTCCAGGGAGGGAACAGGGATTTCCAGAGTTGTTCTCTCTGTGGACTGTGATAGTCTGAAGCTCTCCCCCTGCCCTGATCCCTGGGAGGGGCAGGTGTGGGCTCCCCTCTGGAGAGTGACTGAAGGTACAAGGGTTGTGTGACTGGGGCCCCTCACTGAGCCATGCAGGGAAAACAGATTTACCCCCATGGTTTGGAGTTTCCTTTTAGAGCCTTTTCAGTTCCTACAGAGCTAATGGTGAACTTTTCCTTTGGGAGCTGACTGGCTTCAAAATACACAGCAAAAACTTTATTATATCCTTGCCTTCCTCCATTTTCATGTGTTTTGGTTTGGAGACTGGATTTGGGGTTTGTTTTGGTGGTTGGTTGGATTTTTTTTTTATTAATTTTCAGAGTTACCTGGAGGGCTCAGAGCTGCTGACTGCAAATTTCACATTTGTAATGAGACTCAGAGGAACTGGTTGTTAAAATACCCAGCTCCCTTTATGCTCCTGCAGAGCCAGCTTGTTATAATCCAGATCTCTTCTTTATTGAAAAGATGTAAATATGTGTGTATTCCTCCTCTAAAGGCAAGTTACTTCTGAGCCACATTCCTGAGTCATGTGCAGAGGATGTCTCAGGAGTGGTTTAAAGAAAGCTGCAGTTTCATTAGCTAATTGCTTAAAAGAATTAAATCAAATAGAAGATGGAATAAAATAGTAAATTTACTACTCCTGCTGTTCCAGTGCTGGTGGGTCAGTGAACAAGTTTTACTGTGACCAAAACCAACACAGAATGATGGAATATAATTCAAAATTCCTCAAAAATGTTGAAAGGATTTGCCTGAAGGAGAGAAGTTTGAGGAATTTGCTCCCATCATGTGTGACCTGTGGAGCAGCTCCTGTGTTTGAGCTGTCTCTGCACTGACATGGTTATTAGAACTCTGGTTGCTGAGAATTTTAGACTTTCTCTGCTGTCAGACACTGACCCCCAAAAGAACATTACATTTA
Source organism: Fringilla coelebs (assembly GCF_963513975.1). Taxonomy (NCBI): domain Eukaryota; kingdom Metazoa; phylum Chordata; class Aves; order Passeriformes; family Fringillidae; genus Fringilla; species Fringilla coelebs. The sequence continues at coordinate 4,518,053 of NC_140038.1, read as the reverse complement.
ACCTGTAGCCATAAAAAAACTTCCAAAATTGAATAACAGAACTAGAATTGTGAGTGTATGGTTTCACTAGAAGCAGAAAACTTGAAAGTTTTAGAACACAGTAATATATAGAAATCAAGATGAAAGTTTTAGAGCAGAACCTAGTCCTACTTTTTTACCTTCTTCCTCATGAATTTGAGCAGTATTGTGTAATTGGATAAAAAAGTCCACATTACATGACACAAGTAGTTAGTTAAGTGAAAAGTAAAAATAATTAAAGTATCATTTCTTAATGAGACAGACCTTATAAAGAGGGAAATAGAGCTCCATTTTTTACCTTATTTACCTTTACCTTACCTTTCACCTTATTTACCAGAAGTACTTACTGCAAAACTCCCAACTTACAGAACTGGAACAATGGAGCAGTTTTCCAAAGGCCCTTTGTTGGTGTGTGGGGTTGTCCTGCAGCTCCCTGGGATCCATCAGGAATCAATAAAAATATTAAACATTGGATCTTTCAGGACTGCATAAAAGAGAAACAAATTGTTCAGGGGAATATTTATGGAGTTTATTTCTAGCAGGTGAGCAGGGTTTGGTACTGTGGGATAGGCTGGGATCTTAAAATAATGAAGTGCTGTTAAATTGTGGGGTCTGACACTCCAGGGGGGCTCAGGTGTGTCATTTCCACTCAATGGGATGCACAGGGAAACTAAAAGATCCCAAGATTCAAAGCCAGAGATGGAAACCAGAACTTTCACCTGTGAAAGGAGGCCAGCTGCCACAGCAAATAATACAAATATTGGAGTGCTTAAATACTGCTGGGAATTGCAGCATCCTGGAGAGGAAGAGCTTTTTGGGGTGAGGCAGCTGGGAATGCCAGATGGGAGAGAAAGATTCCTTGGACTTGTCACTCCATCCCTCCCCAGGGAGCTCTGCATTCCCCAGGGAGCTGTGCCCCTTCCAGCTGTGCCCCTTCCAGCTGTGCCCCAGCCCCTCAGCCACAGTCCCACCCACTCCAAACTGCACTGAGCCTCACCAAGGAGAGGCTTAAAGCCAATGGAGGGTTGAATTTGAATTCATTTTAGGAGTCTTTGTTCTCTGGCCACAGACAGCACAGCCCTGGGCACAAATCCCTGCCATCCCTTGGATCAGCACTTCCTCAACTTCCATCCCTTGGAAGCAAAAAGAAATGAAGAGATTGGAGATCTCAGGGTTTCTTTGTCCCTGCTGGAGCCTTCAGGAAAGGTGCCTGTACCTTGGCAATAAATCAGCTGCACTCAGAGGTGTCTGGAGGCAGTGGCTGTTGCAGTTGTTGTATGGCCCTGTCAGATCCTGCAACAACTCCTTAATTCTGTGTTTACAGCACAGGTCAAGGTGGGGAATATACTTATCTGTAAATACAGCTTTCCCTCTTTTCCATGGGCCTCCAGCCCATTCTGTTGGTGCTGAAGCCATTGGTAACAAATTCCAGATCTTTAGAAATGCTGATTACAAATTCCACTGTGCAGTTTCCTTGTGTGATCCTCAATCACCATTTTTTTCTGAAAAGAACCTACATCTTAGTAAAGCTTCATTCTCCTCAAGCCTGACAAGTGTGTCTTCAGTTGGTTGTTTATTACATTTAAGGTTGTTCAGGAAATTCCAGCAGGGATCTGGGAGGCAGCTCCAGGTTCCAAGGCAGGACTGTTCCTTGCTGTGCTTTTTGTTTGGCCCAGCCAGAAGAGTTAATGAAAGGCTGTAAACGAAGCCCCAGGTAAACAGGGCTTTAACCACTGCAGAACAAGTGGGCCCTGGCCCTTGAATTGTCTTTTTTTCATTTCTAATTGCCTGCTGCTAAGTGCTCCTGCTGATTGCAGGATTTCTAGTGGAGGATAAACGTTGATATTTGATTAATGAATTTGCACGGCGGAGAAGCAGCAGCCCTAATTAATGACTGTGCTTATGGAAATGCTGGGGCTGTGTGAGGGCTGTGCTTTGGGAAGTGCTGACCCTGCTTTCCCTTGCAGACTGCAAATGCCACCACCCTGAGCTATCTGGTGACAGGACTGAAGCCAAACACCCTCTACGAGTTCTCGGTGATGGTGACCAAGGGCAGGAGATCCAGCACCTGGAGCATGACAGCACATGGGACAACCTTTGAATTAGGTACTCCTGGGATATTCCCAAAGAAACCTCCACCTGAAATGCTTCTGCTGATTAACACTTGCTGGGGGGATCTGAATAGTTCAGTCAGAAATTCTGATTAAAAAAAAAAAACAACAACATACTTGAAAATTGCAAGGGATGATTGCAGGAGAATTTACATCAAATTACAGAGAAGTCATGAATAATGTACCACACTTCATGGGCAGGAGAGAAGAAAGTCTCACAAAAAGCACCTTAACAGCAAATACAAAGAAAACACTTCAGCAAATAATAATTAAAATTTGCTGTAAATGTGATGATAATTGTTACAGAGTGAGAAAGGTGCATGAGGCAAATGAAGACAAAAAAAATCACAGTAGGCATTAAGACATCCAAATGAGCTCTAATTCCTGTTCAATGCAGAACAGAGGAGGGTTTGAGGCTGCCAGAACAGCTCAGGCCCAGGGAGGGACTGTGAGGGCCAGGCCCTCTCTCTCCCTGACCTGCCCCTCATTAGCTCTTTTTACCCCCCAGTGTTAAATGAACTTTGGGCAATTAAATTTACTGCCTATTATGGGTAGGGTTCTCTTTGGATGGACTGTGGAGGACAAGAAGCCCAGAGTCCAAATGAGCCCAGAGTTCTCCTTCTAAATTAAAAGACAGACAAAAAAATCAATCATGCAAAGAATTAGTGAGATTTTCCAGATAGTCTATAATAGAAATTCTTTCATTTCTGCTTCAGAAAAAGCAAAGCCAGGATAAAATCTGAACTCTCTGAAGTCCCAGTGAGCTTCAGTTGCTTTTGCAAACATTGTCATGGTTTTGGGTGGGAATTCCATGGTGTGGGGCCAGCCTGGGCTGGGGCTCCTTTCCCAGCCCACATTAAACACTCCATTTGGTGTTTCTGCTGCCACATGTTCAATCCTCAGCCATAACTCTGCTCTGAGTGCAGGGACTGTAAAAGCTGCACAAATAAAGGTTTTTAAATGAGAATTTCACACAAAGCCCCTGAGCAAGGACACAATGCAGGAGGGCTCTGCATTTTAAGGGGAAGGCTCAGGTTGAAGTGCTTGTAAGGAATATTTGCAAATATGACCCAAGATGATGGAGAACTAAGGAGAACATTTAAAACAGAAATGAAAAAAAGAAAAAAAGGCTGAATATATTTTCTCATAACAGATCTTGTTATATATAATACTGGCCAAATTCCTGAGTGAGTGGCTCAGGGGTACTCCTGGGAAGTTGTGTAGGACTTGCTCCTAAAAGGAAAACAGGGAATTCTGGGCTCTGTGTTGTCTGTGTATTCCTGATCTCCTGTGGGCTACTCCTGATTTTCTATTTTTGTTCCCTCTGAATCCTTTTTTTACATATTTGGGGCAATAGTTACAATAATTTCAGGGCTTTAGCTGTCCCTGGTTTCCAGCTCTTCATCACAGGGATAATTGGTGGCCATCCCAGAGGATTTATGGATGGATTTCTAATCAGTCACCTACATAAACCTCTGGAAATGCAGGAAGTTCAGTGGTAATTTACTCTAGGTTACCCCCTCAGGAGCCTCCTGGATTTCAGGATGTAGCACTGCAGGGATGGTCAGTGCCCTCTGGAGCTCACAGCAAGCATTTCAGTTTTCTGCAGGAGCCATTTGTGCTGTTTCCTGATTTTTTGGCAGGAGAGGCTGATGGGAGAAGGAAAACTCTCCCCTCCTTTCTTCCCTCAGTGCTGCTCTCTGGCAACCCAAGGAAAAAGGTTGGCCAGTGGTGTTCAGCAAATCCTTCTGCATTTGAAGCTCTCTGAGGTCCAGATGCCTTCAAAATTACAAATCATTCCTCAGGAGCTCAACCAGCCATTGCAGGTTTGCCCAGAGGTTGTTCCCAGAGCAGCTGGGGCTGCCCCTGCATCCCTGGCAGTGGCCCAGGCCAGGCTGGGCAGGATGGAGAGCCCTGGGACAGTGGAAGGTGTCCCTGCCATGGCAGGGGTGGCACTGGATGGGCTTTAAGATCCATTCCAGGCTGGTATCATTCTGAGCTGCTGCTGGATTTACTCTGCTGATTGGCACTTCTGGGCCTGAGTCCACCACAAACCTGGAAACAGGGAGATGTTTCAGATGCCTGCCTCTATAGAATGTGTCTTTCACAAGCTTGGGGGATTTTTGTGATGACTGAAGAAATTCAGGTGACAAGTCAGTTGTGCAGATTTTGGAGGATGCTCAGTCATGGATCACATCTGGAGCCCGAAGGGCTCTGGAAAGGGGGAACTCCACATGGGAGGGAGGCACTGCCCCTGGATGGCATGGGCCAGTGAGGGGGGGTTTAGAATTGTACTCCACATCAGAGGGAGATGCAGGCCCTGAGCTGGATGTTCCCTGCTGTGACAGGGCAGCCTTGCTGACGCTCTGGCTCTGTTTCAGTGCCAACCTCACCCCCCAAGGACGTGACTGTGGTCAGCAAGGAGGGCAAGCCCCGAACCATCATCGTCAACTGGCAGCCGCCCTCCGAGGCCAACGGCAAAATCACAGGTGGGCACCAGGGAGCCTGGGGCTGCCAGCTGCTCTGCCAGCTGCCCTGCCAGCCTCAGGAGCCCACTTCCTTTGGTTGCTGCTGGACCTCACCCTGATCTGAACTCACTGCAGTGGGAAATGGAGTTGGAATACTCAGATCTGAGTTGGATACTCAGATCTGAACTCACTGCAGTGAGAAATGGAGTTGGAAGTTTAAATTAACCTTTTTGCTGTTCTAATAGCAGCCTCCAGCAATGACCCCAGTGCCTCTGGCCCATCTGAGGTTTATTTAGGAGAGGCCATCCCAGTGCTCTCTGTCATCCTTGGGGCATTTTTGTGTCACAGAACAGGCTTCAGGGCAGTTTCCTGTTCCCCTGACAGAACCTTTAACTGCATCACTGTTTGCCTTTAACTGCATCACTGCCACACAGGATAAATCACTTTCCAGAGAGTAATAATTACTGATTCCCTTCTATAATCTCTGTTCAGATTCCCATTTGGAAGGGCTTTCTGAAATAATCACTTCAATTTTCATTTGTTTAAAGCTGAAATCAGATTTGAATGGCAGTGTGTGGTTTTGGGTCTGAGCTCAGGATTAACTATGGTGCAGAATCAAACCTGGGACACCTGACTGGGCTGGACTGGAGTCCAGGCTCTGCCCAGGAGACTAAAACTGATTAAATCACTGAAAAGGCAGCAAGATGTTTCCTCTCCATGGGAAAGGAGGATTGGCTGGAGACACAGGAGCCTTTGGTGGAGGGATTTGGCTGCCAGTGAGGGGCACAAATGTCTCACACTGGGGCACACCCAAGGGAGGGGAGAGAACTACAGAGAGCAGCATTTACCTGCACAGGGCTGCCAAAATGACCCCATTGTCCAGCTCCCAAATCCCCTGGCAGTGAAGGAAACCCTTGGAACAGAACTGTTCAGTATTTATCAGCTTTTGCACAAGCAGCAGTTAACAGCTTAAAAATGAACTAAAATGGGGATTCAGGGCTAAGCCTGAGTGCAGCAGGCACCAGCTCCCCTTTCCCTGAGCCCATCTCCAGCTCCCCTTTCCCATCTCCAGCTCCCCTTTTCCCAAATCCCATCTCCAGCTCCCTTTCCCCAAATCCCATCTCCAGCTCCCTTTTCCCAAATCCCATCTCCAGCTCCCTTTCCCCAAATCCCATCTCCAGCTCCCTTTCCCCAAATCCCATCTCCAGCTCCCTTTTCCCAAATCCCATCTCCAGCTCCCCTTTCCCATCTCCAGCTCCCCTTTTCCAGGGCCCAAGCAGTTTTTGGGATGTGGGGACTGAGTGCCCTCTGCTGGGAGCAGCTCCATCAGCTGAGGCATTAATTAATTACTCATTAACTCACTCTGTGCTGTCAGTGATGCCAGAATTCTGAGTGGTGATGTCATCCCAGGCCCCCTGTCCATGGAATGCTGAGCTGGGTCCCACATGCTTGGGCATCATTAGAGCTGCTGACTAATTAGGACACTCTGAAATTAATTCAGTACTTGTGCCTCTAGACTGTTATAATGCTTTTAGCATCACTTCATATATATATATATATGTGTGTGTGTTATATAATATATATTTTATATTTATTCTCTACAAATCCATTTCCCACATTTAAATATCTTACAGATGTAGAGATATATAGATATATAACAGATCTATATATAACAGATATATAGTAATATAAAAATTTGTATTCCATATATGTCACATAGAAAATAAATACTTGAAGCTAGATATAGATGTAAATAGTGATACAAATATATAAATAAAATATGAAAATATATCAGGTATATTGTGTTATATACAATATATAGTTAATACAGATTCAAGTATTTATTTCTGTGTGTGTATAAATATATAGAGGTTCAGGTATTTGTTTTATGCTGATCTGTGTTTCTTGCATAAAATAGTTATAAAGCTTTTACTGCATAATGATTGGTGACTTCACTGTATTTTAATAACAGAACATAAACCCTTCCCATACCTTTTTTTCTGGGATGTGCAGGGCAGCCTCAGTTCTCTTCAGATTCTTGTTGCCTTTGTTAATACACTGAAAAATAATGAAATAATTATAAAAACAAATTGTTTTGCTGTGCATGAGAATGTTTTGTTGTTCTAATGTAATTTAAATGATATTAATTTGTGGTGTTGTGAGGTTTTTAGGATGAGGTGAGAGATGAGAATTCGATTTTAAGTTTTTTAGAAGGTTGATTTATTATATTATGATGTTATATTAGCAGAAATGATCTATTAAAACTATATTAAAGAGAAAGGATACAGATAGAGGATCAGACAAGAATGGTAATGAAAACTCGTGGCAGACTCAGAGTGTGACACAGCTGAAGGTGATTGGTTATTAATTAAAAACAATTCACATGTTTGGACAAACAATTTCTACACTCTATTCCAGAGGAGTAAAACATGGAGAATCTGAGGCTTCTCATCTTCCCAGGAGAAAAAATCCTGGCGAAGGGATTTTTCAAAAAATATCACGGTAGCATGAATTCTCTGAGGGTGTTTTGATAATGGCAGCGTTACTGTTCTTTCTTGGGCTATAAATAGGTAAGAGAGATGGAAATGGCAATTTGTCCACGTTCAGGGAATGGTGATCAGAAATATTTTAAATGGCTTCTTTCTCTTACCACCTACTCTGAACAGTTCAGAGGGAAGATGGGAGGGCTGGCTGATAGTTGAAGATGCTTTTAGCGTTTGCCAGAGTCAGAGCACGCTGTGAAGCCGCCGGTGGCTTCCCTGGCAAACAGCCCAGTTCCCTGTCCCTGATGGGTGGCACTGTCCCCTCCCTGCCCAGGCTACATCATCTACTACAGCACGGACGTCAACGCCGAGATCCACGACTGGGTCATCGAGCCCGTGGTGGGCAACAGGCTGACCCACCAGATCCAGGAGCTCACCCTGGACACCCCCTACTTCTTCAAGATCCAGGCCCGCAACTCCAAGGGCATGGGGCCCATGTCCGAGGCCGTGCAGTTCCGCACCCCCAAAGGTACCCGAGCCCCCCAGGAGGGGCAGGGCTGGGCTCCTGGGGGGTTTGGGCTTGCATGGAGTGAGGCAAGCCTGGCTGGCTCAGTGGGTAGAGCTTGAGACTCTCAATCTCATGCTCTGGGGGGTTTGTGCCCCCCAGAGTGGGGGTGCTAGTTAAAAATGTGGGTGTTGAAGTGGTGGGTGCTGCTGTGCCTGTCCCTTGTCCCCAGCAAGGCTGAGGTAACTGCATTAGGCTGAGTTCACTGCATGAGACTGCATTCAGGCAAGTCAGACCTCCACTCAACACTCACTGCAGCATAGAGGCAAGAAAGGCTCTTCTGCAAGGTTTTATTGCAGCAGAGTAACACTGTCACTGAAGGACAAACATGGAGAAAAAGAGAAAAGCCATGTGGAGCAGGCAGCTTCTAAAGGGAAAGGGGTGGTAGGCAGAGGGGCCTGGTCTCCAGGGGTACCAAGCCAGGAGAAACCAGAGGAAGTTGTGACACCAGGCCCGTGGGGGAGGCTGTTTTTCCCTATGGTAAGTAGTTAATGATTCCAGGGCCCAGGGCTTGGGGATTGACCAAGTGACAGTCCAGGTCCTGTGTGTCACATCTGCTCCTGGCAGTGGGATGCTGCAGTGGGAACTCGTGGGGTGCAACAGGCCCCTAATTCAGGAGCTGATGGTGATGGGCAAAGACAGTAAAGAGTGAAATGGGAGAGAGCTTGGGAAAAATAGAATTATGAGTTTGTCATAGAATCCTATCACAGAATTGGGTTGGGAGGGACCTTACAGCCCATCCATGGGCAGGGACACCTCCAGCAGCCCAGCTTGCTCCAAGCCCTGTCCAGGCTGGCCTTGGACACTTCTGCACATGAGTTTCAAGAGCTGTACCCTGTGCTGTGGGAAACTCGGAATTCTGTCTCGCTGCTTCAATCCTTGTGATGTGTCTCTTGTTTTTTCCTCCTTGTGCTTGCCCCACTAAGCTGAGTCCTCAGATAAAATGCCCAATGACCAAGGTAAATGAACAGCCACATTTCTCCTCTCTCCATCCCTCACTGTTCTGTTTGCTGTCCATGTGCTGTGACATTTTCTGAGTGTTGCAGGATCCTGCTGCTCAGACTGGGGATGCTTCCTGCTGTGCTGACAGGGGGAGCTGGAAGTCCTGGCTGTGGGTGGCAGGAATGGGAAGGGATCTCTGTAGAGATGTCCCAGAAGGGCCATGGGGGTTGTGCCAGCTCTGAATCCTGCTGGGGGAATGGCTTTGGAGCCAGTGCTGCCCCATCCAGCCCTGCCCACGTACGAGGGGGTGGAAGATCAAAGGGATTCTGATTAGCACAAGTGCTGCTTGTGAGGATTCATTCCATAATAAAGGCAGGGAAAGCTCTGTGCAGGAGAGATTCTGCCTGTCAGCTCATTTGGAGCCCAGACTCTCCTGAGGAGCCCAGCACTGGCTCCTAAAAGCCTTAAGGTTTTAAAATGTTTGCTTGAAAAATGGGAGCTTTGAGCTTCCCACATCGAATTAGAAGTTGGATGTCCCAGGGCACTTCTTGCTTTCTTCCAAATAACCTACAAGCCCCATAAAAAGGGGGAGAATTACTCTGAAGGGATGAGTTAAAAAGGCCATTGGCAAACAGCTTAGACATGCAATTAAAGAGATCCTAAAGGGGCTCTGAGGGAGCTGCTCCTCACTTGGCTCCTCAGTTTGGTACTTGGAGTCATTTATTAAATGTGCTTTTACTCTGCACCAGGTAATGCTGGTAGCAGGGGCAGTCAGGGAGTAAATGGATCCCCATCCCTGTGTCTGGAGGGGGGGCTGGGGTTTGGGCTGTCTGGGGAGCAGATGCTGCAATATCACTGTCCTGCTCAGCATCAGGGAACTGGGGAAGGTTACAGGGTTTTAGGTGAAAGTTGCTGTTTTCTGCTTCTCCCTGTTCCAACCCCATTTCAGCCAGGGTTTCATCCTAAAGTAACGTTCTCCTAGTCATGATCAATTTTTCTCACATCCTATTATTTATAAATCATCAAAGCCCAGAGTTTTGTTTGGGAATTCCTATAAGGCCACTGGGAGAGCTAAAATCCTGGCAGTAGCTGGGATGTGGGAAAGGGGAAGGCAGAGGAAGTGCAGGAGAGGAGCTGAGGAGCAGCACTGAACTGCCAGGCTGGGACCTGCAGGGAAGAGCCAGCAAGTTACTCAGGCTGGCAGCAAAACCAAAGGGGATTGATGCTCTGCCCTGAATGGTTCTGTCCTTTTCTCTCTTTTCTGCTTTAATGTTTCCCTCTGAACTCAGCACAACATTCTGTTTCCCCACACCCTTCTGGATCACAGAGCTTGGTCAGAACTCTGGGCCTGTTGCTCTCAGGCTTCAGGTGCTTGCACTGGCCTCATCCTAAAGCAAAGATGAAGGTCTCTGATGGAGTAAACCCATCCTGAAGTCACCCACAGTTAAAATGTTCTGGATATATTGGAACAGGAGGTTCACAGGCTGAATGAAAAACAATTCCAGCAAATGCTGCCTTAAAAGAGGTCACACAAGAGATGGGGCTCCCTGGAATGCATGTAAAGGTTTAAGCTGTTCATCTGGGGGTTTAGGAGTTGGATCCTCTGAAGCACCTTGGCTGGTACCTAAATTTCATCCTAAATTCATCAGGAAGGACATGGGTTCCATGAGGATCACTGTGCATTGTGTTTCTCTCTTAGCCCTGATTTGATGTCCCTTGCTGTCCTCAGGGCAGCTGTTCCCTTCTCTTTCATGTGTTACTGAGGACACTGAGCTGCACTTGGCCAAGCACAGATCCTTGCAGAACTCACTGGAAGCATTCCTCCTGCATAATTCTCATTCTTCTCACTTAATTTGTTGTTAATCTTGTTAATAGGCTCCACTTGGTTTTTTATGGTGCTGTTTTAACAAAGCATTGCACAGCACTGTCAGACATTTCCTGGAAGCCTACATGCAGTATATTTTCTATATCTCTCATTATATATCTGCATAGTTACTGTGAGCAGCACCTTTATGGGCTGACATTCAGCTTTGTGAAATACCTGTTTTTTGTGAAATACCTGTTTTCCATGAAGCAGGAAGATGGATGGGAAGTGTGTGCCATCTGCTCTCCATCCCCTTCTCCATCTTCTCTTTAGGGCTCCAGCTGCTCCACTGGCAGTACTCAGGGTGTCTGACTGCCCTCCCTAAATCTTGCTGCCTCTTCTCTGCCTGGAGCAGCTCCTCAGCCCCAGCTCAGGGATTCTGGCTCCCTCTGGGGGTTCCCCCTTTCCAGGGCAGGGTCAGTGGCACTCAGACACAAACCTGTTACACAGAAGCTGTGGAAGATGCTGTCCCAGTCTGTCCCTGCTGCTGCCCACCAAGGGAACCCTGGTGCTGTGCCTCTCCATCCTGACAGGTCCCTCTGTCCTTCCATGTCCCACTGTCTGTCCTGCAGTGCTTCCTTTCCATCTCTGCACACACAGAATGTTCTCCTGGTTCCCCTCCCCAGCTTTAGCCCCTGCCCTCTGCTTTTGCCATTTGTCTTTATTTCAGGGACCACTTCACAGGCTCTCACTTGAGGTTCAGTTTCCATTTGTTACACATCCTTTAACACTTCATACTTCTTGATTAAAGGGGATTTTTAACAGAAAAAAAATCCTTCTCCTCACTGTTCTCCTCCACACTGCCTCACTTTTTGGAGGTTTTTTTGGTAGAAGAGTGTGAAATTGTGTAAAATACTCTGGATTCCTGTAACCAGAGGAATATTGTTCTTTGCACCATTGCTGAATGTTTCCCCTTCTCCAGTGTTTTTATCATTAATTTTGCATTGGTGCATTTTGATGAAAGCACAGAGTGGAAGGACCAGGTTTGGATGTCACTAATTTATTGTTCCCTTGGGTTTCATCAAAACCACTTTTGTGGTGCTTTGTTGTCACCTGTGGTGTGCAGGGGAGAGCAAGGAGGAGCTGAAATCAAGTTTTTATGGCTAGACAGAGCCTTAATATTACATTTACTGTGCTTGGGATCCTCCACTCATTTCCAGTGTCCCCCAGCAGCTGGAATTGGGTGTTAGGAAAAGCCACCTGGATAATTCCTCTTTCAGGGTGATGACCTCTCAGTACAAGTGTGGCAAAACCATTTGTCTCCACATGTTACCTGTGCCTTACTGCAAATGGGCTTTATTGGTGTTTTTAAAGTGAAATTAGGAGAGGCTTAATTAGGAAAATAATAACTGGGAAACCACTGAAGGGCTCCTTTGGAGAAGTGGCTCCTTGGAGAAGCAGGTGCTGTGCAAAGCTGAATTTTGTTGTAGGGACAGAAAGGAAGGGAAAAGCTGCTCCTGGGGGCCTTGGGGAGGTTCCAAAGAAGGACTCAGAGATGCTGAGTTGTGTCTGTGTGTGTAAAATTCTTCTGTGTCCATCCTTTGCAGCCTCAGGATCTGCTGGGAAGGGGAGCCGCCCCATGGACCTGGGCCCAGACTACAAACCCCCCCTGGGAGGTGAGTGTGGGGCAGAGCTTCTCCATGGCCACACTTTGCTTCCAGGGAATGTTCCAGCAGCAGTTGCAGAGGTGTTCCTGCTGCTGCTGAGCTCCCTTGGCATGTCCATGGCAGAGCTGCTCCCAGCGTGCTGTGACACGGTGCCAGACTGGGACATCAGGTCTGGAGGGGCAGATGGGGAAGGAAAGGCCTCCAGTGCTCCTTCTCCTGCTCAGTGCTGTGTGGGGGATTTCCTGTGCTCAGGGAGGGCTCCCTGGTGTTGGATAAAGGGTTTCCTTTGGAGCCAAGGACCCCTGGAGGCTCCTGATCCCATCCCAGTGGCTCCTGGGGGAGCCTGTGGTGCTGCAGGTTTGGCAGGATCCCAGACTGACTCTGCTTACAGTGGGGAGGTGTTTGTGATAATCGAGTGGGCTGCCCTTAAATTGTGACAGACTCAGTAGGAAAAGGATCTATAAATCAACTTCCAGATGAGCAGTTGTACAGAAACAGTTGGCAAATGCCAGAGAAACAAACATTTCTCAGGAGATCCATCCCCTCCTGCCGATCTGCAGGATTCCAGGCGGCTTTGGCGGGCACTGCTTGCTTTTCCTGTGTAATAAATGAGCCTTTTCTCCCCTCCCCAACCCTCCCAGGCAGCAACAGTCCCCATGGCAGCCCCACATCCCCCCTGGACAGCAACATGCTGCTGGTGATCATCGTGTCCGTGGGCGTCATCACCATCGTCATCGTCGTCATCGTCGCCGTCTTCTGCACGCGCCGCACCACGTCCCACCAGAAAAAGTAACGAGCTGGGGCTGGGCCTGCCTGCCTTGCTGAGTGCTGCTCTTTAGTTCTTCATTTTGGGTTTGTTCCCCCTGGGTCTGCAGCCTGTAGGTGCTGCTGCTGCTGGGCTGCTTTTCCTGTCAGTGTCCCAGAGTTCCAGACCATCAGTGCGCACCCAAATCAGGGCAGCGCTTCCAGGTGTGCCTGCACTTCCCCCACCCTGAGGAGAAATTGTCCTTTGTGGTGTTTGGGAGGTCCCCAGGATGAGGTGAGAGATGAGAATCTCTCCAAAGATTCTCACCGTGTTCTCAGAAGGCTGATTCATTATTTTATGATATGATATTAAAGAATGCTATACTGAAACTAGACTAAAGACAGGGAAAGGATACATCAGAAGGTTTAACAAGAATGGTGATGAAAAATTCATGGCTGACTCCTCAGAGTCTGACACAGCTGGCTGTGATTGGTCATTAAGTTAAAACGATTCACATGGAACCAATCAAGCATGCACCTGTTGGTAAACAACCTCCAGACCACATTCCAAAGCAGCAAACACAGGAGAAGAGACTCAGATCATTATTATTTACATTTTGTTCTGAGGCTTCTCAACTTCCCAGGAGAGGAAATCCTGGCAAAGGGGTTATTCAGAGAATATCACAGTGCCAGTCCTTCACAAGTTTCCAAAGTGGAGCCAATCCATGTGTTGGGAGCTGGGAGAGCTCAGGCAGCTCCTCACTCTTGCATGGGTGGGCTCAGTGCATTGACATGATCCAGTTTTTAGGAGGAGAATCTCAATGTGCTGCTGGATTCCTTAGGCAAGTCTCCAAAATCCCAGTGTTTGTATCTGAATTCTGCCCTCAGAGCATCTGCATTAATGCTGCAGCAGTGATGCTCTCTGTGTGTTCTTTGAGAGACCAGAGCTGTATTTGGAGTTTGGAAAGGATGTTTTATGCAAAACAGATTTTTAAGGAAGTGATGAAAAGCCAGGCTTGGATAATCTGCAGTTGCTGTGCTGCAGCAGGAGCAGCCTGCAGTACCCTGCAGGGATGGAGGAGCTGGCCCTGGCACACCTGGGGGCTGGGGCTGTGCTGGGGAGAGGGCAGCAGGGATGGGCCAGTGCCAGGAGATGTGTTTTATTTTCAGGGCAGAAATAACCCTGTGAAATCTCAATTTCTGAGTGTCCTCAGCCAGAGAATAACCTGATCCCTGTCACTCATCAGCTCCAGTGGGAGCAGGATTTGGGAGTGACCCCTGCCAGAGGCTCTGTCAGTGACAATTACCAATGTTTGAGCCATTCCCAGGAACTCTGCTCTCACAAAATGCTGCCAGCCCAAATTTCTACCTCACTGTGGTTTGCTGCTGCTGCTCAGCAGGGTGGGAACCTCCCCAGTGGGATGTGTCCAGCCTGAGCAGGGCTGGAAGGAACGTTCCTGTCATTAATCCTGTGTTCCCATCCTCTTGGGAGAGCTGCACCTCCTTCTCCAGCTGCTACTGGAGCTTGGTGAGCCTGGGATGTGGGCACAGCACTGGAATGTTCTCTCAGGGAGCAGAATTTCTGCAGACTTGATTCTCAGTAAGGAAGGCTGGGCTGCAGAGCCAGGGCTGCATTCCATGGCACTGGAGTTCAGGATGTGCTCTGAGGTGTCACTGGGGCTTGTGTGCACAATTCAGAGTTCCCTGGCCAGTGGTAATCTTGTGCCCAGCTGGATGCAAGACCTGAGGGAAATCCCAGGGGAAAGTTCTCCCAGGTGAGCCCACATCTTCAGTGCTGTGTCCAGCCCTGCCCCCTCAGTTTGGGAAGGATGTTGAGATGCTTGAGCACTCCAGAGGAGGCAACGAGGCTGGAGAGGGGCTGGGAACACAAACCCTGTGAGGAACCCCTGAGGGAGCTGGGGGTGCTCAGCCTGGAGAAGAGGAGGCTCAGAGGTGCCCTTATTACTCCCTACAGCTCCCTGAAGGGAGGCTGCAGACAGCTGGGGTCGGTCTCTCCCACAGGGCAGCACTGACAGAACCAGAGGACACAGTCTCCAGCTAGGTCAGGGAAGGGACAGGTTGGGTATTAGGAAGAAATTTTCACAGAAAGAATGATAAAGTACTGGAATGCTCTTCCCAGGGAGGTGGGGGAATCACCATCTCAGGATGTATTTAAAAAAGACTGGACATGGCACTTGGTGCTATGGTCTGGTTGAGGTGTCAGGGCACAGGTTGGACTCAATGACCTTAGAGGTCTCTTCCAAGCTGGTGATTCTGTGATTGTGTGCAAGTTGCCTTTTCCAGAAGTGAAGAACATCTCCTGTGCTCTCCCTCCCAGGAAACGAGCCGCCTGCAAATCCGTGAACGGCTCCCACAAGTACAAGGGGAACTCCAAAGATGTCAAACCTCCAGACCTCTGGATCCACCACGAGAGGCTGGAGCTCAAACCCATTGATAAATCCCCAGATCCCAACCCCATCATGACAGACACCCCCATCCCTCGCAACTCCCAGGACATCACCCCGGTGGACAACTCCATGGACAGCAACATCCACCAAAGGAGGAATTCCTACAGAGGTGGGAGCCCCAGGGGGGTGAGATCCATTTCCACTTTAGTGAGAGATGATGAGTTCCTCTCCTCTGTTCTTATTTTCCAAGTAGTGAATTGGGTTTGTTCCTGGTTTCTGACACTCTGCAAGGGTTGGATCATGTGTTTTAGTGAGGAAATGGAGCATCCAAGAGTTAGATCATTACTTTCTCTTGGTAAATACTGATTAGTAATGGGAAGATCATCTCACTTGATATTAAACCACTGGAGTTGTTTCTGACCTGAATCACTGCCAGAAGTTTACACTGGGGCCTGGAGAGTTTCTCCAGTTCCCAAAAATCCTCACCCTCACTGTCTTCTTCCCACCTTCCAGCAAAGGGGGAAGGGGCTGGTTTTGTCACTGGTGGCTCCGAGAGCTGCCTGGGAGCAGGACTAGAGGGAGGATGTGGGAATGGTGGCCTGGTTCAGGAGCTGGAGCAGAGCATAACGTGGCTGTTTCCCCTCAGGACACGAGTCAGAGGACAGCATGTCCACGCTGGCAGGGAGGAGGGGCATGAGGCCCAAGATGATGATGCCTTTTGATTCTCAGCCACCTCAGCGTAAGTGACCCCCCCATTTCTGCTGGAGCCACTCCCTGCTCCCAGGAAATCCCTTCCTGGGCAGCAGGAACAGCTCAGGGAGGCTCCTGAGCCCTCCTGGTGTGGGCAGGATGAGACCACATTAGAAGGGACTGGGAGCAGTGGGGACAGGAGCTTGGCCAGATCTGTCTGTCCCAGTCTGGGGCTCTCCAGGGACAGCCTGTGGGCCTGGCTGCTTCTTGTAGTCATTCCCTTGGAACTCTGCCAGTGTTCAGGGGCTCCACAGGAGCTGCAATCTCTGTCAGCTTCCCCACTGTTGGTTTTCCCCTCCCAGCCCAAGCAGTCCCCATCCCCTTTGTCTCTGCAGCTGCTGCTCTCAGAGCCTTCTCTGGCTTTACTCCAAGCTCCTTGCCCTGGGATCCTTCTCTGATACCAAAATCACCATTATTATGAAATATTTCTGGAATTAAACAATATATGTAGAGTTTTCAAATGACTCCAAGATGGAAAGGGCCTTGGCTGAACCTCTGTACAGGCAGACTGAAACCCTGTGTGAGAACACCAGTGAGAAGCTCAGGAGTTACTGTGCAGGGGCAGAACTGGGAGGTGAAATCACACCAAGCTCACCCAGGCTGAGCTTTGGCCTTCCCTGAGCTCTGTGATCATGTTCCACCTGCAGCCAGGTGGCTGCTGCCACAACCCCTCCATGTGATGGAATTATTTCAGAGTAGTTCATTATATTTCCACTTTCTTTTTGATTAAAAACTGAGCTGAGGACTTGGTGTTCTTGATCTCTACCTCCTTTTTCAAGTGTCCTGATGACCTGATTGCTCAGTTTGTGAATTTCCTTGTTCTTTGACCTTTTTCCAAGAGAAGCATGTGGTTTCTTGGTTTTACCCTAAGCAGTGTGAGCTCCTTGCTGTCTCCCAGCTCTCCATGTGTCAGGAGGGAGCAGAGGATGCAGTTTGACACTGAATTCCTTGGAGCTGCTCTGTGGCACACATGGCTGTGAGCCAGGTGCCCATCCCATGCCAGGCTCTGCCCCAGCTCCTGCCTTGCCTGGGGGCACAGACCAGGCCCAGGCCCTGCTGGAGCTTGGCTTTGAGACTTGGACTCTCCATCCTGTTTGTGAGAGCTCCCAGGGCCTCCTGCCACAGGCTCTGCTTTGTGGGAGTGGAACCTCCACTGTGGGGTGTGCAGGAGCTCACCCTGGCACATGAGGCCCTTTCTCAGTGAGCCCCCCCAGGACCATTCCATGTCCAGCCCTGGGCCTGCCCAACCTTCCATGGCTTTCTTCCACCCACTGCAGCATTCAGATGGAGTTTTTCATTACCTCCTAAGTCCTGAATTTTGGCAATCCACTGGGCCATTTTAGTCAAATTTGCAGTCATGGTGTGTGCCTAGTGACTTCCTTCTTTGCCTCCTGGAGTACAGAAATTCTGGAAGGATGCTGGGAAGCAAAGGGTTGTTTATTGTTTAACACACCTCATTTCATAGTATATCAATAGTGGATAGTGTATCAGTGTGGATAACAAATCTGTATTCTTCTTCTGAACTTTTCCTTGGGATCAGGCAGTGCAGTAAGAGCTGGTGGCACAGTTTTTGGAGCTGTAATTGGGTGGTTTTTTTTGTCCTAAGCACGTTTGAGGTGTGATAACCCATGGGTTGAAGCTGAGTTGTAAATCAGCCGAGGGTCTGGCTCCCTGCTGGAGGAGGGAGCAGGGAGGGGTCCCCAGCCTGTCCTCTGTGTGTGTGTGTGTGTTAAGTGTTTCTCTGTCTTGTGTTCATCCACAGCTGTGATTAGTGCTCATCCCATCCATTCCCTCGACCCCCCTCACCACCATTTCCACTCCGGCAGCCTCGCCTCTCCAACCCGCAGCTTCCTGCAGCACCAGCTCAGCCCGTGGCCCCTGGGCTCTGCCATGTCCCATTCGGACAGGGCCGACTCCACAGGTGAGAGACCAAGGCTCAGGGAGCTGCTGCTCTGGGCAACAGCCAGGGAAACACCTGGAAATCCCAGCCTGCAGCTGGGTCAGTCTCCTCTGGGGGTTCCGTGAGGATGGGCTGGGCTTTCCTGGGTAGGTCAGGTACTGATCCTTGACATCCGTGGTGGTGTCCTTGGAAAAGGGGATTCATGTTTCATACACAGCTCCAAACAGGGATTCCTCTGGTCCTGCAGTCTGAAACATCAGATTAACTCTGAGCTGCTTCATGGGGTGACTTTGCCCCTAATTAATACAATTTCAAACCAGCAGGGATGGCAAATCCAGGCTTGGCTACCAAGAATGGGGGCACACAGAGAATGGGGGTGATTTCCAAGCAGCACTTTCAGGCTTGATCAGAAGCATTTGCAGTATTTTTAGAGAGCACTAAAGTCTCCAGTGCTCTGAAAAATCCCAAAGCAATGGTGTTGCTAAATGTGCACATGGGGATGTAACACATTGGGATGAAGCAAGCTCCGAGCTTCTCTACTTTAAGGTCACCATTTGAAGGTATCACAGCCAAAAGTGCTGTTTCCTTATGAAAACAATTCCTGAGGCTGCAAGGTCCATTCCAGCCCAAACCATTCCATGAGTCTCAGTAAATGGATTTCAAATGTGGCTCCTTTGTGACCACCCCGGTGCTGTGAAGAGTTCCTGGTTAAAAATGCCAATACTTTGGTACTCTGGGGTAAAAGGAGGCTGCAGATTCGTGTTCTGTGCTGTTTGTCTGAGGAACATGGAGCTCTTTCAGCGCCAATCGCTCAGCTCTCAGCTCCTTCAGCTCCCATTCAGGCGATGGAGCGGGCCAGGGCGTCCCTGAGCCGCTGGCAGGAGGAGCCGTGTGGGTGCGAGCCCGCTGCAGCAGCAGCAGCGATGACCCCTGCTGTCGCTGTGTGTCCCTGCAGAGTCCGTCCGGAACACGCCCAGCACGGACACGATGCCGGCGGGCTCGGCCGTGCCCAGCGCGGAGCTGGCGGAGCCCGAGGGGCCGTTCCTGCCCGCGGAGGAGGAGCCGCAGGGGCCCCCCACGGCCCACGTGCGCCCCTCGCACCCCCTCAAGAGCTTCGCCGTGCCCGCCGTGCCCAGCGCCGGGGGCCCCTTCGACCCTGCCCTGCCCAGCACCCCCCTGCTGACCCAGCAAGGTGAGGCCACACCTGGGGAGTTGGGGAACAAAGGGAGGGCAGGGTTGGGCATCACAGGAATAGGGCAGAGGCTGGGGTGAGCTTTGTTGGTGTCGTTTTCTGTACATAGATAATTAAAATCCAACACTCCATAACTGAACCCTTCCTTTTGTCCTGATAGAATCCTGTTCCTTCAGGGAATCATCCCAGACTGCTTTGGGTTCAAAGGGAGCTTTAAAGCCCATCCTGTGCCACTCCCTGCCGTGGGCAGAGACACCTTCCACTGTCCCAGGGTGGTCCAAGCTCTGTCCAGGCTGACCTTGGGCACAGCCAGGGATGCAGGGGCAGCCACAGCTGCTCTGGGCACCCTGTGCCAGGGCCTGCCCACCCTCCCATCCAGGAACTCTTTCCCAATACCCCATCCATCCCTGGCAGTGGGAGCCATTTCCCCCTGTCCTCCCTGGGCAGACCTGACCTGTCCCCCCTTTGCAGCCCCCGGGCACCCCCTGCACGCGGTGAAGACGGCGTCCATCGGCACCCTGGGCCGGACTCGGCCGCCCATGCCCGTGGTGGTGCCCAGCGCCCCCGAGGTGCAGGAGACCACGCGGATGCTGGAGGACTCGGAGAGCGTAGGTACCCCCTGCCAGGCTGGCAGGGTCACCCTGGGGCTCTGGGGGCACCTGCAGGGGCACAGGGGCACAGACGGGGGCTCGGCGCTGCCACAGCTCCTCTGCCCGGGAATCCGCGCGGAAAAGGGGGGGAGACGGGGAGGGTCCTGCTGAGTCCTGCAGCTGCAGCTTCCCTGGCTCTGCAGGGATTCCCAGTGCCAGCCCCTGAGCACTCCCAGTGCCAGCCCCAGCTCTGCAGGGATTCCCAGTGCCATCCCCTGAACACCCCCAGTGCCAGCCCCAGCTCTGCAGGGATTCCCAGTGCCATCCCCTGAGCACTCCCAGTGCCAGCCCCAGCTCTGCAGAGCATTCCCAGTGCCATCCCCTGCTCTGCAGGGACTCCCAGTGCCAGCCCCAGCTCTGCAGGGATTCCCAGTGCCAGTGCCATTCCCTGAGCACTCCCAGTGCCATCCCCAGCTCTGCAGAGCACTCCCAGTGCCATCCCCAGCTCTGCAGGGATTCCCAGTGCCATTCCCTGAGCACTCCCAGTGCCATTGCACATGGAACATTTGACATTAATGTCAGTGTGTTCCAAGCCAGCATCCCAAATATATCTGTAAATTATCACAGGAAAGTTTCCTGGCTTTTGGGAAGGGTGCAGCCTTGTTGGGCAGCTCTGGAAGCAGCTTTTAAGGAATGTTTTGGGTGTGAGGTACCAGAAGAGCTGTTTTCCTTTCAAATTGCAAGCCAAGGAGCTGCTCCTGTGGCCATTGTGTCACCTTTTAATACAGAAATAGTCACTGCTGCATCACTGCTGCAGGAAATACTCTTTTGGAATTTATATTTCCTTTTTTTTCCTCATTGTCCTTTTGTCACATGTTTTTTACACTCCTGATATTATTTCTCTGTGTGCTGGTGAGGAAACTTGACCTTGGTGCCCTTTTGTGCTTTTGTCACTCCTGCTTTATTAATTTTGTTTGGTCAGTACCAAACCTATACTCCTCAATGAATTTGTAATATTTAAATAGACCCATTAATACTTTTTTCATTAATGGATTAGTGCAAGGTAGAGTCAGCACAAAAAACCAGATTAAATTAAATTACTGGTTCAACTCTGAGTCTTAAAATGTAAATTACAAGTTGAACTGTGAGGTTCAGGGTTGGGTAGTGATTTGAATTAATTCTGGGTTTTTAAGAGAACCTGTAGGAAGGAGTTGAAGGAAGGAGTTTACTCCCAGCTGCTGCTCTTCATCCCAGTCAGGAGTTGGCAGCTGATGTGTTGGGCAGAGGACTGGGGTGACTTTGCTGTACAAGGCAGAGGTTTGGTGAACTGGAAGTTCTTGGGAGGTTTGTGTGTGAGAACAGGTCAGGGCTGGAAACTGCTCAGAACTGGGAAGGATTTGGTCAGGAGGGTTTGGAGATGAGCCAGGCCACGGTCTGTCCACAGTGGTGACAGAAATGAGACAGCTGAGCCTAAAAATGTCTGGCTTTAGCAGCTATCCTGATCCCAGAACAGTTCTGGTGAAGTATTCCTTTGACCTTTTTTCCTGCAACTTTACCCATCCATTTATCTGTTCAAATGAGATGATAATTTAGCCCAAAGGGAGCAAATGCAATGACAGGGATGGCCTTGTGGTCATTTGCAAGCTGATGTCTGATGGTGCTGTTAAGACACTTAACGTGTAGCTTGAAGTCATTGCTCCTTTGTAATCCATGGATTGATCCATGAATTTAATAGTTCTGGTCCTAAGACCTGGATTTGACAGTCAGAGGGTTTTAGTCTTTGTTGGGATCAGTGCAACTCCTGTTTCTATTTTCAGGAAAATGGAAGTTTCACTTACAGCAAAAGCAGGTTTCTTGTGCTGGCTTTGCCTGGTACCACTTCTGCAATTTCTGCTGACTCTGCCAACACATTCAGTGCAGGAGCAGCAGTCACAGGACCCTCAGTGTAGGGCATGAACTGAGCACACCTTCACAGTCAAGCAGTTCTTTACAATTGGATTTCTATTTTCTGTCTATTTACCTGTTCATTAATTTATTTCCAAAATGCACCATATCAAAGGTGCATAGCTGGGAAGATCCTTCTCAATTTCCTGCTTTGGTTCAAAGGCAGGGATTGAGACAGGAAAACAGGGCTTGGCCAGTGGAGCTCTGAACCACAAGTGGCTGCACTTGGACAGAGAGCTCAGCTCCCCTCCCGTGGCAGGAGCTGAGCGTTTCCCACCCTGAGCTCCCAGACCACTGAGTCCAACCAGCCCCCAAACCCCCCTGTGCTCACTCAGGGCTGCCCCAGGAGCGCCCTTGGGTGGCTCCTGCTGAGCCCCAGCCCTGTGTGAGTGCCCCTGTCCCTGCAGAGCTACGAGCCGGACGAGCTGACCAAAGAAATGGCGCACCTGGAAGGACTGATGAAGGACCTGAACGCCATCACCACGGCCTGAGCGCCCAGCCTCCACCCAGCCTCGCCACACGGAGGAAACACTAAAGGAAACAACAAAAAAAGAGAAAAAAATACAAGAAATAAACAAACCAGAACGAGGGACAGCACATGAGAGCGATGGAGGGAGGAGGAGGAGGAGAGGAAGCGGCCCCAGGTGACGCCAGTGTCACCCCTTGTCCTGCAGGGAGCCACGTGGGGTTCCAGCAGCACGGGCCACGCCAGGCTGGGATCCAGCAAAGCAAAGTGGACTCGCCATTAGTTTTTTTCTGGTCAGGTTTTGTCTCAGTGGTGTGATTGCCCTGCCTTTTCAGTGTTGGACATTGGCATTTATGTACAATTTTATTTGTTGTTTTTATTTTATCTTTTTTTATAAAAAGGAAAAAAAAATATTGTAATAAAAAAAAAAAAAGGGAGAAACTTTGTTTTCCACAGCCTAGGCTGAGGTTTGACTGCTTGTTCTATTGTGTATGGAAATTCATTGCCAGTGTGGGTTGTTCAGTTTTGTTTTTTATTCTGCGTATAATTACGTCCCCTTCTGGCAGTTAATCCATGGCCTTTTGGGATGCTGCACTGCTCTTTGTAAGCTTTTTTTATTATTTTTATATTATAATTATTAAAAGCCTGACTTTCTCCTCTCATCACTGTGAGATTCCCAGTCTGTTTGAGTTGAGGTGTAATTGGAGCCTTGTTTGTCGCTTTTTGTGCAGTTTCATATTTTGAGTGGGGGGAGAAGTAGCTGGGGGAGGGGAGGGGATCCTGGGAGGGGGGAGGGTTCATTCCTGTTGTTTTCCTGTCTTTTTCCAGTGACTGGGAAGACTGAAGAACAAGGAAACATCTTCAGCTGTACTGTGTGTCTGGTCACTGGCCAGGAAGAGGCTCCTTTAGGAACATTCAGAGAATTCCTCCTGGGAATTGGCCTTCTCCTGCCCAGGTGACCCTACAGGAAGCTTCTTTTGGCAGCTGTTCTGTTGTTGGTGGTTTAAAGATGGATCAGGAGCCTTGGAAGTGTGGAGTGAGAGCTCAGCAAGGCTGCAGGGCTCAGAGAACTTGGGGATTTTCTCATTCCCAACAGCCCAGATCCTGCCTGGAGAGCACTGAGTGGCCACAGGGTCCTGCAGGACCTGCAGGTCCTGTCCCTGGCCACCCCCACAGGAATCCTGCTCTGAAAGATCCCTCAGACACAAACCAAGGCAGAAATGTATTTTTTTACACTTTGGAAACCATGTAAAAATTGAGCCAGTGTTGGTGACCCAGGTGCTGTTCCCAGAGCTGTCTGGAGGGGGAGGAGAGGGAACAGGGAGGGAAGAGGGCTCTTCCTTCTCTCTGGGTCTGCTTGCCTGGCTCTGTCCTTCTCTGCATTAAAAAAAAGGGCTGGAGTTCAGGAAAATGAGAAATAAAAAAGAGAGAGAAATCCCAACCAGCTGCCAATGAGCTCCTGTGCAATTTCACTTCTAGGATAAAAGGAATCCCAAACTTGCTGATGGTTCAGGGGCTGGGCTTTGGGAAGCTCAGGCCCCTCTGTGCCTCTGCCAGGAGATTTCCACTGAAGTGGCAACAAGAACTTGGCTTCCTTTGCTTCCCTTTATCCCCTGCAGTGGAGCTGAAGCTCCCAGTGCTGTCCCTGGGACTGAGGGTGGGATCATTTCCTGCATTTATTTATTACTGAGGGAGGGGAGGGAATGAAATAAACGGTAGCACCATGGGCCACCTGGATAATTCATGTTTGGACTTTTAATCAGTACCAATTCAGGGCAAAATAAGCTACAGAACGTGTATTTAAAGAATAAAATCCACCCCCTGGCCTGAAAGGAGGGTGTGGATCTGTTCCTTTGCCTATTTTTTACCTATACCCAAAGAAATGCCATCCTACACACACAGTATTCCCAGCTGGGGGCCTTTGTGAATATTCCTTATGTAGAACACCATGAATGTTAATATTGTCATTGAATTTGGGGAGGGGGAATATTTTTAATGATAAAACAACTGTTCAAAGTTGGTTTTTTAAGGTTAAACTGAAAAAAAAAAAAAGAAAAAACATTTATTCAATTCAGTGTACAATCTGTATTGCACTTTTTCACATTTTAATGCTACGTTTTCTTACATATCCTGTGATTTTAACTTTGGAACATTGTGTATCCTTGTAGTGTCATAGTCCAGCTGTGCAGTGACAGCTTCCCTCAGACATTTGGGGAAAAGGAACAAACCAAACCTGTACATTGTTTTATAATTCTCATGTAGAAGAATTTCAAGGACTGCTGTAGATGTCGACCTTTCTGTACAATTTTTTTGCTTTTCTGTAGTATTTGCTGTATCCTCTATGGCTTTTTTTAATAACTTCATGTTTATTATTTTGTATTGGGCATCCAATACACTTTTTTAATCCAATCAACTCCTGTCCTGCTTGGAGAGTTTGTTTAATTATTTGTGGTGGGTTCAGTCACCAGATTTGGGGTTTTACTTGCCCTTTTTTCCTTGCTGTGGGTTGTGAAAGAACAGAACTGTTCTCCCTCCCTCAGGCTTTGTGCAGACACTGAACTTGGAGCATTTCCCTATTTCAAAGCTCCACAGTAAAAATATCACCTTTTAATTAGCAAGCAGAGAAGGAAGGGGTTCAATCAATGGAGGTACAAATAATAGCCTTAATAAACTGGGAAATACTGGGAAAATAACACCATGCCCATGGGATATTGCACGTTCTCATTGTGGGTTGTGAAGTGCAGGAATCGTGCACCAGCCCCGGGCCAGCGGCCCCTGCCGGGGTCACAGCGCTGTCCCTGCCCTGTCCCACCTTCCCCCTCCCACCTCCCCGGGGCAGGGAGCCTGGAAATCCCCCGGAGGGATGGCAGGGGCAGCTCAGCCGTGGCAGAGCTGCTGGGGGTAGGGGAGAACCAGGGGAGCATCTCCCGTGTCCAGGAGGGAGCAGCTAAACCCTGCTGGACTCACCGACCTCCAGCTCCAGGCAGGGGGGCAGGAGCTGAGCCTTCCCAAGCCTGCCCAGGCTGGGATTGGCATCACTGAGCTGGGAAAAGCTCCCAGACCACCGAGTCCACCCTGTGCCCAAACCCCACCTTGTCAGCAGCCCAGAGTGCCGAGTGCCACCTCCAGGAATTCCTTGGACACCTCCAGGGATGGGGACTCCAAACATCCCTGGGCAGGGATTGCAATGTCTGACAACCCCTTCCATGGAGAAATTCCTCCTGGTGTCCAACCCTTCCTTGGGAAGGAACAATTCCTTCCCTGCCCTCTGGCAGTGGGAAGCCATTCCCTGTGTCCTGTCCCTCCATCCCTTGTCCCCAGTCCTTCTCCAGCTCTCCTGGAGCCCCTTCAGGCCCTGGCAGGGGCTCTGAGGTTTCCCTGGAGCCTTCTCCTCTCCAGGTGAGCAGGCCCAGCTCTCCCAGCCTGTTTCTGTGAGACCAGGGGAAGTTTCCAGCAGGTTACACATCTGCCCCATGAGCCTCCCCCGGCACAGCCTGAGGCCGTTCCCTCTCCTTCTGTCCCTGTTCCCGGCTGTCCCCTCCTGTCAGGAGCTGTGCAGAGCCACAAGGTCCCCCCTGAGCCTCCTTTTCTCCAGGCCGAGCCCCCCCAGCCCGGTGCTCCAGGTTCCCTGGGGACCCCTGGCAGTGTCGCGGTGCCCGGGGCGGTGCCAGGCAGCCCTGCCGGCTCAGGTGCCACCGCAGCCCGGGGACAGCAGATGGCAGCGGTGCCTCGCTGCTGAGCAGCCGCGGCGCTCGCACGGCCCGAGCTGAGCTCCGAGAGGGAGCAGGAACCCGCAGGGATGCTGCCGCTTCCCAGGGGAAATCACGCTCTAAATCCCAGATTTTCCAAGGGAGCTTTGCCTTCCGACCCACGACAAGGGCTGTCTCAAACAGCTGCAAGAAATTGGGCAACGCTTGCAGGTTTTTGCCCAGTGAGACCAGCCACCCATCTCCTCCTGAATGGGTTTGATCCAAACCCCTCTGCAGCTCAGTAAAAGCATTTCTGCAGCAGCTCAGGGCGATTCAAACTCAACAGCTTCTACCAAAACCACTGACCCAGCGCAGCTTTTCTTAGGATCCCAGAATGGTTTGGATGGAAGGGACCTTAAAGCCCAACTCCAGTGCCACCTCTGCCATGGCAGGGACACCTCCCACTGTCCCAGGCTGCTCCAAGCTCTGTCCAGCCTGGCCTTGGACACTGCCAGGGATGCAGGGGCAGCCACAGCTGTGCCAGGGCCTGCCCACACTCCCAGGGAACAATTCCTTCCCATACCCCATCCATCCCTGCCCCCTGGCAGTGGGAAGCCATTCCCTGTGTCCTGTCCCTCCATCCCTTGTCCCCAGTCCCTCTCCAGCTCTCCTGGAGCCCCTTCAGGCCCTGCCAGGGGCTCTGAGATCTCTCTGGACCCTTCTGTCCAGGTGAGCAGCCCCAGCTCTCCCAGCCTGTTTCTGTGAGATCAGGGGAAGCTTCCAGCAAGTTATACATCTGCCCCATGTGACTCTTGAAAGCAAACTCAAGCTGCACTGTGGCTCTCCAGAACCTTCCAGACACAATAAAATCCCTGCCCCCAGAGCAGCTGTGCCAGCTCTGCAGGGTGGTGGCACCCTGGGAGGGCAGGGGACAGACATTCCAGGAAACAGGCAGGACTGACAGGGACAAGCAAGTCTGGAAAGGGAAAAGCCAACCCTTGGCAGCCACAGGAACATGAGCACAAAGGTGGAAGAGTGGAGAACAGCCCCAGCCCCAGCCTGCACACCTGCCTGGGGAAGGGACAGGGACAAACAAATCCAGTGAGGACCCCACAGCTGCCCCCAGCAGCACCCCCAAAAGGTGGGGTTCAGGTGGAGAGCCCCCCCAAACCCCCATTCCTACCTAGGCAGGCACAGGAGAAGCTGCTGGTCCTTCCTGCTGTTTGCTGCAAGGAACTGGACTGGGAGAAGCCAAACTGGAACCTGCTTGTGCCCCACACTCCACAGGTGTTTCCCATCTCCATCCCAACGGTTTCCCATCTCACCCCAGGTGTTTCCCATCTCACCCCAACTGTTTCCATCTCACCCCAGGTGTTTCCCATCTCACCCCAGGTGTTTCCTATCTCCATCCCAACTGTCTCCCATCTCCATCCCAGGTGTTTCCAATCACCTCCATCCCAGGTGTTTTCCATCTCCACCCCAGGCCAGGGCCCTCCCCAGCTCCAGGACATTTCCCTGAGTCCCAGCCCAGCTCCTCCAGGCTGGAGGGCCTGGAGAGGGGGCAGGGAGCAGTGGGGTGTTCATGGCATGGGAGTGGAGTGGGGACAGCCCTTCCCAGCCAAGGCTGCTCTGTGAGAACCACTGGGATCTAATAAAACCCATCAAGCAAAGAACAGCGTCACAATAAATTAGAAATGGATGCTGAGTCCCCACCGTGCTGTGACTCAGGGCTCCCAGAGGATATTCCAGAGTGCCCGAGGCTGGTGCCTACCTGGTTTGTACCACTTGAACCAAACCCCGTGACTTAGGAGACCACTTTGCTGGAGACAGGGAAGAAAAAGAGGCGTGGGCTGTGCCACGAGTGCCTCCAGTCGGATCCGTGGGGTGGAGCTTTCATGGCAGCGCTGATTAAAGCCAGACCTTTAGCATCATTGTAGGGCTGAGTGTGACTGTCCTCAGTGCCACAGACTCCCCAGGAGCACCGGGACATGAGACACGAGCTGTCCTGGCGCTCCAATCTCGGCCACAAGAGGGGTGTGAGGCAGCAGGGGGAGGTGAACGATCCTTCCCCCTGACACTCCAGCGGTGGGCAGATGAGTTCGGGCAGCGATGTGCCCTCAGCCCCGGTCCCCTCCTTCCCTCCTGTGCTCCCGGGAATCCACCAAGGCTGCCCGGGGGGAAGCAGGAATGCTGGCAGAGGAGCAGCATCCTTCCTCCCCATAGGGAGAAACCACCCAGCCCCAGGCTCCAGCAGCGCTGGGATGTGCTGTTCTCCTGCCCGCGGAGCTCCCGGTTCCAGGGGTGTTCCCGGGAGGCAGCGGCAGCTGGGGCCGCCAGCCTCGGCACCTCCCGGCCCCGGGAGCCTCCGGCCTCGGCTCCTCCCGGCCCCGGGAGCCTCCGGCCTCGGCACCTCCCGGCCCGTGAGCCTCCGGCCTCGGCACCTCCCGGCCCCGGGGCTGGGTGGCCTTGCGGAGGGGTTGAAGGGATGGGCAGGGTCCTGACCACATCCTGCGGCCACAGCGGGGGACAGCAGCCCTGGGAGGGGGGAGCTGGCCCCGGGACAGGCTGGAGGGGACAGCCAGCACGTGGCTCCTGCGCTGGCACCGCGTGAGCGCCGCCGGCCGCCCGACAGCGCGGCCGTGAAAAAGCAGCGGGCGGGAGAAGGGCGGAAAATGACCCTGAAGAGCTCTGTAATTTCCAGCCCAGCCAGGAGCGGCTCCCGGGGAGGGAAGGCGCTCACACACACGTGGCAGCGGGACGGGCTGTTAACGCCTTCCTGCCCGCCGGTCCTGCAGCGCCCGTGCCGGCCGGGCAGTGCCCGCAGAGGGCCTGGCGTGTGCCGGGCTGCAGCTCCCGTGTCTGCCACTGAGACACAGGAGCATCTCCGTCTCCTGAGCGGCTCCAGGCGAGGTCTGTTCGATCAGAGCCTGGCAGAGGGAGCGGAGGGAGAGGCGCTGGTTGGGGTCGGGGGGAGCTGCAGCCTGCGCTGCGGTGCTGCTGCAAGGGGCAGCAATCGCCTCTCCTGCCTCTGCAAATGACAGAACCAAGTCACGGCTTTGTTCCCTTAATCTGCCTTAATGGCACCACCTTCAGCTCCGCTAAAATCAGAGCCTAAAGCCAGAGCGGAGCTCAGGCAAAGGGCGCTGGAATTAGCGAGGCAGAATGGCTGGGGGCTCTGCAAGCGATGTGACAGAAGCAGCGTACACAAACCGCGCTAAAATCCAACCTCTTCTCATCGAGGGGGGAGAGCAGCCAGGGAGGGGATGGCTTTGGAGAGCCCCTGTGCATCCAGAAGCAGTGCCCAGGCACCCCTGGGTGCGGGGACAGGGCTGGGGACAGCGGGCACTGCTCCCCCGAGGTCGCTGGGGAGGCTGCAGGGAGGGCAGGCTGTCCTTGCAGCCATCACCTGCACAGGGAGCACACCTGGGCTCCAGCATGGAAGGTCTGTGCTGGAAAGCAGGGGGTGCTCAGCTCTCACCTGGAGACCTTGGGCTGTCCCAGCTTCTCCCCTGGGATCCCCCCTGCCCCTCTGCCAGGAGCTCATAGCGTTGCCCACATGCCCGAGCAGCCTCATTTCATTCCTGCAGGTTTCTGGGTGTGGATTTGGGCTGAAAACCAGAGCAGAGGGGCCAGAGGCACACACCAAACCTGGGACCACAGTGGGAGCATTTCTCTGTGTGGGGCGAGGCAGGGAATTGCAGGATGATGAAAAGCTGCTGCAGGATCACCTCCAACCCCAACTGCAGCTTGGCCTGCCCTGCTTCTGCTCCTCCCTGCAGGAGGGTCCTGCCTCACTCACCGGGTGCCAGCTCTGTGGGAAGCAGAGCTCCTGGCCAGCCTTCACTCCAAGTGTGACCCCACACTCCCTGCCAGGCTGCTGAGAAGCCAACCCTGGCCCCTGCTGTCCCTCCCTCAGCTCAGGAGGGTCCCACCCTGACCCCAGGGCTGTTCCCCTGTGTGTCTGTGTGCCAGGGCTGTGCCAGGTGGGATCCCAGGGCAGGGATGTGCCCCCAGTGCCTCTCCAGTCCCACACTGGTCTGGGGCCCTCAGTCCCTGCAGAGCAGCCCCAGTGGGTGTCCCACTCCAGCTCTGGCAGCAGGGCATTCCCAAGGAGCTGGAAGTGTCCCCTGCCACCTCTGTGGGCTGTGAGCAGTGACATGTCCCCTCTGCCCAGGCTGTGGAGCTTTGGAGGAGCTGCCCCATTTGCTTTTTGCTCCCTGTGCTTTGGCCATGGCTGAGAGCATTGCTTTGTGCCCATCTCCCCCTTCCCAAAGGGATCCTGTCCCACAGAGCAGGGCTCAGAGTGTGGCTCGTGGCTCTCAGCTCCTGTCACTGTCACAGCAGTGCCTTGGGGGGCAGGGATGAGCTCAGCCCTGAGGCTGGGGCTGAAAGCTGTCTGGTGTTCCTGCCTTTAGGTAAAATACACACTCTGTTGTAGTGAGGGCTTTAAAGGGGCCATTCCCAACTTACTCATGGCTGTCCTAGCAGGGAGGAAAAGATGCAACTCCCTTTTCCTTCTGGGCATCCCCAGGAGCACCTTGCAGGGTACCTGAGCTTGCTGGTCCTGTGCTGGGAGATCCCTGGCACTGCAGAGGAGATGAAATAGGACTCAGTCAGGGCATGCCCAACCCCAGCCCCAGCCTGGGGCTTCCTGGGGACACCCCAGAGGTGTGGCAGGGTGTCCCTGATGGTGGCTGTGACCTGGGGTGGGACCAGGCACAGAGCTCAGGGAGGCTGCAGAGAGGAGGAAAATCCTCTTCCCAAGAGAGAGCTGAGCCCCAGCCTGCCTCTCCCTGAGGCCCTGGCACCACCTTCCTTCTGCCCAGGGCTGGCTGGTGCAGGGACCAGCCAATCCCAGTGCCCTGGGAAAGCCCTGTGGGAATTGCTGGGTTCTGTGGGCTCCCACACCCCAAAATCTCCCCCAGGGTGCAAGAGCCATGAGTGTGGGAGCTGCTGCCTCTCCCAAAGCCACAGACTGCTGGCTGAGCAGCTAGGCCAGGCTGAAATTCCCATTAATTCCTGCCCAAACTGGAGCTGGGCAAAGGGAGAGACCACCAGAGCTCTGCTGCTGCCTTTGCCCCACCCTGGGGAGGGCTCCTGGGGCTCTGTGGGGCAGGCAGTGGGGATGAGGGGCACTGACCTGCCTCTGGGGATGCTCTCCCCACAGCTGGATCACCCCAGGGCTCTGGGAAGTCCTTGCAGTGAGGCAAGGAGGCAGCACCATGTGCTGAACCAGCCAGAGCTTCCAGGTGTGCTTTGAGAGCTCAAACTTGGATTCTGTTCCAGTCCAACCTTGCAAATTTACAAATCTTCTGGGAAATCTTAATTTTAAAAGAAATATTGGCTTGGGCAGGGCTAACAACCTGTTCCCTCTGTTACAGGAATGGCATGGAAAACAGGCTGGCCTAAAAACCCACTCCAAAAGGCAACCCC
Organism: Fringilla coelebs; assembly: GCF_963513975.1. Taxonomy (NCBI): domain Eukaryota; kingdom Metazoa; phylum Chordata; class Aves; order Passeriformes; family Fringillidae; genus Fringilla; species Fringilla coelebs. The sequence continues at coordinate 4,486,879 of NC_140038.1, read as the reverse complement.
AACCTTTCAGTGCCTGAACTCCCTCGTGGGAACCCCAGCACAAGGTGACCCACCAGGGCCTGAGAGGGCCTTGCAGGGGCAATGGAAGCTCAGAGCTCAGGCCAGTTTTACCTTCCTAAAGCTTCAGCTCCTGGCCTTGGCATCCTCCCTGTGTGGTTCCTGTCCTGCTGCCAGGGGCTGTGTCCTGTGCAGGGTTCCTTCTCCAGGCATCCCCACAGCTTCCATGTCTGCACAAAAGTGAAGGATTTTCTTGCACACATCTGCAAAACAACTGCCAGATTTCTCCCTTGGCTCGGTGAAAATTCAGGTGTAGGCAGAAGTTTTAAACTTTTTTGTCAGTGGCTGAATACAGAGAATGTGGGAGGTGGTGAACACCCTGCCAAAGCTCCATAGGCAGCAGGAAAATAGAGACAGGACCAGGCTGAAATGGGATTTTCCTCCTTTAAAGCTCATCTCGTGTTGCCTGGAGCTCACCACGTGAAGCACACAGCAAGTCAGAGGGGTGGGTTTTTCATATTTTTATTTACTAAGGTTTTTATTGTGTGTTTTATATTGCAAACCCCACCCCTAGAACTCTTTCCCTCCCTTCCCCCCAAAAGAAACCAAATAATAATAATAATAATAATAATAATAATAATAATAATAATAATAATAATAATAATAATAAATATAGTTCCACCTACTGAGACAAGCCTAGTGTTGATTGACTGGGGTCCAGTCAGAATAACTCAAAGTTGGCTACTGCAGTGCTGAGAGCTGGAAACCCAAAGAAGATCCCCTGGGGAAGCAAAGCCAAGGAGGATGTCCTGCAGTGAGGAGGGGGCATGGCTGGGCACTGCCAGCCCTGGCTGTCCCCTGAGGGTCCCCAGGGTGCCCAGGACTCAGGGCCAGTGCAGCAGCCACGGGATAGGAGCCCAAGAGGGCTGGAGACCCTTCCCCCCTGCCTGCCCAGCCCACCCCAAACCCTCCAGGTGCTCTGGCACACAGGGGAAAGGTTTGCTAAAAACCCAAAAAACTGCAAAGGATATTGTGAGTCTTCCTTCTACCTCTGAAAACATGAGAGGGTCTGTGAGTCTGCTTCAACTCCTGTTTCAAGATGAACCTGTACATATTTGGAAAAGCAGGATCTAGAGGTTATAATTGTCACCTGCCAATCAGCCCTGCAGGAGGGTCAGAACTGACACGTATTTGAATTTAAAACTAGGATATACATATATATATATAAATATGTGTGTGTGTGTGTGTGTGCTGACACATGTGCATAAATAGACTACAGATGTGTGTGACTACCCTACAGATAGAAAAGCAGGTGTGTAGATATAGATACATCTATAAAATCTATACAAACACACACACACACACACACTCACCCTCCCACCACACTCACACAGACAGAGCTGTATGGAGCCAGTAGAAAAAGCATTTCCAGAGTTCCCCTGACCCTTTAAGGAAGACCAAAGCTGATCACATCTGAATTCAGAGCCACCGAAGCAGGGTGAAGCAGGAGTGCCCAGGAATGCAACATTCAAGGTGCAGGCACGTGGCAGAGAGCTCTGCAGACGAGTCGGTATAAAAACAACCATCAGCCAGGGCTGGGGGCAGGGCACGGGGAGCTCGGGGGGCTCGGGGCTGGGGGGAGGAAGTTTTTGGCACTGCTGCGTGGAGTCTCTGTCCCCTTGAGGGCTGGGGACAGAGGGAGGCTGGATGTGTCTCTAAGGAGTGTTAGAAAAGTTGAGCACCTGACTCGGACAGTGAGGCGGCCACAGACCCCCCTTGGCCTAAGAAAACCCCAGACAGAGAGAGAGGAAGGACGAAGGGACACAAAGGGAGATGTCTGCCCTGGAGGTAAAGGCTGTGGCTTCTCAGTGCTGCTGGCCCCGCTCTGTCCCCGCCCCACTGGGAGTGTCCCCGGCGGGGAGCCCAAAGCCCAGCCCCAGGTGCCCCAGGTGTGCCCGGGGCTGCTGCAGGGTGTCAGGGGAAGCCCACCAGGTGCAGGCTCTTATTGCTGGTGAAATCAAACAAAGGATTTCGGTTCCCCCAGCAGGGGACAAGCACAGACCATGGCTGGCCAAATTTTTGGGCTGATCTGGTTTTAATGGTAAAAACAGAATTGTAGATCTTGGAACTGTCCTGGTGCCTCCCACTGCCCTGGGCTAGGGAGGAGGGCTGGGGACTGCCCCCCACTGCTCAGTCCTTTCTAGTTCTCCTCAGAGCAGTCACCCAGGGACACTGAGACACTGAAGTGACAGAGGGGACGGTAAAGAATGGTCTCTTCCTTCATCCCTCCTGTGTCTGCACACACCACGGACAGGCTGAAGCTTGGGGCCTTCTGCCTGGGGTGCTGGCAGAGCCAGGGCTTCTCCCACTGCCCACATGCCAAAGCACAGAGGGATCATCCCTGTGCCTCACATGGGATTGCCCCTTGCTCCCACTGGAGCATCACCGGAGTAAGAAAGGAACAACCTGCAGCGAGGCCCATCCATCCCCTGGTCACCTTCATCTTCCTCAGCTGGAGTCCAACCCAAACCTCAGCCCCTGGGAAATCCCTCCAGGGCTCTGCAAGAGTGAACTCACCCCTTCCCAGCTCCTCTGTGACCACATGAGGACAGGGAGGGAGGGACACCTGTGGTGTGTGCTGGGCCACCCACGTCCCCAGCCCCAGGGTCACGGCCGGGGCAAAGCCGAGGCCAACCGGGGCTGCTCTACAAACACCAGCTCCAGGCCTGAGCCCACGGCCCCTTCTGTGGCCCACATCAACCTGGGATCTTTGTCTCAACAGGAAAACCTTTTTGGTGGCTTCTATGGCTGCTCATTCACGTGTTCCAGCTCAGGCACACGCCCCGGCTGTGCGTTACCTCGTTGGATTAAATTTGCTCGTATCCTTTTTTTCCTGTGTATTAAAATATTCTATAAAATCAAGTGACCAAAAATCTATAGCTCTAAGAATACCTGGTTATCTTTTTTTTTTTTCCCCGTTGTTTTTCATGTGGGTTTTTTTTTTTCTTTGTTTCTAAGCACAGTTAAACCTAAACAAAAGAAATGGAGGGGAAAAAAAAAGAAAACAAAGCAGGAGTGGCGTGGGGGGGCGGCGGGAAGGAAAGGAAAAAATCGCTCGGTGAACTCATCAGGAACTGAAGGGCAGAGCTGGCAGGAGCAGCTCCTGCAGGAGTCCTCACAAATTGGAGGGCAGTTTGGACCTGACGGGCTCCAGATCCCCCGTGAGCACTATGGACTCTTTGCGCCCGCCGGCGGCCAAGGCCAGCGGGTGCGGCAGAGAACCTGAGGACATCTGGCGCGGCAGCGTCACCCGCCCGGGCACCGAGCTGCACGGCTTCCCCAGGAGTCCGCCCCCGCCGCCGCCAGGGAAAGGAGAGAAGCTGGAAACAGATTCTCTAGAGGAATGAGGAGAGCTGCGGCGGCCCAGCGTCTGAGCCAGCTCCTGGGGCAGGGAGGGCTGGGACGCAGAGATCAGCTTGATGTCCTGGTTGAGGCGCGCCGGCAGCGCCTGGGCCGGGGGGCTGGCGGGCTGCGGCAGCAGCAGCGAGCCGTGCGAGCCCGAGGGCCCCGCGGGGCCGCTCTGGAAAGTTCTGGTGGCCACCGGGCTCTGGCTGGGAGGACTAAGGCCAGAAGGGGTGTAACAGGGAGAGGCGATGGCGGGCTGCTGCTGGAGCGGGGCGGCGGGGGCGAAGGGAGGCCGCTCCTGGTGGAGCTGGGCTATCGTTCCAGTCAGAGATCCTAAAGCACTTGGATGCGTTTGGCACAGGCCCGCGGACGGCCCGCCCGAGGCCTGCGCCAGCTGGCTTAGGCTGGAGGATGGAGAGTTGGAAGAAGGAGGGGCTTGGAAGTGGTTCAATCCCCCCAGGGTCCCGCTGCCCGAGAGCTGCTGCTGCGACTGTCCCCCCTGCAGTGGTCTCGTGGTGGGCTGGAACTGGTTCAGGAGACTGGGGGGGGAGTTTGATGAGAGCTGGGTGAGCGATGTCGATGGGGAGCTGGCCGTGGCTTGCTGGAAGTGCCCAAATCCACTGCTGGAGAGGGCTGGCTGCTGCTGTTGCTGCTGTTGCTGCTGCAGGGGCTGAGCCGCGCCCAAGGGTGACCCAGAGGGTGCACTCTGGAACTGGCTCAGCCCCACCGAGGAGCCGCTGCTGAGCCCCGGCTGGCCGGAGCCCCCCGGAGGAGACCCCACCTGGAACTGGCCCAGGCCGGCGGCGGCCGAGAAGCCGGCGAGCTGCTGGATGTGGAAGGAGGAGGACGAGGGCGTCTCGGCGCCCGGCGTGTGCAGCTGGGACGGCGTGCTGGACGGGGAGCCCACGGCGGAGGGGCCGGCGGACGGGACGAGCGACTGGAATCTCTTCAGCTGCCTGGGGGTCTGGTTGGGCTGCTGGCCCAGCGAGCCCAGCACGGACACGGGCGGGCGGAAGATGGCCGTGGGCAGGCGCGGGTGGTGGGTCAGGGCGATGGCCACCGAGGTGGTGGCGGCGGCCGCCTGCAGCGGGGCCTGGATCAGCGGCGTCCAGATGACCGGCGTGGGCGTGGAGGCGGCGGCGGCGGCGGCCGCCTGCACGTTGTGGGCGCAGTGAGCCATCTCCCGGTCGTGCTGCACGATCTGCTGGATGATTTCGTTCTCTTGGTAGTTGAACACCCCCGAGTTGAGGTCGTGCTGCACTTTGTGCAGGAGGATGGAGTTCTTCTTGCCTGTGGAGGAAGGGAGGAGAGAAAGGGTCACTGTGGGTGGCGGAGCCTCCCGCCCCACTTGCCTGGAATGGCTCCCCTCGGTGCCTGCACAGCCTCTGCCCCGGCACTGAGATGGCAACACCACATCTCCTGCTCCTGTGGAACCGACAGCCCCGGGTCCCACAGAGCTGCATGTCCAACAGGACACACATCCTTGGGCACCAACAGCACTGCTGGGAAGTGTGGCTGACTGGCAGCAAAAAGCTGATGGATTTGCAAGATTCCCATTTTGCACCTGAGCCTCCATTAGAGAAAGAGAATAAAACCTCAAAAATATAAACCCAGTGAAATCTTCAGCCCGTCTCCTACAGCTTCACCTTTTCCTCACCTGTCTCAGGTGCCTTGGTCACTCTGGAGTCAAATACAGGGGTTCACTTGAAAGGAGATTTCTCTTGATGATCTTGGAGTCTTTTCCAACCTGAATGATTCTGTGGTTCTATTCTGTGACTTCATGAGCTGGAAAAGCTCAGCTGGGCCAGGGAGGACCCTCAGGCATCCTGCAGCTCCTGTGCCCTTGAAGCTCCAGCTTTAGGGAATGTTCCAGCTGGATTCCCAGCCTGCAGCCAGAGTTTAACTCAGCTCTTTGCCCTTGCAATGGGCTGGAAAATGCAGTGGAATGATTTGTCCAGCCTGGGAGTGCAGCTGGCACTGGAGGGATGGAGGGATCACTGCTGGGCTAAGGGACAGAGCCAGGGCAGGGCCTGGCACCAGAGGGATTTCCTTTTGATCCCACCCAGCCAGCTCTCAGATCTTTGTGATCTGAGGCACATCTAGATGACATCCAGATGGTTGTTTGGTTTTTTTACTGCATGATGTAGCTTTTAAGTATAAGTGTGCAGCAGATAAAAGAGTAAGAGTTTAAGGACATGACTCTTACTCCAGCCAAATGGAAAATCAAACATCTGGCAGGAGAGAGCTGGAATGGCACTGAAGAGGGAAGGTGGCACCCTGGTCTCCTAAAGAGCCACTCTGCAACAGCAGAGTCTTGGATATAACTCACTGAGCTTCAAATCCAGCACCAGAAAAAGGTGAAACAACTGCTGCACCAATCAAGAGGAAATTGTACAAAAGGAGGGAGATCCCAGTCACTCCCACTGTGATGCTGGGAAGGTAAAATGTGTTTAGTTCTTGCTGCAAAGCATGGAGTGTACAGAAACCACCCCCATGAAAAACAGCAGTGAGGAAGAACAGCACATTCAGAATAGAGGTGATCTCACAGCAGCTGAGGAGGGAGCTCAGGGACAAAGGAAGCTGTTCCCAAACCTTCCCCTCCCTTGCAGGAGGAACCAGCAGCCAGGATTTGAGCCAAGCCCATAAAAAAGGAAGGAGCAGTCTGTAATTGCAGATACTGCCAGAACACGCTGAAGGTTTTCCCTTCCCTTTTTCACATCCAGCCTTTGTCACCCCACAAAGGACAGGGGGTGGCTCTGAGGGCTCTGTGGGTAAAGCTGCAGTGGGCAGAGCTGCACTGAAATGCTGCCAGAGTTCTGATCCTGGATGTGCACCCAGGACCTGGCTGCTGTGGGGAGGGGGGTGGGATGCTCAATGCTCTGCTGTTTTACCTACTGCCAATCGCTCCCTGCAAAAAAAAAAGGCAGAAGAGCTTTTGTTTCCCACTCAGAGCAAGATCCTAGCCTGGGAAGGACGTGATCCTGAAGGCAAGCAGAGTTTGGAGCTGCTGAAGTCATTCCAGGGGCTGGAAGTGTATGTGTGGGAATTCTCTAATGGGTGTTCATTGTATGCTGGACTGGAACAGCCCTGGACACCCCAGAGAGGCAGACCCCAGTCCTTCCCACAGCCAGGCACAGCAGAGGCAGCACCAGAGCCACCTTTAAATGGGCTTTGGCACAGGAGGCCACTGAGCACACACACAGAGTCATTCCCACCCAGATCTGCTAAAATCACAGCAAATGAGCTCCAAAGAGCTGCTTAAACACACTCAGAGACACAGACTGTGTGTGGGGAGAGCAGAACCTGCCTGGCTGCAGCTGCAGGTGAGGGAGGAGGTGGCCAGACTGCAGCACTCCAGAGTCACAGAGGGACTGGGACTGCAGCTTTGCAGTCCTGCCCTTGCCAGAGCCGAAGGGACAAATCCCAGCATGGGCCATGTGCAGCCCCTGCAGCACTGCAAGGTCAGCCTGTGCCTGGGACACACGCTGAGCTCACAGCAGCTGGGGACAAACTGCTGTCCTGAGATAAAACCAGGCTGAGGGGAAGGGCCAGAGCAGGGACATGAGGAACAGCCTCCCAAAGCTCCACAGCAGCCATGGCTCCGTGCTGGCATCACCACACCTCATCCCACTGTTCCAGTGCCCCACCTCATCCCACTATCCCACTGCCCTAACCCCATCCCAGTGCCCTAACCCCATCCCACTATCCCACTGCCCTAACCCCATCCCAGTGCCCTAACCCCATCCCACTATCCCACTGCCCCAACCCCATCCTAGTGCCCTAACCCCATCCCACTCCTCTCCCAGTGCCCCAACCCCATCCCACTCCTCTCCCAGTGCTCTAACCCCATCCCACTCCTCTCCCAGTGCCCTAACCCCATCCCAGTGCCCTAACCCCATCCCACTATCCCACTGCCCTAACCCCATCCCAGTGCCCTAACCCCATCCCACTATCCCACTGCCCTAACCCCATCCCAGTGCTCTAACCCCATCCCACTCCTCTCCCAGTGCCCTAACCCCATCCCACTCCTCTCCCAGTGCCCTAACCCCATCCCACTCCTCTCCCACTGCCCTAACCCCATCCCACTCCTCTCCCAGTGCCCTAACCCCATCCCACTCCTCTCCCACTGCTCTAACCCCACCCCACTCCTCTGCCAGTGCCCTGGCTGTGGCTCTGGGGCTGCTCCCAGAGCAGGGTGTCCCTGAAGCCCTGCACTGTGCCTTCCCTCCCTCTCAGGCCATCCCAGCTAGCTGGAAAGCCCCTCTGATTTCTGGCACCTGCAGCCTGGGTGAAGAGCAAAGGCAAGGACTGTGAGCCTGGGCTGCTGAGGTGGGAGAAACTGCTCCAGGTAATGGGGGCATGAGATGGGATCCAGTTTTGAGGGTCTCCTGCTCAGTGCCCTGGAGGTCTGTGTTGGCCTGTGGACTCATCACTAGGGAGAGAATACTGCTGTGCCCCCAGCCTGCCTCTGTAGAACACTTCTGTGGGTGCACTGCTGGGATTCCCAGGGGAAAGCACCCTGGATGCCTCCCAGCTGCACTCCAGCCCAGAGAACACAGGCCATGCTGATGCTTTCCAAACGTGCCTGATATTTACTGGAAGTGGTTTGATCAAAGCTCCTTAGGTTTGTGTCAAGTTGATGAAGTAATACCAGTAAAAACCTTGGAATGATTATTTCTGTTGTCTTTTAAACCAGAACACTCCATTTTCCCTTTGAAATCACATTACACTTCACTGTTTTCCTGAGCCCAGCTTGCCTCTATTAGCTGTTTCATTAGATCACATTTTTCTCTTCTGATTTGCCAAGAAAATATCAAATTTCTCCTCCAGAACACTGCAGAAGATTACAGAAAACGTTCTTCCAGCCATGAAAGGGGAGAGGAATTTTTCAAAACCATTTTTTAAAACTGTAACCGGTTGGCAAACTGAAAAATTAATTGACTTCCCCATTCTAATGAATTGCCTCATTTACACAGTGTTTCCACATGCCAGTATAAGCCCTGTGGATTGCTTCTGGAGAAAATCCTGCTTCCCTCCAGCCCCAGAGCAGAGTCCTGCTGGGACAAACATTCCTGAGGTGCTGCATGAGCCACAAACCAGCAGTGGGACAGAAAAGAGGAGTGGGACTGACTTTGCTTGGGCCAAGGTTGGTGCTGAGATTATTCCTCCTCCTCCTCCTCCTCATGGTTTGGAGGGATTGGGGTCAGTGGGTTCCACACCATCATGGTGCTGTTCTGGGGCCAGGTGGGGCTGGGGGCTCTGGGGGGGTTCAGGGCAGTCTCAGGGCAGTTTCAGGGGTCTCTGGGGGGAATCTCTGGGGGGTCCCTGACCCCTGTGTGCCCCTCAGGCCACCCCCAGCAGCCCCATCGTGGTCAAGGTGGTCTCAGGGTAATCCCAGGGGAGTCTTAGGGTGGTCTGTGGGGGTCTCTGACCCTGCTGTCCCCCCCAGGCCACCCCCAGCAGCCCCATTTGGGTAAAGGTGGTCTCAGGTCTCTCTCTGTTTTGAGGGGGGGGGGGGTGTCTCTGGGTGGTCTCAGGGGTCTCTGACCCTTGTGTCCCCCTCCCCAGGCCACCCTCAGCAGCCCCATCATGGTCAGGGTGGTCTCAGGGATCTCTCTGCTTTTGGGAGGGTCTCAGGGGGTCCCTGACCCCTGTGTGCCCCCCAGGCCACCTCCAGCAGCCCCATCTGGGTCAAGGGGTTCTTAGGGTGGTCTCAGGGGTCTCTGCTTTGGGGGGTGGTCTCAGGGTAGTCTGAGAGGTCTCTGGGTGGTCTCTGGGTGGTCTCTGGGTGGTCTGGGGAGGAACTGATTGAGGAACCAGTTCCAACCCCTTTTCCTGGCCTGGGTTCCGTGTCCCAGCCCCTGGCCAGAAGGAGGGCAGGGCAGTCAGCAGGGAGGGGGATGCAGCTGATGAGTGTGGTTCTGAGGACCCCCCTGAGATGAGGTTGTGTCCCAGCCCTGCTCAGTGACCCCCAGGGAGCGACTCCTGTGCTCCTGCTCAGCCATGGGGAAGCTTCATCAGGAGAAGCCAAAGGTTCTCCTGCAATGCAGCCAGGGAGGCTGAGTTTGTCCTTCTGGCATGTTCATCCTGAGGAGGGACAGAATGTAAGAACAGAGTGCAGAAGGCAGTCTGACACCTGAGGAGCTGCAGCTGGACTGATCTCCAAAGAGCAGGAACAGGGCTGCCCTTAACAGGCCACAGCTGTGTCCAATTAGAAGAGTGCTAAAAAGAGTGGCTTACCCCCTCCAGAAGGGAGATGGGGTTTGTTGGCTGTGAGGAAGAAGAAGGAGTCAGTGCTGTGAGGAGCTGCCCATGAGAAATCACCAAGAAGTTATGGGACTTTTGAAATATGATGAGAGCATCATCCCACAGAAATCAAAGTGCTGGGCACAGTGAGGTGCTGAGGTAAACAATCCATCCTAAATCACTGCTAAAGGCTGCACACCATCTCACTGAGACACCCCAGAGCAGAGGAACCAGCTGCAGTCACCCCAGCTCCCCTCTGGGCTCTGAGAACTCCCTGTGTGCCTCACTGCAACAATGGGTTAAATACAGGGGGAAAGGAAGGTGTTCAGAGCAAAGCTCCTGGGGCTTTGAAGTGGAGTGGGGTATGTAAAATTATGGAAACGAAGCAAACAGATGTTTGCTCCCCTAATTAAGAACTGCAAAGTCAGATTTTCCTCAACTGTAGATAGCACACAAAAGAACAGGGAGAAAGGCTCATGTGATTTCATAAAAGGAGCTGGCACTCAACAATAATTCTTCTATCAAACAATCAAAATTAGCTTTCTGTTGTTAAAATTCTGCCCAGACACGGGGGAAATTAGCTGTGACTTTCTGTTCCTTTCTCCTTTCAGTTCTCTCTGAGCCCACTGGCTGCACTTTAAGAATTCAGGTCATTAAATTGCTTTCTGAATTTGCATGTATTTGCAATAATCTCATTTTATTAGGCTGCCTTCTGCCCTGGCTTGTTGTCAGAGTGGCTGCTCCCACCACAGGGGTGCTTCTCTCAGGTTTTCACTGATTATACCTGGCACCAAGGGCTGGGTTGGAGCCTGGCTGCACATCCCAGCTCTGCTCTGGAGCTGGGCCTTCCTTGCCAGGGGTTCTCCTGAGCTGTCCCCTGCAGGAATTCAGTCCCAGAGGGGGTACCCAGCCCACCCTCAGGGCTGGGTTTGCCCTGCCCCAGGAGTTTTCTGGTTGGGAGGAGCTGCTCCAGCTCCTGCTGTGGTTTCAGAGTCTGTGTGCACAGGGAAATGAGCTGGAACAGGGAATTCAAAATCATTCTTTACCCCAGCCTATGGGTTCTTTCCCTGTTGGAAAGATGCAGGTGAAGCCTGACTGAGCTGCACTCCCTCTGTGGGAAGGTCTCTACTCAGAATTCAGGAGCCCTTTGAGGAGAGCTCAGCCAAACCAGCTGGATCAGCCCTAAGAGCATCCCCAAAACACTGCTCTGGAAACTGGGAGGGACTTCCCTGAGAGCCTGGCTGTGCAAATCCATGGATTTAAAGAGCTCTGACACCTGCCAGGGCAGCTCTCTCTGCATCCTGCCCTTCCCTTTCTCCCTGGCTGGATCCTCTCCACTCTGGGGGTGTTTTTGAAACGGACAATTCCCTCCCTGAACAGCTCAGGCCTGCCTCTGATTGCTTCCCCTCTTCCATAAACTCAATTATCCCCCAAAAAACGTGGTGTCCCTGTGCAGAGGCAGAGCACAGCCACACTGCTGCAGGTCCAGCACACCCTGAATGATGTTATCTGCTGAGTCTCAGCAGATAATGAAGGATGAAATAAAAATGGAATATCTAGAGCTGGGCAGGCTGTGAGTGTCCAGGGAGGGGTGAGGAGCTGTGGCATTCCCAAGGCTGGGACACCCTCAGGGCTCTCACTCATCACTGCAGACTGCAGCCAAGAGGTGCCAAGGTGCCTGCACACCCTGCTGGAGCTGGCAGCTGGGACAGGACAGGCTCTGGGATGCTCTGGGACACTCTGGACATGCTGGCAGTGTCAGCTGCTGCTCTCAAGTGTGGGCTGGCTGCAGACAGCTCCTGGAGTGCCTTCAAGGCAGGGAGAGGCCCCCAGGAGGAGAGGTGTCACTGGTGAGCAGCTCCTTCTTCATGTGATTAAAAAGAGGGCTGAAAATTATTTATAAAGGTGCTGGAATGGTAAAAGGTTCCCTGAGCAGGTGTTTTATCTTAGTGTGGGCAGCAAAGAGCAAGGTCAGGGATGGGGCTCCTGAGATCTCCTCAGCACCCTGCTCCCTCTCCTGGGGTGTTGGGGCTGTGTTCTCCTCTGGTCACAGGAGAATGGCATTCATATTCAGGTGAGCAGGGCTGCCAGGTGCCCTTCACTGAGCTGGAGTGATTGGCATTGCCCACAGCTGGTGAGTTCCTGACCCCTTTCCTTAGGCTAAACACAAAGTGCTCCAAGGCTGGGCCTCGGCTTCCAAAGAAAAGGAAACTCAGATATTCAGTTCCTGCTGAAGTCTGAGCTCCCCCCTGTGCTAGGGAGCATTTCCAGGTGTGATTCACCTGAGCCACCTCAGGAGAGACAAAGCACACCCTGAGTGCCTCTTCCTCTGTGCTGGGCACACCCAGGTCCCCACTGGGGTGTTGAAGGGAGCCAGAGAAATGCACAAGTGGCACCTGGGCTTTGTTTCCTCATGGACAGTTACATTTGTGCTTATTCAGGTGATGGGAGAGGACAGCACACAGGACAGCTCTCAGGGCTTGGACAAGAAGCCCCACCTGTGCCAAGGGCTGGGAATTTGACAGGAAGCTTTGTGTCCAAGCACACACCCTGTACCACTGCACAGCTGGGCCACAGGCACTTCTCTCCCTGCACCACTGGCTCCAGATCAGAACTGAGACCCACAGCCTCAAACCAGAGCTCTTTGTGTACCTCCAGCTGGATTTACCTCCTGATGGCCAGATCATGCTGCTCCTCTCACCTGCCCATTGAACAAACCTGGGACTGTATGTGGTGAAAGGGAAAGCTGGTGTTGAGCACACATTGCTGGAGTTATTTGCATTCTCTTGGAATCCAAAATGCAGAAAACTCTCAGAACTTTGGGCCTGTAAGCCAAAGCTTAGAATTGAACACAGGATTTGATCTGAGACCTTGGAAAAGCCTTCCAAACTGAGGTGATAGAAGTGAGAATGTAGATTTACAGTTTAAAGCAGAGGCATGCTAAGCTAGGTAAAGTTTAGAGTTTTAGAGTACAGCACTGTAGGTTTGTGTCTCATAACATGATTGGCTAAGAGAGCTCACACTGTAGCATGAGTCCATTAGATGAAATATTTAAGGATTGGGTCAAAAACATAAATATCCTTGTTGGCAGTGTTTTATTGGTTAATAAATCCTTAAAAGGCCTTGTAACTAGAGGGCCTGTGACCTTCTGAGCCATGCAGTGAAGATGTGAGCCAAACTCACCCTTTCTGCCTATGCAGAAGAAAAATAAATCACACCATCTAAAGCACCTCAGAGGTCCTGTCTCTAACTGATGCAAAATTCCTTCACAAATCCTCACAAGTGCCAAGGGGAGCAGCTCCCAAACACCCCAGCTCCCCCTCTGTGAGCATCACTGTCCCTGCAGAAGGGCTGAGGAGCTGAGGCTGGCAGCAAAGGCAGCACAAGGACAAGCAGGGAGGCTGAGGCAGAGCTTGGCACTGCTCCCAGCTGCTCTCCTCCCTGGCTCACCTGGCCCAGGCCTCCAGGCAGCACAGCCCAGGGGATTGGTCAGGACTAGACAAGCAGGGCTGCAAACCCAACAGCATCTCAGCTGCACAACCGTGGTCACGAGCTGGCAGGCCAAGAGTTTGGGAACAGCTATTTTTGTGGTTTGCTTGGAGACAAAGCTTTTAATATTTCTACCACTGTAGTATGTTGAACAGACACTCTCATACTGCAATAATATCATAAATTATATTTAGAGGCTGGAATTGTGTTGTCTTGGGTTTTCTTTGGGTTTTTTTGGCATCTGCAATGCCTGGAGGAAACTTAAGGCGTCTTTAAGACTGACTTCACTGGGATCCTTGTATCAAAACATATACAAGTGGTATTCAAAGTATATGCATTTCAAATGTGGGAAAAACTTCCTGGGGAAAATGAAAATAAGAACTTCCTCTGGCTCCTAGGAGGCTTCCAGCTCTCCCCAGGGCCATTGCTGTGGGTGGGGGAGCTGGTGGCAGGCATTTCTGGGTGTAGCACAGCACATGGAGCAGTGGCAGAGCATCATCCCTGCTATTCCCTGGCTCTGACAGCATTCACCACCCATGCTGGGCTTACTCTCAATGAGCATTTAAGTGGTGCTGTTTTACAAGTGCAAATACTTGTGGAAATCTCATTTTAAGCTCCAGTGGTCACTGAAAGCCAGTTTCAAAGGCAGGCAGAACAGAAGGGTGTGATTTATGTAACGGGGCACCTCACCAACACTGCCAGACAGAGAATGTCTCACTGCAGAGAGCACAACATCCCTGCAACCACAGACACTGCACACAGCCTTAGAGCCTGCCCAGGAACAAGGAAGAGGGACTGATTTCATCAGGGAGAAAAATGATCATTTGTCAGTGAATTCTGATTTCAGACCAATTTCTTTTCTGATTTCTGGATTTCAGACCAATTTCTTTGAGTGTCCACCTTCCAGCCCTGAGCCTGTGGAGTGTCACATGTGTGACATTCTGCAGGTAGAGGAGCTCTCAGAGCCTGAAGTTCCTCAGACTTAAGCAGGGCCACAAATCTTTGTAGCATCCCAGCCTCTGCCAAGTCATGGAGATGAATCCCTTCCTGCCCAATGCAGGCAGGACACCAGGATCAGCTCCCAGTAAGAGCAGAGGTTCAAGGTTACACCTGAGCTCTCTGCCCAGGGCTCTGTGTGCCTGCCAGCTCCATGCACAGCCCATGTTCCTGAGGAAGCCATGGCAGCACAGGTTGGGGGGCTCTCCTCTGCCCACCCACTGCTTCCAAACTGCTCAGCCCTGCTGTGGGAGTGCCTCATCCCTCCTCAATGAACCAATCCTGCTCCTGTTGCTGCATGGGCTGAGGCTCTGCCTGCTCCTTCTGCTACCACAAAGCTGAGACCATGTCCCAGCATATGTCACAATCAATAGGACCATGACACACCAAGTATCACCATACCATTCCAGAAAGCTTCCCCCCATACAGATCAACACCAGCCCTCATCAGAAGGCTGCAAGCACCTGCCCATACAGAGCAACATCACTTCAGGAGGCTGCAAACATCTGCTCCTCTGGTTCTTTAGCCCAACCTTTTACACCCCTCATGTTGATGCTGTGCCCTGTGTGCCCTCTGTTCCCTCTGGTGGTTGCTCAGTGCCCCTGGGCACTCCATGGCTCATTGCTGCTCACCTGCTTCCACAGCTGCACCCACTGGGGATGAGGCTGGGCCACAGCCCCACTCCCACCTACCACAAACTGTGCACCTACAAACCCACCCTTTCCAAACCCCCCCGTGGCCAGAAATCCCATCAACATCTCCCAGTGGGACTGCATGGGCTGAGATTTTCCTCCCTGCTCCCTCGATGCACAGGGGGAATATTGGATGGATCTCATCGTGGTACCAGAACATTAACAGAGCCCTCTGAATCACCTCCTGTACTCACTGTGGCCTGGGCTTCCCAAGGACATTGTCACCTGGGCTCCCCAAGGACATTGTCACCCTGGTTGTTTCCCAAGGACATTGTCACCTGGTCACAAGGGAGCCAGTGAATGCACCACTGACGTGGAAAGAGGCATCCATTTGCTTCCTCCTTATGCAGAGATCTTGAACTGGATGGGACAGGACCAAAACTGGTCCTGCTTCTGTTCATCCTTGCTTTTCAAGAACTGCTTTTTTCATAGCTTTAGTCCTCCAGAATGATTCCTGCACTTCCAGAGAGCCTCAGCAGAATGCAGTAACCTTGAATTCCCTCCAAAGTCACGGAATACTGCACTGCTCCCTCTGGATGGTGCACATCCCACAGGAAGGGAAGAAATGCCTTATTTACAGTCAGGGAATTCCATGGGATCTGCCAGCTCCAGTGGGGTGCCCAGAGCTCCCCTGGGCTCTGTGGGGCAGCTATAGCTGAGGAGATCTGGGCACCACCAAGGGCTATGGAGGAGCCATTTCCCAACAGTTCAGAAGCAGAGTTAAGGGAGCAGGCAGCTCTCGAGGGTGAGTGCCAGGGAAACCAGGGCACAGCAGGACTTTCAGTGGCACAGGGACCAGCAGAAGGAAGGGGGGGCAGTGGCACAGCCCTGCAGCAAAGGGCCTGTTGTTCCACTTGTTCTGTGTCACCTTCTGACCTTATGCTGACATTTGCAGCTGTCTGTGGAAGGGGAGCTCTCTCAGGGGAAGAAGCACGTGAGGTTCTTTGTGCTGGGTCAGAATTTTCCACGGATTTCAGTTACGTGTGCAGGGGCACAGAGCACAGCCCAGGAAGCACAGGATGTTCTGCCCACCTGATCCCAGAGAGCACCAGGCTGGAAAGCTGAGCAGCACTGAGCACCCAGACCTGCAGAACTTGAGATAAAGCCAAGCTGGCCCATCCCTGCATTGAGTTTACATTTTCTCTGTGGTTTGTACAGCCTCAGTGAAATACCCCAAGTGTTGGGCCTACTATCACTTCCAGCAGGGCCTCATTAGCCTGGGCTTTGCCAAAGCTTGTCTTCAGCTCAGAGCCTTTTCCTCAGGGGTCCCACTCTGTGGTTTGCAGCAGGTAATGAGATGCAGAGAATCCAGTCCCTGGCAGGAGAAGCCCCAGAGGCACTGCCCCCCTTGCTGGGGGGCCAGCTTAGCCCCCATCCCCCTCCCCTGATCACCCTCCTGGCCTTCTGCATTGTGTCCAGGGCTCCACTGAGCTTTCCATGCAGAAAGCAGTGGGAATGCAGGCACTGTGAGGGGATGGATAATGAGCTGCAGGAGATAGACTGGGACTCCAAAATGCTCCTCAGCTCTGCAGCCTTCCTGCATGACCTTGCATGAGTCACTTCATCTCTGTTAAACACCTCTGGTTGTGACCAAGGAATGTTGTCCTGCTCTTTAGTTGGAAAAGAGACACCTGGAAAGGATGTCTGGAGCACAGGTTGTGTCTCCCACAGGACAGGGAGCATCCTGTGATGGGTCACTGTGAGCTGTGACCATCACACAATCCCAGAATAGCTTGGGTCAGAATGGGCCTTAAAGGTGATCATGGGCAGGGTCACCTTGCACTGTCTCATTGTACTCCAAGCCCTGTCCAACCTGGCCTTGAGCACTTCAGGGATCCAGGGAAGGATTTCTCCCTGATATCCAACCTCACCTTACCCCCAGTAGGTTTAGATTGGAGTCCTTCAGGGAGCTGAGGCTGGACACTTCCCAACTGCAGCCCAGAACTGAGCAGCAAGCCCGGAGAAGGGCTGCCAAGGCAGCAGGTAAGGAAGGAGACTCTCCCCTCTGTACTCACCAATCCTGTCCAGCCTATCCAGAGCCACGGTCTCGAAGGCTCTCCTCATCATGGGGTACTCCTCCAGCACCTCATTGAAGTTGTCCACGGACAGTGAGTACAGGCGGCAGTAGGTGTCGGCGCGCACGCTGGCCGTGCGCCGCCCGCGCGTCAGCAGGCAGATCTCTGCGGGCAGAGAGAGGCTGAGACAGGGCATGGGCACCACCACACCCACCCTGCAACCCTCCCAGCCTCCCTCCCTGCAGTGCCCTCCCAGCTTCCCTCCCTGCAGTGCCCTCCCAGCCTCCCTCCACAGAAAACAGCCACAGTTCACATTCTGTGTGCACACCGATGTTTCAAAGCACCAGGGGCTCGCTCGGGGCGGCTGCCACACACAGCTGCCCTTGGGGCTTTGCTGGTTCAGTCAGGCACACAAGGTTTGTTCTGGTGGATTATCAAAGGCAGCACTGTGTGCTCACACTGGAGGAGTTGTGTTTCTCCAGGTCTTTGTGGGCACTGGGAGTAGAAGGTCAAGCCGTGCTCTCATTGAAGCCAATTGTCTCTAGATTTGTAGAGAGGCTCTGTGCTGATCTGCTGATCTCTGTGCCTTTGGTGCCTGGCTGTAATTTTGATCCCTGTACCTGGAACATTTGTCTTTCCACAGTTTTCAAATATTTTCATGTCTATGCCATCAGCACTGCCACATCAGCAGCACCTCCCACCTCGGGGTGTATTTACACTGCTGTCACACACTCCTTACTGCTCAGCTGGTTACTGAACACAAAGCCCTGCATTCAACCACAGCTCCTTCAACACCCAACAGAGAGCCCCCAAATCCTGCTTTCCCACTGCTTACACAGAGCCTGGGCAGCAGAGACAGGCACTTCAGGACAGATGCTGTGGGCTGCAGAGTGACAGCACCGTGCTCCCTGTGTGTGTTGGGTGCCAATCCTCCTGCACCATTCCCTGGATTCATGCTGAGCCTCCCCACAGCCCTGCTAGAGCAGCACCACAAGGTTCTGAGTGTGCTCCCAGGCTGCTTTCCCAAGGAAATGATGCTTAGGAGACAGTGCCACGTGTGTGAGGAGTTGTGCTGGAATGTCACAGGCAAAGTTCAGTCCCATCTGGCAGTCAGGGTATCCTGACTCCAACCCTCCACCTCCAAATGCCAGGCTGCAAAATCCTCATGCCCAAGTGAGGTTGTTCCACATGAACCAGGAGAAACAGGAGCATGGGAAATGCATAATAGGAATTCTTTAGAGAAAAGGCCTGGCAGGTTTTGCTCTGTCTCCCCTCAGCACATCATCAGAGGTGGTGCACTCAGAGCTTCTCCTGCAACCTGCCAAAGCCCAAAATCCTTCCCAGCCTCCTGCTGGTCCCACTGCTTCAGAGCTCTCTGCTTATACATTTTGCCTCCCTGCTGACCCCCAGGACACTTTGCTGGGCCACAGGCAGGGCAGATTAGGGACAGTTTATCGCTCCATGTTTATCCACCCCTCATGCACTAGATGCTGGAGAGCAGGAGTAGGAATGTGCCTGCAGAACTGAGAGCAGGCTGTTTTTACCTTTAGGTTCTCAGCCTCACCCACCTGTCAGAAGGAAATGAACCTGCAAGAACCAAGTTTCCCTGCTGTGTTTTGCTGTTATTTATGACCTAGGTTCTGTTGTGCCCACCAGTCACCTCTCCCTGTGTGGGAAATGGGTTTGTAGAGAATTCTCCCAGCCTGACAGAAGGCTTACACATCTGTGTGCAAACCCTGAGCTAAGAAATGCTGACTGAGAAATGCCATGGAATAGGACAGACATTGTTGGGAGAGAAATGGAACTGGAAACAGCTTTCAAGGGATGGCCTTGCAAGTAAGACCAGATACTTTGGAGAAACACAACTATAAAAGATGCATTTTAGATTATTGGCTTTAAAGCATTTGCAGCATGGTGTGACAAAAGCTGATAGGCCAAGAAATGCTGATGATGTAATTAGGAAATAGTTGGCTTCTGATTGTGATGGTGTGAATGATGACATCTGTATTGTCTCACCCTTCTCATGAGACTGAAAATGCAATAAAAGTTTTTCAAACACCTCTCAGCTGCCCCATCTCTGGGTCAGAAAAGGGTTAAATCCAACACCCCTACACCATCCTGTGGGAATCCATAAAAGCAGAGGGTTTTGGGAAAGCTGCAAAAGGCAGGCCTCAGAGACAGCAGAACTGTGACTGGAGCTAAGCAGCAGCTATGAAATAGGTCAGCAGAAAAATTATGTAAGAAGTAGAAAAGTAAAGACACACAGAACAATGGTCTGTGTACTAACACTTGGCTAGAATAACTCCCTAAGCTGCAGAAAAGTTTATCTAGTGAGATATGAGGAAGTTCTAAGCTTAATAATGGAGCTCTGTGCATTGTGTTTGAAGGCTCACAAGCAGGTCCTGTATCCAATGTGAGCAAGCATTGTTTGAACAGAAGGCACGTGTGCTTATGGTGCTGGGATGGAACTACTGCCAGTGTGCTTTTGCTTTGTGTGACTGGTCAAAAAACTCTTAAAGTGAGTTGTAGCATGAAGTTCTTTGTCTGCTGCCTGGGATGTGAGCTGCTGGCATCTTCCCAGTGTCATAACCATGTCATGAGAGTGATGCTGGAAAATAAACCAGCTCAAAGCACGTTCCCAGCAGTCCTGTCCTGTTTGTGATTTGTACAGAGACCCCAGCTGGTGATACCCAACATCAACAGGACAAAAGCAGGTTCCAGAGAAGAACCCAATCTCCATGACTGTGGAGAACTGCCAGGCCAAAAACATGCCTGGGATGTGAGCTGATGGCATCTTCCCATTGTCATAACCACGTCATGAGAGTGATGCTGGAAAACAAAACAGCTCAAAGCACGTTCCCAGCAGTCCCGTCCTGTCTGTGCTTTGTACTCAGCCCCTAGCCAGTGACACACCCCCTGTCTGGGAAGCTGCCCAGAGATGGAGAAGGAGGTGCTGGGGTCAGTCCCAGGTGGATCCAGGAAGGGCTGAGCCCAGCAGCCCTGTGAGCAGCACGCACCTCCGAAGTAGGAGCCATCAGCCAGCTTGGTCTCCTTGTTGCCCTTGGTGAGGACGCTGACCACGCCGTGCTGGATGAAGTACATCTTCTTGCCGATGGTGCCCTCCCGGATGATGTAGTCCCCGGGCTGGAACACCTCGAACTTCAGCTTGGTCAGCATGGACGTCACAAAGTTGGGGTCTGCGTTGGCAAACAGGGGCATGGAGGCCACCAGCTTGCGGCAGTTGAAGTTGATGATTTCCTGAGAGGTGTGGTGTGAAGGAGAGAGAGGAAGAGGAGAGGATGCACAGATGTTAGTCAACACCTAATGACCTGTGAAGATCCCCCCCTGAGCTGTGCATTTAAAGTGGGATAAAGTGGCAGTGCCTTGGTCTGGCTGGCTGGGCTCTGGATGCTCAGAGCAGTGCTGGAGGCAGCACCACGCTCACCTCTGCCTCCCCCGAGCAGGGACAACACTCAAACCTCCCAAACAAACACAGCATTCCTGTTTCTGCAGGAAACCTTGGGCTGTGAGGGAGCACACAGCAGTGAAATGCTGTCTGACAAAGCCCAGGGCTCCTCTCTGGGCAGGTGTCATAACTCACCTTGGCAGCCCCTGGCTCTGCTGCCCTTGCTTGTCAATGAGCTGTAAAACAGCACAAATGTGCCCAGGAGGAGAATGATCCCGGGCAGATGGGGACAGTGTCAGGAGAGGAGGGAGAGGTGCTCACCAGGCAGTGGCTGGATCACCAACCCTGGCTGCAGAAAGCCCAGCTCAGCTGCTCAGCTGTCACCACAGCCAGGCTGTGCCTCCCCTGGGGCTCTGTGTCACTCTCAGGGGTGACAGCTCAGGAGCTGCTTTGTGCCCTGGCAGCTCCCACTCAGGATGTGGTGCTGAGCCCATCACACAGCACAGCACTCCATGGGAACAGGGATAACTGGAGCAGGAAGAGAGAGAGCTGGGGAAGCATCTGAGTCCCCCCATGGGGGTTTTCAGAGGGGTGCCCTTTGAGACTTCAGCAAAAGCAGTTTTAAATCCTGGCTGGCCCTTGCTCAGCTCTTCTCTCTCCCATAGAGAGACATTGCTGGGGGACAAAGCCAGGGGACAGGCCCCTTCTGGAGCTGGTGAGTGACACACTGGTGACATCCCAGGGACAACCTGCATTGCCAGGCTTCAGCTGGGAAGGAAAGGAGGCTTCTCTGAAGGCTCCTCCTTCTTGTGACTCCCCCGGTGAGTGGGGCACGGATGCTGCCAGCACTTCATGCCAAGTTTTAGCCAAATACAAGAGGTGGGAGCTTCCTGATCCCCTGGCCCAGGAGCTCCAGAGCTCTCAGAGTGTGCCCTGCCCCTTGGCTGCCCTCTTACCTCACGCAGGGGCTCGCTCAGCTCCCCCAGGATGCTCTCCTCATCGAACATCTTGCCCTGGTAGCGGTGCTCGTAGTAGTCGTGGATGCGCTGCCGCATGTCAGCGGGCAGCTTGTGGAAGGACATGTACTGCTCCACCTGTTTGTACTGAGCAGGGACACACAAGGGCCACCAGTTACCAGGACAGGTCACAAACTCATGGGCAGCCCGTGCTGGCTTCCCCTGCAGCAGTGGAAGGACATGTACTGCTCCTCCTGTTTGTGCTGAGCAGGGACACACAGGGGCCACCAGGACATGTCACAAACTCATGGGCAGCCTGTGCTGGCCCTGCTCCCTTCCCCTGCAGCAGCAGCAGCAGGGAGGGCCTGTGCCAGCCCTGGGGAGTGTGCAGACTGCCCTGCTGTGTTCCCCAAATGGCTGCTCTGTGGTTTAACCTTAAGCTCATCCTCAGCTGGGTGCCTGTGCTGCCCTCCACACAGCCCTGTGGCAGCAGCTCTCCTGCCACAGAGAGAAACACAACTTCCCCAAGCATTGTCCTGGGAAAGGCTGGGAGAAGATCAGAGAAAAGAATGATAAGCAATTCTTATCTTTACTTGCTGCACCTGTTGTTGTGAACACGTGGAATGTGTCATGGAAATTTGTTTACCCCAGGGTGATTTCTTAATTAGCCAATGGTGATGGTGTTTGGACTACAGGACCAATTAGGGCAACCTGTATCAGTCTATAAAAGAGCAATGAGTCTCTTAATAAAGATTATTATTAATCAACCTTCTGTAATACATGGAGTCAATGCTAATTATTACCTGGCTGGGGGCTAATTACCATGAGACAGCCCCAGCTGGGAGCAGGGCTGAGGAAGGAGTGAGTGCCTGGCTGGGAGTGCCCTCCCAGCAAACAGGACTGTGCAGGGGGGGAGCAGGAGAGTCCAAGTGCCCTCAGGTGTTGGAATGCCTCAGGGCACAGGCCCAGGGACTGAACTGAAACCCCAGGGACACTGAGATATATGAAGCCACAAAGTGGAACAGAAATACAGATTTTAGCTTTTAGTAGAAACTTACACTAAGTGCCTTAACCTGTGTTAGCGTTCCCATAAACAACAAAACCTGACAGAAATACCTACACAGTTCTGAGTAATACTCTAGCAATGTTGTGTAAAATCTTAGACCACTAGAATTAGATAAAAAGAAAAACTAAAACCTTGTATTAAACTCATTAGTTTATACTCATGCTTAACCTATACTATGTATGCTAGAGAGCCTTCCTGCTAATTTACTACCTACCTGCCTACCCCAGATCCCACTCAGTTGCTGTTTCACTACTGCTACCACCCCAGAGATAACTCAGTATCCCCTTGGAACTCTCACCTTGAGAAGATCTTGGAAGAATATGGAATAAAAACTTGAGTGTCAATATAGAATGCAACCAGCAGCAGCCTGTTCCTTTCACTCTCACCTAGGGTGAATCACAAACCCACAGCCAAGGAAGGTTTCTCCATGGCACAGGGCAGGGCAGTGGCCAGCTGGGCTCCAGAGCTGTCACAGAGGTTGTCACAGCCCCAGGAGCTGTAACAGGACAAGCACAGGACCTGCCCTGGGTGTGGGCTCACAGCAGAGGGGCACACCCACATCAACCACCCCCCTTACTGGGCTGGAGCTGCAGCCCCCAGGCTGCTGCTTCTCCCCTCTGTGCTCCTGCCTACCCTGCCACGATGAAACCTTTGCTTTCCCATCCTTTCTTCCCCTTTTCTTCACTCCTGTGCCCCAAGGACTCGCCCTAATCCCTCCACATTTTCACTGGATGGTTCCCATTTCCATGGGGTCAGTTCCAGCGGAATGCAGGGCACACTCTGACTGATGGCAGAGCTTTGGGGGTGGATGGTGCTTTCTGTGAATTAAGGACACCTCCCTGAGGGCCAGGGCTGTACCGGGGTGTTGCTGCCCTGCAGGTGCTGCAGGACAAGGTGTGTGCAGGGAATGGTCACGCTCCTCTCAGTACAGGACACAATGCTCATTGTACTAATTGCTGACAAAAGGACTGTGCTGCTGCTTTCCCAGCCGTATTTCCCTTCTTCTCCCTCAGAAATGTGTTCCTGAATGTCCCTTTAGTGCAGGAGAGCCTGATTAGTGAAGTTGTGCTGGTTACAGCTCAGCTCCTGCTCCAGGCACAGCCTGTGCTGGCACTGCCAGCTCCATCTGCACCATGCTTGAGAGGGCATCACTCCAAGGAGCCAAGGTGGCAGAGGGGACACTCAGGGCTTCCTGGCACTCCCAAAGCACAGGAACTGCCTGGAAGTGCTCCTGATCCCTCCAGCCTGGCCAAAGGCAAGGGAGTCCCTACCTCCCACTGGCCCTTTGTCACCTGTGTGGCTCAGGCTCTGCAGGGATGGCTGTGGCAGGACAGGATGTGCTGGGTGCCCAGAGGAAATGAGGCAGGGAAAGGAAGTGGAAAGCAGCAGCAGAGTGGGAGACAGCAGCTCCCTTGTGGGCAACTCACCCAGAGAGAGTTTTGGAGGTGATGGTGTTGAAGCAGAAGGTTTCAGGGTTTCTGATGCCTCCTGCCACTGGAGAGGCACTGCAGCCTGAGACACCCATGGGACCTGGCCAACCAGGCACAGGATGTGTGGGACACTCACCAGGGAAAGGGAAATCATGAGGCATGAGTTTCTGCTGACTCAGGTTTATTAAATTCATCTAAAATCCACCAAGAGCTCTGCTTGCTTTAATGCTGCATTTTTGTTGAATAAATGATTTGCCAAAAATATCCCCTTAGGCTCTCAGCTTTAGTGCAGTGATTGAGCTGGAGCAGTGACCAGTGTCACCAGGTGCCTCTCCTCACCTGCTGCAGCCACCTGTCCCTGTCCTCTGCTCCACTGCCACTTGCTGTCCATCTCAACTGCCCTTTCCTCCCTGGGAAAAACATCCCCACGCTCCAAAAATGCACCAGCACTGGCTGGATGGGGTGACTGGGACTCTGCTTATTCACCACCAAACATGGATTTATGGCTTTGCAACAAAGAGCAATAAATTACTGCTCTGCAGTGTCCCCAGGGCCTGTCAAGAGTCCCCTGTCACTGCTGTCCCCAGATAAGGCTCCCAGAGAAAACAGGAGAAATTTACTCCCCCACCAATAAAGGTGCTGCTTCCCATTGCCAATGGAAATCAGGGTTATAAAAGCAAGCTGTGAAATAAGGAACCATCATTCTCTGCCATGGTTAAGGAGAGGGAGATCTTGTCTCTCCTGCCTCTGCTGGTGCTCCCTCCTCTCAGCCATGAGGGGTTTGGGGCCCTCAGCTCTCCCTTGTGCAGAGATGGGGTCAGAATTGAAAGCATCAAGCCCTTCTTTCCCTGGCTGAGAAACTGAAGATTCACTGGGGTTTTCCCCCTTCCCTTGGAGCTGCTGAAGGCCCCACTCTTGTGGGGTCAGGCAGATGATGCCACGTTCAGCTGGCCCTCTCTGAAGCCACTTGTGTCCTTTTGCTGCCTTCCACCTCCTTCCCCTCCTCCTCCTCTCTGCTCAGCTCCCACTTGTCTGCCTGTCCCCAGCCTGACCTGTGCTCAGAGCTTAGTGGCCTCTCTGAGTTCAACTAAAAACACTCATTTAGGAATTATTTAAATCTCTCTGAAGACAATTGAGCCCATTTAAATCCCAGCTCATTTTCTTAAGTCTGTTTTTCCTCAAATAGCCCTTGAAGGAGGTATTAATATATCAAAAGGAAACCATTCAGCTGAGGATTTTTGCTCCTCTAGCTGGCCACTTTCTCTCCTCTCTCACCACTTCCCTCCCCTTTTAGCAAAGCTCTGACTCTCACAGCCCAAAGAGAACTGAGTATTTTAACTCCTTCCATGCCCTCAATATCCATCAGGAACCCTCCTCTCTCTGGGATAAATCACTGAACAGGCTCAACCTTGCCCCAGTTCTGAAGGTGAAAACCACCAGGCACAGGGGGGATTATTGGGGTGTCCTGTGCAGAGCTCCACAATCCCTGAGGGTCCCTTCCAACCCTGCACATTCCATGATTCTGGCACTGCTTGGATCCTTCCAGGATCAGCCTGAGCTGACTGTGGCACTGGGTTTAATCCCAGTCACAAATACCTCCACATCTGGAGCCCACAGAAGCCACCAGAGAGGCAGGAGGCTCCAGAGGAGCATTTCAGCTCAGGGAGGGATGGTGCTGCTCTGCCAAGGCTGGGGTAGGAGCCACCCTGAGCAGTGCTGGGGCTCTCCAAGGGGAGCAGTGCTCCACAGGGGGAAGATCAGCTCATGGATTCACCACATGGAGCCTGCTGACAGGACACAGTGCAATCTCTGGTCTCTGATTAGGAGTCAAACAGGAATCATCAAACCCGAGGAAATGCTGACTTCTGGGGTTTTTTTCTCTCTTAATCCATTCATGCTCCCACCCTCAGGATCTGTGTCATTCTCATGGAGTCACAGGAGGGGTTTAAGGAACAACAGAAGTTCTGTGACAAAAACCTGGCAGCTACCTCCACTGCAAGAGCTTTCTGTGATGTCCTGGTTGTGAGCCTTTCCAAAGGCTGGATTCATTGACTCCTGTACCATGCATGGCCCTGGCTCATTGTGCTCATTTTGTCAGATTTCTGCCAGAAAATGACTTTTAAGTGTCACCTCCTGGGAAATGGAACACTTTTTCCCTTACTGGATGGTACCATGGAGTATTATCTTACTCAGGGTCAGGCTCCTGATCTCTTGCTGTGGTACAGACAATTCCTGGAGCTTTTTTTCCACTTTCTGTCCACATTCCTTGCACTGGGGATGGCTGTGAGTTGCTTCCCCTCACTCCTATCAGCTCCTGTTGAAGCAGGGATTTTGGACAATCCCATTACTGGGCTGGGAGATGGCACTGGGCTGAGCAGGACCAAGAATGAGCTCCTGTTCAAGCAGGGATTTTGGACAGTCCCATTCCTGTTCAAGCAGGGATTTTGGATAATCCAATTCCTGTTCAAGCAGTGATTTTGGACAGTCCCATTCCTGTTGAATCAGGGATTTTGGACAGTCCCATCCTTGTTGAATCAGGGATTTTGGACAGTCCCATTCCTGTTCAAGCAGGGATTTTGGATAATCCCATTCCTGTTCAAGCAGAGATTTGGACAGTCTCATTCCTGGGCTGGGAGGTGGCACTGGGCTGAGCAGGATCAATAATGAGCCTGAGGAACCCCCTGTTTGCCTCTGACCAACTCTGCTGCTCAGGGCTCTGAGGAAAGCAGATCCAGGAGCTGTGGGACAAATCCCTCTGCATGAAATGTGGGTGCTGAGCCCAAAGGTCTAATCCTGTGCCTGCCAAGGGAATGCAACATGCACAAACCTGCCATCAGGGCTATGGAACAGCCTGGCTTCCCTGGGAATGGCCCTGAAGGGAGTGCCTGGCTGGGCTGGAGAGCCCACATCCTGCCAGAAGGCACTAGGCCAGTGCAGGGCACTTCTAGCCATGGTCAGTTCATCTTTAGAAGTGTCACAGGACATTGTGGAGATGTCAGCTCACTGGAGCCACACATCTGGAATGGGACAGGGCAAAGGGACCAGCAGTGCTGTCTGCAGAAGAGCAGAAGGGGGTGAAGGAGGTGAGATATGCCCCCAAGGCTGGAGATGGGGACAGGGGAGCAGGAGGTGTGTGTGCTGCAGCATCAGCTCTTCAGCTATTTATTGATTTATCTATTTATTTATGTACAGCTCCAGTGCCAGCATGAACTCCCAGACTGGTACTGAGGTTTGAAACCCCTCCCTGGGATGGAAGAGCTGACAAGGCCATGACAAGACAGGCAGGTGCCACATGATGGCCACAGGGCAGGACCTGTCTGCCTTCCAGGCCCAGGGTGGAGATGTCACAGTCTGAGCTGTAACCCCACTGTTTCTGCCATGTTTGACAGCCTCAGAATGAGCCTGCTCACAGGAATGGGTAAACCAAGTTTAAGTCCACCAATGACATATTCTCCTGCAAGAACAGGAACTGCTCAACCCTGGTCTGGTTAAGGCAGTTTGCACCACAAGACATTCTGAAAAGAAGCCATGAGGTTTTTATTAAACAAACATTTCTGTTTTATAACCAACCCAGGATTCTTTCAGGGAAAGGATTAAATAAAGCTAAAGCAACTGACACAATTTCTGAGTTTCTGGCTGAGATGAACACCCCATTTCTTGCATTCTTTTGGCTCTGCAAAGCAGCCAGAAGCCCCTGACTGCAGAAAAGCAAAGCTGCCCTGGGCAGTGCTGGGACCCCAGGGCACAGCAGGGGCCCTGACACAATCACTGGAGCCATCACTTATCAGCCTTGTTATCAGCCCAGGCTGCTTTGATTGACAATAGTGTGGGACACAACAGTGCTCAGGCCATCCTTGCACACAGGGAACAAAAACCCAGTGCTGGCATGACAGGATAAAGCCAGGCTCTCCAAACTTTTTCCAATTAGGAAATTTGATTACATTTTGCATTTGATTAAGTGCTGCAAACACCTTTAATTTCTGGAGTGCTGCACTCCCTGCCCTCTCCTTCACACACATTACCCAAGGAGTGAGTGAGCTCTGCAGCTCCCTGACCTCCACCGTGGCTGCTGGCTCAGGTGACTTCTCCAGAATGCCTGTGAGCTCAGAGAATGTGAGGACAATCCCTGAGAACTTCCTGCTGACCAATCCTCTCAGGAATGTCACTTCCAACCCTGCCCAGAGTGGCAGAGGATGTGAAGTTGTCCCTGCCAGCTCAGTGGCAGGGAACTGTGGCAGTGTGTGCCCACTGCAGGCTCCCAGAGCAGCTGCCAGAGCCACCACAGTGTGTCTGTGCCCCTGAGCCCCAGCAAGCAGCACAAAGGGTTAATTAGCTCTGTGGGCACGGTGCCAGGCTGGTGGGATTATCCAGGAAGGATCTGTGCCCCCAGTTCCCTGCTCAGGCTCATGGGGAGCAGGAGAGGGACTCCAGCTCCTGCCCACTGCCAAAGCAGATCTGGGATTCCCATGCCAGGGGCTGGACCTGCATCCGGGCACTCAGCAACGCCTGAGAGCTTCTCCTCAAGTCCATTTGTCTAAATATTCTGAGGTTAATGAGACTCTGGAGCTCTGCAGCACCCTGGAGCTGTGAGTTCCACAGTTTCCTCATGGACCATAAAAAAGCTCAAATCCCTCTTTAAACTTGTTGCTAATAAAACTATTATTTTACTATTAAACTAAAACTATTATTTTACTATTATTAGGCTGGTGTCCAAGAAGGAGCAAGGAGTGCCTGAGCCCCAGGACAGGTCCCCAGCTCTCAGAGCACTGGGCAGGCCAAGGGCACTGTCTGAATTTCCTCCTCAACAAATCCTGGTCCAGCATCCCCAACAGGGATAGAACATTCCAGTTGTTTTATTTCAGCCTTTCCCATGACTAAACCTTCCCCAGTTTCTCTCTGCTGAGTTCAGGGTGCTGACAGAAGGGCTGAAATGTTCCAGCTGCACAATGAAGTGCCTGAAGAGGCAGAGCAGGGATCAGCTGTGGGCTGTGCAGAGGTGTGAGGGGCTGAGGGGTGATGGCAGTGCTCTGCAGGGCTTCTGAAGGGATTCTCTGCTCAGTGTCCCCCTGCAATCCTGCTGCAGAGACACTGCTGGGGAATACTTTACTTATGCTAAAGACCTTGGCCACGTTTGAAATTCTGCTTTAAAAAGAAAAGGAGCCCTTGAGCATTAGGATTTCCATGGGAGCATTATTAGGGTGCCACTCTGAAGCTCCCCTGGGCTGGGGGAGCCCAGGCAAAGAGGCTGTGAAGAGCCCAGTGACAAGGGAAAGTGCAAGTGCCACCCCAGAGTCAAGAGGCATTTTAAGAACAAGAGGCACTGCATGGACTGCTCAGGGAGGAGGAGGAGGAGGGAGGAAGGAGAGCAGAACCTGAGGGGAGATGAGGCTCTGGAAGGAGAGATTAGGGCTTTAGTGGGCTCTGCAGTGCTGACAGCAGCAAGCCCTGCCTCTCAGGGATGCCTCAGGCTTAGCTTTTATATTTTTCAGGTTCTGTGCTGCTTTAGTGGGTGGGTCTGGGCTTCATATTATGGGATGGTGAGCTCTCCTCACAGAGTAGGGAGACAAAACAATTCCTGCTCTAGCTGGGGACCAAGGATAAAGAAACCAAATCTCAGCCCCAAGAGCACAAACAACGTGGACCAAAGAGAGAAAACAAGAAGGATGACACTGCATGGGCTGGAGCTGTAACTGGACAATTAACTCCAAAATACAAATGGACCAAAAGTTATAAAAGTGACAGACCTCGTGACTGGCTGTCCATTTTTCTGTGGCCATTTTGGGTTGTGCTGCCCAAGGTGGATCTGTTGAGGAAATCCTTTGAATAAATCCCTACTTTACTCTTGAGCTCAGCCTAGTCTCTGTTCTAGGTCAGCCTTCACAAGGCATCAGCAGCAGTCCCTGCTCTGGGTGTTCCTGGGGAGCTGAGCCTCCCTGCACCCACTGGGATGGGAGAGTGACCCTGACTGGGATAGGTGAGTGTTGTGGTGGATGATTCTCACAATTAAAAGGCAAATATCATGTACATGTGATAAGAGAAGTTTTATAGATTTATAGTTAAGTTTCACCTCCCCTTGTGTTGTTGTCAGGGGTGGCCTGGGTTTGGGACATTTGGGAGGGTCAGCTCCTTACTGTGGCAGCACCTGACCTCCAACCAAGGTGTCACCACCACTGGGCAGTGAAGGATTCAATGGACAGAACTTTGGGGGAATTAAAGGGTTAAAAGGCAAAACCTCCATTGTGTGGATGAGCACATGGTGGAAAAACTCCTCTGCTCCTGATGCTGTAATATTTTCTCTATCCAGTCTCCTGTTGTATTTTTGATAAGGTTTTAATAAACCTTTTCAATTGTTTTGGAAGTGAGCATCATTTCTCACAATGGGGGCTGAGCACCCCTGCCCTGCTCCAAGGAGCTGCAGAGAGCAGCACCATCATCCTCCCCACCCTCAAGGTTACAGAGCACTGGGGAGGAGGAGAGGCTGTGCATGGTGACTTGACAGAAATGCTAATCCAGCTGAGCTGCAGGATTAGGGAAATAAATTAATAGGAGAACCTGCAAAAAGCATGAAAATAGGAGACATATCTGGCTAGTTCATTCCTCTCCTGGGCAGGGAAGCCTTCCTCTGATGTGAGCCACAGTTACACAGCCTGGGGGGGAATTCTGCAGCCCGTGATGGAGTAAAGGCTGGAGCTGATCCATGAACAGCTGCAGAGGGTCTTGTACTCCTGGCTCCTCTCCTTGACCCCCTCCACCAGCACCTGCACCAGCTCTGGCACTCATGGGCTCAAAGATAAGCTCTTTCAGCCCCCTGATGTGACAGAAAAGGAATGTGGGAGAAGAGGGGAGCTCAGTGAGGCTCTGGGAAGGTGTGCCCAGCTGAGCACAGTGCCAGGGAGCCCTGGGTGGGAACAGGCTCAGTTCTTGGTCAGAGCTGTCACATCCATTCAGGTACAACACCACACTGCACAACAGCACCTGGGGACATTGTTCTGCCAGAATCCCTCAGGAAGGAGCTGTGGTGATGGTGTCTCACATGCAGGAAATGTGCCAGGATATTGTGGAATTAAACTCCAGGTGAGGTTAAGAGAGAAGATCAGCTCCTGATCCTGCTGCTGACTCTGTGACCATGGGACAGACAGGTCCCTCCTCACTTTGCCTCTGGGGCTGGAGGTCAAAGAGTCCCTTCAGAGAGCCCCATCCAAAGAGCTGTTCCCATCTGGAGGCACAGGGCTGGCCCTGCACCGTGGCTGTGCCCCCTCCATGTGCTGGGAGGGCTCTGTGCCACAGGGGACTGTGCCCTGGTACCCAGGAACTCAGCACCTCCCTGGCCTGGAGGGGGGCATTCCCTCTGAATTCCCCATGGATCCTGCCCCCCATGGATCCACCCAGCTGCCCTGCCTTGCACACCCAGCACAGCACGAAGTGAGAGGCTCCAGGGACTGACAGGACTGGGATTCAATATCTCAGTGTTCAGAGAATCCAAGGCAGAGTGAGACAAGCCTGCTCCTGAAGCCAACAGACAGCACAGCTTGGCTTTTATTCCTCTTTTCCAAAGCCCTGCTTGTCCAAGGGAAAAACCAGTGGGTTGGCAGAGGTCTGGACAATCTGAAACCTTCCCAAAAACCCACTCCTGAGCCTTGTCCTGAGGGTCCCACACAGCAGAGCCTCCCAGGGCAGTTCCAGCTATAACCTCCTCTCCTGTCTGTGTTTGTGCTGTTCCTCTTTCTCTCCACTGTGTCCCTTTCCTTGGCCACTCCCAGCACAGCTCCCCAGGCCCCTGCAGGCTGAGCTGTGCTGAGGGACAGGCTGAGCCCACAGGGTGCTCAGCAGAGGTCTCTCAGTTGCTGCTGGCTTCTACCAATCAACCTCCAAACTTGTTGAGATTCTTTCTCTAATCTGCTTCAGCAGACACTTTGTCCCAGGAGGACTGAACTAAATTGAGTTGCAGGGCTGCAAATCACGCAGCAGCCTCATTTTAATCATGGCTATTCAAGTGCTAAGGAATGCACAAAGTAAATACATATTTGTTTTTAGGCCATCACTTGTCCCATTTGCAAGAGGAAAATGAATGTGCTCCGTCCCTGAAGCAGGATAACTTGGGAGATGAACCTGCCACAGGAAATACACCCTTGGTTCCATCCTCTCCCCTCTGCCAGAGCTCCTCTCCTGGGTCTGTTAACCCTCTCACTCACATCCCCACGTTCTACCAAGGCTTTCACACTTCCCACTGTCCCTGCCACCCCCTCTGCAGTCCCTGCTGCCTTCCTGGGCACTGATTTCCCTGAGCAGTGCCTGGGATCCGAGTCAAGCTGTGCCCTTGTGTGAGCACAGGCTGGAGGCAGAGCCCGGAGTGCCCAGTGCTGCAGGTGCAGTGCTGGCTGTGCCAGCCTGCCCAGGTGGTTGGCTTTGCAGATCAGTCCTTGACTTCTGTGCTACTTCAAACACATTTGAATAAATACTCTGCATCCTGAGATTTGATCAGCCTGCACTCCCAGTGCTGCAGTGTCCTTCTCTCTGGCGTGCCCTGCTCTCCATGGGGATCAGCCTGGCTCAGCTGTGACACAGAGCTAAAACTCTGGATGCTCTGGATGCATGCCAGGCCTCCACACTCTTCTCCTGGGCATTCCCCCTCCTTTAGCTCTAGCTGTGGTTTGGGACCTTCCCTATACTCCAAGCATGAGTCAACCTCTGGTCTCCTTTGCTCCCCCTCTCTGCCCTGCTCTCCTCCCATTGGAATTCCAGTGTCTCAAACCTGTTCCAAGGTCATCCCACCTCCTCCCTGAACTTAAAATTCACCTGATCAGGGCCTGCTGGTCACAGTTTCCTCACTTGAATCATAGCTCCCCTTTCACCTAAACTGCACCTGGCAGGGTCAGAATAGGAACAATTCCTCTTCCTAATCTCCTGATCAAATGTACCCACAAGACCCTGGCCATAAAACCTCCCCAGCCCCACCAGCTGAGAGCAGCTGCATTTTTTGGATGCCCTGCCCAGCTCACAGATTCAGTGACTGTGGCAGTGGCAACCTGATCAGATGTGACATTTCTGGCTGTGCCCTCCATTCTGCAGTCCAACAATGGTTCCATTAATTCCACAGCTACCTGGGGAACCTGCTCCAAGCTCCCGAGCCTTGATCTGGGCTTTGGGGGCTGTTCTGCAGCTTCACTCAGGAGCACTGGAGTGAATAATCTGGGTACTTTTCAAGTGAGCACTTGCTAAACAAAAGCTGCACATTCTGAAACATTCACTTGGGGTTTGAAACAAGATGTGGGAAAGGAAGAAGTGACTTAAAATTTTAGGTACTGGTGACATTGATAACGTTGGTGTACAAAGACAAGCAGAGACAACAACAACAACCATCTCCCTGCCCTGCTGTTAATGGATCCTGCTGCTGTTTGTCCCTGAGGGGTGTTGGAGTGCATGGATGGGGAGGAGGGGGAATGGAACAGAGCCCTGGCCTCTCACACTGACAGTGCTGGGTCCCTGTGGGTATCACAGAGACCACCCTGGGCTCCCTCTGGGTATCACAGAGACCACCCTGGGCTCCCTGTGGGTATCACAGACACCACCCTGGGCTCCCTCTGTGTATCACAGACACCACCCTGGGCTCCCTCTGGACAGCACAGAGACCATCCTGGGCTCCCCCCAGACACCACAGAGACCACCCTGGGCTCCCTCTGGACAGCACAGAGACCACCCTGGGCTCCCTCTGGGTATCACAGAGACCACCCTGGGCTCCCTCCAGACAGCACAGAGACCACCCTGGGCTCCCCCCAGACAGCAAGGAGAGCACCCTGGGCTCCCCCCAGACAGCACAGAGAGCAGCCCAGCCCCAGCAGGGCTGTCCTTACCTTCTCCTGGTACTGGCGGCGCGAGGAGTCCAGGGACTGGATGAGGG
Source organism: Fringilla coelebs (assembly GCF_963513975.1). Classification (NCBI taxonomy): domain Eukaryota; kingdom Metazoa; phylum Chordata; class Aves; order Passeriformes; family Fringillidae; genus Fringilla; species Fringilla coelebs. The sequence goes on along the minus strand of NC_140038.1, from coordinate 4,453,283 downwards.
CGGTGGCGTGGCCGATGAACATGGCGTAGCAGGTGGCCCCCACGATCATGCTGAGCATGGTGAGCCACACGTCCGACATCCCCACCGGCGCCTGCTGCCCGTAGCCGATGCACAGCATGTGGCTCATGGCCTTGAACAGGGCGTAGGAGTACTGCTTCCCCCAGGAGTCGTTCTGCAGGGACAGGGCACAGCTTCAGCATGGGGACAGGGATATGAGGAAAGCACCCCTGGCACTGCACCCAAAAATCCCTGTTGGAGGCACCTTGATGAGGGGTCTTTGAAAACCAGGAGGGCTGTGGAGTCTCAACCCCCAAATCTCTCAGACCCCCACAACTCCCATATCCCTCACTGAGACCCTACACCTCAGTGCCCCCATAGCCCCATAACTCCCATATCCCTCACTGAGACCCTACACCTCAATGCCCCCATAGCCCCATAACTCCCCTATCTCTGAGACTCTACACCTCAAACCCCTCAGAGCCCCCATAACTCCCATATCCCTCACTGAACCCCTACACCTCAATGCCCCCACAGCCCTCAGAACTCCTGTATCCCTCACTAATACCCTATACCCCAATGACCTCAACTGCACCCAAAAATCCCTGCTGGAGGCACCTCAACACAAGAAATTTATTCTTTGCTGCACAAGAAATTTAATTGCAGAGCCCTCAGACCCCAGGAGCCCAGCTCAGTCCATTTGGAAAAATAACCCCAGATCCCAGATCTGAGATCAGCACTTTGGCCCTGGTTTTTAGAGACTCCATGTGCTTTTTCCAGCAGAGAAGGCAGCCAGTGTGCCCCGCTGGTAACCTGGGATAAACCCAGACGATGCACTGGGAGATCTTCACAATGACCCACAAGTGGCAGAGGGAACTGAAGCAAATAATTTCCTCCCCTGGGAAATGGACTTGATCTGAGAACTAACAGAAAGCCTGAGCAAGGCTGCCAGCAGCAGGATCTGAGAGTGAGGAAAATCACTGCCCAGCAATTTAGGAAATGGCCAGGGTCTCTGGTCATTACCTGGAGAGATGAGAAGGGCAGAAAATGAATTTGGTAATGTCTGGACAACAAGTTCTTCTCAGTGCAAAACTGGGCTTTTTCAGAGAGGAGAGGAACTACAAATGGTTTCATTTGAGAGCAGCAACATCCTGCCAGGAGAGAGTGCTGAGACACCTTGTGCTCTCCACTGCAGCTCACACAGGCAGCACCTCAGCATGGCACAGAGAGAAAAACCAGCACAAGTTTCCTGGTGATTCTGCTCAGCCTGAGCTCATGGAACAGCTCGAGGTTTGCTCCAGGCATTTGCCATCCTGTGGGTATTATCTGCCAGCAAGTTCTTGCTGTAAAACTTTGACAAGTAACTGTTCTGGCATCACACATGGCTCCTACAAGGATGTGAAAATGCCTCTGCTGGGTGGCAGCACTGGGCATTCCTCAGCTGCTCCCTGTTCTGGAAGGGGTCAAGGTTACAGATGGAGCTCTGCAGATCCAGGGGCTGTGGCAGCTTGGAAGGTCACTGCACAGGCAGTGCTGCTGCTGGCTTGAAGAACAAGGAGTTCTCCTGTGACCTCCATCCAGAGCACCAGTGGCCAGCAGTGCTGGGAGCTCTGGAGCTCACTGGGCACCTCCTGGAGGTGTCTCACCACAGCCATGGGGGTGGCAGCTCTCAGTGCCACTGATGCCCATGGAAGCTCCTCACTGACCTTACAGGGAGCAAACAGTGACAGAGCTGGCTGGGAGCTGGGCACAGGGCTGGAACCTCTGCCCAGGGCTGATGCTTGGTTAGGAGATAAGCACATGGACAAAGGTAGCTGATAGCATTACCTGGCCAGATTCAGTTTCATTATGCAAGCCAGGCCCGATTCCCACTGCAGCAAGAAGGGCAAAGCCACACAGGTGACAGCAGAGCTGACACAGGAGCAGTGGCACAGACACAGCCCAGAAGGGACTGCTCCTGCTGCTGGTGCCAGCCTGTCTGGGCTCACCTCCCAACAGAGCAAGACCCTGGAAAAACCACCCTGCAGCCAAGAGAGAGGGGCCAGAGACAAAGTGGCCACTGGTGACTGCTGCTGGCTGTGCCCTAGGCTCGTGTGTGAGGAGCCCAAAGGAGCTGCACACAGGACAGGACAGGGCACAGGGAGTTTGTCCCCTGGCCAGGGCACAGGAAGGGTCTGGCCACGGGAGCTGCCAGAGGTGTGAGGCCAAAGGAGTGACCCCTCCTGCTCCTCTGGCTCCAGGCTGTGCTGGGGCTCTGAGCCTGGCCAAAGAAGTGCTGGGTGCCCCAGCTTTTGTGGCATTTTTGGTTTCCACCCCCAGGTTTTGTGGCATTTTTGGTTTCCACCCCCAGGTTTTGTGGCATTTTTGGTTTCCACCCCCAGGTTTTGTGGCATTTTGCAGACCCACTTCTGCTCTCCCACAGCTGCCACAGGCCTCCTGCCCTTCCAGGAGCCCCCTTCCCCCTGCCCTGCACTCCTGGCACTCTGAGGCCATGGCCCTGCACTCAGGGCATGGCAGCTGCTGTGACTTCTTCCCTGTCACATTTGGCCACTCTGCTTAAAATGCTGCATCCCTGCAAAGGTGGGAGCACACTGCCAGTGCTGTGGAGCCTCACAGTCCATGGAGCTGGGCACAGGGAGCAGTGCAGCTGCCCTGCCCCATCCCTTGCTGAATGAATTCCTTCCCCATTGCTCACTGCCTGTTGCAGGAATGCTGCTGCCCTCTGAGTTCAGTGTGGCAGTAGTTTAACAGGGCAGCACAGCTCCGCCACAGACCTGAGAGCAGGGACAAAGGAAGCTGAGGGAATTCCAAAGGGAATCTGGGCAGACAGAGCAGTAATAGCTGAGCTGGAAAACTGGCTGCCAGGCTCTTTAGTGGCTGTGAACATCTGGGTACCAGGCAGGCTGGAGGTTTAAAAGCCATTCTTCCAGCAACTTGCTGCTCAGGAGTGCTGTTTACAAGGAAGCTCGCCAGTGTTTTGTAGGAATTAGTCATCCAAAACTCTGACATCCAGCATGCTGAGCCCCTGCAGCCTGCACAGAATTCCCTGGGAATTGCACAGCTCTGAGCCCCAGCCCAATTCCCAGCAGCAGCAGCAGCAGGGCTCCTGTGAGGACAGGCTGAGGGTGCCAGACTGAGGGATGGCTGAGGGATGACAGACTGGGGGGGTGGGAGCTGCAGGAAAACACAGAGCTCTCCAAACAAACCCTGAGCACCCAGCTCTGCTGGAAGAGCACATCAAGGACTGCTCAGAGAGAGGCACTCCTGTGGAGGGGAAGCCTTTCAGAGCAATTACCTTTAGGGTACCAAGTGTGAAGAGCACTGGATGCTCCGTGATGATTCTTCACTTACAGGTCCTGGTACCTCTTTAGCTGTCAGGTTTTTTGTTTTCCCCAGGATGAGCAGACAGGTCAAGCCCACAGTACTTTAGGCCAGACTAGAAGAGGTTGCAGATGCAGTGTGGCCATGGGTTTATCAGCACCAGGTGCCTCACACTGCCACAGCTCATTCCTGTAAGAGCCATACCCTATCTAACACCCAACTACAGCAGCCCCCACTGCAGCAGGGATGCACCACTCCACAGATACTGGAGTGGCTAAAATGGCCCATCAGGGCAGGGAAATGAGGCCTTAAACTGCAGGGGGAAAATGACTCCTCATTAAGCAAATCCCAAAGCATGCAAAAGCAGAGCTACAGCTCTGTGCCTGTTCACAATCAAGAGGGGGTTATCTCAGAGGCACCAAGAGACTCTGCAAAAGGCAGTGAAATGACTTTGAAGCAGTTTCTCAGACTGGTTTGTTTGTAACATCCACACTGGCAGTGCTGGAAGGGCTTCTCTGGCATTAGAGTCTGGTCTGCTCAGATCCACCTTTGAATACTTGGAGGCACTTCCCTGGAACACTTCAAAGGCACTGCTGGGTTCTGTAGTACCTTACAGAAGCACCTGAAGGCAAACTGTGGTGTCTGACAGAGTATTTTGGTTCTGATGTACATGTGAGTGTGACTGGTTGGATCCTCCCTGGAGAGGAGGAGTGAGATGAGTAAAGACACGGAGAAGTACTGGAAGTTCTTGGGATAGGGGTGTAGTCCTATCACTGAGGTGATGAATCTTCTTTCCCTGCAGCAGGGAAATGAGGGCTGGTTTTATGAGTGCCAAGTGGTGGGAAATGCCAAAGCAGAGGAAGAGCAGCACCAGCTTTGTCACAGACAAAGCCTCCAAAGAACAGTGTTATGCCTGACTTACACCATTAACACCTGGAGAACTCAGGAGCTGTCTCTGACCATCCCTGCCCACCCCTGGAACTGCTGGGCTGAGAGAACACTCCTCCAGATGCAGTTTAAAGGGTGGCAGTAGTGGGAATGACAGCTTAAACTTCACCTTGCACAGAACCTGCCTCTTCTGGGCTTGTTTCCAAGGGAAGCTCACATGGCCTTCACCTGACAGCAGGGATCTTCTCTGAGTGCCCCTGGCCCAGTGGTCCCAGGCAGCCTTTCCTGGGGGGCTTGCCAAGCATCCTGTGCTCCTGGAGATCCAGACCTGGGCACCCACACCTTGCCTGGGCTGTGCACAGAGTGCTTCTGCCTCCTTTCCAGCCCTGCTGCTGTGCCCATCTCCTGCTGCTCCCAGCTGGCCTCCCTGGACAGTCCTGGAGGTGCCTGTCCCCCTGCCTGCCCTGGAAAGGTCAATATTCCCAGCTATGGGCTGGTCTACCCTGCCCACCCTGGTCTGGACTGGTTTTGGCCCCAGCTGGGGAGGGCACTCCCTGTGCCTGCCACCCTAAGCTGCAGGTCCCCAACCCACGGGGGCAGCTCTGCTCCTGCTGCTCCTAAGACTTTCCAGAACATGGAATCTCCTGCAGATTCCTGTCCCTGTCACCCTGGGCTGCAGGGTCCCATCCCATGGGAGCAGCCCTGCTCCTGACAGACTTTCCAGAACATGGAATCTCCTGCAGATTCCTGTGCCTGTCACCCTGGGCTCCAGGGTCCCAACCCACGGGGGCAGCCCTGCTCCTGACAGATTTTCTAGAACATGGAATCTCCTGCAGATTCCTGTGCTTGTCACTCTCAGCTCCAGGTTCCCATCCCATGGGGGCAGCTCTGCTCCTGCTGCTCCTGAGACTTTTCAGAACATGGAATCTCCTGCAGATTCCTGTGCCTGCTGAGGGAAGGCAGGAGGGCTGGGCTGGCCCAGAGGCTTGGGGGGAGCTGGGAATCACAGCAGATCTATGCAGGATTGCTCTCTCCCACACTCTGCAGCCATTCCTCTTCCCCATTTCCATCAGCAGCCCTCAGCAAGGTGCTGTGGGCAGGAGGGGCAGAGCTCCACGGGAATGTGTTCTGGTGGAGGGGAGGCTGATCAGGGTTTGCTGCCCTGGCCTCAGGATCTCTGCCCTCCCTGCAGGGTGTGTGGGTTCAGCACAGCACCCAGGGAAGGAGGCCACGTGTTCCCAGCAGCTTTCACGGCTCAGCAGAGTTCAGATCTCCGGGAGAGGAGCTGCCAGGCCAGCTCTGGGGGAGCAGCACACGCTCTGCAGCTGACTCACCAGTGTTTCCACTGTTTAATAAAGTGCACTGCAGGAAAGCTAATGCTGAAGCCCCTGGGATTGGGACTCAGCAATTAATACTGCAAACATCTTGCCCTGCTGTTTCAGGAGCCAGCCAGACACCCACTGCTTCCACGGCTGCTGAAATGGAACACGAGGCATGTGGAAAACACCCAGAGGAACCAGACTCGGGGATTTATCGAGGCCCTGAGATGATTTTGGCAACACCAGACCCTTCACAAATCCCCTGGATGAGGATCAAACCTTTAGGAAGCAGATGGGAGGTGATGAATCTTCTTTCCCTGCAGCATGGAAATGAGGGCTGGTTTTATGGAGTGCCAAGTGGTGGGAAACCCCGGAGCAGAGGAAGAGCAGCACCAGCACACTCACAGAGCATCTGGACCTCACTTCCAGCTCCCCTTGGCTGCAGCACCTTCAGAAGATTCCCCCTTTCCCAAATATGCAATCAGGGCAGCCATGCACCAGGGATATTTATTTATCTCCTCGGAGCTCCCACCAGGCTGGTGCAGAATGTCCCAAAATCCCTGGCACAGAGGCCTCTCCCCTCCCAGCTGTGTCCATCACACAGAGCCATGCTGGAACCTTCCATCCACATCCTGCCACCAAAGAAGAGCCCAGAGCTCCATTTTCTTGTTTCCTGACTCTGTGGCCTCTCTCAGCACTCCCCTCCAGATTAGATGTAAATTGTTTCACTGATATTGCCATCCACATCCACTGCTGGAACCAGTGACACGCCTGGAAATCTTCTCAGGAGATTAAAGGACATTAGTGGGAGAAAAAAACCCTATTTTTTCCCCAAAGAACTACTGCACTCTTTGTTAAATATTCTAACCCCAGGCTATTTTGGGGCTGGCATATTGCTGCACAGCTTTTGGAGTGGAAGCCCCCTGAACTCTCAGTGGGGCATCCCTCCAGTTCTTCATCCCACTTTACTGAGGTTCCATTTTCAGAGATAATGATTTTTTTTTCACTTCTTTTAAGTGGAAAAAAAAAAAAAAGGTGATTTAGCTGCAGGGAAGAAGCAGAAAAAAAAAATCTCCCAAGGCAAGTTTAATTCCCAGCTTCAGAGACTGGGAAGACAAGGCTGCAGCATGAGGAAAGCTCTGCTCTGGATAGGAGCTCCCTCCCCTGTGCTCCTGGAGCTTGCTGAGCCTTCCTGCCTCTGGAATGCAGCCTCCCCCCTGTCCCCAGCCTTGCTGCTAGGATTTGCCTCTTTTCCTCCTCTGTCTCGTGTCCTGCCACTTTTGCAGACCCTTCCCCTTGACTACAGCCGGCAGCTCTCAGCCCAGCCCGCACCTATGCCCCGAGGGATGGATGGGGAGAGCCAGGAGCTGCTGCTGCCAACAACAGCCAGACTTTGGGATGAGGGAATTGTGCTCCAAATCTGCTGCTCTGAAGCCATCCTGCCATGGCCAAGTCACCCCCAGGATGGGGAGGAGGCCACCTGCACCTCTGAGCTCCCTGGCATGAGGAGCTGAGCGTCCTCCTGGCCCCAATCTCTGACTGCTCCTGCCACACAAATAAAGAAAAGGCAGCATGGGGAAGCCCAGACAGCTGCTGCACAGTTCTGCTGGAGATAAAAAGAGGGTTCCAGGCTCCAGAACTGGCACTCTGGCAGCAGCAGGAAGAGAACCATTATTGCAGAGAGGAGAAATTAATAAATAAACAGCAAACAGATGACTTTTCCATGGCTGCTCACTCCTCCAAGCAGGAGCAGCCCATGCCCACAGCCCTGCACATGGGAGGCAGGGCAGGCTGGCACATCTTTGATACATTTTACATTTGTTCTGTTCTGCCCCAGTGCTTGGTTATTTCCTTTATTCAAGAAGAAATTGGCTGGGGGAATCTGGAGGTTAAGAACTGCAATAACAGGCAATTTTTTAAGCTTTGTCAGTTTTTGCTGCTTAATCAACTGGACATTGTCCCTTTGAATAAAAGCTCCTGAATCCTCAGCAAGATGGTTGAGCGGTACCATGAATTCGCCCTGCCTTTGCCATATGGTGTCAAACTCCCCCCCAGCAACAGCAGGGCACAGCTTGGGATGGCACTGGGCAGCCTGGCTCCTCATCCTGTGACCCTGGCTCACTCCAGGGTGGGTGGGTGGGCACACCGACCCTTCCAGGGGCAATGGGGCAAAGGGACCAGCAATGGGAATCACGGATCAGCCCCAGCCCTGTCTCTGCGACTCCAGATTCTCAGACTCCAGCGGGAAGCAGTTTCCATGCCTGCTCCTTGCTGCTCGGGGCCAGGAGAGGGAGCCTGGCTCCTGCCTTCTGCGGCTCTGCCGGGGCCGGTCCTGCTCTGAGCCCCGGGACTGTCCCTGCAGGACCTGCCCCCAAACCCTGCGACTGTGTCTTTGGAGGATCTGCCTCCCTGTCCCGGCACTGTGTCCCTGCAGGACCTGCCCCCAAACCCTGGGACTGTGTCTTTGGAGGATCTGCCTCCCTGTCCCGGCACTGTGACCCTGCAGGACCTGCCCCCAAACCCTGGGACTGTGTCCCTGCAGGACCTGTCCCCAGACCCCGGCACTGTGTCCCTGCAGGACCTGCCCCCAAACCCTGGGACTGTGTCTTTGTAGGACCTGCCTCCCTGTCCCGGCACTGTGTCCCTGCAGGACCTGCCCCCAAACCCTGGGACTGTGTCTTTGTAGGATCTCCCTCCCTGTCCCGGCACTGTGTCCCTGCAGGACCTGCGTCCCTGCCCACAGCGCCGGGAAGGGTGGGACGGCCCCGGGGGATGAAAGGAGGAACGGGAAGCTGGGGGATGGCAGTGGGTGCTGCAGGAGTGTCACCCAGGGGCTGGGTTTAGAGCTGAGAGGTGGGACGGGGAGCACAACATGTGGGATGCCCCAGAGGGGAGACCCTGCCCACTATCTCTGAGCTGGTTATTTGTATTCAATTCTTTATATATATATGTGTGTGTGTGTGTATATATATGTATAGCTATATGTATATATGTGTATATGTGTATATATGTATAGATATGTATATATACATATACATATATACAGAATATATAAATAACGTATAAAATATATATTTCTATTGTATATTATGTATTATAGGTTATATACTAGATATTATATATTATATACTAGATATCTACTATGTTACTATAGTTACTATATGTTACTATGTACTATATACTATATATTTTATATATTTTCTATTTTACATATATTTTGTTATTTATTTATTTATATTTAATTACGTATTAAGAGCTGATCAAGGGGATGAAACATACAACACCTGGCATCAGCCTCACTCTTTGGGAAGAGAGTGCAAACAGGGGGAAGAGGTAAAACAGGGAAGAAGGGAGGAAACACAAGCAGGTCCCAGCGCTCCCTGGCCGGCACTCACCACCATGCGGTTGAGGGACACCCAGCAGTCGTCGGGGAAGTCCTGCAGCATGGGCACCAGGAACTGCAGGCAGCCGTCCCAGTGGCACAGCAGCAGCATCATCCCGATGAGATTGACGATCCTCACCACGGCGCTGGCCAGGTCGTAGGTCATGTGGAAGATCTGCGGGCACACAGGGACAGGTGAGACAGCAGCTCCCCCAGACAGCCCCCAGCGTCATTACACACAGAGTCAGGCTCCAGAACCCTGCCGAAGGGACAGAAAAGCTGCACCTGCTCAGCTCAGGCACAGTGTGCAAGCAGAACCAGCTGAAAAACAGCTTAAAATCCAGAATACAGAACCAGGCAAGCAGACCCAGCTGAAAAACCAAAATACAAACTCATCCTCAGTCACCCCTCCTTATAGGAATGCGCCTCTTGTTGACAGAGTGATAAAACTCTCCTTTGTCCCCTTAAAAAGGAAATAAGCCCAGAAGTGAAAAAGGCATCTCATAGGCCTGGGGGACTTCACCTCAAACCTAAGGATAGTCAACTGGACAGGAGCCAAAAAGTCAGGCTTAGGCAATTCACTAGAAAAAGAAGAGCACAAAGAAATTAATGGCTTTCGTGAGGTGTTTCACCAGGAGCAAGAACCTCTTGCACCTAGAGCGGTTTTTCTCTGTAAAGAGTTTATTATTTTGCCTTTTATTAAAACCTTTTTGTTTCCAACACTGCAACAGAAGCCATCCTGCTGATTTTATGCCTCCAAAGTAGCTGAGCTGCCTTGGGTGAGAAATAAGACCTCTAAGAGCTTATGAGACCTTGCTTGTGGAGGCTCCTATTACACCCTCCTGCCTGCAACTTTGCCTTCTAATTTACCATTAAAAGCTCCATAACTCCTTCTATAAAACAAGCTGGTTGCAAATATTTCTGGACCTTCAGCCACTCCTCAGGAATGAACTCTATAATTCCATCTTTTAGCTGCAATGCCCTTCTTTGCTTTCTGTTCTTGCTGGATCCATGTTCCACAGTGACCCATGGTGGCAGCTGCCTTTGTACTGGGTGTCAGCTGCAGTCTCTGCATGAATCAAATGCAACAAGGAACGGCCTCCAACTCAGCAGAGGCTTCTGGAAGAGGATCTGATTCATCTCTTTTCTTGTACTCTTTGTGTTCTGCTGTTCCACTCCTGCCCAGGTGAGCAAGGAAAAGAGAGCCATGGCAGACAGGGCTGGTTTTCCTCATCTGTCAGTTCTTCACATGGAAAATAAAGCTGCAAACACAACTTTCTTACAGGTCAGAAGCAACACAGCCCCTGATCCAGGGGAGTTCAGGTGGCATCACCTTCCAAGGGATGTGAGTGAGTGTCAGGATGGTTTGTGACACAGGGGACAGGCTGTGTGATGTGTGCCCAAATCCATACACCTCCTGGCTGCTCCAACAGGGACAATCCTGCTCCTCCCCTCACCACGCACTGTGTGCCTGCCACCTTTGCCCACAGCACAGATCAGCCTCTCATCCCACAGGAAGGCAGCTCAACAGCTAAAACTGCAGGAAACCTTTGTTATCAGGCAAAGGAATCCCATTTTTCCAGCTGGAATTGCTGCTGTTGGAGCTGGCTGTCCAGTTGGAATGTCTGTCTCCATGCCCACCTCAGAGATGCCCACGTGCCCAACCCTTGCCAGGAGGGAGCACAAGGATGCTGGAATCCAGAAGGATGAATGGCTTGGATAACTGCTGCTAACTCCATGATTTCCCTGCATCCAGGCTGGAGCCCACACTGCCAGTGTGAGAAAGGCCATTTGAGTGATCTTTCAGGGCTGAAAAGAAGAATATCTCCAAAATCCAGCATGAAAGGCTGTACTAGGAAATCCAGCTCTAGCTGCTGACTCAATAGGTCAGTATGAAAGCTGAGCACATCATTCATACAGAATAATTTCTCCTGGTTTCCTCTGTTTCCCTCCCCCTGCAGAAATGATCATTCTCATTTAGATAACCTAGAGTGAATCCATCCTGTTGGAATGAGAGCCCGGGGCTGTGCTTTTAATGAAGCTGGAGCAGCAGTTTGCAGAAGGATCTTTTGTGCCACCAGGGTTTTTCTGTGCTAATGACTTTTCCTCTCACACCTCCGGGTGTTTTTCAAAGAGCTCCAGCCCTGCTGTAACCCAGGGAGCTCCAGCCAAGGGCAGGGAGAAGCCCTGTCAGACTGAGGGAGGATGTGCCTTCCTTCCTTTGATAGATAAAAAGCAGACAGCCAAGAGCCCGAGGGCATGGATGGCTCAGGGACCAGGTGATGGATATGGAGCTTCTGAGAGGAGGGTTGGGATCTATCCTAGTCAGGCTTCACTTGGTGCATGCAGAGAGAGGAGAGGGTGGATTCAGCTCCTACTCTGCACCTTGGGATTTGGACTGGAACACCAGGGTCACTGGATGGGAACAGATCCCTGAGGGTGACACACTGGGGCTGTGGCACCCGAGAAGGAGCTCAGGGATTCCCAGGAGTCATTATGATTATGAACTGTAAATGTCTGAGCTGCAAGTGAGACATCTCCAGTTTCAAATGTCTCAGGAGATCCCAGCTCCTGCCCACTCCTTGGAATACATTTGCATTCCCATGCAAGAGAAAAGCAGGAGCACTCCTGGTGCAGGAATAACTGTGAAGAGCTGGGAACAAGCTCCTGCCACTGAGAAGCTCCCAGTGCAAAGACGTGCTGGTGTCACAGGGAATTCTGACCCAGGAGTTGCAGTGCCCTCCAGCACTTCCTTGGCTCACCAGGGAAAGGAGGGCCAGGAACATTCCAGAAGGGTTGGTCCATGCACCAGCACAGGAACGTGAGTGGTAACTGCAACTCCTCTGGTTTCCATCAGGAACACTCAGGACTTTGTGTCCTGGTGTAACACAACCCAGGCTGGGTCCCAGAGCATCACAGCTCCTTCCACCCCAGCACTGCCTGTGCTTCCTGACTTTCTGCTACTGCACTGGGAAAAAGGGAGCCAGGAGAAGAGCAGAGCATGGATTCCCATTTGAAGGATGTTCATGGATATCCCTGGTTTTTGACAGACCAAAACAAGCTCTGGCTTCAGCATTCCTGCTACAAAACCAGCGCTGTCCTTCCAGCCAAAGCTCACCTTGCAATTCTTGTGGAAAGGACAGCTTGGGAAAGTGGGAGGGCCAAAACTTCCCTCCAAAAGTCACTTCTGGTTATGGGAGAGCTCCATCTCGGAAACTCCACTTGTACAGAATGAGAATGAGGTATTGGGATTGTATCAGGAGGAATCTGAAACCCTGTCAGCCCCAAATAACTGTGCAGCCTCCTCCATCCTGGGCTGCAGTAGCATTCCTCCAAGCTCAGCACTTGAGCTGGAAGGAATCAAGGACACCTTGGAGAAGTGGGATCTGGCTCTGGCAGTCTCCAATCAAGGCTGTGTGGTTAATTAGCCGTGCTGGTCTGTACTGGCACAAGGCTTAGGTGCTATCCAAACCATGGACACCACCATCCCTCTGCTCCAGCTGGGGCCACCACCATCCCTCTGCTCCAGCTGGGGCCACCACCATCCCTCTGCTCCAGCTGGGGCCACCACCATCCCTCTGCTCCAGGCTGGTCACCACCATCCCTCTGCTCCAGCTGGGGCCACCACCATCCCTCTGCTCCAGGCTGGTCACCACCATCCCTCTGCTCCAGCTGGGGCCACCACCATCCCTCTGCTCCAGGCTGGGGCCACCACCATCCCTCTGCTCCAGCTGGGGTCATCACCATCCCTCTGCTCCAGCTAGGGCCACCACCATCCCTCTGCTCCAGGCTGGCCACCACTATCCCTCTGCTCCAGGCTGGGGTCACCACCATCCCTCTGCTCCAGGCTGGGGTCACCATCATCCCTCTGCTCCAGCTGGGGCCCTGGGGCTGCCCTGTCCATGGGCACATCCTGGGGCAGTGCTGGGCAGGGCAGCAGCTGCTCCAGGCACACCCTGACAAGGCCAGCCCTTGGCACAGCCCCTGTCCCTGGCTCTGCTGGCACAGCTGGGCTGGGATCTGACTGCACATCCAAGCTGGGATCTCCACATCCAGACTGGGATCTGCACATCCAGACTGGAATCTGACTGCACATCCAGACTGGGATCTGCCTGCACATCCAGACTGGGATCTGCACATCCAGACTGGGATCTGCACATCCATACTGGGATCTGACTGCACATCCAAGCTGGGATCTCCACATCCAAGCTGGGATCTGCACATCCAGACTGGGATCTGACTGCACATCCAAGCTGGGATCTGCACATCCAGACTGGGATCTGACTGCACATCCAGACTGGGATCTGACTGCACATCCAGACTGGGATCTGACTGCCCATCCCTGCTGGCTTTGCACACTCTGGAGGTGCTGTGCCTGCAGCCAAGGGGCTTTCCCTGATGCAGAGGCACCCTGATGATCCTGGCTGAGGCAGGGCAAGCCAGCAGATCTGAGCACTGCCTCTGCAGGACTCACTGCCATCCATGGGGCTCCTGAACAGATTCTGCTCCCCAGGAAAGCACTGAAACTGCTTGTTGCCCTTCACTACTGCACTGCCAATGTGGCAGGAATTCTGTAGCTCCCCATCCTGGCTGGTCCCGAGCCAGTGCTGGTGTCTGTGCCCACACCATGGTTAATATACAACTGTGATAAATCCCCTGGGGATAATCAAGGAGCTGTGACACTGCTCCAGCTTAAAAGAAGCAAAGAATTTACTCTTCATTTATGGCTTAAAAAAACCACAGACCTGAGAAGGAAATACAAATCTCAAAAGAGAATCAAAACAGTCTCATATGCTGTTGTGAGTGCTCCAGGGTCAGAGTTAAGGTTGTTCTGCTGTGAGGAAAAACGTGTTTACTCACATTTAAGAAGAGTATTTGTGGGCTGTGGGGAAGAAAGTTGACATGTCTTTCAGTCTGCCTCTCTTTCCTTGGCTTTTGAAGATAACAGAGGTAAAGATCCATTTTCCTCACAGAGGCATTAGTTGCCTTTTCAAACCTCAGTGTTAATCTCCCAATAGACTGGGGATAGGTGGGTGCTGCAAAGAGCTTTTCTGAGCCTAAAATCCAGTTTAGCCAGATTACTGAGGGTGGCTGTGCTCAGGCCCTGCAGTAGCAGCTGCTGTGGCTCTGGATCACCCAAAACCACTCATCCTGTTTAGTCCCAAGAGCAGCCTGGACAATGAGCTCATTCCAGCCAAGGTGCAAACTGAAGGCAGCTCACTGATAAAACTGTGCTTTGGGGATCAGTGCCAGCTCTCATGGCTAATGTCACCTTCTGCACACCCAGGGTGAGCCCTGACTGACACAACTCATGGAACAGGGGAAAGCTTTGGGAGCCCCGAGGAACAGACCCATCCTGGGAAGCTGCAGTGAGGGAGAGACAAAGAACACAGAACTGGCAGGGTGGGATTCCCCAGGAGGGCAAACCTGCCTGGGCACACACAGGGCACTGAGCCATGGGACCCTGGAGCACAGGCAGGGCACACAGAGCCTGGGCACACAGAGCTGCCCTGGGCACACGAGGGGCACACAGAGCCAGGCCTGGGCACACCAGGGCACACAGCCAGCCCTGGGCACACCAGGGGCACACAGAGCTGCCCTGGGCACACAGAGCTGCCCTGGGCACACCAGGGGCACACAGAGCTGCCCTGGGCACACAGAGCTGCCCTGGGCACACCAGGGGCACACAGAGCCATCCCTGGGCACACAGAGCTGCCCTGGGCACACCAGGGGCACACAGAGCTGCCCTGGGCACACAGAGCTGCCCTGGGCACACCAGGGGCACACAGAGCTGCCCTGGGCACACAGAGCTGCCCTGGGCACACCAGGGGCACACAGAGCCATCCCTGGGCACACAGAGCTGCCCTGGGCACACCAGGGGCACACAGAGCCAGCCCTGGGCACACCAGGGCACACAGAGGCAGCCCTGGGCACACCAGGGGCACACAGAGCCATCCCTGGGCACACCAGGGGCACACAGAGCTGCCCTGGGCACACACAGCAATCAGGGCTGGCAGTGACAGGGGAGCTCCCCCAGGAATTCCAGGTGTGGAATGAACCCAGCCCTGGGCACACACGGTGTTCCAGCAAGGCAAAGCAACATCTCAGCTGCTCCCTTCCCTCTCCTGATGCTGCTGTGGGAAATACATCATCCCCTGCTCCTTGCTCCTTCCTCACCCTCCCCAACTTCCTATTTATTCTCCCAGTGGTGTAATTCTTAAGCTGTGTTAAAATACAATCCAATTTGAGTCCAGGAAGTTCCCTGTCCTGAGCAACTCCTCAGGTTTTGGTCTTTAGGAAGAATGGACACATTTTTACACTTTTTTTTTCATTGGAAGAGCAGACAAAATGCTGTTCTAGCCACTAAATTATACAAAGATAGAAACTCCAAATTTCAAAGGCAATTGTTGCTACCAACAGGCTGAGCTGGGGAAGAAGAAGAATCCCCTAAAGGAACACAGTTGGGTTTACTGACACCTTGGGGAGCAGGATCCCTTCAGAAGGAGCAGCACCGGGTCAGACATGTTATAGATACATGTTATAATATTGGCTTTTTGCACATATCAATGGATTTTAGATGTGTGGTGCTAGAGTGACTCTGTTATAAAGATCCAGTTTTTATTTCTGTGGTTATTGAGCTCAGGGCAATAGCTGCTGTCACTGTGCTGTGTCACAGCGCCTGCTGGCACGGCACAACACCCAGTGAGCACAGCATGAGCACACCTGCACACATCTGCCAGCCAGCAGCACTCACCCTCTGCTGGAGGGGATAAAAAGGGACTAAAACCACAACCCAGGAATCCACATGGCCTAAAAAAGCAGATCCAAAGAAGAGATGAGCTAAACAATTCTTGGAACACGTAAAGCAGTTTGGGGAGAAGTTTACTGTGCACAAGGGGCTGTGAATGTGCCAAGGGCTGATGGAATTAAAAGGTGTTTAAGGGGTGTCCCCAAAGATAACACAGGCTGATGCCATAATAACCTTTGCTCTGTGCTCCTTGTCTCCTACTGTCCTTTATTAAACTTTTCACATGTTCACAGCAGAGTGAATGTGTTTTCAACAGTAATAACTTCTGCTCTGTGGTCCTTATCCCCTGCTGCCCTCCATTAAACTTTTTAAATGCTCACAGGAGAGTGAATGTGTTTCTCACAGACAGCTCTGGGCTGTGCCCATCCCAGTGTGCCTGGAGAAGGAGGGAGCTGGGATGCAGCTTGTTTGGGTCAGGTTTAGCAGCAGCTGGGCTGAGCAGGTCTGGGCAGTGGAGCACAGCTACATCTGCAGGCTGTGTGCACACTCCAGCGTGGGCTGGGGCTGTGCTCACTGCTCACCCGCTTTCTGCTGTGCCAGCAGCCAGCCAGAGCCAGAAGATCAAGTTTTAGATGAAGGCAAGAGTTTGGGGTTGATTCTCTTTTTCTGCTGGCTTTGCAGCGAGTGACACGAGCAATGTCAGCGGAGCTGCTGATGCTGCTGGAGCCCGGCCGTGACTCACCGGGGGCAGGGCCGGGCCGGGCCGTGCCGGCAGCGGCCGCGGGAGGGGAGCGCTGCCGGGCCCAGGTGTGAGCAGAGATAGCCAAGCACATTTTACACTCCGAATCCAAGAATCCTCTCTGCTGCCGTGGCAGTTTTCCTCCGCAGGTCTCGGGGGCTGTGCTGACACTCATCTCTGTGTTCCCAATCCCCCTGAGCTCTGCTATCCCGGAGGGGCCAGCAGGGCACGGAACAGGGAAAAGCCTCCTGCACTGGAAGCTGAGGGCAGAGTCTTCAGCCAAACCTCGGGCTGGCAGATCTGATCTGCTGCTCCTGGGCTGTGGGTGAGCCAGCCACAGTGTGTGTGCAAGCAGGGCAGCACAGCCAGTGCTCCTGCCCCAGCCTGGGGCTGGAAAGCTCTGTAAGGGACCACCAAGCCTCCACCTCCTCCTCAGATGATTTAATTCTTCCCAGGCAACCTGCTCCTGGCCACTAGAAGTTCTTCCCCAGGCAGGAGTTCAGGGAACAGAGATAGAGAACACCAGAAAGCAAAAGGAAATAGGGGAAAGTGGCATTTTCTTGCCTCCTTCCTCTGAGAGTTGTGTCTACTGGAAAATATTTACAGCAGAGAAAGGTGAAATAGCAGGACTAATTAGCACTGAGCAGGCTGGCATAGCTGGCAGATGTTTATGGATATATATAAACCCCAAAGATCCTGCCACCACCGTGTGTTTTGCCTCTTGCACTCTCAGAGTTGAGGTTGTCATGACAGCAGCCCCCCTTCCTCTCCCCATGCCACCATTCCCAGCCTAGACTTTAATCTTCATCATTTTAAGAACTTTTGTCACCACGGCAACGTGACACAGACTTTTAAAAATATTTTCTAGCACAACTCAAACGACTGTCTTTCCTGCACAGTTCCCTTTCAACCTCCAGGAAAAAAAAAAACATTTGGGGTTGGGTTGAGTGTGAGACTGCCCTGGGTGTGAGACAGCAGCAGGCAGCTCTGGGGAGGAAGGACGGTGGCACTGTCACCTCCAGGAATACCAACACGAGCACTGGGGCCAGGGGTTTTTCCAGCAGCTCTGTGAATTTGGAGGAAGCTCTGCTTTGCTTTTCCATGGGGTTTATGTTCCCACACGCCCCCAGCTCAGGTTTTCCACAGGATCTCTCGGTGCTTTTGGAAAAAGGAAGGAAAACAAGCCCCCAGAGCTGTAAATAGGTTGGGTGTCTGGTTCTCAAGGGGAATTAGATCTCTTACCTGCTGAGGCTGGCTCTAATCTCTCAGGGCTCTTATCTGCATCTTTGGGAATTGTAGTCCTTCTGAGAGGCTTGCAATGAATCACTGCTGGAAATAGGTCATGGGCTTTTTTGGACGTTTAAGAATGACCACAGTCACCAGACAAAAGGTCTGCCTTGCTCAGGAGCTATACATAGATGTGCCCAGGAAAAGGAATATCTGGGATGCTGAGGGGAAAGGAGGCTTAAATCCCTGAGAAAGGGACAAGGCACACAAGTGGGTGGAAACTGGGGCCTGCAGGGCTGGAAATGGCTCCAGAAGGGCACTGGGAGGTGCAGGGTGGTGCCAGGGTCTGTGCTGGCTCAGGGCAGGACTCTCCCTGGAACAGCAGCATGGAGGTGATGCATGCCTGACCCAGGAGCTGCAGGTGAGGCTGCAGCCTCACCAGGAGGGCTCATCTGTGGTCTGAGCAAACCTGCCTGGGCTAAGCGGGAAATCAGCCTGGACTGCCCTGAGCTGCCAGGCCCACAGTCTGCAGGCAGCTGGCACGGGCAGCACAGAGCAAACACTGCTGCCAGCACTGCTCAGGCTGTGCCAGCCCACTGCCAGCCCTGTGCCCTGCTCAGGCTGTGCCAGCCCTGTGCCCTGCTCAGCCTGTGCCAGCCTTGTGCCCTGCTCAGCCTGTGCCACCCACTGCCAGCCCTGTGCCCTGCTCAGGCTGTGCCAGCCCTGTGCCCTGCTCAGCCTGTGCCAGCCTTGTGCCCTGCTCAGCCTGTGCCAGCCCAGTGCCAGCCTTGTGCCCTGCTCAGCCTGTGCCAGCCCTGTGCCCTGCTCAGCCTGTGCCAGCCTTGTGCCCTGCTCAGCCTGTGCCAGCCCACTGCCAGCCCAGTGCCCTGCTCAGCCTGTGCCAGCCCAGTGCCAGCCTTGTGCCCTGCTCAGCCTGTGCCAGCCCTGTGCCCTGCTCAGCCTGTGCCAGCCCACTGCCAGCCCTGTACCCTGCTCAGCCTGTGCCATCACACTGCCAGCCCTGTGCCCTGCTCAGTCTGTGCCAGCCTTGTGCCCTGCTCAGGCTGTGCCAGCCCTGTGCCCTGCTCAGGCTGTGCCAGCACCCAGGGCAGTGCCAGCGTTGTGCCCTGCTCAGTCTGTGCCAGCACCCAGGGCAGTGCCAGCCTTGCCCCTGGACCTGTTTCCAGAGGACCCTGGGAAGCTGTGCTAAGGAAGGGATCCCTTTTCCTGTGCCAAGGCTCTTTGGAAGCTGTTTGAGTTCCACAGTGACAGCTTCAGCACACTGAAGCTCCCTGATCAGGAGGTAGAAGTTAAACACCAGGAAATGAAATCACTTCTTGTTTTAGAGCCGTTGTCCTGGAGCTCATCTGATGCTCCCTCTGCAGCATCTGAGAGCGGATTCAATGAACGTCTGGTGTGCCACAGGTGCCTCCCTGTCCCCATCCAGAGCCTGACCTGGGAGCCAGGGACTGTTTGTATGCATAAACACAGCACCAGGGCATGGCAGAAACACAATCACACCAAGAGAACAGACTCTCCAATGAGAAAGAGGATTGTCATCTCAAAATTCTGACTGCTCACAGAACAGCTCTCATTCCCCATTTCAGAAAGAAATCACCAGCAACCTTTGTTTTCTTATTCCTTCCAGTCCCACCTGAATTTTTTGTTTAAAATTCAGAAAGGATTTTTTAAAATCCAAGCTTGATCCCTAGGGATCCATATGATTAACAGCTGAGATTGAATATGAACTCACTAGGTCCTGCCCTGGAACTGCAAACTTGCTGAAGAACCACAGAACTCCTGCAGTTTGCTCTTGATAAATTAACATTATTTCTTTGATGCTACCTGCATTTCAATCAAGACAGCACAGCACACACTTGTTATCCCTCTGCTAACCCAGTTTGGGGGCCTGTAGGGGCAGAGGGGAAGAAGAGAGCCAAAAATGCACTCTCCAAAAGGAGCATGTGCCTGTTTGGCTGTGAAAGGCTCTCTCTGCTGGGCATGGCAGGGGCAGCGTGGGCAGGTGAGGCCTGGCACAGCCCTTGGGTTATATTTGATTATTTGCTGTCCCAGAGCAGGACCTGGGGCTGCTCCAGCCTGGCACAGCCTGCCAGGATGCTCCTGCTCCTCAGGGATGCTGAGTGCTCCCACCTAACTCAATCCTGAGCTTTAATTCCATTACAGCCACGGCAACCAGGCACAACTTCCAGCCTGGGCTCCTGGGGGCTGCCAGGGGCTGTAACGTCCAGGGAGGAAGCTCCTG
This sequence comes from Fringilla coelebs, assembly GCF_963513975.1. NCBI lineage: Eukaryota > Metazoa > Chordata > Aves > Passeriformes > Fringillidae > Fringilla > Fringilla coelebs. Next base: position 4,433,399 of record NC_140038.1, on the reverse strand, counting down.
GCAGGCCTGGAGCTGGGAATGTTTCCTGTGGCACGGGGCAGAGTGTGGGCACAGCTCAGGGTATCATTATCCCCACTGATCATGAAGGGATGGGACTATTTTGGGGCTAAGAACGATTTATTGCTCAGATAAACATCAGTCTCAGAGGCTGTGAGGTTTTAGAGGAGCAAGCAGCCAGCCACAGCTCAAAGTAGTCCCAAGAAAAGTCACAGCACCCTGGCCTGGACCAGGAATGGAGTGGCCAGCAGGAGCTGGGAGGTCACCCCTGCCCTGTGCTCAGCACTGCTGAGGGCACACCTGGAGTGCTGTGCCCAGCCCTGGCCCCTCATTTTGGGAAGGATATTGAGGGGCTGGAGCACATCCAGAGGGGACAACAAGGCTGGAGAGGGACTGGGAACACAAACCCCTGAGGGAGCTGGGGGTGCTCAGCCTGGAGACTCAGGGGTGCCCTCATCACTCTCTAAACTCCCTGAAAGGTGCCTGTGCTCAGCTGGGGTCAGGCTCTCTGTCCAGGCAGCACTGACAGAACCAGAGCACACAGTCTCACCTGCACCAAGGGAAATTTAGGTAGGATGTCAGGAAACAGCTTTTCATGGAAAGAGTGATAAAGTTCTGGAATGGCTGCCCAGGGAGGCAGTGCAGTCCCCATCCCTGGGTGTGTTTCACACAGCCTGGATGTGGCACTGAGTGCCAGGGTTCAGTTGAGGTGTTGGGGCTGGGCTGGACCTGATGATCTTTAAGGTCTCTTCCAACCTGGCCATTCTGGGAAAGTTTCTTTGTTACAAGGCAGTACAGAACTTTCTAACCCCATGAATAGATGCCACAAGGTGTATTTTGCTTTTCTGACCTTTACTCCCTTCTGCTGCACTGTGGATGCTTTTACCCAACAAGCTTCTGTCTCACATACACACATCTGCTTCTGTTCTAACTTCTAAACTCTCAGTTTATTCCATACAACCCCACCCCTACATTAGAAACCCTTCACCATTTATCAATGCAGTTTCTCACTTATTTAAAGCATATTCTTACAACTATAGAAACAGAAGTTGATGATTTTTCTGCTTAATTCTGTGTATTGTATTTGTACATCAACCCAAGCTCCTCCCAAGGCTGCAAATCAAACCCTTCAGTGTCTGTGGAAGTTTCTGGTTTCTGATTCCCACGCAGGGGAGCAGAGGATGCTCAGCCCCATGGCCTGGCTGGCACAGGGCTGAGCCCTGCCCTGCAAAGGGATCCCCTCTGGGCACTCTCTGCTTTTCCTGCATTTCAGAGAGGGCAGAAGAAGGGACTGGGGCACCTGTCTGTCACCTGACAGGAAGGACAGGGACACCTCCCACCCCAGGGACAGAACCCTTGGCTGCAGCCCTGCAGGGGCTGGGAAGAGCTGTGCCAGGCTGTGGGCACAGGGAGCACAACCTCCCATGGATTTATTTGTCAGTGCTGGGTTTTCCCTGAGCCCAGAGTGAGAACACCCAGCAAGGACTGTCACCCAGCAGTGACAATGTCCCTGCCCGGACTGACACAAATGTATTTTAATGCAGTGTCACAGACAGCCCAGGACGAGTGACAGGGACACAAATGTCCTCCCACTCTGCTGGGACAACAACAGCAATGTCACCTTTTCCTGCTGCACCTGAGAGGGGACAAATCCCACAGGAACAGCACTGGGGAGGTGAATCCTGAGGAGCTGCAGCTCCCATAACCTTGGGATGCACACTCGAGGCTGCTCCAATCCCAGCAGGGGAGAAAAGGGAGAAGTGCTGGGTGAATTCCTGATTTCCTTGAAGAATTTAGGGCAGGGAAAACTGGTTTTAACTAAGAAGCAGCCAAGATGATATTTGTGAAAGTATGAGGGATTAATTCCTGCTGTGGTTGTATACAGATTTCATAGATTATATAAAAATGTACTCAGGCAGAACAAAGACATTGAAAAGCAGTATTTAAACTCTACCTAAAATATTCTAAGTCCTGCATTATAATACATGCTGGGCAGGAAGAGAGTCCCCAAAGGCTGCCATTTTAATTACAAATCCAACAGGAAATGCTGCCTGATGACAGCTACCAGGGCAGGAACCCCAGGAGGCACAGCCAGGGAGAAGAAGGAGCTCTGCACAGCTCTTTGAGGGATCACCAGGATCCCAACAACCCCAGAAACAACAAAAACAGCTGGGCAGGGGCTTGGAGGTGCAGGAAAATTCAGGGGTTATGAACCACACCTGAGTCTGTGGGAGGAGCCCCCAGGAACCCTCAAAGTGCCCTTGGAAGGGGCTCCCTGTGGGAGGAACCCCCAGAAACCCCCAAAGTGCCCTTGGAAGGGGCTCCCTGTGGGAGGAGGTCCCAGGAACCCCCAAAGTGCCCTTGGAAAGGGTTCCCATGGCTCAGTAGCTGCTGCCTCAAGGAGCATTTCCTGGACTGCTTTTGAAATTTGCTGCCTTTTCAATTTCATTGGCTGCCCCTATCTTTGCTGAATATGGCAGGAAAAATTAATACAGAACTCATCTTTTTCTAGCTGACTTATTACTTTGCAAGGTTTTCTTTTTCTTTTTATCTCTTCCCTTTAAAGGCAAGAATGCCAAGCTTTTCCTTTCTTCCAGGTTGTTCTCATCAGATTTCTCTGAATTCACTTTACTCTCTGCTGTGGAAATAGCCCAAGTAACTAAAATTGGAATATTTTTAGACTCAGGTAACCTACAATGGCCATTTATATTATTTTTAGTGCCTGTCTCCACCCTGTGCTCCCTCAATCCCTGTTCTCTTTTCATCCCCTCCAGCAGAGGAGCAGAAGGGAAGAAGTTCTAGAGAAGCAGCTTTTATAGAGAAGCTCCACTACAAAACACAAATGGAGCTGCTTTGTGTACTCACTTGTGTTTACTCTGCCTGGTTCTTGTTCAGTTAAAGGAAACTCAGTCCTGGAGGCATTCAAAACCTGCTCACTGCACCTGTCCTGCCTTGCCCTCCATGGTCTGGATCATTCTCCAGTCCAAGCTGATTTAATGGCACCTCATTGCTGTGAACCCCCCAGGCCAGCAGCAGGAAAATCTGCCCCCATCAGAAAAAACAAAAATGATGGTAGCAGTACTGAGAAATGCCATGGGGGGATGAAATACCCAAGGGTGGCAGCACTGATCATTCCTTACAGCCCCCAGCAGCTGCAAAGGCCCAGCCTGCCCCCTCAGCACCTCTGGGAGTCATTCACAGACATTCTGGGGGATTCCAGCTCTGGGCCTTGCAGAGCTGCCTCCAGGCTGTGCCCATGGGGCTGCACCTGCCCTGGAAGGCAGGGAAGGGCTGCACTGAGCCCTGGGGATGTGGAGAACTCCCTGCTCCACTCTGGCACTGCCTGCACCTGCCCTGGAAGACAGGGAAGGACTGCCCTGAGCCCTGGGGATGTGGAGAACTCCCTGCTCCACTCTGGCACTGCCTGCACCTGCCCTGGAAGACAGGGAAGGGCTGCCCTGAGCCCTGGGGATGTGGAGAACTCCCTGCTCCACTCTGGTGCTGCCTGCAGCACTGGCTCACAGCAGCAGCAGCAGCAGTGCATTTGGGAGGGCTCAGGGTCCCAGCAGCAGCAGCAGCAGCAGTGCATTTGGGAGGGCTCAGGGTCCCAGCAGCAGCAGCAGTGCATTTGGGAGGGCTCAGGGTCCCAGGGAATCACTGCTGGTCACCCCAGTGCTGAGATCTCCAGAGCTGTGCTAAGGACAGCAGCCAGCCCATTCCCTGGGGAAGTGCTGCTGTCCTGCCCATGGCAGGGGGGTGGAACTGGGGGATCTTAAAGGGCCTGTCCAACCCAAGGGTTCTGTGATTCTGTCATTCCACGAAGGCTGTGGCTGCACCATGTCTGGGATTGTACTGACACAGTGCAGATCCCACACAAGCTGGCACTCCAGGAGAACTTCAGATCTACAGCAGGAATTGAGGAAAGCTGGCATTGCCTTTTCTCCCCCCAAAAAATCCTACTGGAGTGGTCCAACTGCAGCAGGGCTGGATCTGTGCCCTTGAGAGCAAGCCCTGCTGGAAGAGGGGTGGAGAAGGCAGCAGTGCAGTGCTCCAGGACTTTGCATTTCTATCATGGGTGTCTTTTCCAAGAGCCCTTCCAACCCAAGTGAGTTGTAATTCAGTGTCAGGTGGTTATGAATGAAGCTGGATCCCTGACCCCAGAAAACTCTGTCAGGGCAGGAAATGGGAGCAGCTGCACCCTATGGGATCAGGCAAGGGAAGCAGCAAGGCACCTCTTAGGCAACATTAAGGGAAAGCTTTGGCACTCAGTGATTTCCTGTTTCAAATAACACCACAAGTTCTTTCTCTGCATGTAAGGTGCTCTCCCCTCCACAAATGGAACCAGGATTAAGCTGCACATGAGGAGCTCTGCCAAAGCAACATGGGGTGAGCAAGTTGGGCTCTTCCAAAAGGCAGAACTTTGGGGTTTCTCAGCAGCCTGTGAAGGCTCTGAACATTAAAAACACAAGGTTCAACTGAGCATGGGATGATGCAAATGCAGGGCACTAAACTTAACCTCTTCAGAATTCCAAGCCTGGATGGGAGACCCCAGGTGTGATTAGGACTCAAAACCCTGAGATCCCAGGTCTGTGTCCCACAGCCTTGAAACCTCACAGAATGTAAGAGTTTGTGTCCTTGGATTCACCTGGATTCACAGCACCAACATATTCCAGAGTTTAGTGTCCATGGTGGTGAGACCTGGGAACTCAGTGAAGTTTCTCTTCATGACCACACAGACCTGGAGACTTCCTGCAGGGAATTTGCTCTGAAGCACATGGATGCCAAGGGCAGCAAACAAAATAATCTGAGGGATGAAATTGCACAGCCCCAGTGGGAAGACCAAAAATGGAGTCAGGAACAGATGTCTGATATCCCTAAACCACCAGGAAGCTCAGGCTCTGGAAGGATGTTTAATGAGTGATTGGTGTTTGAAGCTGAGCTTTGCAGCTCCCTAACACAGAGATGAGAGATGATCTGAACATCAGGATTTCATTATGGACTCCAGCTGTGCTCCAGATATCGTGGAGGATATCGTGGACTTTGACAAGACAAAGAATTTGGTGGTTGTCTCTTCTTCAGATCTGCTGGATGATGAAAGGGAGGTGAGGAGGGAAGTGCTGAGGAACATGAGGGATGAGGTGAAGGGGCAGAATGTATTAGGATGCAATCAGAGAAAACCCTAAACTGAACCTCAAGGGGAAAAAAACCTGACTGGAAGGGTCTTTGTTCCATCCCTGGCAGTGCCCAAGGCCAGGCTGGACAGGGCTTGGAGCAGCCTGGATAATGGAGGATGTCCCTGCCCATGGCAGGAGGTGGAATGAGATGAGCTTTAAGGTCCCAAAGCAGCCTGGAATGCCATGATTCCATGACAAGCAGCATCACCTTGCTAAAGGAAAAGCAGGAGCCCACACATTTAGGGCACTGGGATTCAAAGATGATGGGGAGCACAGGAGGCTCCTGAGGGCAGCTGTGCCTGCACCTGGATCTGCCCAAGCCAGCATGTCCTGGCTGTGACTCAGTGCAGCCAAGGTGACCTGGCAAGCCTGGCAAAGTCCCCAAGGGAAGGCCAGCAGGGCTGTGCTGAGGGGTCAGCCCCACACACCCCCCACGGGCAGGATGTCCTGCTCTCAGCAGGATCTCCAGGAAGCAGCAGCATCTCTCCTGGCCATCCCAGGGAGCGGTGGCCATGTCCCTGCTGCGGGAGCTGAACCCAGCACAGCTGGCTCCCAGTGCAGCCAGCAGGAGCCAGGGGAGGGCACAGCTTTGCTGTCCCACTCCCAGGAGGCTCCAAGGACTGGGACACTGCTGTCCTAGCAGGGTCACCTCACATTCCCAGGGTTCCACCCGGAATCAGGCACCACCTGCCCTCGTGGGGCTGTCCCAGGCTCTTCCCCACTCGTTCCTGGCCCCGTGTCCTGTCACTTCTCTGCTGCCAGTGCTGGCATCTGAAGCTGGCAGCTGCCTCCCATCCATCAGCACATCCCCTGCTCCGTGCCAACTGTCAATTCAGCTGGCACAGGGGTGCAGCCTTCCCACCTTCCTGGCTCCACAGAGCACGGAAGGAGCAGCCTTGGGCAAGGGGCTGGCTGTTGGCTGGGAGGCACAGGGAGCTCTGCACCAGCTGCAGACCAGAGCTGATGGCAGCAGGGAGAAGCCCCTGTGTGGGGTGCTGCTGGCCAGCCCTCCTGCTGAGGAAATGCCTTGACTGGGGTAAAATATTCTCCAGCCCTTCAGCTTGGGCTTTCCCCTTCAATCACTCCCCACTTCCCAAACAGCAGAGGGAGTTCTGGGGTGGTACCCAACAGCTCACATCTCCCCCAGGAAGGAGGGAGCACGAGGGAGCACGGGCAGGCAAATTTTGTTCTCCAAATGACCAGAAAAATTGCTGGCTAATCAAAACAGGCACTGCTTCACTGATTGTAGCTCCGGCTCCTCTCCCCTCCCAGCGCCCCATTAGCTGATCAGGGTCAACTGCCGGGCTCTGCAGCTCTTCCCCTGTGCCTGCACAGCCTGCAGAGGTGGGAAGGGAAGGCTGGAGCAGCAGCACATCCTGGGGAACCCTTCCTCAGGCAAGAAGGGGCAGAGCCCTTCAGTGCTGGCACCCTGGGGTGTGCTGGCAGCAGGAGCAGGAGGCTGTGCAAGGTCCCTGTTCTGTGCTGCCACTGGCACCCAAAGGGACAGAGATCAGCCTGCTTTTCTGCAGTGCTGGGGAAGCTCCAGGAGCAGCAGGGATGCCTGGGCCTGGCTGTGCAGCTGCACAGGGGCTGGGAGCAGGGTCCAGCCAGCTCCCACTTCCAGCAGCAGATGGGAGCTGCTGCCAGCAGCTGCAGGTCCCCAGCCAGCACTCTGTGCAGCAGGCCAGGCTGAAGGCTGCAGATAAGGGGGGAGTGCTCTGAGATAAGGCTCCTTCCAAAGGCTCCTGGAGGAGTCTGCCGTGTGCTGTGGCTCAGGGAGGGGAGGAGGGAGAGGCTAAAGGCCAGAGGAACATGTTCCAGCCTGGGTCTACACCTCACTGCCTGCATTCCCAGCACTCCCAGCCAGCCAGGGTGGAACTGAAAGGTTTTTTCCATCTTCCCAAAGTGGGCTGTGTTCTTCCTTCCCTGCCAGCTGCTCAAATGACCTTGAAGATGAAAAGGAGAGGGGCAAAAAATCTGTGTATGAGAAGCAGCATCCCCGTGTGCTTGTACCTCATGTCCAGCAATGTTACTGCCCTGGGACACGAGAGGAGATCCAGGGAGGACTCCTCAGATTCCCTGCAGTGTAGCTGCACTCTTCCCACCACAACATGGGGTGAACTGCTGCATGGACAGCCCAAAACAAACATGACAAATATTGCTGCTTGGAATATCTGACAACAGCTCCTAAAGATCAAACAATCCCATGCCAGGACAGACAGGGGGATGCCTCAGGCCTTGCCCAGCTCTCCCTCCTCCTGCCTCCTTTCACAGGAGCCCCTCCATCCTGCTGCCCTCCCCTCCTGCTTCTCTTTCCCATTCCAGAGCTGCACTAGGGCTGCTTTATGCTCAACACAAAATACCAACGTGTCTTTCAAGTCTGGAGGGAAGAAAGCTAAAGTGAAAATTCTTATCTGTCTTTCCCACCAGCCTGAGGTGATTTATCAGCTGAAGAGGCTCCTGGTGGGATGTCTGTGACTGCTGGCTGGGAACAGACCTGGGCAGGGAGCTCAGAGTGCAGAGGGACAAGGCTCACCCCCATTCCTGTGGGAAGGAACACTGGAGAAGCAATGACCACCCTGGATCAGGGATATTTTACTCGAATCATGAATTTTTCTCCTCTCTGCAAAGGACAGACCTGGTCACCCTTCCTGTGCATTCAAGAGTAGATGGGAAGGAGAGGAAAGTGCTGGCTCCAATTTACACCTCCCATGGATGCTCCAGCAGAGGGCAGAGACAAGGGGAGATCCAGGGAGAGGCTCATGACACCCAGAGCTCAGCAGTGCATTCATTTACTCCAAACCACCAGAACATCCCCTCCAGCTGGGCACAGGGCCTGACAGAAGCCTCTGGACTTTGGCTACCCCAAGTTTGTGTAATTAACTGCACAATTCCAGCCTAATTCCCTGCAGCCTCAGCAAGAGGCACACAGTTGGGATAAAGTGTGATTAGTGGCTGTTTGGGTGATGCACACTGGAGAGGAGGAGGCTAATCAGCCCTATTCCAGGGACAGCCTCTCCAAACTGGGCTGCACTGAGCAAATCAAGAGGAATTAACACCCAGCACTTTGCTGGGTGAAAAAAATATATAAATGAAGAAAAAACAAACACAGCTGCTGCGTCTTAACTGCTCTCCACCCTCTCCAGGGACTTGAGGAAAAGCAGGCCTGTCAGCTCCTTTAAGGGACATCATCCTCACAGTTTCTCTCCTGTGTTTACAAGGAAACACTGCTGCTGCTTGTTGGAGTGCTTGTCAGTGCCAGCACAGAGAGAGGCTCTCCCAAAGTTCACCCTCTGGAGCTCCTCCACGCTGGAGCAGAGCTCAGGTGATCCCAGGGGAGGGATCCAGCCCTGCTCCCAGGCTCTCCTCTCTTCAGCCATCTTCAGCTCCTGACTCACCCCTTACCTAAAGATCTGCCCTCAGACCAGCCTCCTTCTGCTCCAACACACACAGACCCTGATTGCTTCTTGATGACCCATCCTGGCTGGACCCAAAGCTCAGAAACACCAAATTTCTGCCTCTCTCCAAAGCCCCAGGAACTGGACACCCAGAGAAACCATGATCCCACCCTCCCTCTGCTCCTGTCCCCTCATGACCCCAAGCCCACTGGATACATCCAGACTGATGGGGCTGAGATAAAGATGGGCATGTCCCACCCAGGGCTGGGCTCTGTTCCTGCTGAGGAGGGAACAGTGTGCCCTGCCTGGGGACAGGGCAGCCTGCAGAGAGATGTGTTGGTGTCACAGCTTGGTGGCATAGCTCAGGGTGCCTGGTGGCTCCTTGGGGCATGGCAGTGGACACTGTGGCACCCAGCCCACATCCAGAAGGGAGCCAGGAGAATTCAGGTGTTGCTGTTTTCAGATCACATCTCTCACTTTCTCTTTCCAGCTGTCACCAAAGGCAGAATGTTCCCCCTGACGAGGCCTTCCCTCATTCCTGGCTTCTCCCTCATAAATACTGGATGAGCAAATGGCAGAGACACCATCAGCAGCAGCTCAGCAGGGACAGGACTGCACATGTCACTGACATTCCCTGAGTGTGCTGCCACCATGCCAGCAGTGCCAGGGCTTGGACAGGGGGCATGCTCAACAAAAGCAGGGCACTCACCATGGCCATGCCCATGAGAAGCAGGGCACTCACCATGGCCATTCCCATGAGAAGCAGGGCAGTCACCATGCCCACGAGAAGCAGGGCAGTCACCTTCTCTCTCCAGTTCTATGGCACAGTCTTGTTGTGGAGCTTCTACACAAGCATCACCCAGCTCTGGCAGCTGGACTGCAGGACTTCTGGCTTGGGAAGGGGACACAGAAGAGGAACAGGGACCAAAATGTACCTGGTACATTCCTCTGGCTGTCCTGGGTGACTCAAGACCCTGGCAGGGGGCTCAGAGACCTTGGCACAGAGTCAAAAACACCTGTGCCTTTGATTTTAGTCCATGGAAACAATTACCAACTTTGTGGGAAGATTTACAGACCACAAGAGTTTGAGTAGAATGACAGTGAACTTGTCACAGGGTGACAAAGTAGAATTTTGGGGTTTTAGAACGGGGGTTCAGGAAGCAAGATGGAGGAATCTGGGTGTGTCCTGTCCTTCTCCTCCTTCTTGTCCTCCATCTTCTGCTGTGATGGTGACACTTTTGGATTGGGTTAGAGTAGAGACAGACTGTCTAACACAGGTGATAGGTATTGGAAAATTTTTGTAAATAATGTACACGTAGTTCTTAGTATAAAAAGTTAACACCACCCCAAGAGCAGGCACTGTGCCACAACCAGACCTGCTGGACAGAGATCTCAGCAGATTCTTTCTTTCTCACAGAAAGAATGTAACAGATAAGAGAAAATAAACAACCTTGAAAAGCAGAACCGGAATCTCGACTTCTTCTTCTGTCACGGGGCTGGGAAAAAAAACTTTCTAATACCTCAGGTCATCTCAACCACAGAAACCTGAGACCAAAACACTCCTGCCCAAGTGGGAGCAGAGAGGGTGAGAGGCACTGGCATAACAAAGAACAGGGCCATGCACTCCTTGGGAAAAAAAAAACAAACTGGGGGGAAGATCAGCACCATCAGAATCCTTCCCAGGTGAAGTGGTGCTTGGAGGAAATTAATGAAAAATTGCTTGTATTGAAGTTCTAAATGCATTTCCAAATCCTTTTCCAAGAAGGAAAATGATTCCATGCATTGCAAAGAGATTTCAGAAATGTTTTACATTCTAATGTGACTCTGGGAATGTGGAAATTGCCTCACTCTTTCCTCTAGTCCTTGGAGTATTCCTGCTTAAGCAGAAGTGGGAGAGGGAGGAGTTACAGCAGAAAATGAAGCTTAAAAATATGCCTCCTTATGAGAGAAGCAAGAATAAAATGTCATCTCTTAGCCCTGAAAAAGTTACCACATTGATTTCTGCTTCATAAAAATGAGGTTAAGTTGAATGCATTAAGCTGGCAAACTGGATAATCGCATGTCCTGAAACTGTCTTCCAAACAGCTCTTTTCACAGCAGGGCTCAGAAAATAACTTCATCAATGAGGCTGCTGCCCATTAAACCCTCACACACCTCTCTGGGCCTGGCTCTTGTCCTTCCCAAGAAAGATTTCTCCTTCCTTCACCTCACACTGCTGTTTTCTTCCATTTCCACATTTCTGGCCAGGAGAAAAGTGGGTCAAAAGCAAAGCTGAGCTCAGGGCTGGGGTTTTCCAGCTCTGCACCCCACACACACATACAGAGCCTGGCAGTGTGGCTGGCAGACTGGAGTGGAAGGAGAGCTGCTCAGAGGCAAAGCTGGGCCCCTGAGGGGTTTGGTGCCCTGTGGAAGAGCAGCCCTTCCCTTCCAGTGTGAGGGCAGGAGGAGCCCAGACCCTTCTGTGGGGCTGGAACTGCCCTGAGCTGTGGCTGTTGTAACAAAGAGAACACCACCATGTATTTAAGAAGGCTTCTTTCTCTCTTTTTTGTTTTTTATACCCTCTCACAAAGTTTATACCTATTCATTGGCCACAATAAATCAACATCATGTTCATTGGTGCAGGGTGGTTTCCACCACTGTCTTCCTCCAAAATCTAACTGCAGGCCCCTCATTTATCTCTTCTTCTCCTCCATTTCCACACCAATGGCCTTGGCAGAACTCTTTTCAGGGCCAAAGGCAACTCTTACCAGCTTCTCTTCTTCAGCTCACTCTGACTCACAGACAGCTGTGAGCCCCTTCCACAGAGCCCCTGCCCTGTGCTCACAGCACAGGAGGATGTGGGGAGAGGAAGGAACTGACTTCAACCTCTCCAGGCTGAAAGCAGCTCCCCACTGCCATGCTGCTCAAAATCCCCTTCTCCTCCAGCAGCCAATTTGATTTTTGGCCATGGTGCTCCGTGGGCCAAGCTCCTGCCTCATTGACACAACTCCCAGATCTGGCACGTTCCTCTCCAGCCCTGCCTTGCTGTACACAGCCAGGGAGGCAGGGAAATGCTGCTCTCTCTGGCTGTCTCATTAAAGTTTCCCACTTGCTATGAATGCAATCAATAATGCCTTCCTGGAAGAGGCTTTGAAGAGGAGCCATTAATTTGCACCCACTTGCCAGGGCTGATGTGCCTTAGACAAACTGGCCTCCAAGTCTGGGCTGAGCCTGGCAGAACACGGCTCTGAGGGACAAAAGCAGACCTGGCATTGGATCAGGAGCCCCAGTGGTGACAGGAATCTCTCTGTGCAAGGCTCAGAAGCTGCCTCAGCTGTCCCCAGCACCAGCACTGTCTGTGTGGGCATCGCAGATTCTGTGCTGGCAGCAGGCTGGGAGGGCTGGGGGCACAGACATGCCCTGGGGGGCTCAGTTCCTGCTCCAGAGAGAGTGCAGTCCTTCCAGAGGACTTCCTACACAGGGCTCCTTGTGTGGAGCACAGCCCTTCTGAGGGGGCAATCTGTGCTCCCACACATCTCAGGGAATGAGCACTGCCCTTGCTGCTTCCTGAGCTCACAGCACTGGGAAGTGATTTAGAAGTTCCCTTTAGGTAGAATCCAGGCTTGTCAGCCCCCTGTCCCCGTTACAAACACAGCTTACAAAAGCTGCTGCCCTCTGCTCAGCCCTGGAGGGCTGTGACCAGCTATGACCTCCTCAGGACAAGAGGGACACAGAGCTCCAGAGGCTTTGGAGATGAGGAAGAGCCTGGAGTATCTCCCTGCTGAGGAGAGGCTGAGGGGGCTGTTCAGCCTGGAGAGGGGCCCCAGCTGAGAGGGGCCCTCAGCCCTGGGTGTCCCTCGGTGTCCCTGGGTGCAGGGGGGGGCAGAGCAGGGCCCAGGCTCAGCTCCAGCCCCAGCAATGGCCCCAGAGGCACTGCCCAGGAGGCACAGCTCCTGCCCTGGGCAGTGCCCAGCCCTGAGCAGAGCCCAGAGAGGCTGTGGGCTCTCCTCCCTGGGGATATTCCAGAGCCCCCCAGACACAATCCTGTGCCTGGGTGCTGCTTTCCAGGCTGCCCCACTGTGTGATTCAGGGGTAGGTGACAGCTCCTCAGCTGTGCCCTGTGTGCCAGCCCCAGGGCAGGCTGGGCCCAGGCTCCTGCAGGGCTGCAGCTGGAACAAACCCCATCAGTAAATCTCCATCAAACCTCGGGAAGTGACAGTGGCAGGAGGAGCCCTGGTGCCAGGCTGCAGCACATCCCTCTGTTATTGTAACACAGCAGTGATAATGAAGCCTCCAAACACAATGGCCCGAGGCAAATGCCAGGCAGCTGGCACGGTGTGGGCACAGAGCTGAGGCAGCTGGTGCTGGCAGGGCACAGGGGACATGAGCTCTCTGAGAGACAGCAAACCTACAGAGGCCAGGGCCCCAGCTCTGCCAGGCATTAGGGACCACCAGGAGAGCAGCCTGTGGCTTTAGGAAACCTGCAGAGCCCCAGCCAGCAGGAAAGGCCAGGCTGAGGGACCCTGGGACCCCTGACAGAGCCTGGCCACAGCAGCACCTTGGCACTGCCCTGCAGGAGGGAGGGTTTAACCCCACTGCTGCTGCCCAGGGCAGTGCCCAGCTGCTTCTGCCACATGGGCACCTCTGTGCTGAGAACACACCAGGGCAAACCATCCCTGGGACAGCAAATGGCTTTTACTGCCACAGCCTGGCTCTGAGCTCCTGCCCTACAGATGGCTCTGTGCCCTAATCCCACAGCAGGTATCAGACAGACAAACAGACACTGTGCCCTAATCCCACAGCAGGTATCCTACACACAGACAGACAGACAGACAGACACTGTGCCCTAATCCCACAGCAGGTATCCTACAGACAGACAGACACTGTGTGCCCTAATCCCACAGACAGACAGACAGACAGACAGACAGACAGACAGACAGACACTGTGTGCCCTATTCCCACAGCAGGTATCCTACATATAGACACTGTGTGCCCTAATCCCAAACCCCAGAGCAGGTATCCTACAGACAGACAGACACTGTGCCCTAATCCCAAACCAGGTATCCCTACAGACAGCTCTGTGCCCTAATCCCATAGCAGGGATACACACAGACAGACAGACACTGTGTGCCCTAATCCCAAACCCCAGAGCAGCCATTCCCTGCTCACACCCTGCTGTTGACACAGGACACATTAGGCACTGCCAGGAGGTGACTGTAGAAAAAAGAAAAGCTTTTTCCTTTTCATGGCAAGCTCCATGGCTGCACAGCTATTCAAATATTTGCCTGGCTCCTTATAATTCATTAGAAGCCATTTTTGATGATATTCTCTTTGAAACTGTATTCCCAGTGCCCAGGTGGGGAGCTGAATTTCCATTAGAGCAGCAGAACTTCCTGCCAAAGAACAACTCCTCCAAAAAAACTTTTCTGGGTGTCTTTCTCCTGGCACAGGGCAGGGGATGGAGCAGGAGATGGAGCAGGGGATGTCCATAGGCAGGAGAGGGAAAATTCAGCATACAGGAATAAAGAACATCCACGTCCTTGTGCTGTCTGCTCTCCCTCCACAAGGATGTTGTGCTGTACAAGTGACAACAGTTCCATGTGAGAGAAGCTGTGGTACAATAATGAAAAACCTCTCACTGATATTCCAACAAGAGGGTTTTGCCATTTGTTTCAGGGCAGCCAGGATTTTCTCTGAGAGGAAAAGAAGTCTCAAATTTGGGGTCACTTTGTGCAGGGAGAATGAAAATTCCTGTATCTTGCATTATGGTTTTAATAAGCTCCTGCAAGCACATTAAAGAGCAGTGCTTAATAAGGCTTCAGAAATGAGGTAATGCAAATCAGGGAAGCAGCCCAGCCCCCAGTTCCCCTCCTGGCCACACTCCTGGTGTTTCTTGAGTTTGATTTTACCCAAGCCTGGCCAGAGGTTTTGATGAGCTGCTCTCCTGGGCCTGCCTTGCTGTTTAATGGGACAGAATTGCAAATCCTGTTGGATAAAGGACCTGCTCAGCCCCTTGGAGCTGCCTGTGCCACAGGACCCTGCTGTGCTGGGAACAGTCTCTCTGCCCAGCTCCTCCCCTCTCCACTTACAGATTTGGCCAAAGATCCCATGCCACTCCCCTGTGTGGGAATCAAAAAACCAGAAACTTCCACAGACACTGAAGGGTTTGATTTGCAGCCTTGGGAGGAGCTTGGGTTGATGTAAAAATACAATACACAGACATGAAGCAGAAAAATCATCAACTTCTGTTTCTATAGTTGTAAGAATATGCTTTAAATAAGTGAGAAACTGCATTGATAAATGGTGAAGGGTTTCTAATGTAGGGGTGGGGTTGTATGGAATAAACTGATGTGGGAAATGGGTTTGTAGAGGATTCTCACACATCTGTGTGCAAACCCTGAGATAAGAAATGCTGACTGAGAAATGCCATGGAATAGGACAGACATTGCTGGGAGAGAAATGGAACTGGAAACAACTTTCAAAGGATGGCCTTGCAAGTAAGACCAGATTGGAGAAAAAGAACTATGAAAGATGCATTTTAGATGATTGGCTTGAAGGCATTTGCAGCATGGTGTGACAAAAGCTGACAGGCCAAGAAATGCTGATGATGTAATTAGGAAATAGCTGGCTTCTGATTGTGATGGTGTGAGTGATGACACCTGTATTGTCTCACCCTTCTCATGAGACTGAAAATGCAATAGAAGTTTTTCAAGCACCTCTCAGCTGCCCCATCTCTGGGTCAGAAAAGGGTTAAATCCAACAAATTAGTGCCCCACATGAGGATCAAGCTCACAACCTTCAGAGTTTAGAAGTTATGAGAGAAGCATTTGTGTGTATGTGAGACAGAAACCTACCGGGTAAAAGCATCCACAGTGCAGCAGAAGGGAGTGAAGGTCAGAAAAGCAAAATACACCTTGTGGCATCTATTCATGGGGTTAGAAAGTTCTGTACTGCCTTGTAACAAAGAACTTGTGACTACTCTTGAGCTGTGGCTGGCTGCTTCCTCCTCTAAACCTCACAGCCTCTGAGACATGTTTATCTGAGCAATAAATAGTTCTTAGCCCCAAAATAGTCCCATCCCTTCATTATTAGGGGTGACACTGATACCCCAGGCCTCCAGCCACATTATTGTAATTGCATTTAGGAAAGGCTACAGATGGGTCAGAAGAGACAAAGGGAATTAGCAAATCAAGGAGAATCACTTGGGAGCCATATTGTCCCAGCCTCTGGAGGATCTTTCCTGGTCCTTCCACACATGCCCTCCAGCTTTGGGTCCATTTTCTAAACAGCTGAAGCTTCTGAAAAGTGGTCTGATCTGGACCTTCTTTCAGATGGTCTGATCTGTGCCCAGTTGTTACTGGGAAGTTGTCACTGGGACTTGGAAGGATGCATTCCCTCCCTCCTGAAGCTTCTCAGTAATATAGAAACTCGAGGGAAGAAAAGGACAGCACTCAGGCAAGTTTGCAAGGTTTCAAAAACATAATAGCCTGAAAATCATCAAATTGGCCTTCGTTTCAGGTTTCAGCTGCAGAAACCAAAAGATGTATTTTAGTTCCTGAAAAAAAATCTGAAAAATCCTCACTTATGATAGTATTACTATTGTGATATATATCAAACCCAGACAGTTCCTTTCCTTCCCATCACAGTCCCTCCCACAGAGTCTGCAATCAAAACATTTTGGTTATCTTGGCCTACATGCTATTTGGAAACAGATTTATAGGAGCAGGACTGTGCTGTTGTTCCAATGAATGTTCCTAAGTCAAAACAGTTTGGTGTTAAATACAGATTACTGCACCCCAGCACCAACCACAGGGTGGATGCTGTGCATACAACAGGGAAAGCTCAGAAAATTGAGGGGGTTTTGACTCCCAGTCTGACCTGGATGGTTCATCCTATTGAATCCATGGGTTCCATGGTGTTTCTGCTGTTTTTCTGTCTGTAGGATGTTCATGTTTGGATCTCCTTTCCCTGGACACTCTCAGCTCAGCAGTGGGGAGACCCAGCTCCATAACCCTGGGACGGTGGGACAGTGGGACAGTGGGACAGCTGACCATGTGCTGCAGGTCCAGGAACCACTGACCAAGCTGGGTACCCCAAAGAAAGGCTGAGCTAACAGGAGTTTGTCTGGGGGAGGACAAGGCCTGGCTGGAGCAGCCCTGTTTGCTCTCACCTGTACTCCTGGCCTGGGGAACTGCAGGGAACACCACTGGGGCTGGTGATACAGATTTGAGGCAAGCCAGAGCCCAGGCAGTGTGAGTGCAGCTGCCTACACTGCAATCAAGCTCCCAACTGCAGGGGAGACACGGCAGACACTTCAAAAAGACTCTATTTATACTCTGCCCTTCTGGTAAATTCATTCGTGGGACCACTCATGCAAAATGCATCATGCAAATGAAACTGCTACATTTGGAATTAAGCTTATTTTCATACTCCAGTGAACATGAGTGCCTTAGATTGTTTTTCTTGCCTTTTCCCTTCCTCTTCTCCTCAGGTTGTTTGCCCAGCTGTATCCCCAGAGCACCTCTCTGGGATCTGGGGAGGATGGCAGAGGCTGCTGGGACTTGCAGCCCCAGCTCTGGAGCCCACAGACTCCTGAGCAGCGCTGATGTGGAACTGATGAGTGCCTGGCTGCTTTACAGCACTGCAGCCCTGGAGAAGGCTGCTCCTGCTCACTGCAGCCTCGGAGATAAATTCATGCAGAGCATGGACAATTGCAGGGGAATGAAGGGAGAGGCTGCTGGCAGCTTGGGAAGTGCCCCCTTATCCCTGCCCTCACTCCACAACACAAGGAGCTGAGTGAGGAGTCCCTGCCTCCATGGGAAGGGACTGCCCCAGCTCTGTGCAGTGAGGGGGTGCTCTGCCTCACACAATGCCATGGTGATCCCTCTCTGGCCATGCACCTCTGCCCTGCACATGCTCCCCTAGGGCACACACTCCTCTGCAGAAGCCCAGCACACCCTGCTCACATCTCCTTACAGCTGATCTGCTCAGAAGCAAAGAGCTAAAGAGACACTGCCAGCTGATGAGGCATGGAGTAGGAGGGGGGGGATCACAGAGACTAGACCTGCAGCACCCCCTCTCCCAAGTCCTTCTCCTTCTTTAGCTGTGCACAGCAACCTCTTGCACACCCAGAGTAAGTCTGGTCCAGCACTGCTCTGTCCTGGCTCTCCAAGACCAGCACTGATGGGTGCAGGGAGGAAAGATGAATGTGGCCTTTCAGACAGGGATCATCTGTAGGCACTTCAGAGGAAGAGAGCTGCCAGAGTGGCTGCAGGAGCACAATTCCCACGCAAAGATGAAGCAGCACTCCCCCTCCCTGTCTCCCCTCTGCTCTGTGGCAGGCACTGCACCAGTGACAGGGGATCACCCCTTCCCCCTGCCCCCCTCCCCGGTGTGGAAGCTGGAGAAGGTCCCAGTGTCAAACTCTCTCCAGGAACTGCAGCCTGGGCCGAGCCCAGTTTGACACAGCCCGTGGTGTTTGCTGTTTGGGCTCTGCAGCGCACACAGAGTCTGCATTGCAGTCCCAAACTGCATCCAGCAGCAGCCCTGCCCTGCCCTGGCAGCACTGCCCCACCCTGGGGAGCCTGTGCCCCAGAGGGCACCCAGCTGTGCTGTGCCAGGGCCCAGGACAGCAGCTCGGGAACGGCATCCCTGGAATGGCACTGGAGACAGAAGCTGGGAACGGCTGCTCGGTCAAACTACAAGTGAGAGAGGGAAAAACACTGATCTGCTTCTGTCTTGTCATTTTCAAAACAAAATCAGTACAAACCAGCAAATATACTTCAGTCCTCTTCAAGCACCTCCTGGAAGGGAAGTCAAGGAGCAGAGGGAAGCAAGCAGGGAGCTGTTCACTGCTGTGGGTGCCTGTGACTCTGGGGACAGCCTGAGCCACCAGCTCGCCTTGGCTGAGCCGCTCGGGTTAGAGGAGAGGGAGGCAAAGCAACCACGGGACAGGCCAGCACACCTGGAGAGATGTCAGTGCCTGCTCAGTCCCTGACTCACTGAGTCACCCTAGAAGGACACCGGTGCTTTGTTCATCTCTCCATGCACTCCTGCCTGTGCCACAGAGTGAATGAATATAAATTATAAATCTGAGGGCTGGGGCTGCCTCTCCCCAGCACCTGCTCAGTGTCATCCCAGAGCTCAACGAGGCTCTGCTCTGCTCTAAGTGAAGCCCTCACAAACGGTAACACCACAAGGATGAAGCCTGAGATTTGTGAAGCATGCCCCAGTGCTCTCCCTGTGAGTGAGGGCTGCTTGGAGGAGGCAAGGGCTCAGCTCTATCATGAATTAGTGTTGTGACAGCTAACTGCAATCAAGCCATGACTTGCATGGCTGCTTCCCCTTCACATTCCTAGGAGCATGCCCTGCATTAGATCATGGTCTGCAGCAGGCTTTGCTCCAAAGCACAACACAAAGTACGGGGATGAAGATGAAATTGCCCTGACCAGCTTTCCTTGTCCTGAAAATATGCTCCTGACATGTGGAGAGAGATGCAGGGAGCTTTCCCTCTGCTTTGGAGAGCACAGAGACAGGAGAAAAACAACTGATTTTCAAGCTACTTGCAAGGCTGTGGCTTCACCCACATTATTCCTGACAACTCACCCTGCATCCTGGAATTCCCCCTGGGAGCAACACAGGGTCCTGGGCTTGTGGGGATCTTGCTTTACACCAGACCTTTGTCTGCAGATTGCTCTTCCTTCCTTTTTCCCTTAGCATAGTGTCAGAGAATATATAGAAGGCAAGAGGGTTCCAACACATGCCCATGCTTATCTCTTCACTCAAGAGATAAGCACAGAGAAGCAGCAGATGGCAAACAGATGCCACAGGTTCTGCAAATCAGCTGTCTCCAGCCCTTTCCTCAGAGCTGTTCCTGGACCTCTGGGGGTGCTGAGAGGGCAAGCCCTTGCTGTCTGGCTGATTGCTCTGCTCACCAGCTACACAGCTCCTGCAAGAGGCCCACCTGTGCCCACCCTCCTGCCAGCCCACGCAGCATCTCCAAGATCACACGGATGCCGATCCCAGAGCCCACACCCTGCAGAATTCCCTCAGGAACCCGCTCCAACAAAGCATCAGGCCATGACACAAGGGGCAGGAAGGAAGGAGAAGGGGCATTCAAGGGAAGCAGCTGTGGGGGAGCAGAGCTGGCAGGCAGAGCCCGGGGCTGTCTCACCTCCTCCCACTGGTGGATGTAGCGGATGAGGCGGGAGAGGCGCAGCAGGCGCAGCAGGCTCAGGATCTTGGTGAAGCGCACGATGCGCAGGGCCCGCGCCGTCTTGTACACCTCGGAGTCGATGCGCGTCTCCACGATCAGGAAAATGTAGTCCACGGGGATGGAGGAGATGAAATCCACCACAAACCAGCTCTTCAGGTACTTCATCTTGATCCTCTGCGGGTCCAGGATGATCTCGGTGTTGTCCTCCACCACGATGCCTGTCCGGAAGTTGAGGACAAGGTCGATGAGGAAGAACGTGTCCGAAACCACGTTGAAGACAATCCACGGGGTGGTGTTTTCATCCTTGAAGAAAGTGATGCCCACAGGGATGATGATCAGGTTCCCTACCATCAGCAGCAGCATGGTCAGATCCCAGTAAAACCTGGACAGCAAGACAGAGACATGTGAGATCAGGCACAGAGCAGGAGGTGGGGGAGCCCGGGTCAGCTGCACTGATGAACTCATCCATCTCTGCTGTCAGTCATCCCCTGGGCTCTGCTGCTGCACCTGAGCACGCACACTGCACAAGCTGCTAATTGACTAATTAATATCAGAGGAACACTCCTGCTCTGCCTTCAAGGGCTCACAAAGGAGCTGAGCCAGGGCTGGGCATGCCTCCTTCAACACCTTCCTGGGACTTGGGAGATGTCCGGGGAGAGACTGAAAAACCTGTGGCTACTACAGGGACCACTGGGTAAGGAGAGAAGGAGGACTGGGGAGGCCTCAGAGCCTGTGTGTCAATAAATCCATGTGGGGTTAAACCACCAGGCTGTGCTCCTGCTGTCTGATCCTTCTTTAGAAGCAGCCAGCACTGACAGCTCTGGGATCAGGGTGGAACTGGAGCCTGAGCTCTCATCTCCAGCCTGCAGTTCAGATTCCTGCCGAGCCAGACTCCAGGAGTTTAGCCCACGCTCTACAGGCTCCCATGTTTTACAGAACAATCAATAAAGCCTGGAGTCACATGCCTGGAGATACCCATTGCATTTCTAAGGACAGTAACACCAACATTGAACTCCTGTTCCATGAAGCACAGTCTCCAGGAAGCTTATCTTCACTCCAGTGGTAGCTCAGTGTTATCCAGTGGCCCTCACTGCATCACTCAGTTTTGTTTTGAAGGCACACAGTCTGAGCAGAACCCCTAATTTATATGATTGGGATTTTTTAAAGATTTCCCACAGATGCACAATGAGACAATGCGGTCCCAACTCCCCCAGAGTGAGGACTAAAATCCTCCCCAGTGTCAGACTTGCTGAGGAGCCTCATTGCCCAGCACAGTGGAGCTCCAGTGCTCTCCTCATGTGTCACATGTAGATGCTGATGCACTGTGGGCTCACACTGCCAAGATTCCAGCAGCCACACATTGTGCACTATGGATCAGCTACTGTAATATCATTAATTATTAATACAATCTTAGTTACAGCTACCCTAATATCATTGGTTATCAATACAATAATCACCCCTTTGTGACAGGAGATGAGCAATCACCCCAACAGCAGTGAGAGCATCAGTGTGACCCTGCACTGACACTGATTTATCAGAGGGAAGTGTTGGGCTGCTGAAGGATGTGCACATGCTGCTCCTCTGTCTAACCCTCTACAACCAAAATCCCTGAAATGCTTCAGGAGAGCTGGACTTGCTTTAAAGGCCTTCAAGCTCTACCTTGGTTAGGGGCTCTTTGGCTGGAACCTGGACCAGGCTGAGCTGCTGCAGAACAGGATTTTCAGAGCAAAGTTTGCATGGTTTGTTAAACTCTCAGCAGGGAAACCAAAAGGGCAGAATATACCTTAAAAGCCTTCTCTGTCTAGAGTCTCTCTCCCTGGTAAGAACACTTTAAAGCACCTAAAAGCATCTTTAAGATTCCAGCCCTTGCCCATGTTCAGGCAGGGTCAGCAGCCAGCAGCACCCCAGCAATTCTCCCAATCATTCAGCAGAGGCTGATGGGAACTGATTTTAGAATAAGCAAAGTTATTCACTAACGAGCTTTCTAAAAATGACCTCAGCTCTCTCCTCCAGGTCTCAAGGTGCCAGCAATCCCCCTCTCAGTCTGCAGGTACAAGGCTGCTGGCAGCACTCAGCAGAGGGATTTGTCCATCTGCCTACAAGAGCAAGGCTGTGGCACCCAGCAATATGCATTAATATAAATCCGTGTTGTGAGCTTCCTTAATAAGGGCCTGAGATGATGCTGCAGCTTTCCCAGGCAATTAATCTGGATAATCACACAATAGCAGGAAGTCTGGAAGCAGTGTGTGCATTATTACTGAAAATAAATAACCTCCCAGCCATCCTTCATTTCCCTCAGGGAATACACAAGGAGATAGGCCCAAAGAAAATGAGTTTTCCCAAGTTTCAAATTAATGGCATGAGCCTGGCACGGCCAGGTTTGCAGTGCTGGGAAGGTAAATGTCTTTCTTCTGAGATCTTTGCATTTTTGTGCCTCTTTGTTAGGCTGGGTGGTGATTTCTACACTTGGGGACACGGCCAGCAATGGCAGGATGGCTCCCAGCTCAAGGAAGATGTTTTGCACACACACAAGGCCAGTGAAATGCTTTCCCCTGACTGCAGCACCCCCTGCTAGCCCAGCCTCTCCCTGTCCAGTGTGCTCAGCTTTCCTGCATCCTCACTTGCAGCAGTTCCTGAGCTCCTGCAGCTCTTCCCTCCCAGCCTGCTGCCCCTGAGCTGCCCAGTGTGGGCAGGGGAGTCAGTGCTGAGCCCCACTGCCACGTGTCCCTTACAGCACAGCTCTCCTCAGGGCTACACTGCTGACTCCACATTATTGTCATGGCCCCTCGGCTCTGACCTTTAAAGCCACCACTTAAAACCAGGGAAAGGAAACTTCTGTATCCAGTGATCCCTCTAATAAAGGTGGCAGGCAGGAGACAACCTTGGGGCTCTATGAAGGAGGCAGAAAAAGCTGGAACACACCAAGAATTTAGCCTGCACACCGACTCCAGCACCTGCCTTTCCTGGGAGTTCAAATTCCCCTGTTAAGATTTGCAGAGCTCCTGCACATTTTCATTTCACCCACATAGGAAGCAGGATCTGCTCAGGGTGGCATCAGTGCATTTAGACTTAATTAGACTCTCTGGGCCCACAACACCTCAGAGGTCTGATACCATCCAAGTGTCATTTTGCATTTGCTCTCAGGAACATCTTTCCCCTCCCTGTAAATTACTGGCCACAATGACTAAGGGTGCATGTGATGTATGTAAGGGCAAGCACCAGCTATTAATAACCCATGTTTTCTGGATTTCTGTTGTTCCTTTCACCCAGGGATTCCACGGAGCTGACAGTGATGAAATTGGCTCCGCTGCACCCAGGAGAGGCAGAGTTATTATCCCTGCCTTGCACACAGAGGAGCCACATGGCAAAGTGAGGAGCGTGGGGTCTGTCCACGGAAGGCTGAGGCTAAGCAAGGGTTAGGACCTGAATCTGATTTTTGAGCCTAAGCAGATCTGAAGCCATTGGTATGGCTTGCAAAAGAGCCTAACAGAGATGCATCTCTGGGATGTCTGATATCCCGTCTTCTTCTCACTTCTCTTCCTGTTCCCAAAAGCCTACATAAAAAATTAATAAATATGAATGTATTGTTTTATTACAGTTGACTCAGTGCAACTGAACAGCTCAGAGCACAGGGAACAGGCAGCACTATATAAACCAGATGTCTTGTTCAAACACCCTTGGTTTTTATACTCCATCCTACTCTCTGCACACTCCTTGGATCTGAAAATCACATTTTAACATGCACCACTACCTCAGATCTCTTAATTCCTGATGTATTATTTAAACAGAATGTATCTGAGAATTATTGTGGCACAGACACTTCAGGAATATGTTCTCCTTAAGCACTGCTGTGTCACTCAGCTGATGTGACAGCCTGTACACTCTGTAGGTATTGGTTTGTGGGTTCGGAATGCTGGACCATCTTTCTGCTCTGCCTACAGCACACTAGCAGGCTGGGAATATTGCTTTTGGAAGTAATTTTTTACCATTAAATGAAATTTCCTTTTTCATTCCATGGTGCAGTGTGGGCAGTTCTAGAGCATGAGCTCAGGAAGTGAGGAATTTTAGAGAAAGCAGTGAATCCCAGAGGTGAGAGGCTCAGCAGCATCACTGGGTCATAACAGCACTGAAACCCTGTGCATTTGTGGCTTCTGAACTGTTCTGCCTCCACAGCCCTCTAAATTAACAAAGCTTTTTGGGGTTCTCAGCTCCTGCTGAAGGGCAGCCAGCTCTGGGCTGAAGCACAAACAACAACACACCTGCCTGGCAGTGCCAGGGCCAGGAGATTGTCCCCAGCAGTGGAACTGAGCTCCCAGCCCGTGGCCAGCCCTGCTGACCTCCCAAGAACAGCCCTTGAACGAGCACAGCTTGTTCAAACCAAGCCCAAAGCCAAGCCCACCTCTGTCCCCAGGCTCGGTGTGACTCCAGAAAGAGAGTGCCACCTACTGAGTCCCACCCGGAATCTCCATCTCCTGCCTGCTGAGTGCTCCCAAATCCCTTCTGAGCTGCTGGGAACCTTCCCTCCGGGGTGGCAGCTGCCCTTCCTGGCTCTGGAATGCACCTGGGTCAGGAGGCCTGGCAGGAAAGAGGTCGTGCTGCAGTCCCCAGGAGTGCTCTGGGGCTGGAAATAGAAATCACCTTCTGGAAAGAGCATTAGGGTGTGGTTATTAATTGTTGTGGTGTTGTTGGTTTTAGGAAGAGGTGAGAGATGAGAATTGATTCTAAGTTCTCAAAAGGCTGATTTATTATGTTATACTAAAAGAAAATGATATACTAAAACTAAGAATACATTAGAAGGCTAGACAAGAATGGTAATAAAAAACCTGTGACTGACCCCAGTCCTGACACAGCTGGACTGGGATTGGTCATTAATTAAAAACAATTCACATGCTGGGTAAACAATTCTCCAAATCCCACTCCAGAGGAGCAAAACATGGAGAAGCTGAAGCTTCCCAGCTTCCCAGGAGAAGAAATCCTGGTGAAGGGATTTTTCAGATAATATGTTTGTGACATTAGGGGAGGTCAGGGTGCCTGGAGCCACAGTGGGAGCAAAGTTGACTCCAAGAACAGCCATTCACAGAGACAGCTGAACAGAGAAAAAGCACGAGGAGATCCCTCCCTGCCTCTGGAAGCATCACTTCTCCCAGACAGGAGCAGGCTGCTTTTGGTGGAGAGTTACAGACTTTGCTCTGCCCTAGAGATAAAGGGAGGACAGGGTGATTCACTGCTCCTGAACACACTAAAGGACATTTAACCAGCTCTGAGTCCAGCAATTCCCTGGTGGGAGGAATTAATTTATTTATAGAGAGTTTACTCAAAGACCTGTGCACTTGGAAACTTCTTTGCCATGAATACTCACCAGAAAAAGAGTCAAACGAGTTACAAAAATATTGTGAGTGCTGTGTAATGGGAAAGGCCCCAGCTAAAGGAAAAGACAAACAGTTTTAATTCCTTCTGACCGATCTATGCAAATACTCTGTCATCCTGACTAAAGCCCCTGGGAGCACTGCTAATTAACCATGCATTCTGACAGCACAGGAGAGCCTGCTGGGTCCCAGCCTCCTCCAGATTTCCCTGGATCTCTGCATCTCCTGGATCTCTGCATCTCCTGGATCTCTGCTTTTCCTGGATCTCTGCATCTCCTGGATGTATGTATCTCTTGGATCTCTGCACCTCCTGGATCTCTGCTTCTCCTGAATCTCTGCTTTTCCTGGATGTGTGCATCTTTTGGATCTCTGCATCTCCTGGATCTCTGCATCTCTTGGTCTCTGCATCTCTGGGATCTCTGCTTCTCCTGAACCTCTGCTTCTCCTGGATCTCTTCATCTCCTGGATCTCTGCATCTCCTGGATGCCTGCTTCTCTTGGATGCCTGCTTCTCTTGGATCTCTTCATCTCCTGGATGCCTGCTTCTCCTGGATCTCTGCATCTCCTGGATGCCTGCTTCTCCTGGATCTCTGCATCTCTTGGATGCCTGCTTCTCCTGGATCTCTGCATCTCCTGGATGCCTGCTTCTCCTGGATCTCTGCATCTCCTGGATGCCTGCTTCTCCTGAACCTCTGCTTCTCCTGGATCTCTGCATCTCCTGGATGCCTGTTTCTCCTGCTGGCTCCCAGCTGCTCCTGGACTTGGGGGCACCAAACTCAGGGCACTGGCAGGCATGGAAAGCCAAGAGTGGGGACCCAGCTGGCTGGGAAAGGGCTGCACCCACAGCACCTCCCAAGGAATGCTCCAGCACCTCTCAGGTGCCAGCAGGAGCTGGCAGGGAATGTCCCTTCCCTGGGTCACCACGGGGCTCAGCGGGCTGGGACAGGACTCCCATGGAACTCAGTGCCCTGCCAGGAGCACAAGGGCTGTGACAGCATGGCTGGGAATGCTGACACAGCACGTGGCTGGTGGGGAGGGATCCCAGCACAAACCAGGTGTGGGCCTGGCAGCACTTTGCATCTGGATTCCTTAAAGCTCCTGTGCTGTCCCTGACAGAATTCCCACCGAATTCAGCTGGCAGTTTCACCCCAGGCAAGACATTCTCCAAGGTCTGCACTTAGCCTTTGACTCAGATTATCTTCAATCTACATAATTGCTCACCTAATCTCCTCCCAGCAGTGCCCAATTCCAAACCATGCTTCAAGTTTAGAACATATGCTCATATTATTACCTTAAAATATAATTACATGGGTATGGTAAGTGGAAAATTAAGGAAGCTATTGCTTATGTAATACTTGGAGATGGCATTTGCAGTCCAAGCAAGGAAGTATTTTCATTGCTTCTCTATCATTAATTTTTAAATCTAACACTACATTATTAAACAATAATCAACACCCTACATTTTTCAAAGTAATGTCCAAACATTAATTAAATCCCAACAGATATAATTAGGAAGGTATTATCATCCTATATTACAGATAGACTATGAGATACCAAAGATTAAAGAAACTCATTCAGAGGTAGAAGCACCACCCAGCAAATGTGGTTGTCTAGACTCAGGAGAGGTTTCCAGCCATGTTATAATCTATAATTTGATCAGTAGCAGCAAAGGGGAAATTTCTTCTCTTTTCTACTGTAAAAATATAAATATACCCATTACTTAGAGGTATTTTTATTCCAGCAGTAATAGCTGACAATTTGCAAACAGCACGTTTGAGGCACTGATGGATTTAAGCAATTAGAAGTGGGTACATTGCGAGTGCTGCCCTTTCTTTGACTCACAGAACCCAGGGCACTCTGTCAGCCTGAGCTGCTGCCTCTGCTCTGCACCCCCTGCTGCCAGGCTGCCTGCAGGGACGGACACCTGGTGACATCTGGGGGACCTGGGTGCACGGGTGGCTCTGTGGGAGCCTCAGCAAACCCTGGAAGGCCAAGTGCTGGTGCTGGGTAAGCCCTGGGATCAGTGCAGGCTGGGGATGAAGGGACTGAGAGCAGCCCTGGGACAAAGGGACCTGGGGGTGCTGGGGGTGAGAGCTGGAAATGACCCAGCCCTGAATCCCCCCCTGCCCTGGGCTGATCTCCCAGCAGCAGGGAGGGGAAAATTCTGCCCTCTCAGGTAAAAGCCCACCTCAGGGCCTCAGCCCTGGGGTCCCAGCACAGGGAGGATGTGGAGCTGCTGGAGAGAGCCCAGAAGAGGCTACAGAGATGCTCTGAGGGTGGAGCCCCTCTGCTCTGGAGCCAGGCTGGGAGAGCTGGGGGTGCTCACCTGGACAAGAGAAGGATCCAGGGAAACCTCAGGGCCCCTGCCAGGGCCTGAAGGGGCTCCAGGAGAGCTGGAGAGGGACTTGGGGACAAGGGATGGAGGGACAGGACATGGGGAATGACTTCCCACTGCCAGAGGGCAGGGATGGATGGGGTATTGGGAAGGAGTTCCTGGCTGGGAGAGTGGGCAGGCCCTGGCACAGGGTGCCCAGAGCAGCTGTGGCTGCCCCTGCATCCCTGGCAGTGCCCAAGGCCAGGCTGGATGGGGCTTGGAGCAGCCTGGGACAGTGGAAGGTGTCCCTGCCATGCCAGGGGTGGCACTGGATGAACCTTTAAGGTCCCTTCCAACCCAAGCTGTTTTATGGATCCATGTGACCGTGAATTTTGCCGGAGAATTCTGAAGAACTGAGGACTAGGAAAGCAGAGCTGATGTCAAAGGCAATCCACCAAGCAGTGGGTTTGCCTGAATGAAGGAACAGCTCAGTGCTCAGGGCCTTTTTTATCAAGTATTATCTCAGGAGAGACGGCAACACCTTCCCCTGGTGTGGGCTCTGCAGGGAGGGAGAACAGCCACATGTGGGACACTCAGCACTGCCCAGAGAGCTGCCAGAGGAGCCCCCAGCAGCTGCAGCTGACTGTCCTTCACAGAAACTCCAATCACTGAGACACAAACACTTCCCTGGCCTCCATTTCAGTTTGAAAGAGGCTTTATGAATCAGCCAAGACAGACAGTCCTGACCTTCAGCGACTTTGCTGGAACATCTTCCTTGTGTTTGCTGCTTTCCTGCCTCAGAAAACCCCTCACTGTGCATTATCTCTGTGCTCAAGTGCACCAGTCACCAACCACACCCACATGAAGTGGTGTTCAAGCATGTGAAGGGATGCTGCCACCCCTGCTCAGAAGTGTGTTCACTTCCAGCCAAGTGGGAAGTGAGGATGGGACTGAAGTGCCATGGCCAGGACAGCAGCATCCCAGCTGTGAGATGGATCCTCTGAGGGTGACTGAACCCATGTCCTAAGCTCAGTTTCAAGGATTGAGCAAACCACGTTTGCAGAAAGGCTGCTGGAGGCTGGAGTGCTGCTGCCTGCCTTGTATCTGTCCTGGGATAATGAGTGTCCATCCAATCTGGGAGGTCCTAACCCTGCAAGGGGCTCCACAAGACCTGGATAAGCATTTCCCAGGATTTATGTTCAACTTGATGAAGATCTGCTCCCAGTCCTGGCTCTGCAGAGAAACTGGACCACCCAGAGCCAAGGTGCTCCTGCACTTCCATTCCCAGCCACTCTGAACCATACCCATGGCACCAGGCTCAGCAAAGTCCCCCTGGACTTGGCCCCACAGAGCCACTGCCCACTGTGCTCAGCTCCTGCTGCCTCCCTGCCTGCAGCTACCAGCTAACAAATTAAAGCCTATCTTAAATCTATACTTAGAACCCAATCTTCCCAGAAAAGTAAAAATAAACAAGATTTCATTTCTCTCCCAGAACCAGAGATAACCACAAGAGACTCGGTTTGTTCCGGCTCTAAATTTGGAGCACGGAGGCCAATAGAGCACACATCCCATTTCTGACTAAAGCAGAATTATTAATATTTTCTCACTTGCTTGGACACAGCTATTAATATCTCATGGAGAATTCCCCTGCAACAAGCTGCAGAAGCAGTGAAATTTTTATGGTACTACTCCTAGGAAAGCCTATCCCCTCTCTTTGGGTGTGAAGGCCCAAAGGAGCAGCATTTACACACTGAACCCAGACAATTTATTGTTGTTCTCACAGCACCACCGAGGTGAGCACAGATATAAATTGTCCTGCAGCAGGAATTCACTGCAGCAGGGGCTGGAGACACCATCTGAGGATGGAATGGTGCAGATTCACTGGGAGGTTTACAGGATTCCTTGGGAAGGGAAGCAGGGCAGTGCAGCCAGCATCAGCCCCATGTCCAGAGGACTCTCAGACCATTTTGGGTCACCATTGCACAAAGCAGGTTCCACTCCATGGCTGGCTCAGCAGACCCCACACCCTCCATGGGTGGAGAATCCAGCACCATTCTGTCTACAGCACTGAGCCAAAGCTGCAGGGCTAGCACCAAGCAGAGTTAACCTCTCTTCATGCCCCACCCCACTGCACTCCCAAACATTTCTGGATTCCCCTGACCCTGCCCACCTGCAGCTGAATCCCAGGGGTCTCCAAGGTGTTGGATGTGTATTGATTGCAGAGTTCCCAGAATACATTATGCATCAGCTGCCACCTCAGGGCCTGGCAATCCTGCATTGTTTGATCTCCTGAAATCTCCTGCTTGTATGAATATGGAAAAGTTCCTCTTTGTTTGCTGCCCATTGATCCACACATTGACCCTTCTCCTGTGTGCGTTTCTCTCTGATGATTTAATACGGAAAAAGACCAATACAGTGAGGAAGGGAAGGAAGCCCCTTCAGGGGGACCTATTGCCATGGAAACATGCCATATGTTGCTGTTGTAGAGAAGGGATGGATCAATAAGGGCTGCAGCCTCCAGGCCATCAGGAACATGTTGTGGAATGTGAAGGATTAAAGCCTAAAGACAGGCATAAGCTGTGACATGATGAAGTTCAGGCCCTGGCCCATGTCCACCATCCATGAGTCAAACCCCAGGCAGGGAGGATCTGCAGCATGGAGCTCTGAGCTGTCTCAAAGAGCAGCAGGACTGGGGAAGGGCTTGGTTTGTACACAGGGACAGGAAGGAAAATGATTGTCTAGAGATGCTGCAGGTACCTATCATATCTATCATATCATCACAGAATCAGAGTGGTTTGGCTGAAGGGTCCTTACAGCCCACCAGGGACACTTTTCACCATCCCAGGGTCCTCCAACCTGGCCTTGGACACTGCCAGGGATGCAGGGGCAGCCACAGCTGCCCTGGGCACCCTGTGCCAGGGCCTGCTACCCTCACATGGAGGAATTCCCTCCCACTATCCCATCTAACCCTGCCCTGTCCCTCCATCCCTTGTCCAAAGTCCCTCTCCCCATCTCTCTTGTCAGCTCCTTCAGGCACTGCAAGGCCACAGTGAGGTCACCCCAAAGCTCCTCCTCTCCAGGAGAACAATCCCAGCTCTCCCAGCAGAGCTGCTCCATCCCTCTGCTCCTCCTGGAGCCTCCTCTGGCCTGGCTCCAGCAGCTCCAGGTCCCTCCTGTGCTGGCCCCAGGGCTGGGGCAGCTCTGCAGGTGGGGTCTCACCTGAGAGGGACAGAATGCCCCCTGCCCTGCTGCCCAGGCTCTGGGGATGTCTCAGGTCAGAGCTGCTCCAAGAGTGGCACAGGACACACGTCACCGACACCAGGGACCTTCCACACTCATCTCCTTGGGAAGTCACAGGAATGACAGGCTGGCTTCTAAACTATTTTGTGTTGACATGTCTGTCTTGACATAATTTGGGTTTATGTGAGCTGAGGATGTCACTCTCACCACTAGGAAGCCAAATTTACTAAAATTAAACACCAAAATAAGGCAGAGAAATGACATGAGTCACACAACTAGGTAAGAATCACAGTTTGGGGAGTGGGGGGTGTGGAGGGGACACTGCAGTGCTTTCTGCCTTGCACTGACATATTTATGCCCTCATACTCTGCAGTTGTCCCCAAGGAAGTGACAAACCCTGCTAAGTCATCTGCCAGCTGAGAACAAGACTTCCCACCACCCAAGATGCTAAAAATGCTCCTCCTGGGCATTGCTGTGCCCCAGCTCCAGAGGGCTGGGACTCACAGGGCTCCACAGGAAAGTGGGGTCCCCTAATGGCTTCCCACTGCCAGAGGGCAGCCTGGATGGGATACTGGGCAGGAATTGTTCCCTGGGAGGGTGGCAGGCCCTGGCACAGGGTGCCCAGAGCAGCTGTGGCTGCCCCTGGAGCCCTGGCAGTGCCCAAGGCTAGGAGCAGCCTGGGACAATGAAAGGTGGCCCCACCCATGGCAGGGGTGGAATGGGATGAGCTTTAAGGCCCTTTCCAAGCCAAACCATTCTGGGATTCTGTGATCATTCCCACATCCAAGCTCTCCTCAAGACTCCAGAGCCCAGGTTTGGGATACCATGCTGTGCACCAGGACAACCACCCCCAGAGGGAACTCACCCAGGTGCCACATCTCTGTGTGTGCCCAGCTGAGCCCTGGGCCAGTCACATCAGCTACCCCACAAGGAAAGCCCAGAAAGCACCAGGAGAGCTCCCAGTGCCTGAGGATGGATCAAACCTGAAGCTGCTGTTCAGCTGCATGATTTACTCCAGCTCTGCTCCCAGGCACACGTGCTCTCTCAGCCTCTCTCCAACTTGCACAGCTCCCAGGATTTATGTCTGAGACAGGCAACAGCATCTGCCAGACCTCAGCACCATGCACACATTCCTGCTGGGTGAGCTCTGGGCATGCCAGATGGGGCAGGGACAAAACTCAGATCTCTGTCCTGGCTAATGGCAGCACAGGAATGCTCAAAGCTGCCAGAAAAGGTGACAGAAAGCAGTTTGGGGTTTCCAGTGGTCTGCTGGAATGATCATACTCAAAGCTGCCTCCCTGTAAAGGCTCCAAACTTCCTAAAGCACATGTTCAGTGAGGACAGGAAAGCCAGAGTGACAGAAGGTGCTGGCTGCATGTGGCTGTCACCCCTGGCAAGGACAGCTCCCCTCAGCCCTCAGGGTTACACAGCACAGCTGAAGAGCTCCTGCAGGAGAGGGGTCACTCCTGGACAAATCCCTTCTTTCCCAGCGTGGCTTTGGGGTTAAACACACTCTGGCCAACAGGGATGGCCATGTTTTAATGTGCATTTTTTGCACCCAGTGAATATGGCTGAAGTCCTGGAGGCAGTGCCAAAGGAGCAATGTTTGAGGAGCATGGATTGGGATGGATGGAGCACATACTATGTTGTGTTCCAGACCTTCAGCTCCTCGTGATCCACATCACTTTCTGGGAATCCTCACTGGTTTACATCCTTCAGCCCTGGTGGGAAATGCTCCAGACAAGGTTCACACCCAGTGCTGCCAGAGCCTCTTGCCACGGGGAAGCAGTGGGGTGGAAGCAGTAAGACACCTGAAAAGGTAACAAGGCACTGCCTGTGTGTACTTCAGCTTCCAAAGCACAAAATGCTTCTCCTGCCCAGCTCTCCTGCAGCTCACATCAGACTCTTGTTTGTAATGAGTTATTCAGGCTGCAATGGAGCACAATGAATCCTCAAAAAGACTAATGCTGCTGGGACCTTGGGGCTATTCAGGTAGCCCAGACCCCAGACAAGAGATGAATCACCTTCTAAAAATGCAGCAGTTAAGAAAAAAAAAAAAAAGTCCAATTGCTTCTGATTATTTTCAGTCTCAGAAGAAACATACTGTACTAAGGCTGTGCTTACCTAAGGCATCCACGTGAATCCACTATCCCTCCCCCTGGAATGGCTGCTGAATTAATTACTGCCTTACTGAAGCACTGAGGAGCTCCCCAGAGACTGGCTCCCTTTTGACCTCAAAGCTTTTTAGGGCAGGTGCCTGAGTCTCCCCACCAGCATCTGCCAGCTGGGAAACTGAGGCACAGAGGGGTGGATATTGCAGAGGGCCTCACTCCCTCAACAGAAGGGAGGGGAGAGAGCAGGAATTCTGCCATCCAGTCCAGAGTGTGAAGGGCACTCAGCTCTGAGCTCCACATCCCCCAAAGCCCCTCCCAGGTCCTGAGGAGCTGGCAGTGTCCCTCCAAAGTCTCCTGTGCTGGGCTGACTGGAATGAGGAAACCCAGCAGGAACTGAGGGGGCAGGAGACTGAAGGAGAAGGAGCAGGGCTTGGTGCACACCCTGGGACAGCAGAATGAAAAGCTCGGGCAGTGGATGCATAAAATACATCCTCCCCAGAAAGGACAGGCACACACCTGCCCACAGAGCGTGCTCTGAATCACAACTAGACACAGTATAAAGAATTCAGGGGCCACACTCAGGACATTTAAGGCCTTTCCCCTCCTGTGAGACTGGTAGGAGGAAATTGGGCTTTTCCTGCCTGTGTGGCTCGGGACGTGCCACACACACTCCTGGGAAGGAGCACGGCAGCACGTGCTGGGGATCCAGGCACTTCCACCCAGCACCTCCCTGCCCCCTGCCAACACCTGGGATGCTGCTGCATCTCTCCTGCTCTTTCCAGGACACACTGCCAACTTTCTGACTTGTGGTGTGGTGGGGATTCCCAGGGGCTTCTCCTTTATCAAAACTGGCAGGGTCTGTGACCCACAGAGTCCTCTCCAGCCACTTGTACCCATCCAGAGACCTTCCAGAGCAAGCTGGAGCTGCAGCCTCTTCTCTCCCCAGGAAAAGGGGGGCTCTGTAAACTTGCTGTGACCCTGCTGTGCAGTGCTGCTCCTCCAACACACAGAGGCATACAAACAGTGATGGGCACCATGAGAAATGCTCAGATAAATCTTTTCCACTATGGGCTGGACTTGCCCTGCTCTACTGGAACAAAGCCATTGAGCCCTGGGGGAGCAAGTGCCAACCCTAAATCATTTCTTTGATTAATTGTTCTTGGGAAGGAAGAATTCATTAAGCATTCTGCTCAGCGATTAGAAATAAATATATTTTTAGAATGAACAACCTGCCAGAAACAAGTTGTTTCAGAAATATATTCAGCTTGATGCATTTTCCATCAATACAGAAGGAGGAGGCTCCAGCCTGCCAGAGGGACAGGCTGGGAAAGGGACACTGCAGGGACAGGCAGGACAGCTCCTTGTGATGCCTGCACCACTCAGGTTCAGTCTGCATGAGAGGAAATAAAGGAGTTTTTTCTCTATACTCATATTCCAGCCCTAGGGTGGGAATAGATCTCCCTGCTATTTCACAGGAATATGACAAAGCTATTCCTACACACAGCTGGGGCAGAGCAGATAGGAGAGCCATGAAAACCCAATAAATAACAACACCCCCCTTGTATTTCCACTTTGGCATCAGGCTCAGACAAGCTACAAGGGCAATGTGAAATAACAACCTCTGTAAGGAGTTTGGGACACAAAATTGCCACAGCCCTTCGATGTGAGACATGCTGACACAGTAAATGGTTACCACAGGGACAGCAGGACAGGAGCTGCTCCAAGGCAGTGACAGCCAAACCCTTCCCTGGCCACTGAAGGGACCACTAAATGTGGTGTAAGGGTTTATTTTCAGTTTTCAATCCATACTTCAAGGCAGGAACTCAGCATAGGCTCTGTTCATGCCTGAGCCCAGAGAACCACATGGAAATGTGAGATGGGCACTTTGCCCTCCCCACCAGCCGAGAAAAATCTACTTCTGGTCCTGAGTGCAGAAAAGGAAACCCTACAAGAACCTAAACATGCCCTGGGATCTGAGAGTCACAGGCACAAAAGACTATTCCAGGCTTTTAAGTTTTGTGCCTTAAAAGAAAAGACAAGTCTTATCCTTTGGTTGTGGTGCCTAGAGGCAAGTCTGTTCCCTGCCCTGTTTTGGGAATGGAGGATGGCAGCAGTGTCTCAATGAATTCCAGCTTTCCCAAGAAGAACACACTCTCAAAGGGCCCTCTTCCCTAAAACACAAAACATCTTTGTAGTTTTTCCCTCTGCACACACAGGACCCAATTTCCAGGCCACTGCAGCAGGCTCAGCCTTTGATTTCAGCAGGGATGTGCTGGGATATCACATCAATTGCCTGGGAAACTTGTGCACTTCCATCATGATTACATGATTTCTGTGGATTGGTTTCTTCCTTTTACTTAATCCAGTCCTGCTTAGGCTCAGAGTAAGGCAAGAGCCAGGGTTTTGTTCTTGTTCTTTCATGCCAGCAGAAATGTCTGTGCTGTGCCTCAGCCCAGCTGCGAGCCCTGGCACTGGGAGGCCACAGAGAGGCTGAGGAAGAGGAGGAGGAAGATGTGTCAGTGGTGAGGGTTCCTGGGAAAGCTCTCCAGTCACTGCAGTGGGGAACAGCAGAGGGTCTTGGACTGGAGGCCAGGGAAAGCAGGGAGCAGGTAAGTTCTGCTCTCAAGTGCACCCAACCCCATATTAGCTCATTAGATATTCAGACAGTAAATTAGGGATCTCCTTCAGGAAAGGCATCCTTGAATCAGAAATAGCTGTTTTGTGGATAAAGAGCAGAAAATTCAGGGCTCTGAACCACTTCCACTGTAGCAAGAGAGCCCCAGGCTGGCTGAATGCTGCCTTGAAGAGCCACTGCACAAGCACCAAGCTGGCAGTGGAATCTGGGACCAGGGACAGCAGTGCAGCACCAGCAGGTCCCACACAGTGCCAGCACAGGGCCTGGATGAAATTTGGGGTTCCTGTAGGGGGACACGGCCTGAGGTGCCTCCAAGGGGGGAAACTCATCCCAGGGCCATTCTCACCTGGGAATTTGGCTAATAATGACCCTCATTTCACAGGAACGGTGATCAACCCTCCTGCATCCACAAAAATGTGTGCAGGGATGATCTCACCCAGCCCTGCAGCCAGGCTGAGCTGAGGGAAATGCAGCAGAACCACTGCAGCTCCAGGGCAGGGGCTGAGCAAAGCGGGAGGATCTGAACTGCACTGCCCTCACTCACAGAGTCACCTGCCTGCCTGCAAAGGTCACCAGCTGCTCTGCCAAAGCCATGGGCTTTTATCATCTCGGTATTTTATATTACTACAAATCTCCTTTATTGGAATATCCTCCCTTCCTCTCCTCAAGCCAGCCAGGGCCGCACTTTGCTAGGGAAAAGCAAGTTTTCCAAGAGCTTGTGAAGAATTCTCTGCCCTCCTCTTGTGCCATGCTCCTTTCTGAACCAGACCACCAGAGGAATAACCAACCCTATTCCTTTTCCCTAACTGGGCTGCAGATCTTAGGGTCCCAGTTTGGGTCAGGCACAAGTTTCAACTGACCTGTCCTAACTTCCAAAAGGTGCCCTTTCCCCAGAAAAATCCTGGCGTGGGGGTGTGGAGAGACAGCCAGGCTGAGGAAATGTGAGGGCCCAACTCCTGGCACCTTGCTGAGCTCTTTGACAGCCTGTCTCTGCACCTCTTATCTGGGAGAGTGGGCAGAAATGCTGCCACTCCTGAGAGAGTGTGTGATGATTGGACTGGGAGTGCTTGGGAACAGCTCAGGCCTGTAAGAGCAACACCCTGGAACAGCTGCCAAGCCCCACAGGGGTTTCATCCCTGACTTCATCCAGCAGTGTCTCTACAGCCACACTGATGGATGGCATTGTCTCCCATCCCAATGGACACACCAGCACCTCTGGCATTCCTCTTCACCTGCAAAGAGGCTTGTGCTGATGGGGGGACTGAGCTCTGGAGAAATGACACTGCTTTTTATTCTGCTTTTACATCCCAGCCATGGGAAACACAGGCTGGAAACACTCCTGAGGGGGTTTAGGGTGGCAGGAAGAGCAAAAAAGAGGTGGTGGTGGTCTGAAGTGGGAATGTCCATGCAGAGGGATCTCTGTGCAGGTGTCTGACGGGCTCAGCTCTGCCTTACACCGCTCCCAGCCCCAGCATTCCCAAGGCACTTTATTATCAGCTGCACCCCCGATGTTACGCATTCATTTCCACAGCAGACTCATTCACACACACACAACACACCCACCCACATGCAGCAATGGCTAGACAGACACAAAGCATGCAGCAGCCAATTATTTGGGGTGGGAACAGCTTGCATGAGCTCATGATGAAGCTTAGCCTTAATTCTGCTGAGCTGGAGAGGCTGGAGCTGTGCTCTGCTCTCCTGACTGACTGCGGAGCGCAGAGCAGGGCAGATGATGTCAAGGCAAATCTTTTTTTGTCTGCAGTGCAGATTTGGCTGTGTGAATTTACTTGCAAATGAGGCTTCCAGATCCCCTGTTAGAAAGCAGGAGTCCTAGGCCATAGCCACAGCTGCCACTGTTAGCCTAAAGTGCTGCTCATGCTGCACAAGGGGTTGCCTTGGTTTGGAATTCTTGGGCCCAAGTTCCCAGCAGGATGTGCAGGAAAGGAGAAGCCAGTGGGACTGGCAGAGGGATGAGGCAGGAGTGCCTGTGCTGCAGCCACAGCAGAGGAGCCCACCACAATGGCAATAAAGGGGGAGGGGAGACCCCAATAGTGCATCTTCCCCTGTGGTTTCACAAACTGAGCACTCAGGGTTTAGCCAGCAGCCATGGACACAGCTGGAATTGACTGAAGCACATCTGTGAGCCAGGTTTTTGTCTCATTGCCAGCTGTGGGACAGGCCTGGATGTCCCAGCCACAGCACACACAGGGAACTGCCCTGACCCAGGCTGGTATGAGCACACTGGTGTTTGCACTAAAAGCCAAGGGTCACAACACATCACCTCAAGATCCAATGTGGGAAATGGATTTATAGGAAATCCTCAAAGCCTGACAGAAGGCTCACACAGTGTGCATCTATATGCAAACTTTGAAATAAGAACTGCTGACTTAGAAATGCCATAGAATAGGACAGACCTTGTTGAGAAAGAAATACAGCTAGGGTTCTGTTCTGGTTCAATCCACCAGCCACCCAGCCTAAGGCACGTTTGCTAGAGCTTCCACACCCCAGCAGGGTCAGACACCTCACAGCTCCTGTGCCAGACCAGGTATTTGGGATGTTCATGAAGTCAAGAGTCACATATTCCCAAAGCAAAGGAAAGCACACCCTGCAGTACACATTACTGGTGAGGAAAAGATGGAACATTTTCTTCTTAGAGCATCTCCAAACCCCATGCAGGGGCTGCACAATTCTCATTTATGCACATAAAAGGTAAAATCCATCTTGCCTGCCTCTCCATGCAGGCTTTTTTCCCATCTTTTTCCAGCCTAGTTCTAAACCTGCCAGACAATAGAGCACCATACATGGAACTGGAGAGTACTGGTAATCTCTTCCCTTATCAAGACACAGGAAGTGATGATTCAGAAATCCCCTACTGGTACACAGCTCCACTGCTTTCTGGGGTCCTGATAAAAGATGGACAATAGGCAAGACCAAATCTACAGCACTACACAGAAAAGGAGAATCCCAAAGAAATCCTCATGAAACTGCCTGGTAGAGACCAAGCCCATCCTTGCAGGTATCTCCTCTGGCATCTGCTGTTACACTAAAATATTACAGAGTCCCCCAGCATCTTCCACGGCCCTTGGCAGCACCATCAGCCCTTTTCTTAAAGCTGGAGAAATCAAGGCATGGAGAATTCAGCTCAGGATGGCTCACAGGTCCAACCTGTATGCCTGACATCCCTTCCAGCTTGTCCTTCTGTCTGCCAGGCACTGCTTGTCATTCCAGGAGCATGCACAGCTAAATGAGCACGATACGAGTGCTTTGTATGGGCATCAAGGAGAACAGACCATCATCTGCAGTCTAGACTGGTTCCTCCTCCTGCCCTCCCCACCATTCACAGGAAAATAGGGATGGAAAAATATATTCCTCTTGTTATTAATAGAAGTGTAACTTGTGCATGCATTAGTACTTTGAAGTGAAGGGGGAAAGGTGAAGTATTAAGAATTTGTGCTTAATGAAAGTGGGTTTGCTGTTGTTAAAAAAGCTGCATGGAGCCAGGCATCATTATCTTTTCTCTTATCTTCTGGGCTGCTGGGAGAGCTGGCCTGGACATGGCAGGAGTGAAGCTGGCAGAGCCAGGGTGTTCCTGAGCTGGCACCTGGGCACAACAGGGCACAGGGAGGGGCTCCCCTGCCCCCAGTGCCCCCACCACTGCCCAGCTGAGAGGTGTCAGAGCAGAGCTGAGCCCCTTGCCCTGACACCACGGGGAAGGCCAGGATTTGTGGAGTCCCCCAGCCTCTGGAATGCAGCTGTTATCTCCTCCCAAGAGCTGATAACTGCCAGACTTTGCTTTCCCACATTCAGCACATCCAAATGGATCTCCCCGGGTTTTCCAGAGTTTTCCATGCCCTCCCCGTGCTCAGGTGGGGTGGGGATCACACTGTAGAAGTGCCCAGGTTCTGACCAGGAGCAGAAGTGACTCCCAGCAGAGTTCCAGTGCTCCCAGTTCACAGTGAGATGAGGGAGGAGTGCCTGTGCTGCAGACACAGCAGCAGAGGAGCCCATCACAATGGGAATAAAGGAGGGGACACCCCAAAAGTGCAGCTTTCCCTGTGGTTTCCAGCACAGCTCTTGATTGCCTGGCACTCACAAACACCCCGAAAAACCAGGAGTTAGAGCTCCTGCACTGAGTCAGCTGGCAACCTGCAGCTCCTCTCCTGCCTCTGAGCTCTGGAACAATGGATGCACACACACAGACAACCTCTCCATCCAAAGAGGCCGCGAGTTAAATCCTTAATTAGCACATTTGGACGAGTCACCACAAATGAGATTAGCGCTCTGCATCGCTGGGGAAGCTGCTGTGCCCCTGGAATGTGGAAGTGGTGGGCCCTCAAGCTGACCTTGGAATTCCCCCTTGCCTGCTCATCTGCTTTGCTCTCACGGCACTGTCTTCCCCTGCTGCCTGCAGCATCTCCTCGGGAGATAAGAGCCTGCTTTTCCTCCAGCCTGGTGCTAACACCAGGCACGCAGTGACCACATTGATACTGCACACAATGAATAATTCCATTTGGCAAAGGGACTTCCCAGCTAGCAAAGCATTCAGCATGGAAAAGGGGCAGGAAAAGGTCTCTCTAAGAGCACCTTGCCAGCCCAGGACACATCTGCTCCCTCTGCTGTGTTTCTGGAGTCCTGAGTGCTGTGTCTGCTGACAAATCCAGGCTTGGTGCTGTCAGCACTGCAGAGCTGCATGGAGCCAAGCTGCCTCCTGCTCTGCCCTGAGCCTTAGCAAACCCCAGCCTGCTCAGGGAGACCTGAGCACTCCTCACTGCTCGTCCTGGACAGCAGCTTGGACTTTGAACTGGCAGGGATGCTTGGGAAAGAGCCCTTGTCCTGCCCTGCAGGCTCAGGAGTGACAGGTTTACAGCCAAGGAGGGCTCAGCTCCGTGGGGATGAGCTCTGCAGTGCTGCTGGGGGGAGAGGTCATCCAAACGTTCCTTCAGAAAGGAACTTAAATCAACCCTGCTCACCATAATGACTCTGACTCTTGAGGAAATCTCCTCAATCTCCAGACATTCAAAAGGCAATGATGTCACCAGCTGGGGGCTGCCTGGCTTGAAAGATGGTTGTGGACACTGCACCTGCACACACAGCCACAGGAAAGCACATGGGACACACACCTGTGAAGGAGGAGGACAGCACCTGGATCCTTCCACATGGAAATAAGCCCATGCTTTGTTACACACCCAGCAAGGGATGCAAGAGATCTGTCAGAGCTGGTGATGTTCTTAATTCTTCCTCTTGGCCTGGACTTCTGGGAATGCTCTTATCCCTCCTCACAGCCTGGCCTGTGCTCAGGCACAGAGCTCGTGGCACAAACACTTTGGGGGCAAATCTCAAGTAGCCACTTCCCTGCAGCCTGACCTTTCCCTCACACTCAGCAGTGGAAATGGGCTTTTTGAAGTTCTCAAAAGGAGCTGGCACCTTGCTTTTTGAGTGACATTCATCTGTAGGTAAATTGATTTAATAGCTTGTTAGAGTGCCAATTAGAACCAACAATAACTCAATTGACCTATAACTGCCTTGGCACCAACACAGCTTTCAAAAATAAGAGAAAGGAGGAAATCTCTGCTCTGGCAGAGATGAGAGCTCAGATAGCTGGTTTTGAGAGCAAACTGAGGGATTCATGGGCTTGCTAATGAGATGCTCATAACACATCAGAAACAAAGACAAATTTCAATGGTTTCAAGCTAAAATGACACTATGTTATCTCCAGACAAAGATCACTCTTTTATCTGTATAATAAATGGATTTCAGTGCAGCAGCAGTGACTCTAGAGCAGAAAAAACCTCAGTGCCACAGAAAGCACTAGCACAGTTACCTAACCAGAATAACACTGGATTGAAACCCCAAGTTTGCCTCCTTAAAATAGTGCTGCAAAGTCCTACACTGACTCTGTGGGTTTCACCCTCAGAAACCACATTTTTCCTTCAAATAAAATCTGTTTCATTCTCCTGCAGTGGAGATTGTGCTTCCAGACAAATTCATCATGTTAAACACTTAGGTCTGAGGATTGAGATGGTTCAAGTTTAAAAACTAGAAAATGGGTATCTTTTGTATAAACATTGGCAGTGTCCAAGGATAAGGAGAAGGATAATGTGGAAGGGTTTTAAATTACTGGGAAAAATGATCCATTCTTAAGTCAGGAAGGGGACGGAGAAAACTGAGATTGTTGGAAGAGTCGGAAGGACAAGAGAAACTAAGAATATGTAGGAGGAGAAGGAATTGATTTAGAGAGACCCACCCAGAGAAAAAGCTGAAGGATAAGGATGCAGACTGGAAGTGGACTGAATAAATGCCGACCCAGCACACTGGAACATGGCAAGGGGTGAGGGGGAGAGGTATTACTGCAAAGAAGGTGGAAATCAGTGATCAGAGGAGAAAGAAGCTGGATATTGGCATCCAGGACTGGCTGGACAAGACACCTGCCATGAGGGGCCCAGAAAATGGAGATGGCACTGGTGGGATGAGAAAGACAAACTTCAAGTTTGATGGGCAAGACAACAGGTTGGAGAGAGAGTGGGGCTGAGGGTGAGAAGGAGAAAACAAGCAGGAGTTTGTAACAGGCAGAGTGTGTTTCCTTTGGAGCCTGGAGTAGCCCCTCTCCTTTGCTGTAGCTCCCTGCTACAGGCACTGCTTCATTCAGAGCAGAGGGCAGTGCAGCACAGCCTTGAACAGCTCCACACCTGCTAATGAAGCCAGAGATATGCCAAAGGGAGAGACCGAGTTGTTTTGAAAACCCTGAGAACGGTACAAAACACTGCATTAAAAATCAGACTGCAAAGTCAAAAGCTCGGGGTAGGAAACAGCAGACAGGAGCTGGGCTGTGCTGTTACTCTCAGGACATGGATCAAAGCAGGGCTTCCCACAGAACTCCTGCCTCCTCCAAGGTGGGAGGGTGGCCTTGGGGCAGGCA
Organism: Fringilla coelebs; assembly: GCF_963513975.1. Classification (NCBI taxonomy): domain Eukaryota; kingdom Metazoa; phylum Chordata; class Aves; order Passeriformes; family Fringillidae; genus Fringilla; species Fringilla coelebs. Next base: position 4,391,049 of record NC_140038.1, on the reverse strand, counting down.
TGTGCAGGAGGGGATTTTCTGTAGGAGCCCATTTCTTGCCCAGCCTGGTTTGCAGTGGAAAAGAAGAGGAACTGCAGGTGGGGTGTGATGGCCAGGGCAGGTGAGCAGAGCCCCAGAGCCTCCTCCTCTGGCAGAAAGCTCCTGCAGAAGTGTCAGGCAAGGAGCCCAATGCCAAACTGTAGCTGCAATAACACTCAGAGACGAGCATGGGAGAGAACACGATGTCATTGTTTACAGCAGTGATTATTTTTTGCTATAACAACAGACAAACCAACAAGTAGCAGAGGCTTGGGAAGAGGGTGGGAGGGATGGGCCCATTTCCCAGTCTGGCTGCTCACAGAGCCAGCCTAAGAAATGGTCCCAAGCAGAATGTGCCCAGTCCTCTGAAGCACCCGTGGCTCCTCACACACTCCTCATTAGCCCTTCTGGGAGCCAGGGATGGCCCATTCCCTGCAGAGCCCCCAGGGCACAGCTCTGACCCCGGGGATGCTGTGGGAGGCCTCCTGCTCTGCCCAGCCGGGCCTCAGCTCCACCACACCCGGCTCAGGGGTGGTTTTATCTCAATCCCCACCAGGCTGTGCCACCTCACTATAACCTGGGGATGGTATTTCCAATTTCCTTGCTGTCAGGAAGTGAACTGAACATTGACTATGTTAGCATAGTCAATATTTTGTAATGCCATGTGAAAATTAATCTTTTTTTTTTCACATCAGGATCTGAATAAGATATAATAAATAAGATATGTTATCTTACAAGAAGAGATGGAGAAAACATTAAATTGTTTTTCCCAAAGGAGCTATCCCTGAGTATACTGAGGGAGGAGCTTCTCTGGGAGAGATAATGTCTTCATCTGTTGGCAGAGACTGGTATGAAGGGCCTGGTTTAAATTTATGCAAAAATCTTAACCATTCTTTGTTAAATCTCAATGCTTGCATTACTATTTATTTATATTATTTTATCTCATTTTCTCCATGTGAAAAAAACCATAATATTAGTCCTAAAATATTTTACCATGGTGACCCACTGAGGTGTTGCCTTTACTGAGGCCTTCCTGTGTTCCAGCTCAGGCATATGAACGTGTTTCCTACAAAAAGCTGGAGACTCCTGCATGGACTGTCTGGTGTGGGATTATTTATCCTCTGCCTCCTGACAAGTGAGTGGGGCACAAAGCCTGCCTTGCCTACGGGCATGGGAAGTATGGATGCAGGAGTTTCACTCCCTTGGCTCATGGTCACATGTGGAAGAGGTTTTACAGGGACTTTTGTGAGCCATTGAGAAGTTTGGTAAGAGGATCCATGTTTACCCCTGAAACAGTTTCCTACCAAGGTCATTGACATAGAAACCAAGACAGAAAGAAGGATAAATGAGAGAAACCTGCAACTGCCTATTCCAATAAGCACTTTGTCTCTTGTAACCAATGAGTAAAGTGTAAACTTAGGAGTTTTGTAAAAATGCATAAAAAGCATGCACGCCATAATAAAATAAGGTTTGAGGCCTTCTGAAAATGGAGTGTGTTGCTTTTTATTGTGACTGTCTCAACTACGACAGTCACAGAGCCATGGTTCTTCTGCAGCCTGACTGCAAGTCCACTGAAGACAACAGGGACCCAATCCATGTGTTCAGCAGAATCTGGATTATCCTCTGTATGATTCCTGTTGGGATCCCCTCGTTCGGCTCCAGCAAAGTGCCCTGGGAGTTGGCTGGGAAGTTCTCTGCAGCAAAGGCAGAGGGATCTGTCTCCAATCTCCACGAGCAGTGTCCCCCTGCCACCCCAGGGACACACCACCACCACAAAGAGGAGGAGAAGGGAGCCAAGCCTGGCAGCTGCCCCCTCCAAACCCAGGCTGTTGGCACTCCTGTTGGAGTCCAATGGCAGCCACTGCTCCCTGCCCTTTCCCTGAGCCAGAACTCCCCAGCGCTGCACATCCTGCTCCGAGCTGGGCACTTGGAGCAAAGGGCGAGTCACGGACTCAGCATTTGGGTGAGGGCAGGAGTGGAGGGAGGACAGCAAAAGGAGCAGCACTTTGGGCAGGAGATGGCCAAAAGGGAATTATTGCCTCAGAGCAGGGAGCAACCCCCACCCAAGGCGGCTGCCAAAGTCAGTCAGCACTGCTGGACTCTCCACCAGTTGTTTACCCTTCTAAAGCACGGGGAAAAGCTTCCCAGTGACTACAGTGTGCACAGCCAGAGCAGTGCTCGGAGAGGCACTGGAAATCAGGTCTGCTCAGGAGAGTGAGAAAGGCAAACACATCCCTCCCATTTCTGCTCCATCCCACAGTGCTACTGGGTTCAGTTCTTAGGACTATAATTAGTAAATCCCACTGATTGCCCCCGAGAAGGGAGGCTGAGGGACACTGCAGCACGAAGGGAAGCAGTGATTTTATTCTTTCCCCTTATACCTCCCACCTGAGCACCTGGTTTTTGCTGCCACAGAAACCTCCCCAGGGTCCCAGCAGCCAGGGAGTGCTGGCAGAGGAAGCAAAGCAAAGAAAGGATCTGTTTGCACACAAGTATTACAAGTAATGGAGAGCAGTGAAAAGAAGAATTCTAAAATCTGTAGTTGGGTCTGCTATTGAGTGGAATGTTTGTCATTGTTTTCAGAGAGACAGCAGCTTCTCTTCACTGTGAGGAAGTTAATAGATTACTGGGCAGTGAATAATGTGCAGTTCTATTTACATCCACTGCTGGGACTATTTTGGGCCCTCAGATAGTGTATCTGTTCTCAGGTCTTTCTAAAAGCAGCATGCTACACTTTTTTTGCAAGCAATTCTGGGCAGCAGCTCCAACCATATGCTTCAGTCAGCTACGAACTAGACAGATCATTGTTTGTTTGGAATTTTTTTATTAAACCAATTGTACTGGATCAATGCTTCCTCTAAGCAATAAAATACAATTCTGTCTACGCAGTGGAAGAGCTTTTAAAGTCACAGATAAATCTTGATCTAGGAAATACAGTGTGGCTCTGCACTGATGTGCAATCAACCACAGATGCAAATGAACTCCAGCTGCCAGCACACACATCTGCACCTTAGAACAGGAGCCAGGATTCTTAATTTTCATTAGAAATTGCTAAGACACCTTTTAAGTGCTTCTAGAACCAGCCCACTGCATTAGTCAGGAGTACTCAGGGGCACTGAGCTTGATTTTTATAAAGGTCATTTGACGTCTTTTCCCCTCACAATGGACTAAAAGCAGAGATCAACAGAGCCTGAATCTATATTAATTTGTTTTACTCTTGGAGGGTCATAGATTTGCCACTGGAATTAGCCCTGTTAGATGCTAAAATGGTAATTTAACGAGACAATGATGAAAGCCTCTGTTCTATTCCAAATCAGGAACTCCTCTGGAAACAGAGCGCGAAGGAGCGGCGACTCCGTGGAGTCGGGGAACTGCACCAATGTCACTGCACAGCAGTGCCTCGGCCTGGAGTGTTCCATGCAAACTTCCCAGCTCCAGCTGCCCGGAGCCGGCAGTCACGAGGGCTGGAACCTCACCAGAACCCGCCTGGAGACGCACCTCGCTCACACAGGGGAGGCAGCTTCCTCCAAAGGCACACAGAAAGCCAGCTCGGGGTCTGAACCTTTCCTCACTTGAAACTTGACCAGCAAACGCTGCTGCACAGCCTTGGTTCCAGCCAAGGGCAGGATAATGGAGCCTCCAGGATGCCGAGGCTCCGGGATCCACAGCCGGCTGGAACACGGAGCAGTCGGGAATTGCACTGCGTAATTCCCCAAGCGCACAACACCCTCCTTTGGGGCACAGACACAGCTCTTGCAAATATTTTGATAAAATCTGCTCTTTGGTGCAATCTGCTGCATTTCAGAGGTCAAAAAATGTTAGCCATATTCACGGGAGCTGTTTCCAACAGCTATGCTTTAGCTGAGGGCAAGAGGGAACACAAAGCCCAAAGGGAAGGTGGGAAGGCTCCCACTCTTCCCTTTCAAGGCAGCATTGTCCACAGGTCACTTTCCATGGAAGCCTGTGCTCTAAGCAGCATTCCTATCCAAACAGATCTGCTGCAGCTGACCTAGAAACAGGGGTGAACAAAGCCTCCCTGGAAATATCCCCCCTGAGCAGGCAGCGGTGCATCCAGCTCCTCCTGGCCTTGGCACATGGCTCCAGACACTCACCCCACCGCCCTGGCGCAGGGGGACGGCAGGGACACAGCCCGTGCTGCTGGGCTGGGCTGCTACACCAGCTCACAAGGACACCAGCCCACCTGGAATGTGCCCACAGGCACGGACAGCAGCTCCCAGTGCCTTTCCTGCACGGATTCCCAGCTCCATCAGGGCAGGGGCTGTTATTAACACCAGGAGTCACCCACGTACCCACAGAGCTCTGCACGCACAAACAGCTCCGTGCCATCAACTAACTCGGGGAGCCAGGGCTTGCCAGCAGACTCCATTCCTCTGGTCAAGGCTAGGAGTGGCTCCATAGCCAAGTGCCCGAGGAAGGAAAAGTTACCTCATCATCTTACAGAATAAGCACTGGTTCTGTAGGAGACTGAAAATCCCAAACTCTTGGGACCATCTCACCTTGGGCAAGGTGGTTACCTCATCTCCTGCTGTTGAAGTTTGCCAGGCTGGTTTTGTGCTGAAAACAGGCGCAGATATGGAAGGGAATAAACCCACTACAGAGACAGAAGGATATGGAAGCTGAACACTGCTTTTGCCTAACTCCAGATCCAACACAGAGACTAAACCCCAAATTTCCTGCGGGTGCGACACGCAGAGCACGCCCTGCTAGAATAACCCAAGAAAACACAGCAGTTAAACTCCAGACTCATGGCAAATACTGCAAATATAGCTGAGAGTACCAAAGTGGTTTTGTTCTTTTGAAAGCTGCTCATTCTCACATTTCAGTGTTTGGGAGCTATTACTTGCTCAGTCTCACTGGAAGGCAATTTTCTCCTGGTTCCAGCGTAGGACTGGGTAAGGCTGTGCTTGCAAGGACTCTGCATCATGCTGTAGCTGCTGGAAACCCTCCTAAGCTCAGTCAGCTGTGTGCTTGGGACACTTGAATGCACTGAATTTAAATGACAGTGCAGTCTTCCAACTCACAGAGCCTTCTAATAACATTTGTTAATCCAAGCAAATATCAAGGAATCTGGTCAGTGCCAGTGCTGAATCTGCTAAGCATGTGGGCTGCCTGCTAAATCCCTAATAGGTGGTGTCAAGAGGTTTCTGTCATTCCTGCCTTTGGGAGGCCAAATCCACCCTGAAACTCCTTCCTGCAATTATCTCACTGAGTGTATTTGTAGGAATCATGCATGGTTCCTTGCAGAGTGCACACATTCAATAAAATCACATAGTGTGACAAAGGTATGTTTGACTAATATTCTTCTCCTGTGTGCTTTTAAATGTGAGATGTAAGCCCATTGTAATTAAAGTTGAAGCAATAAACCTTAGCCATTGATTGCACTCAGTAATTAATTATTGATTGCAGTGCTTTACATACATATTGCAGAGGACAGTTCACCTGTGCAGCAGACAGTACTTTGCTCAGAAATATCCAAACACAGCCCCTCTATGCAGGACCATACAGGACTTTACCAAAACTGGCTCTAGGGTTTCCAAGTTTATTTCCTTATTAACCTCCATGGAAATGTTGGTGTGGAGTGAGAACAAGCATTACTTTGGCAAAGTCAGTGTTAACTACTGCCAATCCAAACTAATTTTGCAAATGAGGATGCACAGATGCAGAAGAGGCTCCTTCTCTGTTAAGAATCTTGTTAATGAACCTGCCATCCCCTGCACATCCCAAAACATGAAAAGCCATGCTGCAGTAAGACACCTACACAGCAGCAACATCCCTGCCTAACTCTTGGGAAGGAGCAGGGAGAGGACTTGGAGGTGTGAAAATGGGAAGCATCAATCAGGCAGAGCATCCATGGAGATGCAGGACTAGTTAAGATCAGAAATCTAAAGTTGTGCATCAGGTGGGAACAGTTTTCCCCATTTACAACGAACTTAAAGAGAGCCCTTCCATTATAAAAAGCCAAAGACAATTGGTTTGAAAACAATTTAAAATTACTAATAGTGTGGGGACACTAAAATTAAGGTGAAATGTAAAGGAAACCTCAGCTTGTTTGAATGGAGCAGATCTTGGCCGTGTCCTACAGCTCCTCTGGCTAGGAAATGACCCAGGAAAGTTCTGCTGGGGTGGGTGCCCTGTGCAGGAGGTGCCATGGGAAGGGGCTGCCCAGCTGTTTTGGAGTGGGCTGGGAAAAGGGGGGGGTGGAAAGGGGGGGTGTACCTGAAGTCGCTGTAAGGATGGATGATCCAGAACCCGGCAGACTTAACTCTTTCCTGCTCTCTCTCCACGGCCTTCTGGCTGCCAAACATCCTCAAGGAGAATTTGTTGACCCCCGGCTGGAGCATGGCCCCGAACTGCCTCTGCATGAAACCGGCCTGGCCGAGCCTCTGCTCCTCATCTGGGGTGATCTGGTCGCACCCTCCACCTCCCTCCACTTTGATGGAGGTCGAGGAGCAGGCCCGGGGGGGCGGCTGCTGAGGCTCCGGGGGGGAGGCGGGCGGTGGGGGCCCAGGCAGCCCCTGCTCCAGCTCCCCGCTGCCGGGGGGGCTCTTGTCCTCCCCGGGAGAGGCCGGCTCCCCCTCGCCGCCGATGAGCCGCTTCTCCTCGGCCGCGTCGTGGAGGTGCCTGCTGGTGAGCGAGGACAGGCTCCCTTTGAAGCGGCGGCAGTCCCCGTTGGTGCTGGTCTTGGCGCCCTTGCCGCCGGCCTCCGTCTCCAGCAGGCCGGGGTCTCCCCCTCGGCCGGGGTCCCCCCCGAGGGCCCGGGTGCTCCCAGCAGAGGGCGAAGGCAGTGGCTTGAGCCTGATGCTTTTCCTGCGGGTGTCCTTGTCGCTGTCATCCTCCTCGTCCATGATCGACGCCTTGGGTCCGATCTGCTGGGGCAGGCTGTAGAGCCTCTTGCGCATGGAGGGGGGCAGCTTGTCCATGGCCGCTGCTGCTGCTGCTGCTCGGGGACAGCGAGAGACCCCCCCGCTCTGCCCAGCGAGGGGAACCGGCACTGCCCCCAGGCCCCTGCCCCCGGCTCACGGGGCACGGGGGACCAGGGACTGGCGTGTCATCTCCTTACCAGGCTGTGGCATCCACAGGCTCTGCATCAAAACACAGGCTCTGCATCCAGAAGGAAAGGGGATGAGGGAAAAAAAAAAAAACGAAAAAAAAAAAAAAAGGAAAAAAAAAAGAGGGAAGGAAAAAAGCTCCCCCTTCTCCTCCGTTGTCCCGATTTGGCTACTTGCTGCTTGTCTCCCCTTGGTGAGTGTTACTGCAATCTCTGTCTGCTCAGACGCTGAGCACTGGGCAAGTAGTCTAGAGGAGAGCCACACACTTCTGGCTGGAAGGCGAGGGAGGGCGGCAGCGGCAGCAGCAGCCGCCTTGCCATGTTGGCTTCGAGATGCAAATGTGCCGTGGCTCCCGGCGGGCAGACATCATCCGGAAAGCGAAGCTCAAGCCTCAAACTCCTCAACCTGCCGGCCAATAACACAATGAACTGCAACCTGCAGCGGCCACTGCTTGCTTACATCACTGTCATCACTTATTCCTCATGCAGCCCCTGCTCCTGGGAATATTCATGAAGCGATCCCATTCTATTGGGTTGCCATAGGAGCGACTACAGCGCACAGGCTCTGCCTACCTGAGACAGCACCCGGGCTTCTTAAAGGGGCAACGCCCGGCAACCGCGGGGCTCCGCCGCCGCCGCCGCGGGCACCGCGCCCCGGGCGCTGCGGGCACCGGGCAGCGCCGGGCCCCGGGCCCGCCCCGCCTTAGCGGCCACGGCCGCCGAGCTGCCGCCAGCTTATCAACAGCAGCATCGTAAACATGACAAAGTAAATAAATAGGAGCGAGAATATTCCTTTTTCTCTCGGATGCGGGCGCTCCCTGCTCCGCCCGGAGGTGTGGCTGCTGGGGGGCAGGTTTGCTTGTGAAGGCACGGGGGGTTTTGTGGGAAGGGGCGAACCCAAATCTAAAGGAAAACCAGCGGTTCACCTTGAAAATCTCACTTGCATGCAAAGCAGGGGCTGGGGAGTGCCTGGGTTCCCTAGCAGAAGTTCGCCTGCCGGGAACACGCTGCCTTTGCCCCCGTCGGCAACATCCCGCGGGTTTGGAAGGACCCTTCTTCCCTGGCTGTCGGTACTATTGCTCTCCTGCAGGGCTGGATGTGGAGAAGTCATCCAAAACCGAATCAATAAAAAGGCAGCTGCATCTGGGCGAGCTCCGCCGCTGGCCTGCGGGAGGCTGGGCTGGCAGTGCGGGCTGCGTGGGCTCTCCCGCGGCGGGGGAACCCCACTTCCCAGGGGGCTCCTGAGTCAGCACTGCCCGCCGAGGCTGCTCGGGGAAACAGCTCCGGCGGGGAACGCTGCTCCCCTCGCTGATGCCCACAGGGCACCTCCCGGAACTGAGGCAAAAGCAGCGGGGGAAAGCGGCTACAATTAGGCATTTCCCTACCTTTTGATATTGGAGAGGGTTTTTCGGGAGAAAAAGAGGGAAAGAGGTGGCAATCAGCCCTGCCTGTGCTTCTTTGGGAATGGCTGCTTATTCTGTTTAAAAAGCTCCTAGACTGATAAAGCGGTTCAAATAGTTGCTAGTGCTGAGCCTGTGAAGCCACTGGAGTAAAATTAAGAATCTGTTTGGCCATATGAGAGATTTTGGTGCATATCTTTGCAGAAGTTCATCCTCTGAGGTTTTCTAGAATGTTTGTTGTTTCAGACATTGCAAATCCTACCTGCTAGGAGAAGGAAACCACGTGAACTGCGCAGGCAGGGAGGCTGAGCACAGCAAGGAATGCCCACGGCAGGCAGGGAGGGAGGAAATCCCCACCTCACCTCTGTGCTTCTGCTTTGGGAGCAGATAGTCTCCTTTTCCCTTGCAGGAGCCACTGGCCAGAGGTGAGTGTGCCATGCAGAGCAGCAGGATGTGCCTGCAGCTCCACGGCAAGGAATGCTGCTCAGCAGTGACTCCAGCAAGCACACACACAGCACATGCTTCCTCATCTTTGTTTGCCTCTCCCGAATCCTCTCTCCCATGTGTTCTACCTGCTCCTCTTCTACTCCCACCTCCTGGCGCAGCCAGACTGCCTGTGACTCATTCCAAATACTCCACAGTGCAAATATCATTTAATATTATTATTTTCATCACAATTTCTAATAGAAGGAGCTTTTATGGGGAAATAAATTTTATTTTTCCAATGCTCCTGTAGATTAGATAATGTGAACTAAGCCAGGGAGAGCACTAAAGGTCTTTTCCCTGTTTTTCTTCCCTCCTGCAGGCACTAGGGATGCTGAGGTGTAAGCACTTCTGTGCCTCAGCTGCAATCAACTGCCTTCCAAAAGGATGTGTTTTGATTAATGAGGTGCACCAACATCTGAAACTGATGCAGCTTCTTAAGCGTAGTCCCTCATGTTCCCAGGGAATGACAGAGCAGGAAAGGACGTGCCCAAGGAACCAAGCTGCTTGTCCTCTCTCAGCTAGAGGTGCTCTGCCTGGCACTTGAAAATGCCACTGTCCCCTGGCCTGGCTGGCATTGTTGTGCCTGGTTTGGTGATGGGATCGGGCTGTGCCTGGTTTGGTGAGGGGATCAGGCTGTGCCTGGTTTGGTGATGGGATCAGGTTCTCTCCCAGCCCTGAGGCAGAGGGAGAACACCACAGAGCAGCCAGCAGCAGAACTCTGCTCCATCCCTTGTGCAGGAGGACAGAAATGAGGGGAAGCAGAGGCTGAGCCAGGCTGTGGGCACACACTGCACCGTTCCTGAAGGATGGAGAGATCCCTGTGCCCGGGAGCCTGGCACTGCCCAGCCCCCACTGGCCAGTCTTCACCTACAGGCCACAGCTACCTTTACACCTCTGGGTAATAAAGATGAATCTAAGGAAGCTCTGTGGGCTCATGGAACCCTCCCAAGTGCTAAATCCAGAAGCTGCACCTCTGTCTCCAAGTGTGGGTTCCTGAACACTTCTAAAAATTTGGCTCCAGCAGTGCCAGGTTGCCAAACTCAGAGGAATTTCTCAACTCTTTAAAATGTAGTGACAATTTTGTCCTGAGAGAACTTCAAAGTAATGGTATTTTACTTGAGAGCCTTCCAAGAACTAAGTGTAGAGGATGGGAATTATCCTTGTCTAATGGTATGAAACCACTATCAGAGATGGAATTTATTGCCAGCATTGTGACAGTGCTTTCCAGGGCAGGAAATGCACCTTTAGAAGCAGATTTTTAGAATATTTCACTGTCTTGAGTATCACTGGCTACACACTACATTCAAAGGGGGGATGGAGAAGTCACCTGTCAGGAACTAGTTTTGAGGGAAATGATCTCCTTTCTAATGATATTTGTCAATACTGTTCCAAGGGACTTGGCACAGATACAAAGGGAATGGATTTAGTGGGGAGAATGCAGGTGAAGCAGCCAGTGATTTGTTTGTTTCTTAAGGAATTTTGCCAGCTGATATTTATATATATTTTATATATTTATATATGTTTACATAAATATGGTATTTTGATAAAAATCCCATTCCAAATGAGCTCAGGACTACAGAGGAATAGACTGAGAGCTATAAGAACTGATATCCTGTGGCTCAGGGTACAGAAACAGCAGTGCAAGCTGGTCTTTTAGGCCCACCTTGGCTTGGGTGAGAATTCCCATCATCACCCTTGAGCCTCTGGATTCTCAGGTAAGAAAGGAGTCACTAAACATGTGGCAGGGCTTGGAAGAATGGGAGCAAGTCCTTTCACAGCTGCCTATTGTTCCTAGCAGGCAGCAGGTAACTCATAATTGGCATTTGAAACTCATGAAATATTCAACACTACAAAGCAGGGAAATTCTGCCTTGGAGTTTTGGTGGGAGAGGCTGCACTCGCTGCTCTGCAGCTCCCTCATAGCTCAGAGATAATGAAGAAATAATCGTGATAAATACACAAATCCTCACTCACCCTTGGCACTATTCATTACCCAGGTGTGCTGTCACACTGCACTCATTGAAATTCAGCCTGGGCTCTGCTCCTGCTCTGTGCTCCTTAGATGAGCTGCAGAGTGGGGACTGCAACATTCAGCCCAGGCTGATTTAAGGCCCAGAGGTGACCAGGCTGGATAAAGGAACCATGGCTTTTGGTTAAGGATAAAGGGTATCTGGATATCCTTCAGATGTGGTTAGATATCCTTTAGCTATCCTTAAGGGTAGCCTGGATAGAGGCAGCACTGTCAAGGAGCAGATCCATGCCTGAATGCTGGGATCTGGGCAGGGGGACAGCCAGGGAGAACCCCAGAGCTGCTGTCAGGATGGAAGGAAGGGTTGCAGTGGGTTTTGAGGCAGAACTGTTCAAAGTCCATCAGTGGGAGCACAGAGACACTGACCAGATCCCCAGCGACGGGGGAGAGCGGAGCCTGCCGCGGGAGCTGATGCACAGCAGGATGGAAAAGCTGCTCCCAGGAAGTGCTTGGAAAGCAATATTAACTCCAGCTCCCAGGGGGAAATAAATCCACAGCAGCCTGCTCTCTTCACCCTTGTAACCAAGATCAAAATGTGAGTATTTGTCACGGGTGTGAGGGGGTTGCTGGGAATGTGCTGACAACCAGCAAACAGCTTTGCAACTCAACTGCAAAAAGGACATTATCCAAAAATTCAGCCACGTTGGTGGCTATGGAAAGAATTCCCAGACTCTGCAGCAAATAACCCCCTGAAATTTGCAGGATTTTCTGCAGAAGATGGTAATCCTCACTGGAGCAAGCAGCTGAAAATCCCAGCTAGGAACAGAGTGATTAGCATGAGCATCTTGCCACCTGACCTTTAATACTCCCCTTGGAGAATAGGAACCTTCCAAAATAGGAAGAAACAGGAAAACAGAGACAGGTAACCATGGATGGAGCTGCAAGGAAGAGAAATGACAGAGCTCAGAGGAGCTGCTGAGATGAGAGCAGCTGCATGATTTAGTCACAATTAGCTTACAAAGTTCCTGTCTAAACTCCACCAATGAATTCTCCAATATTCAGAGTGCTTATATTGAGCTGATATCTTGGACTTCAACAAAATTTGCCTTCCAGATATATATTCCATCAAATTTCCATTTTAAAACCAAGCACTAGCTTTTTTCTCTCCCCTGATCTGGAGTTATTCAGGAGAGGTTTGCTCCAACTGGATCAGCTCAGTGCTTATCAGAGTCTTTCTCAAAATAGAGCCTTTCAGCAGTGTTTAATGAGCTGCAGTCTCCCAGACAAGGATGGGTCCCTCTCTGGAGCTTGTCCTGCTGATGATCTCCTGTTCAGGCACTGTGCTATTCTGGATGGGCAGGCAGTGCTGGATTGGATGGCAAATGTGCCACTGCTCCCCCACAGTCATGGCAGCTGCAGCTTTGGCAAGTCCAGACTCTGCTCTTGGTGAGCTGCATTTGGTCTGGGCTCACTTTAAACCTCTCTTTGTCTCAGAAGAGGTTAATCAAACTCAACAGCACATTTCCAACCCAAAGTTTTACAGCCTGTCAGGCATTTGTACAGCTGGATTTTAGGAACTCATAATCCTCAGGGATGAACCTTAGCATTGCCTCCTTCCCTCCATTGGCTGAAGATTGAAAATTTTGAAATAAGAGACTAATTAGAAACAAGATGCTCTGCAAGCAAAATGGCCATAAAAGAAATTCCTTGTGAGTGGAGTCTCCCATGCCCAATGTGCAGGATTCAACACCAGCCTTCTCTCCATAATTCCAGCACATGCATCCTCCAGTGTCTGCTCATTTATTGATGCTAGTGCATCAATAAATGCAACTTCCAACTTAAATTACCCTCTAATTCTGTAATGCTGTGACTCAGGAGGAATTCTCTCTTTACTCCAGCCACCTACTTCCAGGACTATGTAGGAAGATACTTTGAGACAAAATCCCTCTGTCAAATTAGTTTTAAATGATCCAACAGGTTGAAATATTAGTAGGAGGGAACTGACACAATGATGGATACAGGGCGTGACTCTGCAAGGTTCACTTCAGGCAGGCAGCAAGAAGTCAGCATTTGGGAGACCAACCTCAAGGTATTTCCATTCTGACTCAATATCCCTGGACTTGTGAAAACAGCCAAACTGCAAAGCCAAGCTTGATCAGCACATCTGAAGTAGAAAAGCTTCAAGGAGATGCCTGTTGATCTTTGCCCCTCCCAGGTACTCCTGCCCCAGTGCCCACAGAGGGATTTTCAGGAGTTATCCCCCCCAGGTACCCCTGCCATGGTGCCCACAGAGGGATTTTCAGGAGTTATCCCCCCCAGGTACCCCTGCCATGGTGCCCACAGAGGGATTTTCAGGAGTTATCCCTCACACACACCCCTGCCCTGGTGCCACAGAGGGATTTTCAGGAGTTTTCCCTCACACACACCCCTGCCATGGTGCCCACAGAGGGATTTTCAGGAGTTTTCCCTCATACACACCCCTGCCCTGGTGCCACAGAGGGATTTTCAGGGGTTATCACTCACACACACCCCTGCCTGGTGCCCACAGAGGGATTTTCAGGGGTTATCCCTCACACACACCCCTGCCATGGTGCCACAGAGGGATTTTCAGGAGTTATCCCCCCCAGGTACCCCTGCCATGGTGCCACAGAGGGATTTTCAGGAGTTATCCCCCCCAGGTATCCCTGCCATGGTGCCACAGAGGGATTTTCAGGAATTATCCTTCCCACTCTGTAACTTCAGGGGAGTTAGAGCTTCAGTGCCATGAAAACACAGCCAAGGGGAGACAGGGCATTTTTTTTATGCCTGCATTTTGTTCTCACTGGCACAAACACATCCTCTACAAACAAGCAAACAGGTTAGGGCAGCCTGAGTCCTCCAGCCATCCCCATGCTCCTGCAGGGAAAGGAGGATTTGTGCCACCATCGTGTGTGTGGCTCAGCAGCAGTGTCAGCAGTGCCCAGTGCCTCAGGAGCCAGGAGATAAGGACAGGAAAGGCAAAAGGCTTCACTTGATAAGGCTGCAAACAATACTGAGATTAAAATAAAGCTCTGTGTGGGCTTTGCTGTAGGACCCACCCTTGGGTGGCACTGCCTGTAGCCCACTAAGCACCAGAAAGGTCTTGTGGTTATCCTAAATCCAAAGTTATTCCCTGCAGTTTGCTCCTGCCTGTGTCTTCATGTGCACATTTGTGCTTGTGCTGATCAAGCTTTGTCTTCAATTCTGGATCAAAAATTTCCCATCTGTGTGTCATTTGTTGCTGTTGTTTAATTTTAGGTGTTACAGAAAATCCTGCTGATGTCAAAAGGCAGCAGAGAACAGAATATGGCAGCAGAGGAAACAAGCTCATGGGCTCCAAATGCCAGCTGAGAGCTGCTTGCTTTTTGCTTGTTTAGCTTCAGAGAAAGCTTAGAGAGGAGCTGAGCAGGGAAAAGACAGAGAAGGGGGGATCCAAAGCAGAAGAGGAGGGCAGAGCTCCATGAGAACATGGGAAGGGGGGCAGGGGGAGAATTGTCTGCACTGCATGATGAAGTTGTGCTGCAATGCCACCATTAAGGACAAGCTGAACTTCCACTAGAAGCTGCTTTGTGGTCATTCTTCATCTCAGCTATCTAAGCTGACATTCTGAACACCTTATCTTTACCAAAAAGGGAATTTCCTTCTTTTGAAAGACAAAGCAAAACTTGGCTTTGTAAACAAGAAGGTTGTATGTGAAGAAAAGGGGGAATAAAAGAAAAGAGAAAATGTGGTTTTCTCTCTTTTTTAAATGGTAGTTTAGGAGGCAATGGATTACTCAAGTGGTTAATAATAAAATTAGATTAGGACTCCTTAATAAAGGAAAGTGCTGGTGCTGTTCCCTTGACAAAGGTGAAATACCCAGCAAAGCCAGGAGGGGGGAGGCAGGAGGTTCACTCCCTGGTTCCTAACCTGTGCCTGCTCTCCCTCGATGCCCCTCACCTTGTGCTCCTCAATTCTATCCTGCAGGCACCTCCCTGGTTCTCAGGCCAAGGACAAACTAAGATTTGCTCCTCCAGTGCCCTCCTGGTTAAACAGTGCCAAATTCTGGGATGCTCCTGGAGCTGAGCAGAGGGAAGCAGAGTGCCCAGCCCTGCCCCCCTGCTGTTCCCTGAGCCCACCCAGGGACTCCCCACAGATTGATTTTCACAGCCTGTGCTTTCATTTGTTTTCAACGCTCTGCTGACCTTTGTGTGAGGGTTTAAACAAAGCTCTGCAAGCCCTTCAGGCTGCTGCCTTGATAGTATCAGTTCATCACTGCAATAAATTTGCTGGGTGGATGGCAGCCTTGTGTGTGTGTTTTTGAGCAGGGGAGGGGATCCCTCACCTGGCTCCTCTGTGGACACTGAAGCTTTTCTTGGTGGAATCAATGAGAAACTGCAGCAGTTACTGCTCAGTGCTGCTGAGGCAGGGGCAGGATAACACAAGCAGCTCTAGATGCTGCTTCCTGGGCTGTCTTCAGACAAGGCTGTGTCCCATGTGAATTGCAGAGACATTCCTGGAGCAGGACAGAAGCCAGGCCTTCCTGATTTCCCCCCAAACCATTAGCTGACAGAATCAAATTCCCTCCTGGGCTCTCCCTACTGCCTGATGGTGTCTTAAATCTTCTGTTCAATGGAGCAGCTTCACCAAGATGCTTCCTGTGGGACACCAGGCAAACAGGGAAGGGGCATTTGCTTCACCAGCTGCAATTTAGGAGAATGAAAATGCTTCTGGGTTTGGGGTGTTTTAGTAAAAAAGCCTGAATCTTTCTGGCAGAGTTCTGGATGATGTGACAGCACATGCAGCCCCACACGTGCCTGATCTGTGGTGGGATGATGGGGAGCAGCAATTTGGGATTACCTGATTTTGGCAGCACTTCCCTCATGGCCCAGCTGCTCCCTGCTTGGCACACAGGCTGGCATGGTGCCCAGAGAGCCAGCAGTGCACAAAGAGGTCCAGTGTCCCACTCTGGCAGCCCCCCAGGACCCACACTCTGCACTTCCACCCTTCTCTGGGGCTGGGTAAAACCTTACCCAAGGTGGCACAGCCCATGTGCCCACGCAGTTTCCCAGGTTATCTGTGCTCCCACAGTGTCTGGCACAAAACATTGATTTCTGCTGGCTCTGTTCACATCCAGAGATCCAGAAAGCAGCTGAGTAAAGCCCTCACAGACATGGCCACCATCTCCTCCTGCTCCCACAAACAGAGGTCAGGCTGAAGAGCACTGTGGAGTGGGGACATCCCAGGGCACACTCCAGCCCAGAGGAAGCACTTCAGGTTAAACAACAACAAAGCCACTGCTGTCCCCCTTCAGAGAAACTTCATGTCACAGCAGACACTTGACAAGCAGTGATCAAAGCGTTCCAGGAATAATTGTGTATGTTATTAGCCACTTCTGGGCTTGTTAATTCTTTGTTTTTCACCTTTCTGCAAAACCTTTCACAAATCCTTATTTCAGTGAAGCAACAAAACTTCCACTTCCTTGGATTTGCAGGCTTCACTTAACAGGATTAGCTGACAGGATTTCTTTGGAAACATGTGCTGATGGAAACACCTTCATGAGTAATGGGGGGAAAGCTCACAGTTGTGTCCTTGCTTCTATAAATTCAGACTTCTCTGAGGAAAGGGTTCAGAGCAGGTGTTTGCCCTTTCAGTACAAGGGAATGCTTAACTTTTCCTGGAGTGGGATGGACAGAGAAAGATCCTGCCCTTTCCCCTTGGCTGGAAGGGTTTCCAGGTGCAGAAGACCCTCACAAAGGTGATTAAACTCCACCCAGGATTTGTGGGAGCAGGTGCTTGCACCAAATTCAAGCTGAAGATCCTGTTCAGCGGAAAAGAACTGGAAGACAGACTTTAATAGAAAAGATCCTGGCAGTGTAATCTTTTCTGGTTAAGCAAAAGGAAGTGTAAGTAATTATTTGATAATCATCTGTAAGTACCCACATGGAGAGGTGGAGACCTGAACACTGAGGACTCCTCACACCAGCAGATGGAGTTGCAAAAGAGATGCTGCCTGTCAGCTCCACGCCTCCAGGCCAGAATTCAGTTAATAATTTTTCATGTTGAGGGCAACTAACCTCTAGATTGACACGATGAAGTTCTCGTAGATTCTCTGTCACAGGAAATTTTAAGCAGAAGATTAGATTTTTTTTCATAGAAGGTCTGCCTTAGCTCAATCCCAGATGCTAGATTTGAATCTGCAATCAATTTGGGTTCGTCCCAGCTCATGTCACAAAGGAAGCCAGAGTAAATGTTAATAATGTTCTTTCCTATATTAAATCCTGGAAAACAGAAAGGCAAATGAACAGGAATAGTGACTAGAATGCTCACACCCTCTTCTGAGTCACTTGTGAATATGCTCTGCTGCTTACATGCAGCACAAATCCCTAAGGAGCTCCTCTGGCACTATTGTGGGGCTCCAGCCCTTTGTCTCCCCATGTAAGGACCTTCCCTTGCCCTCTCAAAAAATGGATTTGCCAAAGCCTTTTGAAACTTCCAACAGACAATATAAATCAGATCTTGCTATTCCATTTATTGATGACTCTTCAAAGATGTCCAAGAGGTTTGTAAACTCTCAGGACTCCTTTTGACCCATCTCAAGTGGAACCAGGTAGATCCTTTTTATCCAAGCTCCTGTCCTGGAGAGGTTTGTGTGCTCAGAAATCAGGATTCTGGGCTTGGCTGCAGTGATCTATTTGACCACTCTTTGAGCCTGCTTCAAAGGAAGACTCCCACTGAATTCTTGGGGATTGTGTCTTTGCTTTTTTGCAAGAATCTTGCTGGGAGCGTGGCAGCATGATGGGATGGTGAATCCTAACTGAAACCCACAAATAGTAAATTCTGTTGGTGCAAAATGTTTGTTTTCCTGGAGAAATTGAAAGCAAAATAATGAGATTTCCCAGCCTGGGTAATTATATTGCATGAATTTCCAAGTGCAGTGAAGTCAGCTTCAGCCTTCATGTTTTATTAATGCCTCGTAGCTCAGTAAAATGAGTAATAAACTGGCACTTTGGAGAACTGATGGAGCCATTCCCAAGGCTGGATGACAAGTAACCATTCATTTCCTGAGCTCCCTGCAGCAGTTTTGCAGGATACACACAAAGAACATCAAGGAGCCACGGAAATAACTACTTTGCACCAAAGGTGCTGCTTAGAGTAGGTGCACAAATTCACTTCAGCACCTTGTGAGGTTTCTGTGGAGGGAAAATGAGGCACAATGGTTATCTTGGCCAGATTACCACAAGGAAATCAATGCTGGACTCAGGATTAAAAACCTGCAACAGTCTTGCTGTCACTTTCAAATCATTCCTCAGCATTCTGTAGGAAAAATCCCAATTAATTGGAGGGGTTCTTTCCTCATAACTCCACTCTTTTTTTCTAATTCCTCTTTATAAAGGGAGCAAGGAGAGAGGATCTGAAATAGGAGAAAACAGACAGAAATGCTCTTAGATCTGTGTTTTTCTCCAATGAGAACAGGAAATTCTCAGATATTATCACTCCCATGTGTACTCCTGGGACGATTTTCCTCTCTACTAAAAATTAAACCAGGGAAACCATATGCCCTGCTTAAATTTTCAGAGCAAGGCTCATTTGTAGTGTGTCAAGCTGCCAGCCTTTGTGACTGTTCACTGAAGCAAGTTTTATTGCTACAGGAGGTGAAATAAGGAAGATGCTCACTAGAGAGAATCTAAAAGATTTCACCAAGGCCTCTTAGCAAAGCAGTGGTAGGAACTAAAATGCAGGATTTCCTAATTCCTTGTGCCATAATCAGCCCACTGGAACAAGCCATTCCTCTCCACTTGTGCTTGTTCAATGCTGCCTCTTAAAACCAGAATCCAGCTGTTGCCACTGAGCTGAAAGCAGCTTTTGTTAAGCATTTCCCTAAATGCATTCCAAGGCAGGTTTGTTTGCACTAAACCTGATGAGTGAGCCAGCTGCCACTGGAAGTCACTTCAATCCCCAGCTGAGAGCCATGTCCTGAGGAGGTGTCCCTGGGCAGCAGGGAAAGCCCAGGCTGCAGTTTCATCACCTGACAGCCTCACGTTGTTCTGGGGTGGGTAAGGAAAGGGAGAAGAGCGCAGCACACCAGAGCTGCACTGCATTGTTCACAGGAGCTCCTGCACCTTGCACTCCTGTGCTGCCCACTGCATGCACTGGCCAGCAGGTCATTAGGAACTGGGAGAAGGCCCTGCTGTTCCAAGGCTGTTCTGCATTTCAGATCGGGCAGAGTCAGCCAAGGGCTCTGAGCCTCCAGCAGGTCTCTGTGCCCCATGAGCCTGTGGTAAGGAAATGGGGATCCTCTGGAGAACTGAACCTCACTGCAGTCCATGGGAATTGTTATGTTGGGAGACAGTCCTTATCCTGCTGCCCTTGGCAGAGGTCAGTCTGGAAATGCTGGAGGTGAGAGTGTGCTTCCCAGAAGGAGTGGCAGCACATGCATGCCATGGATTTATGCTTGCAATTCAATAAGTCTGCCTGCTTGAATCCAACCCTAATTGTAGTGTGTCTCACTGATGATTTAGAGCATTTGATTTACTGATCTGATTTTACTCTTCCTGCAATTTCACCTCTTTGAGCAGATCTTGCCAGCAGGTTTTCATTACCAAATAGGTGGGTTTTTAAAATAGCACCATTGCAAGTCATAATCATAAATATCAATCTTCATAACTCATCTAAGCACTGCATGTTCTTGTAATGTCATGTGTCAGGATTCTGCTGCAGAGATAAAGCCCCATCCATGCAGCTGCCAGCCTTTCATTCCTTTATTGATTCTGCCCTAGTTGCTGTAATTGAGTTTTTATACTTACCTTGCTCTTCAGTGTATAAATGCCCATCAGAGACAGGAAAAGAGCCAGCCCAGGGAGTTCCACGGCTCAGCTCCTCTCAGCAGAAGAGGGTGCTGTGCAATTCTGATTAAAATGGATACTTCAGCAACTGAGGCAGTTAAGCTGAGGATTGCTTGTCCAGGTATCAAACCATGTTACTCACACGTCAGCAGATGACTAGGAAAAAGTTTATATCCCTTATTTTCCACTGGATGGGATGAATGAGAGAATAATCTGCAATTTTCCAGCACTGACTCATCTGTTCTGAGTTGCCTGTGTTAAAACAAGCCTTAAAGGGAACTTTTTGTTTAGTTTATAATCCAGGACATTGTTCTGAAATGTTTGCATGTTTAAAATGCAGATCCACCTCTCATTTAGTTTGGACTCAACCCTATTTATAGGTGTGTTTGCAGGTGTGAGTTTAAGGACTGTGTCCTCAGCTGCCAGGCAGCCAAGGAGCCTCTCTGCTATTGCCACTTTTACTGCATGGAGCAGTGAGTTAAAGGCAGAGCTGAGCAAGGACTTTACTCTTCTTTCAAAGTTTCAAGAGTGCAGCACAACGAGCTTTATCTCTGCTCTGACACTCTTAAAAAGCAGTGTGCACACAGATATATACTGCACTGAACTATTCCAGTTTGGAATTGGGAACCATTTCTGGGGCTCTGCAGCAACAACGAGGTGTGAATGTGAGAGCTGGCCGGGAAGAAGCAGAACATTTCTGGCCTTTTTGTGCTTCCACCACTAGAGAGCAGGAGAAGGTTCTCCAGGGTGAACATGGAGCATGAGAGAACAGCCTGCATCCAGAGTTACAGGTGGAAGTTCTGACAGCAGAACACCACCCTGTGCTCCAGTGGGACAAGCTAATTCTTTATTTTGTCTAGCCTAGATGCCACCCAAGGAGCAGAATATTCCCTGTTAAGGGTTGCACTCTGCCAAAATGTACCTAGAATGAAGGACACTACAATCATGTGCTTTGTGGTCTGTGATAATTATCCTTGTAGGCATTTTTGCCACCTTAGGAGAGACATCTCTCTGAACCATGAAAATTGGTTCTGTGTTTTCAGCTTTTCAGTTTTTCCCGCTGTTTTAGAAAATACAAGGTGAAACTACAGCTGAAACTACAACTCTACCAGCTGGCAGATGCTGAAAGTGGTCTTCACTCTCCAGTTCTGCTCTCCCTTCCCTTTTCTTTGCACTCAGGAAAGTTTCACAAACATTTCTATTTCCTAATCCAGAAAATGTAAGAGTTTTTTGTTTTGCTTCCTTAGCTGCCTGAACACTCCCTCAGTTTTTAAAGCCCTGCTGAGAGACAGAGGCAGTAAAAGCAGCAGAATGTAAGAGGTGGCTGGGGAAATGCAGCTCCCTCCCTGGAGCAGCAGTGACCTCTGGCTCGGGTTCACTGTGACACACAGAATTGCAAGGTGAGGCAGAGATGCCAGGAGGGGACTCTTTGCCAGAAAAGCTGTTGGGATGTTTAGAGAAAGAAGGGATTGGAGCCCTGCAGAACACTGTGTCCTGGGCACTATCAGATGGTGCCTTCAGGGGAGGCTCAGCACTCTGGTTTCAGCTGTGACTACTGGAAAGAAGCACGGAGCATCTGCCTTCATTTCCTCCCAGGAGAAAGGACAAGCAGTGAAGACACAATGAAGGAAGATCCCAAATGGATGCAGAGTGCATTTCCCACTCCACATCCTGTGCAGGGTCTGTGGGAGCTTGTTCTGCCTGCCAGTCATGTGCTCCTGCAAAACCTCCTGGAAAGGGATGCTGCCAAGCTGGCTCTTACAAGGAAGTGTTGCCTGGGCCTCGAGGTCATGATTGGATATTTGCATCCAGCAGCCCTGTCAAAGCCATGCCACTGGCACAGGAGTGACATTGATCCATCCAGGCAGAATTCCTGGCATTTTACACTCCAAGGAGCTTGCTCTGCTCTGTGTTTTAGGGCACATGCACAGGAAGGACAGGGGGACAAAGGCAGCCAGGTACCAAGTGGAGTTTCATAGCTACTCTAAAGTCCATTCAAATTCCCTTCTGCTTTGTTCCTCCACAAAAGTAGCTTTTTCCACTGAAGTCATTTTTCCCACAGGCTGGATCAGCAGCTCCTGCTGAAACCCAAGCCAGCACTTTTCTCAAGGGTGATAACCAGCTAAAGTTCCACTTTCCATATTGCCTGACCCAGTTAAGACAGGCACAGGCTGCAGAGCTGCAGAAACCCGAGGTGGCAGGCAGAGGAGCACAGCCTCCCTTCCTGCTGGTGGGGAAGAAGGTGCATTTGCTTGCACACTTCAGCTGCAAACGTCCTTAAGTGGACTGCTGCAGTCAAGGAACAAATTATCTCCATTATGGTAATGTGGTTCAGACAAAAATCCTCTTAGAAGTCCTCACTAAGCAGCCACAGTTTCTCAGGTTTAGAGTGGACACGTAAAACCCTCTGATCTGACCTCAGCTTGGTTTACAAATTTGTTTTAGATTCTTTTTCAGGTTAACTAAAGGAAAAGCTTGGTAGGAATTAAAGATAGAAAATAACAAAGGAAATTAAGATCTAATGTGGCTTTGAGAAAGGGAGATGTGGAGTAAGAGTCTGTCCCTAAACTTCATCAGTTGCCCATGTTTTAAAGTTAAAAGGCTGTTCACAGTTAGTACAAAAGGTTGTCATCTGTCTCCAACTTCCTTAGGGGGAAACTCTTCCAGAATACACCTGGCTTGATGCTTAGAAAGTTCTTCTCCAACTTTTAAGCCTAAATTTACTTGTGGTGCACACTCATGGCCATGTACTCCTGTTTCAGTGTGTCTTAGCCCACACACAGATCCATGGAATGGTTTGGGTTGGGAGGGACCTTAAAGCCACCTCCTGTCATGGGCAGGGAACCCTTCCACAGGCTCAGGTTGCTCCAAGCCCTGTCCAACCTGGCCCTGGGCACTGCCAAGGATCCAGGGTTGCTCTGGGCACCCTGTGCCAGGGCCCCAGGCTGACCCCACCCCACAGCTCGGTGTCTTGGCAAACCTGCTGGGGGTTTTCACAGGATGCCACTGTCCCTGTCACTGACAAAGATGTTCAACAGCACCAGTCCCAGTCTGACCCCTGAGGACACCACTGGTCCCTTGGACACTGAGCCACTGACCACAGCTCCTTGGGTGTGACCATCCAGCCAATTCCTTATCCAGCCTGTGGCCCACCCATGAAATCCATGTCTCTCCAGTTCAGAAACTGGGATCCTGCAGGACAGTGTCTGATGCTTTGCACAAGCCCAGGCAGATGATTCAGTTGTCCTTCCCTCACCCCTCAACACCATAATCCTGTCACAGAAGATCACCACATTTGTCAGGCAGGATTTGCCCCTAGTGAAGCCATGCTGGCTGTCACCAATCACCTCCTTACTTTGCATCTGCTGTAGTGCAGATCTGCTCCATCTTGCTGGGTCCTGAGGTGAGACTGCCTGGCCTGTAGCTCCCCTTATTTCCCTGTTTAAAAATACATATATTACATTACTGAAATTCCCTTGCTGCCAGCCTTGTCTTTAGCAGATTGAGTGGGATTTAGTCCTGCTGCAATTCTAATAACTTAGTGAGGGGTTACCACTCTGCTCTGCTTTTGTTTGTTCTGTTGTGATGGGCTTCATTAGAGTGATTGAGAGAATCTAAACCCAGCTAAACCCAGCCCCTGCTGCTTAGGCACTGCATAAAAAAAGGCTCTAAGCTGCTGTTTGAATGGGCTGATGTTCTAGATGAAAGGTCAGGGAGCAAAGAGAGGCCAAGGGTGGGAAGGTGCTTCAGTCCTGCTCACACAGTCAGTCAGTGGTGGAGGCAGGTGCAGGGCAGGGTGTCCTGAGCACCAAGCCAAGTCAATGTCCCCACGCTGAGGCTCTGCTGTGACACTCTGAGACATCAACTCACGTTCCATTTCCACAGCTTCCCCTGTCACTGCCTCTGTAAGAGATCACACCTAAACCAGCTCCAGTCTGAACAGATCAGGTCACACAGCCCGGACCCTGTGTGGCTGAATTTGAGAATAACCCTGCTGTGCCCAGCTCGGGTGTGCCTGCACACACAGCAGGGTGGAAGTGCTGCTGCTCAGGTTGCCAGGGCAGCTCAGAGCATGCACTTGACTCAGGGGCGTTCCCCAGGCCTCTGGGCCTGGGGTGTAAGGGCAAAGGTTGGTGCAGAAAATAGCAACAGAGCTCCTGTCTTGTGTTCTCAGCTCTGGCTGTGACTCATTACCTGAATTCTGTCTTAACTGCTGCACCCCAGGGGACTCCTACCAGCACCTCTCTCCATCCTGACAAATAAGCCCACCGTCCTTCTTGAGTGGTCTCAATTTAAGGCCAATAGCTTCCCCACATCCTATGTACTATATGTGACCCTGGGCAACACCTGGGGCCTTAGGAGAAACTGGCAGTAAGTATTCACTAAAATACATCAGCAAAAGGGAAGAGAAAGCAAAGGAATTCTGAGGGAGAATCTGCAGTGGCACTGCATTGAGGAAGAAGGAAACACTAAAATTTCTTCTTTGCCACTGTGGTGAAATTGCATCTATAACATGGTGTTGTGTCATGGACTCCTTACTGACAGAGTTTGTAGGCAGTTCAGAACAAATGACACAAGTGATGAGGGAGCTGAAAAGACTGACTTGTAAAGAAAGATTAAATTAACACAATTAAATAGGTACAGCTTGGCTCAGGAACGAATGGGGGTCCTGAAAACCACCTGCCAATAGCTGAAGGGTTTGAATACAGGAAGGGCAACCCAGTTTGTTACAGAGTGCTGCCATGAGAAGGGAAAGAGAAGGGAGTAAAGGCAGCAAGGCTAAAGCCCAGGAGTCTCCAGCCAGTGATGTACTGATGCTCCATGAACCATGCAACTGAGCAGAGAGACATGTCCAAGGCTTGTGGAAATAAAATGCTGAGCACAAATGCTGAAACAGCTCTGATATCCAGAACTGGAGCACTGGAAGGGAAAATGCTCTGAAGCCAGTGTAGAAGTCAAGCTCCTGGACAAATGTTTTGAGTCCCGAGTTGTGAAGAGGCACCAAGCCCCTGTGAACTGAGCAGTGTCACCTACCGAAGGTGTTGGCATCAGCAGAGGCCTGTGCACACAAGGAGGGACAGCAGCCCTGGGGGGCAGAGCTCGTGGGGACACTGAGGACAAGGATCTCCTCAGAGGACACTTGGATGAGTCCCACTGTGCTGAGTTTCCACGAGCCTGGCTGTGAATGCAGCTGAGGAACAGAGTCAAAACAGAGGGAGGCAACTTCTCTACAAGTGCAGCTTTCAGCCTCACCCCTCAGTTTTCCTTAGCACACGTATTTTCAGTCTCAGAGCAAACTGAAACTGGTCCAACACTTGCTAATTGCCTGGTATCCCACAGAGTTCTCACAAAACCAGGGACTAATCAGAGACCCAAGCAGGGGAGTATGTGTGTGAAGCACAGCTCCACCTGTTCAGTTCCTGCAGGCAGCCTTCATAACTCTGCTAGAAATCACAATGTCGCCATAATGCAGGAGAGAATTTCACCTTGTATCCATAAAATAGGAAGCATTACAAACCCTGACTTCCTCACAATATTATGAACTTGATAATCTATTTGCAAAACAACCCAGGACTCTCTGGATGAAAGAGCAAAGGGCTGATGCTTGTCCAGGCTCCCTGGACATTAGCAGCTCTGCAGATAATCAGCATTGTGTTATGGACAACGGGTTAAAAACCTCCCCTTTCTGCAAATTATCCTGTGCCATTAAGTGATACCTCCCAAACCAAGAACAATCAGCCCAGTTATTCCCAAATCCAGCTGTTTAGTCTTAGGTAGCAAAGGTCTATATCCAGTCATCCTGTCCAACCAGTAGACACCCCAAAGGAACAACAGCCCAAGGGTCAAGGACAACTTTTTCCCCAAAATCTCCTTAGACAGTCCTTTCCAGCAGATCTCACTTGCAAGCTGCTGGAAGATCAGCTCGGAGTATCTTTGGAAATTACAAAGTACTGAGTGCACACCTTGGAGAAAAAGCAACACAGATAAGATCGGGATATCACTTTCAGCTAAAACGTTGGGATTGTGCTTGAAAGAAATCAAATGCTTTCAAATTACTGAGCTTATCTCTCTGCCTTGTGTTTTTCCTGTGCCTTGAAGGCTTCACTGCTCAAAGCTTCTCCCTTTCTCCGGACAATGGGGGCTGCAAAGGAGCCTTTTCAGTGTGTCAGGTCAATAGTCCAAAGACTGAGAAGGATTTGTGCTATAGATAGTAACAGCATCAAAGAGGCCATTACATCTTCAGCACCAGTAATCCCCATTTTAAAAACTCCATTATCTGACTGGTTCTTCATTTGCTTGTCACGTAATCCTTGTTGTTGTGGTAACTCAGGAAGGAGTGCTGGGAGCTTAACAGAGACAATGATGGAATTGCCTGTCCCTGGATTTAGTCAGGATGGTTATGGGCAAGACAGAAAGAAATCAGGGACTAATGGAGAGTTCAAAGATGATAACTGAGCCAGGAATACAGTCTGGGAAGGGAAGGTGCTGCTGCAGTTCTGAAATACTTATCAGACTTTTTTGGGGACTGACCTTTTTTCTGATTTCCATGAATCATTCAAGATCAAATCCCTGACTCTATTTTTTAGAAAACCATTCAGTGTAAGTCATAAATAGTGAACAGGTCTGTTCTCTGAATTGCTGAATTGAGATTGCTGAATTTCTACAGAAATCAATGCCTGCTCCTGGGATGATGGAAAATGTGTTCTTTTATTAACCAGAACAGCAATTATTTGTTAATATTTATATCCTCTTCTAGAAAATTAGATGTCTTGGGAGAACAAAAAGATGCAGCACCTCTCTGCTCCTGGGCTGCCAGCTGTAGTTCAGCTCAAACTGGTACAAAACTCCATGTCCTGACCTCCACAGGAGTGTTTGGTTTCTTCTGGAGGACATGGGCTGTAACTCAGGCAGCTGCCTTCTCTGTGATCACTGAATTGAAGGCAGAAGTGGGTCTCATTTCCCACCAAAACCAAAAAGGAAGCCCAATAGGTTTGTAAACCCATCATGGCTTAGCTGGGGAAGAATCCCTTCCTTCCAAAGACACTTCTGAGTAACCAAAAATGAGTCACAAAGAAGTGGCAGAGAATCAGAGTGATCATCCCTCTGATCTGGAGGAGTCCATCAGGTGTAAGAAAGATCATGCTGCCAAGTGCATTTATATCCCAAATGCAGCCTCTCCTCACCAGAGCCCTCAGCAGCCCAGGAAAAGCCAGGTTTCTGCAGGATTAGGGAGAGATTATCACAAAGCCATCTTCCTAAGAACCTACTAAAATAGGGAGCACAAAGAAAAACAGTAATGGCACTAAACATTGCCAGATCATCTTTAACTCTCAGGAATCTGATGCAAAGTCTGTTTTAAAACAGCTTTTGTAGAGACAATCCCTCAGGCAGCCTGAAGGCACAGGACCCATGACTAAACAGTACCAAACGAGAAAATGTGGCAGCTCCCTTAACAAGGAACCTCTGTAGTGCTTCTCCTGGGTGGGACTGAAAGGGTTCAGCACTCAGCTGGAGCATCCCATGGAAATTCTGGGGAACAGCCTAATATTTAGCCTTGAACTGCAGCAAAGTATCCTGTGGAGGAGAAGCCAAGCTGCCATGTCTAAAAGGATAGCTCAGGAGCTGTCCATGGAAGAGCCTGTAAAATATGAAGACGCTAAAAAGGTCAGGAAATAAGGCAGCTATTGGGCTGCCTTGAAAATAGTTAGGAATTAAGGAAGAAAAGATATCGCCACTTCAAGCTGCTGTATGTGTGAAGGAGGGTAGGAAAAACGTTTTCTTTAGAAAAGGCTCCCAGTCTTTGGTCAGTAAATCAGATGTGCTGGGAATGGATGCAAATTCTCCAGTGCTGCTTAATGAATGGCAGCTGGCACACATCAAGGGCTGAAGAGATATGATAGCTGGAATCTCCTGCCTGGCGCTGAGGGAGGGGGCAGCATCATCCTTCACTGCCTCCACTGTCACCACAGCAAAGGTGTGACATCTCTTTCTGGCTGCAGTGTTTGGGCACCAAGCAGCCTCAACAAGAGTGATTTATTACTGTGTGCTCTTCATTTATTCAGTGCTGTGAATTTGCAGGAAACGGCAGTTAAAGAAATAGGAATATAAACCCGGATCTCAAATTGCCTTGGTGTGACACTTTAGCAAACAAGAGAAGTCTTTCCCATAAATTGCTTGTGTTGGTCAGGCAGTGACTGGCTTTAGGAGATTCATGTCATTGGAAGGAAGGGAACAGCCGCCCAGCACTGCCAGTGCCAGGCAAGCTGCAGGAGGAGACAGGGAAGGGAGCACTCATCTTTGAATGACAGATCTCTCTTCAAGCTGTGGAGTCGGGATCCTCGGTCCTGCAGCCAGTCCTGCCCTGAGCTCTGCTGTTTCCATGTTTGCTCCCGAGTTCTCGGACTTTTCTGGACCTGCAGTGGTCCCCAGCCCTGTCCTGCTTTCCCAGCTGAGGTGCTGTGGGGCTGTGCCCTACTGGGGAGGATGCTGCCCCTGCCTGGGCCTGGGCTCCCTCAGCTGCTGACCTGCCCTTCCCTGCTCTTGCTGCTCCTTCAGCAATTCCACCTCTTCTTGAGGACAAGGGCTGTGTGCTTGAGAGGGGTGGAATGGAGGAAGCAATTCTTCCATGGTCACCTTCTCCTCTGTAGTTCCCTCCTTTTGCATACATTCATCATGGAATTCAGTATGGAGCTGTCAGTAACAAAATGAAATTATGGTCTCAGGACTAACTGGGGTGGGGGATATCTAAGGAGTATTTTGTGAATTTGGGACAGGGTTCAAAAAAGCCACTGGAGAATGGCAATGGCAACCAGAGCTTCAAGAAGAAAGCCAGCTCACGCTGCTCCACCTGCAGAGAGCCAGAACCAATGCCTGCACCTGATGGCTGCACTGAGAGCACTAAATTATTTCAGGTCTGCTCCCAGAATTAAACTGCCTTGCCTATTGAGAACTGAATGAGCCATGGAAAGCAAACTTTCCCCCTTTTTAGAGCAGTGTATGCAAGGATAGGACAAGGTTTTCTGCTTGAATTGTTTGATAAATATGCAAAATTCTGGAATTCTTCAGGGCTGTTAAATATTTATCATTATGAAAACCATACATTTTCAATGGGAGCATAATTTGGAAAAAAGCTTTTAGGCAGGTAAGTAATCTGAAGGATGCATGCCTCAGTTTCCCAGATTAAGCTTTTCACAACATAAGCACAAACTACTTCCAATGGGATGTGCCCCTGTCTAAAGATATTAAAGCATGAATGCATGCACTGAAGTATGCTTCAATTCCATAGATGGATTTGCCTTCATGTCCTATTCAATTTAAAGTAATGAAATTATAAAATCTCAGTACAACAGAATGAAGAAAATGCTGCTCATGCTGCAGAGCTCACAGCAAATTGTACTCATGTCTCACTCAAGCATGTGAATTGCAATGATGCTCATTTCCCAGCAGTCTGCCTCCTAGGGAACTTAATAGACTTCTTGCCCTTCTTCAAGAAGAGGATTTTAATATCCCAAACTTGCAAATAGGGTTATATGCAATTCCATGACTCCCCCAAGGTTACACCATGTCGGTTTCCAATCCAAGCACTCACAGTTCCTAAGCAAAGTAAATTTCAAGTGTAGCTCCCACACCGGGGAAGATGTCCAGGAAGAAACGTGCCTTAAAGCCAGAGCAGATCTGTGAAGATGATTTGTCACACACTCAGGGGCCCTTTGCTTGCCTTGCCCTTAAGTTCATCCAGAGAAAACGAAGGTCAGGATTCTTGCACTGAACTCTGGGCACTTTCAGCTTCTAGAACTGTTGGAAAGTAGAGCCTGGATCAAATTTTGGCTGTTCAAACAGCCTCACACTCCATGGAAAACACGGAGCCCCCCTAGAGCAGCACTGCCCGGAGCTCTGGAGCAGGGATTACACCGATGGGGCTGTGGCCCCTGGGGCACTCAGCTCATCAGAGCAGTTACAAACAAACGACATTCCCGGCAGTTCATTAACTCAGAGCATCTCCGCTCCTCAGCACTCCTGTGCCTCCCCCTGCCACTGGCAGCACTTTACAGCAGAGGGACCCGCAGCTGTGCGGGATCCTTGTGTCCCATCCCGCAGGAACTGGGGCAGGGGCTGACACAGGAGGAGCCTTTCAGCTCACTCACCCAACAGCCATTAAACAGCAGCACCACACGAACAGCTGGCCAAAGGCTTGTGCCTGCATTGTTACAGGGGTTTGAGGGGTAGCTGGATGGATGAGACCAGTGAATAAGTGGGACAGTGGGAATGCTTCAAAAATAGCATCTCCTCCCACTAATAGATCCTCTGCTCTGTACCTGAAGGGGAAACAGCCTGTTTGCTGAGCCTTTCTTCTTCCTGTTGTTGTTGCTACTACACAGAGCTCTGAAAATAGATCAGTAAACAGCTCTAGGGGAAAAGGTATAATTGATGATGTCTTGGACAGAGGCACCCTGTTGATCATCAGACTGGGATAAAAAGGCATTTTCTACACCATGTATTTTCACCTTTCCCCCCACCAAAGTGACACTTCTGAGGTTCTTTTGAGTTTGTCTGAGGTATGTATTAGCCATAATGTGAGATAGTACCACCCAGCCTTGACAATATTCTGTATGGCCCCTAGCCTGAGTCTGATATACATTTTCCCTTTGTGCTCCTTTATTAGCAAATTCTAATTTCTCTAACTTGGTCTTTTAGCTCAAGCTGAACTTCGCATTGGTGGTCCAGTGTTTTCTCTTGTCAAAACCAAGATGGGGATATGGAAGCAGAACTCTCAAAGAGTCTAAAGTGTGATGTTCATTAAACAGCAAACACATGAAAGACACAAAACCTTTTAAATAATGTCTACCTAACAATTCACTCAATGTTTTTCCACATCTACAAAGTTATCTTTCACCACCACTGCCCAAAATAACAACATCAATCTGTGATGTTTACCTTGTACTCTCAATTTGGAAGGTGCTGCATTCAAGAAGGACCAAATGCTTTACAAATAAAAAGAAAGAAAAAATTGGGATGTAACTATATCGTTGGAGGAACTGTATTTAAACTGCCACAGCTGACAAGCTCAGCCAGAGAGGCAAACTTAAAACACATCAGATTTCTCCAAGTGTGCTGTTGCTTACATGGGAGAAATGATCCAGGCGTCCTCTCCAGATGGCCCCAAGCAATTGGAATTCCTTATGCCACCACAGCATGTGGATCAATGAATTCTTCAAAATCTGATTTCATGGAAGATATTTTGGAGGACCTGCACTGATGACACTGGGATGGATTCCTGGCTGTTTGCTCAGTGAGCCTGAGAGCAGAGCTAAGCCCATGAAGCCAAAGCTGAGCATGCTTTGGAAAAGAAGCTTCACACAAATGGCCCTCACCCCTGCTGAAAAAAGGACCCCATCCAATTCCAGCTTCCACAATGACATTAATATAGCAAAAGCACTGATTAATTAAGCTGTAAAGTTTCCACCTCCAGACCTCAGAGGCAGAAGGAATGATATAACCAATTAATATACAAAAGCAGAAATAAATAGAACAGGCAGCTGCCCGGAATCCCATTAAATTCTAAAATAAGCACAGCACTGAAAATAACATTTAATTTTATGAACTTTTTACTTGGAGAAAAACTTACTTGATCAGTTAAAATCTATGCAAGTAAAACGATGATTCTAGGATTTTACACTAACAACAACAAAAATAATAACATAATTTAGTTGATTTATGCATTTACAGAGTTTAATTAGTGGCTACTGAATAATTAGTGACCTGAAGGTTATATCCAGCACTTACATATTTGAAATATTAAGAAGTACTTGAAATTCAAAACCCTCCCAGCCTAATTCTTGACTACTGAAGGACAGAAAACTTTCTGAACAAGTTCCTTTCCAATGGCTCTATGCACTGAGTTTTTTAATGTGCATTAACACTAAATAACTCTTAATCTTAGTATCATTCTTCTACTAACCATGAGACTTCTGCTAGCATCCAGTATGCTAATGGATATTCTCCTAAGGTGCTTGATGCTCCTAGAAAGCTGCAGCAGGGACTCAGGGCGCTGATCAATATGTGCTGACCTAGCACATACCTGAAACTTCTTATGGAAAGAAAATGTACAGGATCTCTTGATCCTTCACAGAATCCTCTTTATGTCCTAGTTAGAAGATGTCCTATCCATGCATGAAATGGCAGAAATAAACAATTTGTTTTTCTTGCTTCAGACTTGTGCTCTGTCAAGCACCTTTTGTATTATGACCATGACAAGCTGCTTCCAAGGGAATGATATGGAGATTCCAAGGGAATAAAGCAGGCAGTCAGAAGGGTCCTGCAGTGACACAATCCTGCTGTAGGACCCTGAGCTGGTGTCCCTGCTTCTCTCGTGGCACCAGGACAGTGTCCCATGGCATCCCTGGCTGTCCCTGCCTGCCCCAAGGACACCCTGCTCCCTCCACCACAATGGCCCTGCCAGAACAAAAAGAGAGAAGCCTTTGTGAGTCATGGGCAGAGCCTTCCAACAGTTGCTACAGGAGCATTTCAGAACTTCACAGACAGGTAACAATTCCTCTGCCTGGTTTTTAATTGCTGCAAATCTTTCTACTGCCTGCAGTGAGCTGAATGCAGCAACAGCAAGGTGAGTGCTGCCTAGGGGAGCTGTGTCAGTGCAGCACTGATGCACACTTAAATCTTAGGGAATTCAGGGGGAATGCTACATCCATTACCTTGCACCAAAATACCTTTCAGAGTGCTCGGAGCAGCATGAGCAATACCTGTCACTCGTTCTTCCTTCCTCTCAGTAGGGGGAAAACATGTGCAGGTCAGCTGGAGCCAGCTCCACCTCCCAGATTGGTGTCAAATGTCAGGATGTTGTGCACCTCGCTCTGAGGCAGGAGGAGCCCAGACCTGTCAAGGTCCTTGGCTCCTTTCCAGAGGGTAACAGTGATGAATGCATTGCTCATCAGTGATTTGTTTGACCAGACCCGGGTGCCTGCAGTCAGATCTAAGTCATTGACTCATCTCTCTCCACAGTCAATGCAGGCACAGCTCCACTGCTACTGAAAACACATAGACTGAGGAGACTCAGGGAGGCTGCAGAGTTAATATTTTCCTTCAAGAAATAAGTCTTCCGATTGTTTTTACTATCAAATGCACAAATTTGCAGATGCTTCTCTGCAGCTTTTAATTACAAACACCCTGAGCTGGTTTTGTGCAGCCTTGGGCTGGGTGTTCAGAACACAATGGGAGTGTGTTTGACATCTCTGTAATGGTTTTTTCCTGGGAATGGATGTGCCATTCACGAGGAAATCCTATTCAATAACCTTCTTGTGTCAGCACAGTCAGAATTAATCACGTCCTCCATTACACACGGGAGAAGTTGCCATATCCCACAGGAATATGCTGCAGCCTGGGCAGAAATCCTCTCCCTGAGTTACTGATTGTTTTGACAAGTAGGGTCAAAGTGTGTCCCACAATTACCCCGGGTTCTTAGCAGCTGCAGTGCTGGTGAGCTGAGGTGTGTGTATATATTTATATATCAGCAGGTCTGTATTCAGCAGCACTGAAGTGCCTCACAGTCCTTGTTTCCTGGATCTGACTGCACATCTGGAGCACACACAGCAGTTCCACAAAAAGCCTGAGACCAAACACACCAGCATTCTGCTGACTTCCTCACCTTGCTACTGCTGCAGAGAAGTATTACAGAAAAAAACTCCTCCAGTCAGTTCCAATTGCTGGGTAATACACTGGTCTGACAGCCTTCCCAACAGAAAGCTAAGTGGAAATCATTTTAAACTCAATGAATGCATGTTTTCAGAGGCAGGGTATGGACTACTGAGATTCTGACAGTGTTTCAAAGCAAGGAAAGGATGTTGCAAATTGACTGAGTGGAATCGAAGTACCCCCTTGCCTACAGTTTAATAAAACTCAGCACTTAAACTGCAAACATTTGTACAAGTAATACATGAGCTCAACACCTGCAGGTGCTTCTGCCTTCCTGGGAATGCACAGGATACTGTTTAGCAAAGCTTCACCACTTCTTCTCTTGTAGAACTAGAATATGGGGCAGAGATTACACTTCCCTATTCTCAAAACACAGCAAAAACAAACAGGAAATCAGATTGCCAAGCAAATCTGTCATGGTAGAGCTGTCAAAACTGATCTGAGAAAAAGGAACCAAAATTCCCTGGATCCAGCATTTAACACTGGTAAGAAAGCAAACAGGTATGTCCACCTACACCCACAGAGAAACACACAAAGTAAGTCAAATTAACTTCCTGTGGATCCACAGACAGGAAAGCTTTTCCAGTTCCTTATGGGAATGAAACAAAGGTGTGCAAAGTGATAAATAAGGATTTATCTGTCGGCACAATAGAGTGTGATTTAATACAGCAATATTCAAAGTCAAACATACAGAAAGAAAATACAGAAATATCTGAAGATGAGGGGATTGTACCTTGACAGTGGCCTTGAAAGGAACTGCCTGTGTAAGGTCACGAGGCTTCTGTGACCATGATATAAGTAGCTGAGGAGTGAGGAATAAGTGTAAAGATCTGGGGAGAAGATGTCTTATTAAGAAAAAAGAAAAACCTCTGTAAAATTTTAGTCAAAACCTCATTCCTTCCATGTACAGCTCAGGCTTCAGCAGTGTACTCCAGGCCACAGGCACCTGGGTGTGCTCACACTGCAACTGGTAACTGCCAGGCTGGACTCTGCCCACTCAGGTCAAAGGTGCCCTTCATTGTTCTCCCTTCTCTGAGCTCAAGACTGACCTGTTCAGGCTGCTGAAAGCCAGGCCTGTCCTAGTTAAACCTGTGTGCTTGCTTTCCTTGCTTTCCCACTTGGAAAAAGCAAAGTGGCTCTTGCCAAGCCCCTGTTCCCAGTGCTGCTAACAATCAGTGGCTTGCGTGGCTCCGGACATATTCCTGCCTCGTGTGCCACGCTTCTGGCTAACAATGTGTCAGTTCAAGTTACAACTGCTCCCAGCAAAGAGCCTAAAAATAGAGGCCTTCCAGGTGGCTCAGCAGACGGGTCATTTGCTGTACATGGCACAACAAGTTAGCCTTTGCAGACTGTGCTTTTGGAGTAAAAATACCCCAGGACATCATGGCAGGAGTCAGTGCTAGCCTCACACAAGAGGGCCTCACTCAGGTGCCTGGCTGCAAGCAAACACTGGAGCCCTTCCCGTTCCTGCCATCTCCTCCAGGAAGGTTTGGCATCTGTGTACTGCAGAGAGGGGTGGCTCTGCCATGGCCTGTAGCTCCCCTCAGCTCACTGCTGTGAGGCTGTTATGCCTAGCACCTTGGCTAGGCAATAGCAATGTACACCACAACACCCCCAGCTATTCCTCACAACACGGACAATGATTCCAACACCTTTCTCCAGCAGCCAGCAGGACAAACCATTCCTACCCAACCCTAACTCAAAGGAGCTTTGAGACACTGCAGTTTTTCCCTTGAAGTTCTGTTAGACTCATATCTTTCTGCTTCAAGCCCAGCTGCTGCCACCTGCATGAAACCCTGCAGGAGCAGCTGTCCCTGGCCAGCAATGCCTGACAGAGAAACTGCTCCATCTATCCTACTCTGCAGGCCATCAGCCAGGGCTTCCCTGGATCCATGACTTCATTCAAGGACTCTGACATCATCTCCAAATCAGGCTGCATGTTCCAAACAGAGTCCTGAATCCCCAGGAACCTGCATCCTGAACTCTGCTCTTCCTTAGTGCAGCCCTTTTTTCCTGGGGTGTGAAAAAAAGCACTGACCAACAACAGCATCTTAGTACAGAGAGGATTCCAACTAAACTGCTCCTCTGAGAGCACCCATAAAATATCTCAATACAATTGTAAAAATAAATTGTGTCCTGTCACTGTGCAAAAGGAAGAAAAATGAATATTGAACAGCCACAGATCCAAGCAGACATAGCTCCTGTCTCCCAGCCAAATTTATAATTACTTTTGCTATTTTATCAACTTTCAAGCACTGCACTTCAATGGAGGAAGGTAACAAGAACAATTCTGAAGTTAACATGGGTGCAATGGAATTTGTAAACTCTCATATAAGAAAAGTCATCAGCTGGAACCTGAGCACCCCAGCTTGCTCCCTTTAATCAGCAATGACTTGCCAGTGTCTTCTGGATCTTCACAGCTTTAGGGAGTGGTTTGAAGTGCTTAGACAGAGCAGCATTTTGTCTTCTTTCTACTTAACCCCTTTTTGGACATTTCTTTCTCAAATGTCCTTCTCACCCTTGCAAAAATATATCCATACACTGCAATAATAGTAAGTATCATAGCCACTATGGCACATGACCCAAATTAAATTCTAAAGCTGTAACATCTGCTGAGGTCTTCAGCTCTTAGTGTCACATCATTAACAGATATTCTCTCCTTTGTTGCAAATAAAAGTTGTATTTCTAGCC
Organism: Fringilla coelebs; assembly: GCF_963513975.1. Lineage (NCBI taxonomy): Eukaryota > Metazoa > Chordata > Aves > Passeriformes > Fringillidae > Fringilla > Fringilla coelebs. The sequence continues at coordinate 4,354,867 of NC_140038.1, read as the reverse complement.
CTCAGACTCACAAACTGGAGTTAGGAAAATGTCATGCACACACCATGAGTGTCTAAGCTTGTGCCATCCAAAGAGGGGATGAAGTGGCCCATGAACTAATGTTGATATGAAAATTGTCTATCAGTGCATTTAAAATGCAAGGTGGTCTTAGGCAGCAAGGGAGCTGCCTCCTGGTGCCCATTCCACAGGAACCTGGGGAAGGCTGAGGCTTTACATCATCTCACTGCCACTTCACAACTCACAGTCATCCTGCAGTGCTCCTGGAATGGAATAACACAAGACTCTGCTCAGGGATTACCAGCTGCAGAGGTCACGGCAATAGGATGAACCCTTACCACTCACCTGTCAATTCTCCATTATTAATTTTTTACAGACCTTGGTCAGGAGAAAATATTATTCATTTCCATATCTATGAGCGTATGATAGAACACTTAGACATGCAAACATTGCTTTGTATGTGTTTCAATGAGAGAAAGCTCACATTATCTGTTGCACACTTTTCCCCCAAGCATTGTCTCTGACCCTCTGATTCTCAAGGTTATTTTCACAAATTTACAACCATTTCAAGACAAAATTCTGAGTTCAAAACGTGTGACAAAGTGACCCTGCTGGTTGTCCCCTGGCATATTTCAGGTACCTGAGGATTTATCCAGTTTTATCTGCTTTCATTCTGCCAACAGGGAGCAATTTGGAAATCCTTCTTCACGGAAATAATAACTAAGTTCAGAACGGAGTATTTGAAAATTGAGTGGCACTTCATGGTATACATTAAATACTGACGAGTGGTGCTTGAGCTTAAGCGGTTTGGCAAATCTAGAAAAGGTCACTGAGCAATTAAGTAACCCTCAGAAGTTGTTTCAGGACATGTGTTCTTGCTTCTGGAAGGCTCATTATGAAAGCAGGTAGGAGACAGAGGATAAAGGTGTGCACGCTGCTGGAATGGATAATGTGTGTGCTGTGTGCAAAATTCACTTCCCCAGCTGCTGGATATGATATGCTGAGAGTTGCTTTTAGTTTGAGTTGTCTGGATATTTTAAAAGAATGAATAAAGGGATTTTATTCATTCCTTTAAAAAGCTTGAATAAAAGAGCTTCCCTCCCTCCCTCCCTCCCCCCAAACTGTAGTATTAATAAAGATGGTGCCTGGGTTTTGTGCCTGATTTGATTTCCTGCATATTATACATGGCTAATACAACATACATTTCTGCATGGTTTTTATCATTCAAAGAAGCAACTAGAAAAATGGGATTTTGAGTAGGAAAATGTAATGAAGTTGATGAACAGACATAGAGGTGAAGACTAAAGATTTGTTTAGAGTCCAGCCTCCCACATCAGCCAGTGGGCACGTTCCTGATGCTCCTCACAGGGACTCCTGAGTCTCATTTCCTCTGAGCAAGAGGGAGACTACCCCACCACGTGGGTGTGCTAGGCTGCATTCTTCCAGCCCTGGTTTTACCTCCCCATTTCTTATTTATTTTCACCCCAAAGCTCCACTAAGACTTTCCTGTCAGCCAAGCTTGCTCTCTTGTAGCAGCAGGAAGTGCCTGGGAAGCCTCTCTCAGAATCCACCACCTCCCTGGATACCCTGAGGAGGGGGCAGTGGCCACTGTTGGGAGCCTTTTGCAGGAAAATCCTCTGAAAACACTTCCCTGCTAAACACTCAAACCATCAACCAACCTTTGGCTCCAGGGCTCTCTGGTTCCAAGGGTTATCATCTCCACCTGTAATGGCCCATCACTGCTTTCTTCCCTGGCATTTCTCCAATTACTTTTCACATCCACATAAACATTTGGCATCCACAACACCCCATGGCAAAGAGACCAATTGTTTCTGTACAGTCAGGTGTGCTCTGTATTTTTATGCATTTTTCTTAAAAATACCTTTTAAAATACCGAATACATTTTTGTTTTACAAGAAGTTCTCAGATTAATGCATCCTACTTTACTTTATAAAACTTTAAGATACCTTGCATATATTACTGGAGGAGAACAGGTACAGATGGCTTTGAATGGAATGAAAAGCCCAGACAGATTTAAAAGCTCATTGTTTCTTAATAAGAACAGTGCTGAACTTCACTTGCAAACATGAGTCTGCTGTCCAATAATACCTTTAAAACTTTCCAAGTGCCTCTGTTACTATCTCGAGTCCTGAGCCACCGTGGTATAATGGCTTTTGCTCCATTAGTGAGATGTCTACAAAAGAAGACAGCACTCACCCTGATAAAAGCAGGGTCACCTCACTCAGCACCTTCCTCGTGGCACTGAAGTGTCCTTGAGACACTTTGGACTTTGATGGCAGAACCACAAATCCTGGACACAACTTCCAGGCTGGTTCCCAGACAAACAGGCAATTCCAGCATTCCAGCAAACTGCTTTTTGGTTTGAAGGGAATTTAATGCAGCAGCATGGGTGATACCTTACTTCCACAGGGAGCATGAGATCCCTGCTGAAGGATATGCAGGGATCACACCAAAGTCATCTCTTGGGGGAAGAAATAAATGCCAGCATGGTAGGAAGTTGAGGTGATTTGCAGATTCTCTGCAGCAGTGGCTGTCAATCCCAGAGTCACACCACACAGCACAGGAGGCAGACTCTCAGGCACTGGGAATGGTAGCACAATAAATATAAAACCATTCCCTTTCCGTCCTTTACCCTCAAGTCAAAATATTCTCCATCAGCCTCTTAAAGCACTAACAATTATTTGACATCAGCACTGCTGGGATTAAGACATTTTTACATCTACCTTTATAATTAATGCAGTGAAGCCATGAAAATGCTTTTTTTGGAAAGGGGCTGTGTTTTGAAAACACTGTTTTGCAGCATGTGAGGAGAAAAAGCAGCTTGAGAATGATCTCCAACCTTCCACTGTAACCCCAAGGCTCATTTCTGTTCAGGTAGCAGAAATGCCTCTCAGAACTCACATTTTTCTTGATTAATGTGAGAGCTTATGTCAAATGGCATCTGAGTTTTCCACTGACATCAGGCTGTTGTTAAACGTTAGCAAACACTCTATCTCTGAAAAGCTGAGATAGGAAAACAAAATCTCTTCCATCACAAATGACATTCCAGCTATCACACTTGATATTTTGCTGAGAATAACAACTAAGATTGGATTTATTTGCATCCCTGTCTATCCAGGTTTTGTAACAACCACAAATAAGACTGAGTGAGGCTCTCACTCTTCCTTCTATCAAACAGTATCAGAAGAAATCAGCTGAAACTGGCAAAATTAGGCTGTGAAGTTGCTGGATGATCAGAATCATGCCCATATTCTGCACAGAATGACAAGAGACATCTCTCCCTTTTCATGCAGAAAATAAATTAGACTGAACGGAGCAGCTGCTTTCTGTCTCAAAATTAACAAAAACATGGAGCACAGAGAGGCTATTCCATGCTCATGAAATGGTGGTATTATCTTGGCTCTATAAAAGGACAGGAAAACAAAGCCAGCTCACGTCCAGGAGGTACAAAAGCAGGCTCAGAGATGAAAATGGGTTACAAAACTTCATCCTGAAGACATGTCCAAAGTTTAATCACGCTTGCCCATTTGGCAAATGTCCCCTGTGAAGTCAGGGACAATGGAGGAGAGCAGGAGGATGGGATAATCATATTTGCACTTGTTACAACTTCACAGATTAATTTCTTATGATGTACAGGAAGAGAGCACCCCAAAACAGAGAGATGCCTGTGCCTGGTGCTGACTGAGAGAGGATAAAGTCATGGCACATCCCCTCTCCTTGGGTGTCTGTGAGTCAGCCAAACATTGCAGGGCTGCTTAGTGCAGTCACCAGTGAGACTCCATCAGTGTGGGCTGAAGGCAACCTGACCCCAGTGCTGACAGGAAAAAATGATCAATCTCTCTCATTTTAATTAACAAAAACAGACCAGTGTACATTACAGCACATCTTTTCTACACTGCACCATATGCAATCCAATAGCAAGGAACCTTTGAGTGAGAGAGGAAAATCAGGCCTTTACTTGTGCTTTAGGCTATGAAAGCAAACAAGGAAAACCCATGCTTTGGATCAACACTGTTCTCCACATCCCCACTGTGTCATCTGTGGTGGGACAGGAACGTCTCCAGCATCTCATACTCCAGGATTTGGGGAAGCTACACAGAGGTGAGGTCCCAGTCCCTGGCTCAGAGGCTCCTGGCAGACAACAGAACTTCCACACAAGTCACTGGTCCTGCTGCAGGAGATTAAGCCCCCATTTGGTGTGTGGTAAATACAAGTAACTACATTAACCTTAAGCTGAAGGAGAACATTTTGTTATATAAGCACATCCCTGCTCCTGTAATGCTATTCATATTAATACAAAACACAGGGGAGATTAAGCAAGTAAATTAAATTTATTAGCATTCTGCTGCTGGCTTCCTAACCAGTGTGGGGTTCAGGGGACTAAAGGCTCCTTCTCATGTGGCACAGATTCCAAGTCAGGTGTCAGAGGGACAGCTGAACGTGGCAAGGCAGGTTTCAGTGTCACACTTCTTAGTGGAAGGCACAGCAACTGCTCAGGTGCATGTCAAAATCTCATGTCACTAACATTAGATATTTTTTTCTCTATTTTAAAAGGCTGTATATTAGGAACAGGAGGTGAAACATAATATTCTGTTTCATTTTATTCTATTCAGGCACAAAGAGGCACAGATGTATTACACTAGCTAGACATATTTAGAGTCCTCTCTTCACCTGCTCCACTAAATCCTTGGTTGAACACATGATAATCCAGTAGTCTAGAAAGAGAATTCAGAATTAGGGTGGTGAGGAGGGAATATCCTTCTTTGAGAATGCACAGAAGTTCAAGACATTTTCTTCCTCTTTATGCACACATAACTCTCCCTGACATCAGCTCTGGGACTGAGGCTTAAAGAATGAATCAAAGATGTATTTTCTTCTATAAGCTCCCTGCAAGAACTGCTAAAATCAGTAAAACGCAACCTGAAGGGAAAAGAATTTGCTTTTTCTTTACAAAAGAAACAAACTTTGACAGAGTTGTCCAAATCAGAGTTCCTTTTACTGCTGTGTTTATATAGCAGTATGTAAAGGTTTACTTTAGGAAACGTTCAGAGTTAATCACAGCAAGAGTTAAAAGCAGAGCTAATTCCAGCTCCTTTTCACATCCAAGACTGTCAGGAATTCAGTTTTCAACCATCCCTCTAAGTTCAGACTCTCCCCCTGCTAGGTCACTCTTCATCCAGTGGTTAAATGAAAAACAGAGTTGATTGTGATGGGAAGTCCTGGCAATGGCTTGGGCTATTTCTCCTGTAATCCTCATCAAATAAGGGGCACAAAACAAATTGCTTATCTCCGATCTGCAATTCTCCCCTCCACCCAGCTGTAAATCTGAATTAATTAATAAACGCCCTAATGTTTTCAAGGTCATGGAAAATGAAAAGCACTCAACAAAATGGATGCAGTGACAGTGAAGGGTGTTTGTGGGTGGGGTTTTTATGTAAATGGAAAATCTGTGAGGCAGCAGCTCCTTCATCTGTGCCCCTAGCGCTAAAGTTAGACAATTTACAAGAAAATAAAGGAAATGCAAATAAATTATGTTTTGAACAAATGTGACCTTCCCTGGAAAAAGTGCAAGGCTTTATGCAGCAGAGTCTCAAATCACACAAGGAGGTCAAAGACCCCATGAAGTCAGGGCGTCACGCCGGCTTTGGTGTGTCCCTGCTGACCGAGGGACAGAGGACAGCTCTGCTTTCTGTCCCCAGCACCTGCTCACCAAAGGCCCGGCACAGGGCTCATCCCTGCCTGCCACACAGGCCCCAGGAGATAGAGCTTTGTGGCATCTCTGGCCACCGAGCTGTTCCCAGCTGCTGGCTCTGTTTGAAACAGCCCAGCACAGCCCAGGGCTGCGATAACCACGATCCACAGACCCACAGGGCTCCTCTGTCTGTGTGCCCATAACAGGCACTGCTCTGGGAGCTGCCACAGCTGCCCTCTAAAGCTCAAACACCTTCACAAATTTTGTCATTTGGGGAGTAAGATCAAAGGAGCACAGAATGGTTTGGGTTGGAAGGGATCTTAAAGATCATCCAGTGAAGGTGTCACTGAGGAATGTGATATTTGACAAGTTAGGAATGCCATCCCTCAGATAAACAGAAACAAGATGTGAACTTATGGGATCAATCTTTGGAGACACACTACAATTAAGTAACTTCTGAAAATAGAAAGGATAATGGAAGATACTCAGCTGGGAGCTCATGGTGCTTGAAGGCTGGATTCTCAAGCCAATCCTAATCTTGATATGGCTACGGGAAAGTCTGTGAAGTGTAACTGCAAATTACTTGGGCTCCTCAGCACATCACAGACTGAAGCTGCTGGAGCCAGCCCAGAGGAGGGCACAGAGACATTCTCAGGGCTGGAGCCCCTCTGCTCTGGAGCCAGGCTGGGAGAGCTGGGGCTGCTCACCTGGACAAGAGAAGGCTCAGGGAGACCTTAGAGCCCCTGGCAGGGCCTGAAGGAGGCTTATAAAAAACAGAGGGAGGTGTTGTACAGACAGGTAGTGCCAGGACAGGAGGCAATGGTTTTAAACTGCCAGTGGCAGGGTTGGATGGGATAGCAGGAATGATATTTTTTCCAGAGCAGCTGTGGCTGCCCCTGGATCCCTGGAAGTACCCAAAGCCAGGTTGGGCATTGGGACTTGGAGCACCCTGGGACAGTGGAAGGCATCCCTGCCCATGGCACTGAATGGCACTGGATGGGCTTTAAGGACCCTTCCAACCCAAACCATTCCAGACTCTGTGGGACTCTGGTACCAAACACAATTCATCAGACTTTACTTTTACCTTGCACTGACACTTGCAGTACACAACATCAGAAACACATTGATTTGGCCTCAGATGTTCACTTGAAAATGTAAAGCTTATTGCAAAGGGGTAGATTTTATCAAGGAAAAAAGTGGAACAGCATAGAAGTGATGAGTAAAATTCAGTGCCTGCAGTTCCCACAGGTGAGTGTGTGAACACCTGACAGTCCCCAGGTCAGCAGAGGCCATGGTACCACAAACAACTGATTTGTTGCTTCCAGTTTCTGAGTAAGAAACCTCAGAGTTCATCTGCCCCCAGGCCGAATCAGGCTGACAGGACTGGAGGAGGTGTTTTGGGGAGAGCAGGGCACAGAAGTGCTGTGCAGTAATCAGAGATGCTGAGATTTCATCAGCACTGAGAGACCTGTGCAGGGAGGCTGCTGCCCACAGACCACATTCCAAGGAAAGAAGGAACAACTCTGTGAAACGTTAATTAATGCAATGAACCTGGGGAAATACCACAACTACTAACAAAGCAACTAAAGCACAAGGCAGCACTAATTATCACAGCAATCAAAGCAATAAATCAAATATTCTGAACAGAACATTTTCACTAGCCTTTGATTTATGCCACTGTGAGGAATCCCATTGATGCCTTGAACACAGCTGGGCAGAAGCAGATGGGAAGTGGTCAGTACCACAGGGAAACTCCAGAATTGCTACAAAGCACCTTTTGTTGCTCATTTGGATCCATTTCATGGATCTGGCACCCTCGATGGTGTTGATACATTATTTGTCCAATCTGTGTGAGCTCCTCCAGTCCATCCCCAGCACTTGTGGCAAATCCGTGCTCACACTTGACAATAAAGTCACGGTGATGTGATTTTATTGCTGCTGTTATCAACACCACTATTATTAAAAATCAATAATGTAGATTGTTCAGCAAAACACCCAGTACCAGAATCGACTGCTGTACATGTAACAATTATCAGCACATTATCAAATCCATATGGTGTAAGGAGGGATCTCTGTCCCTGCACCAAGAACTCTGCTTTTGGCAGTTTCTCTAATTTATTAACAGGAGCAGATACTTCTGCAGTGAGAAAATTAACTTGTACCACTGCAGCCTGCGAAGCTGAGGCAAACCTGAAGCACACAACAGTGACAAACCCTTGGCATCTAGATGGGATTTGCCATCTCATCTCTTATAAAACACCTTTTAACCTGTCAGTCTCCTGACAGCTTTTACTTGTCTCTTTCTTCTACATTTTATTCCATAATTTTTAAAAACTGGCAGCTTCTATAGCCTTTTACAGAAAAAAATCAAACTACATTTTAACCCTTTTCCTCTATCAATCCAGAGCTAATCATGCAGCTTCCCAAGGAAATTAGAATCTGTGTATTGGTCTCAACACAATGCTCCTTTAACTTTATATACATATATATTTATATGTAAAATCACACATTCATGTCCAAAAAGTAGAAGCAAACTAGCAGAAGCTAATAAAGCAAAATTCTGTGAGGAGACTGAAGTACCTGATGCTCTTGGTTTCCATCTGCCTCTCTCAAACTCACACTTTGACATTTTTGCTTTAGTAAAGTATTAAGTTTTTGTTTTGTTCATGCAGAAGCCAAAGATCACTCTTGGAAAATAGACAGTGGAAATAAACATTTCTGTTTTCCACAGAAAACAAATGCTGCAAACAGTTTCCTGCTGAAATAGGGGAAAATATTTTACCTACTTGTCCTCATCATATTTTTCTCTGACAAAAACGTTCAGCTTCTACAGATTCCAAGAAAGTCCCAAGTCTACTGGCAAATTCTGAACGTTTGACAAGAACAATTTGAGAAAGCCTCGTGGGGAAGCAGTGATTAGAGAAGGCAACTGGCAGCTGGGAAGCCCACACTGTATTCCCTGTTTCATTACCGACGTCTCTGGATGACCTTGTCAAGTCATTTAATGCCTTTCTGCCTGCCTTTCCCTATCTGCAAAACGCTTAGATAAACACCTCCCTTTTGGAAACCCTGCGAAATTGTTTATTTTGGAAATAGTTCCTTGGATGCTAAACTGACTCTCGGATGCAGCATCAGATGAAAAACACAAGGGCCACAGGACATAAATGTCAATCTAGTATTTCCTAATTAAACCATCTAGATTAAACCATGCAGATTAAACCATCACAGTTTAATAGCTTAACCTCATCCCTGAAGGTTTTATTTCAGATGAGACACTAGTTATTTAACTTTATTTATATCAGCCAACACAACATCATCAATGGAAAGCATACAGGTAAAAAAAGGCACTAAAAATGCCATAAACTTATTTTTTCTGCTCAATTTGATTATTTACCCAAGTTCCATCTTGGTCACAGGAATTAAAGGAACTGGGATGGCACCCTCAGGGCAGGGGATGGTTTAACTCATGGTCATGGGCATCCACCAGCCCATCTGGGGCAGTCCTGAATGGCACTGGGCTCCTCTGGGCCCCCTCAAGGGCCTTGACCAGCTCATGCACTTTTTTAATGTTAATGGGCCAAGGAATGTACTATAAATGGAATATCAAAGTGCAGTCATGTCACCATCACTCCTGTCCAAGGGAAGTGTAGCATTCCATCATTGTAGAAGCACGTAATAGCTGAAATGGGGAGGAGAGGGCAATTTTGATTTATTAATCCAGCTGTTTGCTCACGCTGGCTAAAACCATTTCACACATTGAAAACAGCTTTTTTTGACAGACCTCAATTCAGGTACCACAAAAACCCCTGTGGCAACTTTAGGAAGCGAATGCCACCAAGACATGGAAAGGGAATTGAGAGTGTAGGACAGCGTTTTTACAGGGACTTGTCACATTCTACCTGAGGAAGGATGCATGCTGACATCTTGGCCAGGCTCCACGGTCTTGTCACAGGAGCAGCAACAGACAACGAGAGCTTCACATCCTCGTCCTCCTCCTTGCTGCGCAGCGCCGACCGCGCTCCCTCACGCCACAAAATGGCGGCCACGGCCTCGGCGCGCCTCTCTCCCCTCAGCGCCGACGGGCGGACCCGCCACATCAGCATGTCCGGGGGCTACTTGGCAGCAGGGAGAGGCTGTAGCCACGCTGCTCTTGGAGGGGGAAAGGAAGAAAAGGAAAAGGAAGGAGACGAAAGAGAGGGGAGAGGCAAGAGCTGCGCGCGATAACGCTGAGGCGAAAGAAGCGACTGCTCCTCACAGGGACGCGTCGCCACAGAAGACGCGGCGCGAGCCCCCGCGCGCCTCGCGCTGATTGGCGAACAATTCCCGCCGCTCGCCCTCTCCGCCTTCCTATTGGCTGCTGCTTCCCGCCCAGCTCGCGCTGCCCACCGCCCCTCAGAGCCCTCAGAGCCCTCGGCGCCCTCAGCCTGTTCTGCCCCCTCATTGCCCTCAGCGCGGAATGGCGGCGGCTGGCGGCAGTCGTGGCTCCCAGCCTGGGCTGGCTTCGGCGCCAGGCAGCTCCGGCGACACCTCTCTCCTCGGTAGCGCCACAGTGTGGCCCTTGAAGCGCTACGGTCGCTTCCTCCCCCCGAAGGACGGGGACGACGAGGGGCAGAACACCTCTTGGAAGGTGCCGGCGGCGCGGGGAGGGTGGTGGGACGGTGTGGGGTGACTGACTGTGCTGTGAGGCAAACTCGAATTAATGAGGTCTTTCAGGTGTCTTTTTGCGAGTCCAGAGCTAAAGCAGGAATCGGGAGAGATTTGTACTTCATGAATTATTAATAACAACACATCAGAGTGTTAATGGCCCACTTTTTTTTATTCCTTCATTCAGCAGTAACCTGTGGTATTAAAATCTAGAGATGATGGTGGAAGAATCCAGAGGGTTGTCCCAAGTAGTTAAATCTGTATATGGAGGTATAATTAGTGAAAAAGTCATTTAATGTTCCTCCTGTCTGTGGGAGTGAAGGGTAAGTTGCATTAGTGAGATATAAATTACACACCTGGCTTCTAAGTGACCTTTGAGACCTTTTATTTGGCACTAGAAATGGGAATTGTAGAGTCTGTGCTTGCAGGGCCAGATTTTCCTTTGTCTTTTTAAAGGTGTTTGAATCGAATGAAGAATCAGACCCTCTTGTCCTTACCATTGTGGAGTCTGGCCATTTCTTTATTTCCCAAGGGCGAGCAGTGCTGGTAAGTTTGTCTTGTATAAAGAACATTTTTCCTTGATGTTACCCTCAGTGTTAACTTGGTTTCTTTTCTCAGCTTCATCTTCTCTCCCACAGAGTGGGAACTGTCAATGTAGTTTTGCTCATGGTAATTCTCATGTGCTGCTTTCCCTTCACATTTGTCAGAATAATACTAAATGCAGTATTTCATGCTGAGGATCCACATTTTTTCTGCTGTTCTAAAAATCTAAATTAAGAGGTAATGCTAAGTGTTGCTGATCTTGAAAGATATTTGGAGTATTTTCATGATTCTTCTGACTAAGAAAACAGGAAAACTTCTAAACACTGTTTAGAAATAGGTAAAACTGTAACCTGCTAGATGGTCCAGCTGCCTGCTTGCCAATGACCTGCTAGTATTTTGGTTTGATGATCTGGTTTATCCAAGGGTTTGTATTTTCTATGCTGGATGATGAGATAAAATCCTTGGAGACAAAATCCAAACTTGTGGTTTTCCTGTAGCCTCCACTTCCTTAAGCATAACCAGCTACCAAACTAAAGACTTCACAATGACACCAAAAGGAAAATTCTGTCTAGAAGGAGTGGGTTTGATGCTCCTGACTCAGAAGACCTTGCTGGAAGGTGGAATTAAAGTGTGTTCAGTGCACATCACCAGTACTCAGTGGTGATAACGAGTAGGAGCTGGCTGATAAATGTGTTAGAAAGGTATTACAAACCACTGGAAGATGCTGCAGTGTAAAGATAGCAAAGCTTTTTTAACAGAATGTGTAAGAGACTGTGTTGCAGCTTTAAATATGTATAAGCTTATAAATTAGTTTTTACTGTGCCTCTTAAAGGGTCATAAACTTATAGAAATTGAAGTATAGGGCAGGACCATGGATACCCTTGAATTTTTTGGCCTGTGTGTTGGGAACATTGGATAGTTAATGCATGAGCTAACAGAGAGCTGCTGCTGTGGATGGCCCTCGGCTCATTTAGTGAGAACAAGGTAAAAAGGGACTGTGGAAAGTATTTTAGCTGTTGTGTTGGATAAGAAAAAGGAAAGAGGTTTTGAAAATGTGGGTGGAAATGAGACTTGCTGCCATCTCTCACCACGTTCTGCTTGGAATGGCTCAGTGCAGGATGCCCCTGTTCCTGTTAGTGACCAGTAACTGACATTCCTCTGGGAGTCCTTGAAGTAAACATCTAAAACTACCAGCAGCTTCTGATAACTAACCCAAGTGCAGAAAAGGCACAACCCAGAGCTTCAGCCCTTCAGAGACTTGGCTGGCAAAGGCTGAATCTGGCAAGTAACAGGGCAGATAAAAGTGTGCTGTGGGGAAGGATGAGGGATCAGAAGACTGCTAAAAACTTGGCTGAGAAAAGCACTTTCTTACAGCTCTTGTGTTTAGTGGCCACTGAAGCTTTCAGGCAGCTGCTTTGCTTGAAATGCCAGATGAGGAGTTTCTGGGATGTATCAGGACTGTTCCAGCTTCTGTGAGACACTGAGATACTGTGGGAGCTATCACATAGTGCAGGAGAGGTGGAACAGACATGCTTGGTAGATGTGACCAAAATATAGTACTGAGACTTTGAAAGAAAAAAAAACAACTTGTTTTGCTTTATTTCAAACGTTGATTTTGGCAATGCTTCTGTGCCAGCCTTAAAGTTGACAGACTAACATTTAGAACTTGTTAAAGAAAAGTTACATAAAGTTGGTTTTACAGCCCGTGGATTGCTCTGGGTGCAGCTCTTTGAGCAGGTGAGTTTGGGCTGGTGGCACAGGTGTGTTCTGTGCCTGCAGGACTGAACTGGTGAGACTGGTATGTACTGGGACTGTGTGTTTCTGATTGGAGCAGCTGCAGTCCTCCCACTTGTCCTCTTGCACCTACCTGAGGGGCTGAAACCCCCACCAAACACCCCTGTGCTCCTTTCCATGGAATCCCAGCATGGCTTGGGCTGGGAGGGACCTTGCAGCTCATCCCGTGCCAGGGCAGGGACACTTGCACTGCCCCAGGGTGCTCCGAGCTCCAGCCAGCCTCTTCTTCAGCACTTCCAGGGATGGCCATTTTGCAAACTCCCTCCTGAGATGCCACATAACAACAAACCACCTTGCAGTGCTGCCCAGGCTGTATTTTTCTGCAGAAATCGTCAGAAATGGTTCATCCCAGTGGCTGTATCTCCCTCCAGTGCAGCTGTCAGTGCTGTCACAAACCTGTCACAATATTTAAGCAGGCTTTGCACGACTCAGTACAGCCCGTGCCTGGAGCCTGTCACAGTCCAGATCCACTCACTGGGGGTCCATTATCCTGTTCTGTCAGAGGGGATCGTGCACAGCTCCTGCTCCACAGGGAATGCAGCAGCTTTGATGGAATGCTGCAGCTGCTGGCACAATTTCACTTGTGCTCCCATTTCCCCTCTCAGGCCTGGGCTGTGTCCCTTGGATTGCCAAGGTGTCCTCCCACACCTGTGTGCTGCCTTAAATTGAAATTCCCTCTGCTGTGCTCACAGAACTGCATCCTTTAAACTGTTGGTGCCTTGTCTTCTGATCTTTCTCCTAATCCCTGCTTTTCAGCCCTTTTGATGTGCTCCAGGCTCCTGGTTTGAGGGAACTGGATAACAATTATTGTAGCTTTGTACCTCTGCACAGGAACAAGATCTGGGTCACAGGGACACATTTCCTTCTCAACATGCAGAACTTCAAGTTTTGTAACATTTTCATTGATGAATTATAAAAGGATTTTTTTCTGTTTCTCACTTATGAACAACATTTGCACAAAACTGAGAGTTGGGAAGAAAAATTTCTGTTTTGCTGATGGCTGGATCAATATCCATAGTAGGAACAATATTCAAGTGCTTCTGATGGCTATCAAAATATTCTGTCTGTGATGGGTGTACTTACATATTCTCTTAGTCCTTTTAATTTTGTTGAAGTAGGAAAGTTGAGAAACCTTTTCCTTAGGGCCCACTGGCTCTTTTATGATCCGTTTCTAAGAACAATATTTATAAAACAGCAATAAAATATTCACATATCCTAACAACTGTTGTTTTTAATAAATACAGAAAGAACTGTTTTCCTTTTGAAATATCATCTATTCCTTGTGTAATGGAATGAAGAGGAGGTAAATGGAACTTCAGAGCATGAAACATAAAAATCTCTGATGCATAATACAAATTAAAGATTGTTTTGATTTGTTTTGTTTTATTTTATTTTATTCTTTTTTAAACCAAATTCTTCATTTGGAATTAAATTGCATAATGTATTTTTAGGAGCTGGTTTTGCTGCAGTGTTGTCTAACAGACTGCATATTTGATGGTAGAAAAACCTCATTCTTGTATACTGTAGTCAATGGAATTTTACAGGAATATCTCAACAGCATCTCTGGCAATTTCTGGCCATGCTCAGGATACATCATGTTCCATTTACCACAACTCTTATTTCCTTTCCCCTCTCTATCAACACATCATGGAAATTGTATTTTGGTGTTTTATTCACTGCAATTACTTCTGGTGCTAGAATTCATAATATCCTACAAATGAAACAAATTGAAATTGTGAAGAGGACTTACTTAATAGGATAAAATTAATCCAGAGTAATTGATTTGTGACCTGATCTTTTGAAGAGTAGACTGAAGGTCCTTAGTGCCCTCCTGGTCCCCTCATGACTTCCAATAACCAACCAGTGCTCAGGGTACAGTAGATTCTAACTCATTAATTAGGCAAGCATTCAGCAGGCATCCTCATGTTCCTGATGCTCTCTTTGCAGGGCCTGGAACTCGGGCACCAAATTTTGCAGATGAGATTCACAGCAGTGCCCTGGGCAGAGCTGGTCCCTGTGCAATAAGTGAGGGCTCCTGACAGAAAGCTGGGCAGTGAGGAGCTTGGTTGCTAATGCTGCTTTCTGGTAGAGCCCTGCAAAGCCACAGAAGGTTGTTCTTTTATTAAAGTTTTGTTGGATTATTTAGTACCACAATTGCAGTTCAAAAAAATCTCAATTTCAGGTTGTTTATTTCAACATGTGATGTTGCTGTGATTGTTTTGGACGAGCTGAGAGTATCCTTCTGCACCAGCTTTCCCATTTCTTTTCCATGCCAAGGGCTCCTCCTCTTTCCTTTTCTCTTGCCCCAATTGTCCTAAACCTAAGCTCTTAGAATTTTTATTTTGAGATTAGTGATGTCTGTTAATGAAGCATATTCACCCTAGAGTTTGATGTGTGCTATCAGCCTGGAGAAGTACATATTTCATGTTGCTATTATATTGCAAAGGTTCTATTGTCATTATATCACAAAGGTTCCATATTGCTGGAGTTTCCTCCTTGATGTTCCTTGTAGGCAGCTCCTCTAAGCACTGACTCTTCCTTCTTCTTGCAGTAGCCAGCTGACTCCAGTTCCCCCTCAACCACCCAATCCCCTCTTTTATAACCCTTTTCTTCTTCTTGGCTACAGCTGCAGCCTGTTAAAGTCAGGCCTGTTCCTCATCTGTAATAATTGGCTCAGCTGCAACTCCTTAGGGGTAAGATTGCTTTCTATGCTACCTTAAATTTCTTATATTGTATCCCCTTACAATTTTATACTGAGAATGAAGAAATACATTACTGGGATGCCCTGGAGAGCTTCAGCCAGCTCATCCCTGAGCATCCAGTTCCCCTCTCTGTGTCTCTGGAGAGTTGTCACAGGGAAGAATCCCCAGAACAGCTCACTGAAGTGTGGAGTTGTGTGCTGAGGTCAGGGCCTGTCTGTGCTGGCTGTGGGCTGCACCCATGCAAACCCTGCTCCTGCAGGCAGTGTTTGCACTTGGGCCAAAGCCATTCTCTGCCTTGTCCCCTCTCTGTGTGTCCTGTGTCCCCCTGTCCCCTCAGGGCTGGCTCTGTGTGTCCTGTGTCCCCGTGTCCCCTCAGGGCTGGCTCTGTGTGTCCCCTGTCCCCTCCCTCTGCAGCCTCCCTGCCTATGTGAACTGTTACTGTTATGTTGGATGTGACATTTATGTTCATGATTAGGGTTTAAGAAGGAAAAAGGGGATTTTTGTGTGGTTTTTAGTTTATATACTTTTAATAAAGTGTGATCTTAAGTTATTAATTATATTGCTCTATTTTATTCTATTAATCGGTGCAAAGCAATTAGCATTAATATAACTAACAAAATTTTTATTAAAAATTAATAAAATATGTATCTACATTCATTTCTATACGTCATTTAACTTATAAAAATGTTCATGTATTTTTTAAAATCTATTTTTATGCTGACAGTTTTGGTTTTTCCTTTGGTATAAATACACTTAACAATCGTTAATTATTATTTCTTGTAATAACTTAGCTTTGCTTACAAACTAGCTATTAAACCCCTCCATAGTGCACATAGAGCACTCTGCCTAATGACTGCAGCCCTGTGTGTTCTCTGCCAGGCTCAAGAGCAAGATGGGAGGGTCTAGGAGATTTAGGCTCAAAAAAGGATCATGCAAAACTTAACATCCTTTTATTCCTGACTCCTGTCTCTGTGCCTTGATTGGTAGGGTTGGAAATGTTTGCAGGGACACCTTTGTGCTTCATTCACTCTACAGGTTGTCTTGTTTAGGGATTTTTTAAGGTTTATTTTTGCTTCATGTTGGCTCTTCTGATCTTGACTCAATTTTCAAGGCAGGTCATGCTGCAGAAATCAAGCCTGATGTATTTGGCCTTGCTTAAATATTGGAAATAGATACAAAAGTTTCTACTTCCAGGTGTGTCCTACTGAAGACTGGAGTGAAATTATGTTAGAAGTTGAATTTTCACCACTTTTTTCTACAGTCATTAATGAAGAATTCGTACTTTTTAAATAGAAAACTGCTTATTCTAGGAAAAAAAATTTAAAAATAAATAACCATTTTATACCTTATTAAAACAAAATACTATAACATAAATAAAAACTAATAAACAGCTAAATGCAAACAAAAAATACAAATTTAATCCCAAGTTTAACAAAAAAAACCCAAAAAACCATTAAGTAGCAATCCTGTGTGAAGAACACCTATCAGTGTCGAGACCTCCCTAAAGAAAGAGATAACCAACAACTAAAAACTAGAAAAATCTCCAGAGAAAAGAGAAAAAAAAACCCTCAAAAATCCCTACAGATTAGTAAAAAAGTTAAAACCACAACTCAGTAAGTCAGTGACAGAACTGACCTCATAGTTTGCTAGAAATGCACATTCCCAGCTGAGTCCTTAATCCATAGCATGACACAGTGCATACATTGAGCTGGGAACTGCAGAACACACTGTTGTATTTGCATTTCATGGGCAGCCCAGCCTGGACAATGTCTGTCTGTAGCATTCTGGGGTTTAGTTTGTCTTTTTTAATTCTGGTTGTGATTTAAGGGCAGACTAGATCATGTTTGTGACCAGGAAAAAAGCTTTTCCTCCTAAGCTATTGTTTACATAGAGTTTTGTTTGGAAACATCTGGCTTGTGCATGTGTGTCCAAAGAAGTGATGCAAGGCAGCACAGCTGAGCTGCTGCACAAATAACATTTCTTAGATACAGAGTCATCTTCTGTTCAGATAGGCTTGCAGTCTGACAAAACTTAGATAATCTATTCCTGTGTTGTTTAGCACCACAGGGTTTCTAAATGCTACAATAAAAAATATTCATAAATCACACGCAATACCTTCCAGCACAGCTCACAGCCCTCATTACCCAGCAGGTTTCTGAATGCTGAAATGTGAAGTCAGAACGAAAGTATTTCCCAGCCAGTGCTGGACTCCATGGCTCTGAGGCTGGATCAGCATTTCTGGCTCCTGCCTTGTGGCAGCTGTGGTCACATCTTGCTGCTTCCAAAACATTTGGGAAACATCTTGCTTTGTTTTCCCCTTCAGCTTAATTCCACTCAGTCCTTTCTGTGAGAAACTTAGATTTTGGTCACGGATGTAGCAAAGAGTTTACCTCACTTTTGTTAGGAATTCGGCCGTGGAGAGCTACAGGAGTATGTGCCTGACTGAACATTGATGACCAAACTTTACATTTGGGCTCTCGTGTCCCTACCCGGCCCAGGCTGCGTTTTGGGGATATTCTGATTAATCTTACACTGCCCTCTGGCTTTGCCCCTCTGGCTGGCTCAAGGGAGCAGGACCGTTCCCTGCTCTGGCAGCCTGGTGGCAGCACCGATCCGGAA
The DNA here is from genome assembly GCF_963513975.1 of Fringilla coelebs. Classification (NCBI taxonomy): domain Eukaryota; kingdom Metazoa; phylum Chordata; class Aves; order Passeriformes; family Fringillidae; genus Fringilla; species Fringilla coelebs. Next base: position 4,336,855 of record NC_140038.1, on the reverse strand, counting down.
GGAACGCCGCTCTTCTCTGTGCCATCGCCCGCATGCAGAGCGTGTCGAGGGTCAGTGCATCGCCCGTGGGAAGGCACAGTGCACTGTAATCCCAAATTACTGCCTTGCAGCTCCCAGGCCCTGCCCCACGCAGGGATCCTCCTGCCTTCGAGCAGGCAAGGGACACACTGGTTGTGTTCTTCCCTTTTGTTGCTCTCATTCATTCACCTTCACATGCACTGCCCCAGCCCTGAAGTGCCCCAGGCCAGGCTTGGAGCACCCTGGGCCAGTGGAAGGTGTCCCTGCCCATGGCAGGGGTGACACTGGATGAGCTTTAAGGTGCCTCTCAACTCAAACCAGGCTGAGATTCTGGGGAGAATACAGGGACAATGATTTTAAAAATAAAGTGGTTAAACTTAAATTTCAGTTAAATCGAATTAGGGGGTTGGAGTTGGGTAATCAGGAGTACATAAATAAAAATTCCAAATGCTGTTTTTTCCCACTTGTTTTACCTCAGAAACAGGACATACAAAAGAAGCTGGGAAACATCAATAAAATATTTGGTAGGAAGATTAAACAGTGCCTGCCTTCTATAATTTCTTTGAAAACAGTTATTATTTTAAGGAGACAACTTCATCTCCAGTGAAAGGAAAAACACTGTAAAACCAGACTGAATATGGCAATAGCTATATTTAAATAAACAATTGGTGTGTCTCCAAAACAGAAACTACTTGAACAGAACAAGCACAAGTGGCCACAAGTTGAAGTGGCCTAGGGAGGGAATGGTTTGGAATTGCTTCTCTGACAGCATTTGGGGCTTTGTTCAGCCTCTCCCCATTGCTCCCAGGTGATCTCTCCCTGTTGTTCTGACCTTTAGGCCTTTCCTGTCCTGCCTTAGGGCACTCTGAGTGTGTTCAGTGCAGACACCACAAGGGACTGGCGCTCTTACCTGCTGTCAGCACCTGCTTTGCAGCACACAGGGCAGCTCCTCTCTCCCTCTGACCCCAGCTCTTTGGGAATGGTGCTTCCCTGCTGGCTGACATTCTGGAGTCTGTCACAGCAGGTGTCTGCATCCAGTCTGCCTTTGCTTCAACTCTTCACAGTTTTTGAGAGATTCCTCTGGGAAGTGCAGCTGGAAATCTGCATGCAGTTGCAGCATGAGACTGTGGAGCCAGTGCCAGCACAGTAAAGCAGCAGTCACTGAGGTGGTTGCTGTTCCAAAACAGAATGCAGATGGTTTTACAGCCTGGACCCATCCAGCATGCATGGTGACTCTTCAGGATGGATGTGACTTGTGGGGTTTCACCCTTAGGACCCCTTGAAAGCAGCCTGGGCTCAAGCCCTTGGTCATTGAAAGTATTGTGAGTTTGGATAAAACGGGTGCCTGATCTCCTCCTGCCCTAGCACTGATTAATTGTTTGGGGTTTTCCCTGGACTTTGCTAAGTAATGGCTCCCAGTGCCCTGGGAGACACAGTCTGTTGCTGTGCAGTTGTTTTTCACTTTCCTGAGGTGTTTTTACAGGAGGCTGAGCAGCCTGTCGAGTTTGAAGAGACTGACAGTGATGCAAGTGGAGTATAAAAACATCTTTATCCAATTAACGAAGCTGCTGTCGGTTCCCTGAGTGCCGCCTGGAGCCGAGGCCTCCCCGGGGCCGGGATAGAGCCGGGCTGCGCCATTCCCCGGCTTCGCCTGCCCTCTGCTGCCCTCCCGGGCAACTTCAGCGCTCAGAGCTCCACTCGCAGCTGCTTCATTCTGGTTTTCAGGGGCTTCCATGGCATGCACAAATGTAAATGTACAGAGGGATGGAAATCACAACATACTTCGACAGTGTTGTTACTGGATTTAATCCCTGGAGTGCTAAAACTTCCACAGTGGAGGCTGCTTGACAGCTCCAAAAACTGCATAGCTGCAGTGACTGATCTTCATTAGAGCTTAATTACATCACACAAATTAAACATGTGCTCCTGGGTGCTGCTGCTTGCTGGGCCACTGGTTTGTGCTTTATTTCAGGAAGGCTTTTCCCTGATCGATTCCCACAAGTGGCTGAAGATAGTGAGGAGAGCAGAGTGCCTGCTGCTCCTGGCACAGGCCAAGGTGAGCTGAGCTGCTTGCAACATTCCTAACCTGTAACACAGAGATGGAGAAAAGTTTCCCTTTTGGCTACATTAAACTAGAAAGTGTAAATTATCCATGTAAATTAGAATATTTTTTTTTACTCTAGATACTAAACAAGAATGGATTAAATATTGATATTTTTTGTAACTGCTAATATTCAGTTTTTAGACTGCTCTCTGAGAGTTAGCTGCTAAAACAGCCAGACTGGTTTTATTTCCCAGTCTATCTGCCATGGCTAACAAAAAGATGAAGCAAATCTCTTCCAAGATTCCTCTGAGTCAGACTGCACTTCAGCAAACAAACTCTCAAACCAAGCAATAACTGAGCCATTTTGTGGCTCCTGGCACAGCAGCAGCAGGCTGGTGGTTAAGGTATTTGGTACTCGAGGAAACAAAATGGACATGGGTTTCTGGTCACCCACTCAGCTCTCCTGATGAAAAGTGGTTGGTTTGCCTTTAAATCATCAAACAGCACTTTCTTCTTACCAATTTATGTAAAACTCTCAGGTTTTTTTGTTCTTAGATGAACTCTGATACTCTATAAGTATCTTAGTGTTTTAAATTCATGGGTTATGCCTGAAACCAAAACACCTCTGCACTCTGCTTTCTATCAGCTTGTTAGAAAACCTGGAAAACCTGAAGGCAGCTGGGGCAGGAATTAGTTCTGGTGAACCTGCAGGCTGTTCCTTCCCAGTCCCCCAGTGCAGCATCAAGGGATTCTGCTGCTCCTCACCAGCAAGACAAAACCAACATCACACTCACTGCCAGGCTCCAGCAAGGCTCTGAGGGGCACTTCAGGAAAGGAGCAATTTTAAGAGTCTGAAATTAATTTGGTGCATTTCAGTGTTTACTTACCATCAATTCACACAACTTTAGCTGCAGTGGTTCTACCACACAGTTTCTCTACTTTATATCCCAACACTGGATGCAGCCTCTGTGCTCATCTTTATGATAAAATTCTGGTTTATCTTGTACTCCTTGTAAGTCATTAATACTGCATTTACAGTGGAACTTGCTCATCACTTCAAATATGGCTTCAGTAGGGCACTGTGGGCTCCCAGCCAGCAGAATGATTTCAAAACTATGAACAGGAACAAGATGAATCTTAAAGGTAAAAATGTAATGATTCCATGACATCAGGGTTCTTTAATACTTCAGTTTTTGTGTGGTTCAGGTGTGACTGCCCAGTCCTCAGTTTATGCTATAAACCTTGACATATCACAGCTCTCTTTCCACAAAGGAACAGTGTTTAATTTTCAAAGTCCACTGTTGTTTATGAACTGCCAACTAAAGTATTTAACAGTCCTTGTGAGAAACCCAAGAGCTCAGTCTCAAAATTGATTTGGGGATCCAAACAAGCAAGTGCTCTTTGAAAGTGTCCTAAGGAAACTCCAGCCAAGTTCCTTTTGTGTCCCTGAAATCAGAGCTCACCTGTCTGGCATTGCACAGCTCAGTGCCTGGCTCCGAGAGGCTGCCCCAGTTCCTTAATTAATGAGGGCAAATCCAGCTGGGCACTGGCAATGAGTGCTACACTTCACATTACTTTGACAATTTTCCCTTTAAAAAGCACTGAGCCAGGCTTTTGTACTTACCCTGCCCTAAAAATCTTTTTATGGGATTCAAACATCCTCAAGCAGCAGGCATGTAAACACAGGGGCTGTCAGCAAGAGCTGGCTCATCTCTGAGACAGGAGCTTTCAAGTGAGAGGTGTCCTCGTGTTCCAGCAGCCCAGCAGTGTTGGATTAAAATGGGCATTGAAAATGGGGTTGACACTGGAACCTCAGGAAGATGAAGACCTAAATTAGCCAGGCTGGGCCAAGGAGAATTTGCTGCTTTTCTAGTACTTTAAGTTTTTCAAAATTGAAATTTCAAGATCAAACAGAAAGTTCCATTAATTCACTCTCCAAACACTGAATATGCATCTCCCTTACGTCAGCTCAAGGTGCTTAGGCCAAGCTTATCACACACCAAAGATTCCATTCCCATTTCAGGGCACTTTGCTGAACCTGGGACACTTATTAAAAATACAGCCCAACAGCCTGCTCTGGGGGGGTCAGAGCTATCTGGGAGTTTTCAATCATTTTTAGTATCATTTCACTCTTTGAAGTGATGCATTGAATTTCCTGCACTCCTATTCAACATGTTGGTTTCTGTTCAAGGAACATTTAGGTGAGAGCCAAACTGAATGTGTTGGTTTAGCTCCACACAGGCAGACCAGGCAGGGCTGACTTTGCATCAGGAACATAAATCCTAACTGGAACACGCATTCCCAGAATTTCTAGTCCAGATCCAGACTTAACTTCTGCTTACTATTGTGTCATTTTTTTGTCACAAATAACTGTGCACAGCTAGTACTACCTGCAGCAGCAATAAAAGTTAATTTTCCTGCTACGTGTAGCAGGCTTGTCCACTTGGCTAAACCTTGATTTAGTGACAGGTGGCCCTGCATCACTTACCCTTTTCTTGCATATTTTTACCTGATTTTCAAGTCAGCAATCACAGTAAGCTGCTGGGGAAAACTGAAAATACAGCAGGAAAACCTGTTTATTTGTTTTTAAATTGGCACAGTTATCCACAAATCTACTGCCTTCCCAACTCCAACAAACGTGGATTTAGTCCAAGCAGTTGGAGGGGATCCCAGGCTGATTTGCTTTCCCTGTGCTTGCGAGCAGAGCGAGTGCCGCATGTTCCGCGTGCAGTTCGGAGGCAGCTGCAGGGAGGAGATGCAGGAGCACTGCTGCAGCTGTGTGCACAAACTCAGCCAGTTCCTCCCAGTGCAGGGGGCTGAGGAGCAGAGCCTCAGCCAGGACAGCCAGGCCATGGACACTGAGCACGCAGTAAGTGACCACACACACCCAAAACCACTCACCACACCTGGCAGAGCTGGACATGGGGAGTTTCTCACAGCTGCATGAATGGGAATTGGGAAATGAGTTGTACAGGGCAAAAAATGATCAGACCACAAAGTAACCCTGGCTCCTTTCTGTGTGCTCCTGCTTTGCAGTGATAGTAGCTGCCACAACTGCCTATTTACAATTTAATCTAACCTGGCACATCTAAAAGCCATCTCAGGAGGAAGAGAGTGTTTCCCTTCTCCAAGATAAAGTCCTGAGGTAACTGGAAAAGGCAGAGACAGCATTTTGCAGGGTGATTATTCCAAAATCTCTGCTCTCTTGGGTATTTGGATCCATGGAAAAGAAGCAGTATGCTCTTGGGAGCATCCATCCACAGCATTCTTTGAAGTTACTCCTAGGGAGTTGTTTGTGACTTCAGTTTAGCCATTAGCTAACAGGCCTGTAGTTAAACTGTCATGTCTTTCATTTTTAAAGACTGGAGCAGATGTGCATGCAGGTTCCATAAAAAGATGTCTTTTTACTGCAGAAGGTAGCTGAGCACATTCCCTTCCCGTCAGTGCTAAAAATGGAACTGCTTCCCCCCCTGCACATACCCACACTCTGCTTGGTAACAAGCCCTTATTTGCATTTGGTATTTTGTAGCCAGATGAGCCTCTCCCAGACTCCTGCACAAGCCTTGGAGAAAGAAGATCTGTAGCACAGCTTGCACAGGTAAAAAACAAACATCTCCTGTTTAGAGCCTGTAACTGAGCCTGAGAATGAACTGTCTCAGATTCCATCTGGGAAATGCCTTCCCTGAGCATTGGGATACCATCATCTGCACCAGCAAAACACTGGATCTGTGTAATGATCCAGAGCCAGGGAATAAGCAGCAAAACAAGGTGTTTGGTGGTGTAATCACCCCATTTGAATAGGAACAAATGACACAGAGAGCAAAGAAATACCCAGAGGCAACATCCAAATGAATGGCTCTGGCACTGGTTTGACTCTGCAGAAATGACTCGTGCAGATCAGAGCTGAAGCCTGAAAATATCAATCAAGGATTCACAGAATATCCCATCTAACCCTGCTGTCTGGCAGTGGAAACCCATTCTCCTTTATCCCAAGCCCCTCCCCAGCTCTCTGGGAGCCCCTTTAGGCACTGACAGGGGCTCTGAGGTTCCCCTGGACCCTTCTCAACCCTGATCCACAGCAAAGCATCCCCACATTCCATGGACAGCTTCACTGAGCAGCTCTGGCTAAATACCTGAAGTCAACTCTTGCTCATTTACTGGAATTCAGGCCAGTGCAGAAGCAGATGAGTAGAAAACTCTGCTCTTTCCTGGTTTTGTGCAGTTCCTTCTCTGTCCCTTCTTTTGTAGTCACTAGCTGAGCACTGAATCCCAGACTGGGCTGCACTGGAAGGGTCCTCAAAGGTCACCACATTCCAACCCCAGTGCCACGATGCCCAGAGTTCTCCCACCACCATAGGAAAAAGCTGGGAGAGGGGATTAAACAGGGATGAAAAGGAAGTTTTAACAGAAAAGCTCCTTACTTTACTTCTGAAAAACATTTGCCTAAATGAAAAGCCTGGAAGTGCACTCTTGGTTATCCCTACACATTCAAGTGGCAGCATAAAGAGTGTACACTGATTACAGAAGGAAGCCACAGTACCCAGGAAATTGGCATTTCCAGGGTCCATTTCCAACGGAAATAATCGCAGGGGTGTGGGACCGTGTGTAAAAGCTACACTGGCAGAGAAAAGCTCACACACAGAAATGCCAGCTGACTGGTAGCACTCCAAGAGCATCAAAGCCAGGCAGCTCCCTGCTCCTGCAGCATCCAGGAGGGCAGGGCCCTGGCTGTGTCCTCGTGTCCCAGGCCAGGGCCTCCCTCCCTCCTTCCATTGGCAGTGGGTGCTGCGGCAGCGGCCCGAGCTGCCCCCGGTGCTGCGGCAGCCGGCCTGGAGCGCCCGGGAGCTGGGAACCTTCATCCGCCTCTGCCTGATGGACCAGCACTTCCCAGCCTTCGTGGAGGACGTGGAGAAGGAGCTGCACAGACTGGCCAAGGAATGAGGCACCCCGGGGGTGCACACAGCTCTGCTGATTAAAGGTTGAAAAACAAGGCCTACAGCGGTTTTTGTCGGTGTTTTATTTTTAAAAACAGGTGAATCCACTTTTTATACATCATTGCACTTCAACAAATACACAGAACACGAGTTCATGCAGCTACAGTTACGCACATCATGAGAACCCTGGTAGGTCTATTTCTACAATCTTTAAATCATGAGAAATTACAGTGTCAAACTAAAGAGGAATAACTAGTTGCATAGAATATCACCATGCTGTAACATTTCATCATTTAAACCAAAAAGGAAAAAAAAAAAAGAAAAAAAATTATAAAAGTTTGCCTGAATTGAATGTACAAGAATATGTCGAACACATCAGTGCAAAAGGATTTGAGAATTTACATGAATTAACAAAAAAAAAAAAAAAAAATCACTTAAAAAGCAATCATATATATATATATTTATAAACTGAAGGTTTGTTTTTGTTTCCAACTGCATCCCACCACCACCAGCAGCCCCTGGCACCACCCAGCCCTGACGCCCAACAGGACCCCCCGCGCTCCATGGTTAAAGCCCTTAAGGAAACTCCAATGTCCCTGCTGCGAGCACCGGCCCGGCATCACTCCCTCCTTCCAGCCATACAGTAAGGAATGAATATCAGCAGCTTCAAAATGAACCACAACGACTTCTGGTTTCCCCTCCCCCAAATATAAATATATACTGTATATATCTTTAAGTTTTGCTGTACTTTACAAAAGAAGTCTCACTAGATGGCAGCGGTGCGGTTTGAGCGGTGCCGAATTTAACAGCTACAGGAAGTAAAAAACAGCGCATGCGTGAACCCGCCTGGCTACTGCTCGTGTAAAGAGAGGAAAGGAGGAAAAAAAAGCAACATTCACAGCACATCAAGCCCAAAAGAGTTTACACCTTCTACACGGAAGCATTATTAAAATTCATCTGGCTAGGTCATCCTTGCAGGAGAGGCTAAATAAGGCATGCGTTAGACAGTCATATTGTTGCTCACTTGGAAAGGAAAGAAAAAAAAAAAAAAAAGAAATCAGACAGAACTGGAGTTCTAGAACCAAGAGTTCCAACCCTTAAATTTAGCAGGTCATATTGCCATCAGTCTCTCAGAAACTTAAAGCTCTAAAAAAGAAACGAGAAAGAGGTGCTAGTCAATGGTGAACAGCGCGAGCCGCCGCAGCCTGCAATCCCCGCGCTCCCACCGGGGCACGGCTCCCGACAGCCCCAGCTCCACCGTTCAGGGGGGGATCAATCAGGAGGGCTCGGCAGCTTTGCCCAGAGTTTAGCAAGCAGCTCCTTAAACCCCCCGCCTGTCTGAGGCAATCAAAGTTTGGTCCCCCCCCGGGCTCCCTGAGGCGCAGCGGGATGGTTCAATGTTTAAGGTTTAATGCAGGGAATGCTTTGCTGCTGCCCCCCAGCACTCGGGGCAGGAGGGCTGCGCCTGCCCGCTCCCGGCCGGGCGCAGGCAATACTTACATGATGAGCATTTTTAATTTGTGTTTCTCTGACGTAAGTTTTTGTCTTTGTGATTGTTTGTAGAATTGGTTTTCCTGCAGAAAGGGATGGGAGAGAAACGCATCAAAAATCAGTTAGAGGTACAGGAGAAATGGACTTTCGGTTATTTGTACAGCGTTTCGGTCTTCCTCCCTTCAACTGGCTGAAGACAACACGGTTTTAGCCTTTGTATTTTAGCCCAGTATTTGTTTTCTAGCAAGATGTTGCTTTTCTTTCCTCGGGTGCTGAGAAACACACCAGACGGTCCAACACCATCTGTGATGTCACATGCAATATCAATCCTATGATTTATCACCTCCCACAACCCCCCAAATTAACCCAAAGAGTATTTTTTTCCCAAAACCACACTTACATTGGCCCAGCTGGTTCATCATCTGCAGCAAGCATCCCGATGCACCCAGGGAGAGACAAGGGAAGGAAAGAAAAACAGAATCAGTGTTTGTAGGGGGCCACAACACGAGCAGCAAACTGATCTATCTACAGCATCAAAGGCCATTCCAGTCAGGAGTGCAAGGATCATGGAGTTACTGCTCTGGATTCGGGTTTAATGGCAGGTATGTTGCTTCAATGGGTTTAGTTAACACTTGGAATGCTGGTCATGAAGGACTGCAACTGTAGCGGACAGATTGGTGCAACATGGTCAAGACTCATCTTGTCCCCAAGTTCCAGTGGTTCAATCTCATAAAAAATAGATGAGGAGACAAACCAACGGTTCAGTTGTAAAATCCTGCTGGATGTTTGCTTGCATTGACTTTTTTTTAATACGTATTTTAATTTTTAAGCCGTTTTTCCACTGCTGATAGGTAACTCCTGGTATATACCCCAGAGGGTACATACCCCACGCTCATTTTCCCCCACGGATAAAACAACCTCTACATTCCCCGTTTTTCTCAATGTTTAATTAGAAGGGACCAGGTTAGGAGGAGGCTGAAGGGGAACAGTCGATTCCAGCCCCAACCGTGGTCCTTGGGCAGCAGCATGCAGTGTCACCAGGAGGAGTCAGGCTGCTGGGACACCTCTGGACACACTTCAGCTGCAGAGGACTGACAGCATTGTCCTGCCCGTGGCCCTTGGCAAAACTCGTTTAGGAACTGGGGGGGTGGGGAATCTGCCAATGAGGAATGTTCCACATTAACTCTCACGACCAATTGGGCTTTGGTTTGGAATTCTCAAACACTGTTTTCTCCCACGCTGTAGTACAGAAGACAAAAATGCATTTACACAACAGTACAAGAGTCAATCCAGGAGCCTAATGCTCCCACAGATGGATTTTGGGGGGACCAATTCAGGCCCTGCCGGTTTTGGCACTTGACAGTTGCCGTTCCCACCTCGTGCCGGAGGGGTTTTTCAGGGAAGTCTTTGAGAAACTCTCAGCAGGATTCCACAAGGGTGCTTAGTGCACATGAAGCAGTTATGGAAATTACAGTCTTACAGTGTAGGCATCCGCATGAGCACACGCCAGGAGTAATGTCGGGGAGAGGGGACATTACTCCACCTGGGCCCTCGAGGCAACGGAGAGGCAAAGCCACCGCTAGCACAGACAGTGACCAGAACAAAAAAATACTTCAAAAATAAAGAACTAACCACAAACCAAGAGCTTTACAGCCAAAGTAACAGACTAGCCACACACCGGTGTCCACAGAATTCCAGTACCAGCAACAGTAACTATCGGACACGGTACAGAGAACTGGGACTAGGAAGGACAGCCAGACATCAATGTGCTGTTGTATATACAGTGAGATATACAGAGACACATCAGGTACTCGAACACAAAGCACAGCAGAGGAATCTATGGCTTCCTTCCACAAACATCTCTGGGAATAATCGAGGATCCGAGAGCAGCCGAGCTCCGCGCTCCGGGCGGGGCAGCGAGCCCTGGCCCCCGAGGCCAGCGCTGCCTCTGAGACCCAGCTCGGCTCCAACAAGCACCATCCACTGCTTTGGGAGTTTGTTTGGCTGGACTTCAGCAATAGCAAACTGCACCCTGGACACTCGCTACAAAAGAACCATTTTCCCTCCTCTGCTCAAAGATTTAAATGCCCGTTTCAGATCAGCAAGTTTTTGTTGTCAAAAAAAAAAAAATTAAAAATAATAATAAAAAAAAGAAAAAGCAGCTTGAAATTGATCAAGGCTGCCATCAGTGATTCCTCAAGAAGATCCCACAAAAAAGCCTACTGGGAATACTCTATTTGGGGGATCCCCAGCACTCCTCCCTGTCCCATCTCTAACCTAAACCAGACCACGGGAAATTCCCGGTCTTAAGTGCTGGCAAAGCATCCCCAGTACAGTACAGACACAGACCGAACCCTCAGCAAAACCAGGGGCAACAGAACAACAGAAAAACCAGTACAAAATCAGACTAAAGAAAAGGTTCAAAACAGCAAACTGAAATCCAAATTAGTTGTGAACGTGAATGAGGAAGTTTTCAAGAGTGTTAACGTTATGACTTGTGCGTTGTATAGACTGAAGCGGAGGTTAAACAAACTCCAAAGCATGCAGAGCTCTCACTTACCACCATTTTTTAAGGGTATGATGCAATTGAAGGGGGGAAAAAAAAAAAAGAAGTCATAGTAACCGACAAGATCAATATCACCCAAAGCTTTAATGCCACAGCCCTGCTCTAGGACAGTCAGCAGCACCTAGGGCACAGAAAGGTCCCCAAGGCTGCACTGACACACTGAGCCCCTCCTGCAGCACCTGCCCGGGCACTGGGCACCCACAGGCTCCAAAACCCCCCTGCTCACAGAGCACAGCAGAACCCCACAGCCAGGCCTTTCCTCAGGGCATGGAATCTCCTGCTTCACGGGGCCCAAAACTGCACATTCTGAGCCAGAATGGGAGAAATGCTGCTTGGCTTTAACACAGGTAATCAATCCCTGCAGGCAAAAATATCTGGGAATTAAAACTGGAAGATGATGACAAGTAGATCTCCCTCAGCTCCTCCACTTGGATGGGAATGTGTTTTGTGCCCCCCCTCCCATTTTCAGCCTTAATTTACAAGGCATTTTATATGTCACTCAGTTTCTTTCACCGCCTTTGGAAAGCTACAAGGTTTATTTTTAGTATCAAATTAATCCTGGGTAGCATCTTGTGACTGGTGGAAGTTAAAAATGAAACACTAGCGGGTTCTTCCAACACTAAGATTCCAATTTTTGCTTCTGAAGGGATTCTACATCTCAGCTCATGCTTTAAAACCTGCAAAGAATCAACCCCAAACTGGTTTGGGTTGGAAGGGACCTTAAAGCCCATCCAGTGCCACTCCCTGCCACTGTCCCATGGTGCTCCAAGCCCTGTCCAGCCTGGCCTGGGGCACTGCCAGGGATGCTGGGGCAGCTGAATGCTCTGAAGGAGCAGCCAGAGCCTGGGACAGCTCAGGATCCTGTGTCCATTCCCACTGGGATGCAGCAATGCTGCTGGGAACAGCTGATGGCTACGGCCTCACTGTGTACCTGCCTCACAATCTGCTCACCATGGCAAATTCAAAGTGTGGGAGAGAAAGGTGTGCATAAAAAGGGGAGAAAAACCCCACCAAAATCACTGGTTACAAAAGGTAAATGTTGCAGTTAATACAGTTTGTTTCTTTCAATTACTTACAGCAATAGCAGGAACAGGTAAAGTCAAGAAAAAAGCAAAAGAGGGTTAGAAAGAATGTGGGGATTTAGATGGAGCTTCTGCAGAGCCAGGAGAAGAAACACATTTATGGGAAGTCTTTGGATTAGGCTGAGGAATGAGAGGGGAAGAAGGAAAAGGGACATGTTATAACCCAGCCACCTCAGAGCTACGGATTTACAGGTACAAACCACTCCCACTCCTATGGGGAGTGGGGCCACGGGGTTTTCACTTTCTACTTACCCCAGAAAACCCCCTTAAGCCAGGGGCTGTGCTGATTTTAGACTATTGCATGCACCAACAGCAGAAAGCCCACTCCCTTAGGAACCTCTGCTAGGCTGCACTCAGCTGCTGCTGGCTGAGCTATGGAAACCAGAGCCATTCCCTCTCCCCCTGCCCGGGGCATTCCCTGCTGGCACCTCCTCCCCCGGGCATGCAGCCACGTGCCAGGGCATGCCAGGCTCATGCAGCTCTGAACCCAAAGCCATGGAGGCTGCCTGTGGCCAGCCCCTCTGGCTCTGCCAGCCCCCTCTGGGAACAGGGAGCGAGCTGGATGCTGCCTTGCCAGGTGTAAGGCAGGTCAGAACTGACGTTCTGAGAGGATGCAGGGATTCAAGCACCATCTGCCCTCCCTTCCTCCTTCCAGCACGGGATTTGGATGTGCTGGGAAAACATTGCTCCGCAGCAAACCCTGCTCCAGGCACCCCCTGATGCCACTGCTTTGGTGAGAACAGGGATTTCACGGGGGCTTTGTTCCTTTTCCTGCTCTCCAGCAGCAGGAAAAAGAATCAATTCCCAAATTAGAGTCCTGAGAAGGAGGAAACATCAGCAAAGGAGCTCCTGAGCAGCCCTGGCCCGAGGCACACCAAGCAGCTCACGGACACACAAAGCCAGGTCCATGCAAAACCGAGGCCTGCAGTCAGGAAATGCCAAAGTTAAAGGAGTGTCCCTGCTCTTCCAGCATGGCAGCGCTTCCAACAGAGGGAACACCTTCACACTGAACTGCTCCAAGTGTACCCAGGAGTCCATCACCCTCCCCAGCCTCCCAGGGGCACGCTGAGCCAGGGCATGTGAAGCCCGTGGAACGTGGAGATCTGAGGGAAAGGGAAACATTCAATTGTTTCTTTGGGCTGGCCAGGTAGAATTTCCAGGTGCTGGGGAAAAGTTCCAGAGGCCTGAGGGATCCTTCTGTCCCACCAGTCACGGCCCCCAGGACTAACTGGGCACTTGGAGCTGACCCAGCACACCTCAAACATTGTCATTTGTGTAGGTTTAACTGAGCCAGCCCTAAAGTATCACCTGGGCACAGCACGAGGTGAGAGCTCAGCGTGGGCTCCTGCAGGATCCAAAATCAGCAGTTCATCCTGCACTGCCCCAGTCAGGAGCCAAGGTGTGCTCCAGCAGTTCATTAACAGCTCCTTCTGCTCCAAAAGCCTTTGATTTCCCTGAACACAGCAAGTGGCCACGTTTAGCAGCCCTGGTTTACTCCAAATGTTAAAAACAATCCTTAGAAGTGGTCTGAGTACGCCACGTTTCCAGTTCTCTGTGCACTCCTCTCAGCAGGCCAGACGATGGCCAGGACATCAGAGCATTCCTGAGGGGCGGTGGCAGACACTCTGAGGTGGAGGTGTGGCACCTGCAGAGGGGGGACACTACATCCAACACCTGCAGCCCAACCCTCAGGATCTTTCCAGGGATCTGCAGCCAGAGCCATCCCCCAGCAGGACCAAGGGGACCCACAGGGGCCAGCCACCCTCACATCTGCTGTGGGACCTGGGCTGACACACACCTGGAGACTCCAGAAGGGCATTCCAGAGTCACTCAGGGTGATGGTGGTGAAGATGAAGCAATCTCAGTGTCTAAGTCTGGAGAGGTCCAAGGAGAACATTCCCATCCCAGCAGCTCAGAGGCTGCTGCAGCACCGCCTCACGTGTGGAGCTCTGCCATGAGCACACCCCTGAAGGGGTACAGTCCCCGCTGACACCAGGGCTGGAAAGGCCAGCAGAGACCCTGGCTGGTGCCAGCTGCAGGGCAGGGAGTGCTGTGTGTCTGGCCTCACCTGCTGGCTCAGCCACAGCTCCCTGACGTTCCCAGCTCCCCGCAGCAGCGGAGGCGGAGGCGTCGTTTTGGAAGGGGGAGCTGAAATCCCAAACGCCGAGCACGCCGCTGCATCCCAGCATTAACTTTGGCATTTCATAACCATCTCTTAAAAATAATAAAATTCAGGATACCCCTGAGTCAAACATGCCCACGTGGCAATCAGGAGGCTCCTGATGATTTCCCACGTGTGCATTGGTACGTGCCCCGCTCCCGGGGCGTTCCCCACAGCACAGGAAGCTTCGGTGCCACTATGGAAGATGCACAACTATCCAAGGAATGTGGGACTCAGGGTGGCATGGTGCCAGCTGTGTCCCTCAGCCAGGCAAACCTCAGCCCCAGCTACAGACTGTCACGCTCAGCATGGATTTCTCCTCCAGGAAAGGGGACAGGGAGAACATCTGACCCCCACAGAGGTGCGTCATGTCACTCCCCGGGGCTCTGCCTTCAGAACAGCAGCCCCAGGGAGCACGGGAGTAACCTCAGCTCCTTGGCTCATCATCCTGGACAGCTCCAGGGGCGTGATGAGCCCGGATCCCTCGGGGACCTGGGGAGTGGCCAGACCAGCCAGGAAAACTCCAGCCTTGGAAAAAGGCAGTGAACTCTTCACCTCCAGTGTGAGCTCCGCTGCACCACCACAGGGGCTGTGCTGTGATCTGCAACAGCCAATTCCTGTTGGATCCAGTCCATTTGGGGCTGTTTGCAGGGAATATTTGTGTATCAAATTCCCAGGACCTTCTTTTGGTCCTTGTGAAATTTCATCCAATAAAAATTCTGAACGTGGGGAACTGTAATCACTGACATGGAGGAGAAGGAAAATGAAAATTGTCTGTTCCAAGTTTTCCGGGCTGGTGGAGGTCCCTGAGGCCACGCTGAGGGCAGGACAAGCCCTGGGGCCACTGGAAGCTGTTAGTGATGCACAGAACATGCACCCCGGCTCCACTGGGGGCTCCACCCTGAGAGCAGCCCCCACACATGCTCTGGAAGCAGTTAGTAAGTGCTACTCAAGGCTTACAACCAAAGCTGGTTTCCTCTAGGGATGCACTACTCCAGCCAGCTCTGACCCACGCCTCGGCCCTGCTCCCATTATTCCATTTGTGCGTTCCACCAGCTCCTCTCCTCACTGTGGATCCCGTGAGGGTGGCTGTGCCCACCCCACACACACAGCACTGTCTCACACCTCTGTTTTCATGCCCTCTGAGGGCCCCCTGAAGCAGCTCTCACTGGGGAGCGCTTGGCCAGCCCATGCTGCCCTCCACCTGCCCCATGCCTGGATCCATCGTGTTCCTGCAGCACCACGACATTCCTGCTGCCTCCCCCGAGGGGTCCTCGCAGAGGTTTTCTTGCTACACACTGGAGTAAGCTGCTAGCAGCACATTAAAGGCTGTTTCTCAGCATGGGTCTGGCAAATATTCAGCCTCACACTGCCCCTTTCCCCAGCTGTGCACAGGGGAAGGTGTGCAGGAGAAGCTCATAGATACAAGTTACTACTAGTTGTATGTACCAAACACAGATGAATTAATTAATTATTGCTACCATCAAACCTGATAATAAGCCCTATTTTTATAAAATCTAATCAGTGGCTACAATAGATACAGGTTCCAGAGCATTCCTTAACTACAGATTCAGCTACACAGCAGAGTAAGAGCCCTCCCCCCATCTCTGAACCCTGCACACATTTTACTTTTGAAGCACCTTTGCAGCCCCAACCCCTTGAAGTGCAATGATTCCTTGGTTTGAGGGTAAGGTCCCCTCACAGCCCCCGCCCAGTGTCCAGCCACGGGGAGGAGGGAATGCCACCAGGGCTGAGGGTGCTGCCCCACGCTCCTTGGGGTGGACAGACAGAGAGACGGGAGCGCTCCACCCCTCCACAACCCCCCGAGCCCTGGGCCGGGCACCCTCGGGGCTTCGTGTCCGGAGAGGGAGGAGAGGAGAGGAGAGAGGCAGGAGCGTGGAGCGGGACGGGCGGGGCTGCTGGTCCTTCCTGCGGAGCACCTCCTCCGGCGGCGGCGGGGCGGGGCGGGGCCGGGCCGGCTCAGCGGCGGCGCGGGGCGCACTTACCGTCGGGAACTTCGTCCGGCCGCTTCCGCTTCTCGTAGATGACGATGATGACCACCAGGATGACGATCTCTGCCAGGATGCCCAGGAAGGGCCAGAGCGGGGCCAGGTGGCTGCGCACGCGCAGGATGGTGGTGACCGACACGGAGCCCACCTGGTTGGTGGCGTTGCACTGGTACTCGCCCGGGTCCTCGTTGATCTGCAGGTTTGTGATGCTCAGCTCGGTGTAGTTCTCTTTGTTGGAAATGAAGAACCTGCCCGAGGAGTTGTTGATGTCCTGGCAAAGGGATGGGGGTGGGAAACAGAGACAGCTGTAAGGCCTTTGTGGCACGGCAACAGGAGATGGGAGAGAGGAGCCCAGGCCTGGTGTTTGTTTGTCTCCCCAAACACCACCAAGGGAACCCTGCACTCAGCCACTCCTTAAAACCTCCAGCTCGCACTCAGCAGCAACACTCATCCCACCCTGCTGTTTGCTGCACGTGCTGCCTCCATCCATCCAATCCATGCAGCAACAGGAAACAGCTGGGCTGGAAATTCCCAGCTCCTCTCTGCTATTCCCACTGCTGGTCACATTTTCCTGCTCACCACATCACCGGTTACATGGAACAAACAGATCACCCAGGCTCTAACAGGGATCACTGCCACCTCCTCATGTTAAGTCTTGTGAGCTCCACCAGTAAAACTTGGAGGAATTTATTACCCAATGTGGTTTTAAATCATGTTTCATAAGTCAAATCTTGCAGTTTGTAGCAGATTCCAGAAAATGGCTTTCAGGGTAAGTTCTTAACTTTGCCCAGCAGTGCGGTGAGCAGTTTTATATATAACTATCAATTTTATATTCACCCATCCCTCCTCACTGCTGCCACAAACATCCACCTGCACTCACACTTTGGAGGGACTGCACTTTGGGAAGGCACAAAGCTCCTCCAAGAGCCCATCCCCAGCCCCAGGGCGCTGCTCTCCTCTCTCTGGGGCTCTGGGTGAGCCCCTCCTTACCTCAAACACGCCATTGACCTTCTTGCGCCACACCCACTCGGGGTGGGGGAAGCCCACGGACTTGCAGTACATCAGGGCCTCCTGGCCCTCGTTTTTGTTCTCACTCCTCTTGTGCCCGGTGATGTCAGGAGTGGCTACAAGACAAAAAAGCAGCTGCTGAGTACAAACAGGCTTCTTTCACTCACCTGCACACAAACTCCTCCAGCTGCCTGCAAGCTGGGCTTTCCCACCCCGAGGGGATGTTATGGATGAACTCTGTGTGTGTGTCCCTCAGCCCTACCCCTGTGCTCTGTGTGTGTCCCTCGGAGCAGCCCTAAGCCCCCCCGAGCTTAGGCTGGCTCAGGGCAGTGCCTGGGCTGACCCCTGGCCCAGCAGATGGCCCCAGGCTGCAGGGCCCACCTTTAAAGCTGCAGCTCCTAATTACAGCACACGTGGCTGGATGTGTGATGGCAGCTCTGAGCTGTTAATCCAGCCCAGGCCAGCCTGGCTGCTCCAGGAAACTGGAATTTCCTACAGGAGACTCCCTGCAGGTGCACACAGAGCCAGCAATTCCAGCTGCAGGCTGAGATCATGAGGGGAATTTGCTCCAAGGGAACAAAAGCTCTGGTGCCAGCAGACAGCAGCTGAGCTCTTCCCTAAATTGCAGCGCCAATCTTTGGGAAAATGCCTGGCAAGCTGTCCTGCTGCCTCCTGTGCTGTGTCAAAGGGGGTTTGATGCAGGAGCATCCCGTGCCTCAGACCCTTTTTGGACAGCAGCAGCATTATCCAAATGAGATTGTGAACCACAGCAAATCCATGGCTGTAGGAAAGCCTGGGTTCAGCTCCTGCTGGGTGTGCTCACCTAGGCAGGCACACTGAGAGGCCCCAGGCATCCTCCAAGTGCCCGTGACAATTCCAACAGCATTTCCAGCACAGCATTTCCCACACAGCATTTCCTGGGCCTTGCAGGAGTCCTGACCAGAGCATGAAGCTCAGCCAGATGCCAACTCCTTAATTCCAAGATGATGCCAAAACTACTACACCAGGATACGTAAGAACAGGCCAAGAATAAACCCAAGGGGTTCATTTAAGAGAACTGTCACCCAAAATGCATCTTTGCACATCAGACATAAAAATACCCTGAGAGACAGAAAAGCACAAAGGTACCAGATTCAAACAATCCCCTGGTCTTGTCCAGAAAGGAGCTGCCAGAAGCTGAAGGAAGCAGGGAAGAACATTCCCCACCCGCCAGGTGATGCCTGAACACCTGGAGCAAATGGAGCTCCTGAGCTGAATTCAGGTTTTCAGGCAGGAAATCAACCAGCCCTGGGGCTGGCAGGGCTGTGCCCCTGCCACGTCCTTCCCACCCTGTGCCAGCCTCGATAGGAAAGTGACATTAATCCCAAACAATGGGGGCTCCAGAGGGGACTGTCACCTGGGACCTACTGAGAGGTGCCACCACTTCCCTGCTGGGCCTGGCACCTTCTCACAGCAGGAGCTGGATGAGCCCCCTGTGGCTTTTGCTTCCTGGAGGGATCTCCTCCAGCCTGGGGACACGAGAGCCCAGCGGTGACAAGGACACAATCCCAGAGCTGGCACTGCTGGAATGCCACCAGGGGCTGCAAAGTGACAACATTGCCATGAGGAACAGCAGCAGTGGCACTCTGCAGCTCCAGTGCCATCCTGAGCAGGGCTGAGCCTGGAAAAGGGGACAGGGACAGCACTGCCAGCTGGCCCAGTTTGTGTCAGGCTGCTGGCAGGGAGGGAAGGGACAGGACAGGAGAGGGAACGCTTTCTGGGACAGCTCCACTGCTCCAGGTGACACAGTGACATTGCAGGAAGGAGTGCCCAGAATACCTCTGCTGGGCCAGGGCTATTCCTGGAGCCCCCAGGGGGCTCTGTGCAGTGCTGGGCTTTCAGAGCACCCCTCAGACCCCAGCCCAGCATTTTCAGTCCCAACCAGTGCAGGGACAGTGTGCTGCTGGCCCCCCATCCCTGCAGCCCCAGCTTTAGCAGGATTTCCCTGGGAGGCTGTTCAAGCCAGGATTGATCCTGCACCATCCTGCCCCATGCCAGCCAAAGCCCAGGGTTCATTCCTCAGCTTCCAGATGTTTCTGTGTTGGTGTGCAGCTTTAGCTTTATATTAAGTGTTACTGGGATCTTTTCATAGGTGGTGGAGACAAAATCCTGTTCTAGCTGGAGACTAAAGGACTGGAGACTCTTCAAACTTCAGGCCCAAAGCTTAAACAACGTGAGAAGAGGAGGGTGGGCAAGCAAGCAAGGAGGATGAAACTTCATCATTGGAAGCTGTTAATTGGACAGTTAACTCCCATATGCAAATGGACTAAAGCTTATAAAGTTTTAAACCCAGACACAGGAGAAAAGTGGACTAAAACTTATAAAGTTTTAAACCCAGACACAGGAGAAAAGGGGTTTGTGGCAGGGTGACCATGGGGCTCCAGTGCTCCCAACAGGCACAGAACTCAGTGTGCAGCAGCTTTCTGAAGGGTTTTGGGGTCACACAGCCAGGAAAATTCATCTCCTCACATACAGGAGGCATCCAGCCTTTCCAAGCTCTTTACCACTGAAAAGGAGAGGGAAATTTAAATGTGTGACACCTCCAAGCCATGGCCCAGTTCCCTTCAAGTTTCCCATTAAGAGACAAAATTAAAGCAAGGGCAAAGCACCTAAAAATATTCTTGCACTGCAGACTGGGATGTCTGAGGGGTGACCTGAACAGGGGCTCTGCAAAGTTTCTTTTTCTGGCTATGATTCCAAGCCCTGTCTCCCTCTGGAGCTTGCAGGCAGCAGGAGAAGGGGGAATGGCAGGGGATTGTCATGGGCTCCAAGAGTGCCCAATTTAATTGGAAGAGAGAGGAGCAGGCTGCAGCAGAGGTTTGCTGAGACAGCCAGGCTTTGAGGCCCAGCTCTTCCCAGGAAGGTGCAGAGGGAGCAGGAGGAATCCCTGGATGAGGCAAGGGCAGAAAGGCCTGGCAGGAAGGGGAATTCAGAATCCAGCACCGGTTTCCTCTCCCCTTCTGCCAAGATCCTGCAAGAGCAGGGCACTCCAGAATTCTCCAGGGCTGCAGCTCACTCTCTGGGGCTCTTCTCATCCTCAGGCCCCCAGAGCTCCACACCAGCACGGCAGGGATGCCCCAGGAGGAAATGCAACAATCAAAAATCCCCTTCCAGGGGGCAGGAGGGGTGTCCTGGCCAGGCCTGGCAGCTCCAGCACCGCCACCCCACCAGAATCACCCCCAGCCTGCTGCAGTGCCAGGGAAAAGGGCACACGAGATCCCTGCTCCAAGGGCCCCTCTCCCTACACCCAGCATTTCCCAGATTCCCTAAACCCAGCATTTCCCTACACCCAGCATTTCCCAGATTCCCTAAACCCAGCATTTCCCTAAACCCAGCATTTCCCTAAACCCAGCATTTCCCTAAACCCAGCATTTCCCTGAACCCAGCATTTCCCTGAACCCAGCATTTCCCTACACCCAGCATTTGCTGCATTCCCTAAACCCAGCATTTCCCTAAACCCAGCATTTCCATAAATCCAGCATTTCCCAGATTCCCTAAATCCAGCATTTCCCTACACCCAGCATTTGCTGCATTCCCTAAATCCAATGTTTCCCTAAATCCAGCATTTCCCTTCCCCCAGCATTTGCTGCATTCCTTAAATCCAGCACTTCCATAAACCAAACATTTCCCAGATGCCCTAAACCCAGCATTTCCCTAAATCCAACATTTCCCTGAATCCCAGCATTTGCTGCATTCCTTAAATCCAGCATTTCCCTATATCCAACATTTCCCTGAATCCCAGCATTTGCTGCATTCCTTAAATCCAGCATTTCCTTACAATTAGCAAATGCTGGATTCCCTAAACCCAGCATTTCCCTAAACCCAGCATTTCCCAGATTCCCTAAATCCAGCATTTCCCTAAACCCAGCACTTCCCTAAGCCCAGCATTTCCCTGAGCCCAGCATTTCCCTGAGCCCAGCATTTCCCAAATTCCCTAAGCCCAGCATTTCCCTAAACCCAGCATTTCCCAGATTCCCTAAACCCAGCATTTCCCAGATTCCCTAAACCCAGCATTTCCCTGAACCCAGCATTTCCCAGATTCCCTAAACCCAGCATTTCCCTGAACCCAGCATTTCCCAGATTCCCTAAACCCAGCATTTCCCTAAACCCAGCATTTCCCAGATTCCCTAAACCCAGCATTTCCCTAAACCCAGCATTTCCCAGATTCCCTGAGCCCAGCATTTCCCAGAGCCCAGCATTTCCCAGAGCCCAGCATTTCCCAGATTCCCTGATCCCAGCATTTCCCTGAGCCCAGCATTTCCCAGATTCCCTAAACCCAGCATTTCCCAGATTCATTTCCCTAAACCCAGCATTTCCCTAAACCCAGCATTTCCCTAAACCCAGCATTTCCCAGATTCATTTCCCTAAACCCAGCATTTCCCTAAACCCAGCATTTCCCTAAACCCAGCATTTCCCTAAACCCAGCATTTCCCTAAACCCAGCATTTCCCAGATTCCCTGATCCCAGCACTTGCTCAGCCTCAGGTCTGCAGCTCAGGGGGGCTGAGCAGGAACAAAGCCCCCCCAGAATTCCAGCAGAGCTGGCTGGGGGAAGCCAGCCTGGGATGCATTCCCAGGAAAGGCACCAGATGCTGCCATTAAACCCTGAATTCCCAACTGCTCTCACAGCCCCACCCCAAGGATTTTTTTGAGGAAAAAAATCCCAGAATGGTTTTGGTGAAGGGACCTAAAGCCCATCCAGTGCCAGCCCTGCCAGGTGCAGGGACAGGGAGGGACAGGAGGCCCTGCATGCCCTGGCTGCCTCTGCCACGCTCTGGGAAGCTGCTCACAAGCTGTCAGAAAATCCCTATTTTTGGAGCAGGAGCACTCTGGCATTCAGCACCTCCTTCCCCTGCACCCTAATTACAATCAGCATCATCACAATTAAATCTGAGTGTAACTCTGGAGCACCAACAGCACCCAGGCAGGTAAATATGAGATGAGAGATGTGCATGGGCACCCAGCTGCTGTCACTGTCCCTCACAGTCCCCATGTACAACCCCCAGCTCCCCAGGAGGAGCATTTAGGTGTAAATTACCTGTGGGAAGTGAGTAGGATCAGTTCTCCTCGCGCTTCAATCACAGAAATTGACTTTTCCTCCCCCAGATGAGCTCCCAGCTCCCTGCCTGGCACAGCAGCAGCCAAGCTGGTGGCAAACTCCCCAAAGGGCCTTGCAGAGACCATCAGAGCTGGCAGAGGTCCTGCTCCACTCCCAAAGTTGCATTTCCCCTCTCCAGGAGGGGTTTGTCACCTCAAGCAGCCCAGAGGAGCCAGCAGGAGCTTTGCATTTTAATCAGGAGATTCAGCAATTAGAGCAAAAGGGCAGAATGGAAGAAAAAATCCCCAAGAAAAGGAAGAGAAAAAATGGAACCCCTCCAGCTGTGTGCCCTGAACAGCCAGCCAAGCTCCTCAGAGGCACAGGGTGGTGGAATTCCCTTTCCCACAGACTGCCAGGGCCTGCCAAATTCCACACAAACCCCCAACCTCAGCCCTCCTGCAGCCCTGTGGGAATTCCCTGAGAATTCCCTGACATTTTCCAACACCAGCACTGCTCTGTGGCTGCCCTACAGCCACACCCGTGGCAAACCTGGCCCATTTTGCAGCTTTTATTGCAGATTTCAGGCTCCAGGAGGTGCCCATGCCCCCGAGGTGTTTCAGTGCCCCGCTGCTCCCCTCTCTGAGCTCTTTCCCTGGAAATCAGAGCTTTGATCTGTGACAATAAATTATTATTTCTGATGATGAACCCAGGCAGGGTGAGGAGGCCTTTCCTGCTGAGGGGGGCAGGGAGTGTCCCCAGGGGAGGGGACAGTGAGGTACCTCTGACTTCGATGGTGGCGTTGGCCACGGGAGAGCCGGAGAACACGAACACGCACAGGTACTCCCCTGACTCCTCTGCTCGGGCCTTCAGGATCCTGCAGGGACAGCACAGCACTCAGTCAACAAACACCCTTCACTGCACCCCCAGCTGCTGGGGCAACCAGGGCACACCCATCAACACCCCTTCTCTGCACCCCCAGCTGCTGGGGCAACCAGGGCACACCCATCAACACCCCTTCACTGCACCCCCAACTGCTGGGGCAACCAGGGCACACCCATCAACACCCCTTCACTGCACCCCCAGCTGCTGGGGCAACCTGGGCACACCCACCCTCCCCAGGCACAGTTTCCTCCCCCAAAAGATTCTTTTTGTATTAATTTATTTGTATTAATTATTCCCTTTAAAATTATTCCTTTTTCTTTATTATCCTTCACTTTTTTATTCATTCTTTTTCAATCAAGCAAAAAAGCCCCAGCAGAAGAACACCAAGCCTGCAATAAAATCATTTAATGACACGTGGAAACTGCTGAGACACATGGAAAAAGCTGCTCACTTCAGGCTGAGTGCTGACAGCATTTACACACCCAATCTCCAGTTATAAAGTGAATTCATTTCAGATAAGGAACCCTGCCATGGCAGAGCAGTTCAGCAGCACACCTGAGCCCTGCTGGACTGAAGCCCCTGCAGGCCATGCCCAGAGGGAGCAGGGGAAGGACAAGGGGGAGTTGTCTGGCTCTCCCTGGGCTCTGGTTGCCATCAATCATTCAGGAGCTGCAAACTGACACAGCTCAAGGGTTCAGGGGCACACAGCAGCTGCCTGCAGCAGGAACAGCCACCCCCAGCTGCATAAAGGGTTAGGAGAGGTTCACTCCACTGCCAGTGCTGGAAGAGGCAGGGTTTTAAATTGAAACAGTTTCATCTCTAAATTCTGGAGCTTTCTGGATGATAAAATACCCAGCTCTGAACTCCCAGCCCACCCTATTCCGATTTCCCATTCCAGCCAGGATTTTGGACTCCATGGGGATGTGTAGCAACAGACCATCCTTAAGGAGATGGGCAGGATAAACCCCACACACTCCAAGGAAACCAAAACCACATAGTGTGTGTGCTTTTGTCCAGGTGAACCCTGGAGAAGAGCTCTGCACTGACAGGGTTTGCCTGAGCTATCCCTGTGGGACCAGCAGCAGTGCCCTGCTCCCCTGGCTGAGCCCAGGTACCCACACCTCAGGGACACCATTCCTTCCCTCCCCAAGGCAGGGATGGCCCAGCCTGTTCCCATTTCTCATTCCAGCTGGGATTTTGGGTTCCAGAACCATGTGCAGCGACAGACCCACCCCTGAACCCTGGAGAAGAGCTCTGCACTGACAGGGTTTGACTCAGCTATCCCTCCCTCTGGGAACACCAGCAGTGCCCTGCTCCCCTGGCTCAGCCATACCCAAGGAACACCATCCCTGCCCATTCCCATTTCTCATTCCAGCGGGGATTCTGGGCTCCAGGACGATGTGCAGCAACACACCCACCCATGAACCCTGGAGAAGAGCTCTGCACTGACAGACTGACTGAGCCACCACTGTGGGAACACCAGCAGTGCCCTGCTCCCCTGGCTGAGCCCAGGCACCCAGAACACCTCAGAACACCATCCCTGGCCATTCCCATTTCTCATTCCAGCTGGAATTCTGGGTTCCAGGATGATGTGCAGTAACAGACCCACCACTGAACCCTGGAGAAGAGCTCTGCACTGACAGGGTTTGCCTGAGCCACCCCTGTGGGACCAGCAGGAGGGCCCTGCTCCCCTGGCTGAGCCCAGGCCACCCACACTTCAGAACACCATCCCTGCCCATTCCCATTTCTCATTCCAGCTGGGATTCTGGGTCCCAGAACCATGTGCAGCCACAGACCCACCCCTGAACCCTGGAGAAGAGCTCTGCACTGACAGGGTTTGCCTGAGCTCTCCCTGTGGGACCACCAGCAGTGCCCTGCTCCCCTGGCTCAGCCATACCTAAGGAACACCATCCCTGCCCATCCCCATTTCTCATTCCAGCTGGGATTCTGGGTTCCAGGATGATGTGCAGCAACACACCCACCCATGAACCCTGGAGAAGAGCTCTGAACTCACACTTTTACTCATCCATCCTGGAGCTCACTGTGGGAACACCAGCAGTGCCCTGCTCCTCTGGCTGAGCCCAGGCCACCCACACCTCAGGGACACCATCCCTGCCCACTCCCATTTCTCATTCCAGCTGGGATTGTGGGTCCCAGAACCATGTGCAGCCACAGACCCACCCCTGAACCCTGGAGAAGAGCTCTGCACTGACAGACTGACTGAGCCACCACTGTGGGAACACCAGCAGCAGAGCCCTGCTCCCCTGGCTCAGCCATACCCAAGGAACACCACCCCCAGCCCATTCCCATTTCTCATTCCAGCTGGGATTCTGGGCTCTGGGACGATGTGCAGCCACAGACCCACCCCTGAAGCCTGGAGAAGAGCTCTGCACTGACAGGGTTTGCCTGAGCCACCCCTGTGGGAGCAGCAGCAGAGCCCTGCTCCCAGCCCAGCGCAGCACGCACCTGTACTCGGTGGTGTTGGAGGCTTTCCTGGTGCCGGGGATCTCCTCTCCGTTCTTCACCCAGTAGCTGGCGGCCAGGGGGCTGGGGCTGCTGGTCAGGTTGCACTGCAGCGTGACGGCCACGCCGGCCACGTGCAGCACCACGTCCTCGCTGGCGTTGATGCGCGGCTCTGCAAGGCAGGGACAGCGCTCAGGGCACAGCCCTGGGGACACTGCCAGCTACTCTACGTGGCACGGGGGGCGGGAGGGGAGGGCACCACACGGGGGATGGCACTGCGGGACACACGGAGGAGGAAGCACAACCAAACCACACAGCTGGCAGGCGGCGCCCCGGGGCCGCGCTCCTGGGGAGAGACAAGGAGGGGTTAATGGTTTATTGGGAATCCCCACGCTGCAGGAAACGCTCTGTGCTTCCCACTCTAGCTCCAGGGGTGGCACCTGAGGCCTCAGTTACTCCTGCAGAAGCTTCTTGCTGGTTGGCACTTGGTTCTTATCGCTCTTGCACCTTTATCGCTCCCTGAAAGGTGCCTGTGCTCAGCTGGGGTCGGGCTCTCTCTCCAGAACCAGAGCACACAGTCTCACCTGCACCAAGGGAAATTTAGGCTGGATATCAGGAAAGAGTGATAAAGTTCTGGAATGGCTGCCCAGGGAGGCCGTGCAGTCACCATCCCTGGGTGTGTTTCACACAGCCTGGGTTGGACTTGATGATCTTGAAGGTCTCTTCCAAGCTGGTGATTCTGTCAATTCTGTGAATTCTTCTCCTTGAGGTTTCAAACAAACCCATTTTGATACGAACAGCAGTCATATTTAGGCTGCTCAGCAATATTCTGGACCTGCCCCTGCCCCAAGGCTGCTGTGGGCCCAGGTGCACCCAGGGGATTCCACAGGGCACAACATCCCTGGTGTGTGGCACTGGGGAAGGCAGGAGGCTGAGGGAGAACAGCCCAGAGCAGCACCCAGAACCTGACAGTGAAATGTAAGGACACACAGCAGGCTAAAATCAGACTGCAACTGGTTTGTGTCTACCCTACCCTTGAGCACAAACATTTATAAAGAACAAAAATAACCCCAGGACATGAGCAGAGCCCAGCAGTTCTGCACTTTGCTGGCTGCTTTGGGGCTGTTCCACTCCCCAGCCTCACCTGGCAACACCAAATTGCCATTCTTGAGGGCAAAACCTTTCAGAAGTGCTAAAATCAATGTGCTGCTGTTTGAGAGCCATGCTGTCTTCAGCCCCTGCAGGTGCTGCTGCTCTCCAGCACACACAGCTGCCTGATTCTCAGCCACTAAAGTGCTTCCCAAACTTGGCAAAAACACCTTTCTGCTGCAGGGTCTGTAGCATTCTGTGAAAAACCACCTCACACAGGATTGGCAGGGTTTAAAAATGTCACAATTCTTACTGTTAAGTCTTCAAAAAAAAAAAAATTTTTTTTTAGGGACAGCTTGGCCTGCAGGGCAAGGCAGAGGCTCTGTGTGTGGAAATGCTGCTGTGTGCCCTGCCTGGGATGAATTCCTGACTGATTCCAGAGGTGCAGCTCCAGCTGCTCCTTCCTCCCTCCCCTCTGGCTGCAGGAGGCTGAGGAAGCAGCAGACACCTCCCTGATTTCTGCAAGTCATCCAAGAGTTTGGATTCTGGAAACTCTGCCATGCCTTGTGGCAACAGCTTGGGATAGAAATCTATGATCCATGGAGCCTCTGGAATGCAGGTTATGAAACACAAGGAGAGAACAGAAAATCCCAATTGTGTGTCAGAACCATCCCAGGGAAGGAACATCCCTGCATCCCGTGGCACATCCTTAGATTGCTGCCCAGGGAGGAAAAATATCCATCCTCTGACAACTGGATATCCTTCTTGGAAATCCAGCTCTTTAAATCATTCTTTAACTGCAAAAACACTGCAGTTGCTGTTTGTGTGATTAAATTTTCACTCTGTTTCTGCCTCATTTCTCCCACACTGAGTATTTTATCCTTGCAAGGATTGTTTGGGCCCAAAATTGTTGTGTTATTCTCGTATCATGCACCATTCCTGGCCTGCCCCATGTGCTTTTCCACCCCCAAAAAGCTCATCTGCATTCCCACAAAAACACTGACAGAGCTCTGGGAATATTTCTGGAGTGTGTCTCAAATAGAAACTCAGTGACTGACCTGCAACCTTTTCAGTTTTAGTTGAGCAGAACTGAAGCAGAACTGAAGCAGAACTGAAGTCTCATTTCCAGCTTCACCTGTATTTATGTTACTTTGATTTGTTATTAAAAAAGCAAAATGATGGATCAGTCTCCTGATTTAATTGCAGGAGACAAACTGCAACTGGAATACTGGGACAGCAGCAGCCACAGGAGGATGCTCACCTAGAAAAAAATCACTTTTTACACATCCCTTTGAGTGCCCATTTTATGTAAGCTCAGCTTTCACAGTTAAAATCCAAGCAAAGCAACTAAAAAAAAAACCTCAGCAAGTGAAATTCTGGTTCCAGATCCGGAAGGAGGTGGAAGGCAGATGGTGGTTCCTGGGTGCCAGATTTTCAGAAGCAGGTTGATCTCTGCAGAGGCCAGGACAGAGCCTGTGCTCTGGGGGGCTTTGGTGTCACAGCAGGGCAGCAGCCACCAGCAGCAGCTGGACACTCCAACTCCACTGAGCCACACCATTCCCATTTCCAAGACAGAATGGAAGCATTCAGGAAGTATCCTTGCTGTAATCTTTAGTTAGTATAGTATTCTTTAATATAATCTAGTATCATGGAGTAATAAATGAGCCTTGGGGTCCTCCTCACCATTCCTGCTGTATTTCCAATCCTGGGCTCTCTCCAGCACACAGCCCTCCCTACAGACACATTTCCAGGATCATTCCCAGGAGGGCAGAGCTGCTGCTGGAGGCCATGCAAGCATTCCAGTCCTTTGGGAGCCCAAAGGACACGGGAGGGGCGAGGGATGGGCTGAGCTGAGCAGCTCCTGCTCAGGGACCCGGTGTCACTGCAGGCACTCACAGCACCGGGCTCATCAGCCATTCCTCCACGTGCACCAAGGCTGTTTCCATTCCCAGAGGGAAGGTCTCTGATCCAGCAGTGCCCATGGCAGCACCAGGCTTTGGGGACGATTTTTCAATGTACCCAAATAAGTAATCAAGACACAAACAGAGTTTTGTACCCAGTAAGGCATTAAAGGGTTATTTGTGCACAGAGCACAGGAGCAAGAACAAACTTTTGCTCTGCTCTTCTGTCGGCTGAGGGCACTGAGAAACCACCCAAAACAAGTTCTCATGTACCCGCACGCTGCAGATTTCATTCCCTCTACCTGAAACTCAGCAGCCATTTCTTTAGGCAAATGCAAGTTTTACATCTGGCCCAAAATTCTTCTCTACAGAACCTGACCGTATGAACTCCCAAATCCACGTGGGGTGAAAAGCAGAGCGAAGGCAGGAAAGCCTTGCCAGAAGCAAGAACAAAAATGCAATTCTGGGAGAAGCACAGCCTCTGCTCCCAGAGCTCTGCTGCTGCCAGGAGCTGCACCCTGGATGGAGTCACTGAGCTCAGGTTTGGGCTCAGCACCGGGCAGGATGCTCCCCCCTGCTCCCATAGGCTGCATCAGGAATGGCTGCACCTCCTCAGTGCTGCTGCATCAGAGAACTCCTTAGGAACATGCTGCTGGCCAGGAAGGAAAAGAAACACCACCACTTCGTGGAAAAATCCAAACACGAAAGGTCACGTGGAACTGAAAGGGAAGGATTTATCCAGAAGCAGATATGGAACCAAAACCAGGTGAGGAGGCATTCCCAGAAACTCCAAGAGAACAGAAGAAATCAAAATAAAACGGTTAGAGTTGGGAAAAGAACATAGAAATCAAAGAGAAAGGCACTGGTGGAGAAGCCAGGGAGGCTGGAAACCTCCTACAGAACTAAAAGGAGGAGGGGACAAACACAGATCTGGTTTCACAGGGAAGCTCTACCACCACACATCCCGAGGTTTTCCCAAGAGCTCTGTCCTAAGGAGAAGAGACACGGGTGGCACACAGGGTCAGCACTACAGGCCGGGAGGAGGACAGGACAGGGTGGCAGAGGGTGGGGACACGGGGGCGGGGTCACCAGACTGCCTCTAGACACTACAGTGCCACTACTGGGGGCCGGACTCACTCTGCAGGACGCTTATAGTAGCCTGGGCTCGAATCCACGTAATGGAGGGATTTTGCCTCAAGTCATTCCTCCTGGGATCGTTGCTGGCCCTGCACTCGTAAGTCCCAGAGTCTTCCAAGGTAAGGCGGGTTACTCTCAGCACACTCACCCCATTGGCCCCGTAGGCAGTGTTAATGGTGACACGGCGCTTCCGAGCGCCATCCCACAGCTGTTTGAAAGCCTCTGCCCGGTTGACTTCCGCATACCACCACTGGATCTCTGGAGTGGGGTTCCCAACCACATCACAGTACAGTTCAAAGGCGTCCCCCGTGAGCTTAGTTTCTGACATGGGCGACTTGACAAACCCGGCTGCAGGGAGGGGCAGCAGAAACGCAGTGACAGAGCGGCAGAAAACAACAGAGCTCGCACACAACACAGCAGCGGGGCAGAAAACACGGTTAGAGACATGGCATCGGCAGTGACACGGCTTGGGGACACCCAGGGCAGCTTGGGGACACCCACGGCATCGCAGTGACACAGCTTGGGGACACCCATGATGGCTTGGGAACACCCGGGGCACCAGCAGTGACACACGCATGGCACTGGCAGTGACACGGCTTGGGGACACCCACAGCATCGGCAGTGGCAGTGACACACCCATGGCACCAGCAGTGACACAGCTTGGGGACACCCAGGGGACCGGCAGTGACACAGCTGGGGGACACCCAGGGCAGCTTGGGGATACCCACAGCATCGGCAGTGACACGGCTTGGGGACACCCAGGGGACCAGCAGTGACACAGCTGGGGGACACCCATGGTGGCTTGGGGACACCCATGGTATCAGCAGTGACACAGCTTGGGGACACCCATGGTGGCTTGGGGACACCCATGGTATCAGCAGTGACACAGCTTGGGGACACCCAGGAAAGCTTGGGGACACCCACAGCATCGGCAGTGACACGGCTTGGAGACACCCAGGAAAGCTTGGGGACACCCATGGCATTAGCAGTGACACAGCTTGGGGACACCCAGGGCACCAGCAGTGACACACCCATGGCACCGGCAGTGACACAGCTTGGGGACACCCACAGCATTGGCAGTGACACAGCTTGGGGACACCCAGGGCACTGGCAGTGACACGGCTGGGGGACACCCATGGTGGCTTGGGGACACCCAGGGCACTGGCAGTGACACAGCTGGGGGACGCCCATGGTGGCTTGGGGACACCCAGGGCACTGGCAGTGACACAGCTAGGGGACACCCATGATGGCTTGGGAACACCCATGGTGGCTAGGGGACACCCATGGCATCAGCAGTGACACGGCTGAAGGACACCCAGAGCACCAGCAGTGACATGGCCTGGAGACCCATGACATCAACAGTGACACAGCTTGTGGGGACACCCACAGCACTGGCAGTGACACAGCCTAGGGACACCCAGAGCAGCCTGGGGACACCCACTGCATCAGCAGTGACACACCCACAGCATCAGCAGTGACACAGCCTGGGTATACCCATGGTAGCTTGGGGACACCCATGGCACTGGCAGTGACACAGCTTGGGGACACCCACGGTCCTGGCAGTGCCAAGGCTGCAGGGCAGGAATTCCTGCTATCCCTGCTCCTGCCTGCCCTGGCAGCTGCCCCTGGCACCCTCCCCGAGGGATTTCCAGGCCTTTCCCAGCAGCTCGGGATGTGCCAGCTGAAGGGTCCCTGCTCAGGGATCTGCTCCCTCAGGAGGTTTCTTTACCTGAGCCACCCACAGGGGCACCAGGGTAAAACCCCAAACCCGTGCCAGCTGTGAGCTCTGCTCTGACCTCCTCTCCCATTTATTTATGGCTTCCAGGGCAGGGAATTCCCCAAGATACAAGTGTCCTATTTTCCTGACCAGCCCAGCTCTGGGAAAAAGGGAATTTCAGTGGAATGAACACTCACAGGCCACAAGGTTGTTTTGTTAGGAACCCACAAAGGGCCCTCAGCAATCCCCCCAGGGTGGGGAGGGCTGATATCCCTGCTCAGGCCACAGTATGGGATATTCTGGATATCCTAAATCCTGCCTCAGAGCCCCGCTGGGAGCACACACACACACATTAAATTGTCCTTCAATCCTATTGCCAAAGATATTTAGGAGAATAGCAGTGCCTCAACCAGGCCCTTCCCCCTGGGCCCCTCCTAAAACTGCAGGATTAGGACACAGCTGGCCAGACAGATTATGCAGCAAAACCCGTCCTGGTGCTGTGCTGGGGCTGTGCTGGGGCAGGGGACATCAGCAGCGTGGGGAGGGACAGTGTCACACCAGGAAAACCCTGTCCTCAGATTGTGCCATCCCTGGCCTCGCATTCCTGGCTTGCTTTAGGATGAGAGGCAAATCAATGAGGTCTGGAAATGGGGACTCGGAGCACTCATTAAACAGCATTTAATGAGTGCCCAGTGACCACAGCCACAGCCCCCCGATGGCCACAGCCCCCTGATGGCCACAGCCTTTAATGAGCAAAAGCCACAGACCCCAATAATGAACAGCCACAACCCCCAGTGACCAGCACTGACCCCCCCAATGACCAGCACTGTCCCCCACAATGACCAGCACTGACACCCCAATGACCAGCACTGACTCCCCCAGTGACCAGCACTCCCTGGGATGCCAAACAGCCTCCATACCTAAATTAACAAATATTTCAATTACCAGGGGCAGTTCTGGGTTAATACTTTGCACTTCCAGCCGCTCACAAGCAGCAGCAGTGAGCGAGGTGATGCCACCAGAGGGCCACTGCTCACGGTGACAGCCAGGAGCTGCACAAGGAGCTGGGTCTGCCAGCACTGAGCAGGAATGCTTTAAAAAGACCCAAAAAAGGGGAAAAAAAGGTGAATTATTCCCGAGGCTGCAGCACAGGGCAGTGGGAAGGGAAGTGCTGCTGCCTTTGGGCCCTGCCAGTGGATTCCAGGGCTGTCCCAGCACGGAGTGGGTGACACTGCGCAGGTCCCGGTGACGCAGGAGCTGCCAGAGCCCGGCCTTGCCTTTCTTGGGCCTGTCCCACAGCTCAGCTCCTGCTCCAGAGACAGCAGCACAACAAAATCCCAACCCAGACAGAGCCACAGGGCTGCCTCAAGGGACTGAGCTCAGCTCAACCCCAGAGAGCTGGGAGTAAATTCGGTCTGACCCCAGAGATGTGGGACTGTGCTTGGTTTAAACCCAGAGATTTGAGACTCTGCTCCGTTTAAACCCAAAGATTTGGGACTGCTCAGTTTAAGCCCAGAGATTTAGGACTCTGCTCAGTTTAAGCCCAGAGATTTAGGACTCTGCTCAGTTTAAGCCCAGAGATTTGGGACTGTGCTCCGTTTAAACCCAGAGATTTGGGACTCTGCTCTGTTTAAACCCAAAGATTTGGAACTCTGCACCGTTTAAACCCAGAGATTTAAGACTCTGCTCGGTTTAAGCCCAGAGATTTGGGACTGCTCAGTTTAAACCCAGAGATTTGGGACTCTGCTCAGTTTAAACCCAAAGATTTGGGACTCTGCTCAGTTTAAACCCAAAGATTTGGGACTCTGCTCAGTTTAAACCCAAAGATTTGGGACTCTGCTCAGTTTAAACCCAAAGATTTGGGACTCTGCTCAGTTTAAACCCAAAGACTTGGGACTGCTCAGTTTAAGCCCAAAGATTTGGGACTAACCTAAAACCTCTTCTGGCAGAGGTTTATTTACTCAAGATTTTATCTCATCCCCCAGTGGTGTGGATGGAGATGAGGAGAGATTAATGCCCAAAAACCAGGGAAACATTTCAGTGTGCACACAGAGTTCCAGGGGCTCCTCACATTTCCAAACTCTGCCTTAAAATTTGTGTTGGGGAAAGAAAATTAAATCCCCAACTGAGAAAAAAAACAGGATTTTCAGAGCTCATGAATTCTTGTAAAATCTGGCAGGGTAAGAATACACAAGGCAGTCGTCCCTGAGCTACAGAAATTATTGTTTAATAATTCAAATATCCTTTTGGAACTCAAATTTCATCAAGGTGGAATTAAGGAGAATGGCCCTAGAGGAGCAGAGCAGGGAGGATTTTTATCTCCCCAAGTTAAGTCTGGCGTAAAAAAGGTGTTTAAAAAAATAAAAGTGCTTTGTCTTAAGAGCCAAGTTGAGGAAAGATGTTAAGCCAAGCTCAAAGACAGCAAAAGCCAGGTTTAAGACACACAAAGAATTGACAAATTATGATCACAATGAAGGAAAAATAAAAGAATTTCCAAGGAAGTTTTCAATCCCAACCAACACAACTGTAACCAAGGAGCCCCAAAAAGCAAGATAATGCTCCCACCCCATCCTCAGGCTGCTGCTCAAGGTGAATTAAATCAATTAAATCAATGAAATCAATTAAACCCCCCTTAAATCACATCACAAAGCACAGTGCCAAGCTCAGAACTGAGAGTCAACGAGGCTAAAATGCAAAAATAAACCTGATTTTCAGTCTGGAGCCACAATAAATAAAGTGTAACTGCTGTGGGACTGAATGAGTTCAAGCCTGGCTGTCTTTACAGCAACAACCTGCCTGGAAAAGCTCCCAACACATCAAAATTTTGTATTCCACTGCTTTCAGGCCTTCAGAAGAGTTCTGGGGGTTTTATTTCCCTCAATTATGCAGCCTGATTTTTTTTAATTCTTCATATAAAAGAGCAAAAGTGCAGGTGGAAAAGGCAAGAACTGCTCAGCTCTGCCGTGCCCTCACCTGAGCTGATTTTTGCTTTATTCCCACATGGACAATTTGATGGGAATATCCCAGAAAATCCAGGCAGGAGCTCCCCCCACTCAGCCGGGCTGTGTTAATGAGGTGCCCTGGCTAATTAACACATTCTCCTTCTCTTAATTAAGTGCCAAAGAGTTCTGTGGGTGGGGAAATCTCACTTCGGCAGAGTGTTGCTGGAAAAAAAGCCACCCTGATTAACGATTTGCACCTTGCCACTGCTCACCTCCACTGAAAATCTTGGAAATTAGTTAAACACACCAAAAGTGACAGCTGGGAGAGGTGAAACACTCTGGGGGACAGGGACAGGACACAGGGATCAGTTCAATAAATCAGGAATTCAGGATGGAAAGGATTCCTGAACAGGGATCAGTTCCATAAATGAGGAATTTAGGCTGGAAAAGATTCCTTAACAGGGATCAATCAGTTCCATAAATCAGGAATTTAGGCTGGAAAGGATTCCTGAATGGGGTCAGGACACAGGGTAAGTTCAATAAATCAGGAATTTAGGCTGGAAAGGATTCTTGAACAGGGAAAGGACACAAGGTAAGTTCAATAAATCAGGAATTTAGGTTGGAAGGGATTCCTGAATAGAGATAGGACATAGGGATCAGTTCCTGGGGATAAATCAGGAATTCAGGCTGGACAGGGTTCCTGAACAGAGACAGGACACAGGGATCAGTTCTATAAATCAGGAATTTAGGCTGGAAAGGATTCCTCAACAGGGATCAGTTCAATAAATGAGGAATTTAGGCTGGAAAGGATTTCTCAACAGGGATCAGTTCCATAAATGAGGAATTTAGGCTGGAAAAGATTACTTAACAGGGATCAGTTCCATAAATCAGGAATTCAGGCTGGAAAGGATTCCTGAATAGAGACAGGACACAGGGATCACTCCTATAAATCAGGAATTTATAGAAGGATTCCTCAACAGGGATCAGCTGTATAAAAGAGGAATTCAGGCTGGAAAGGATTCCTGGATGGAGACTGGACAAATCCTGGGGATAAACTCCAGGAAGGCACTGCAGCATCCTGCCTGTCCACACCCATTTTCCATAGGATCGATGCTTTCCCATTCTGTTCTCACCAGGAAGCACAAAATGAGAAAACTGGCACGGATCCCATTCATTTTTGCCAGCTCCAGAGCAGCTTCAAGCCAGGCTTGAGGCACCCAGGTGAGCCCAGAGCTATCCCTGGATTTAATTCCTGGATTTAATTCCTGCCTTCTCATCCTGCAGCTTCCCAGAGCTGGGAGAGAGGAGAAGCCAGCCCAGAGAGCATCATCTAAAATGCAGGAGCTGTGCCAGGGCTCGTTCCACAGGCAGGGAAACCTGAGGATTCATCCCACAGCACTGGGATCAAACATTCCCTGCATCCCCCACTTCCCTGCACAGGAGATTTGGGGCAAATTCCAAAAAACTCATCCTGAGGGGAATGGTTTGGGTGTGGCCATCCTGGGAATGTACCCGAGGGGGAATTCCTGGCACAGATGGACACGGGGATCAGTTCCTGGGGATAAATCAGGAATTTAGGCTGGAAAGGATTGCTGAACAGGGTAAGGACACAGGGATCAGTCCCATTAATCAGGAATTTAGGCTGAAAGGATTCCTGAACAGGGTAAGGACACAGGGATCAATTCAATAAATCAGGAATTTAGGTTGGAAAGGATTCCTGAACAGGGTAAGGACACAGGGATCAGTCCCATTAATCAGGAATTTAGGCTGGAAAGGATTCCTGAATAGAGACAGGACACAGGGATCAGTTCCATTAATCAGGAATTTAGGCTGGAAAGGATTCCTGAATAGAGACAGGACACAGGGATCAGTCCCATTAACCAGGAATTTAGGCTGGAAAGGATTCCTGAACAGGGACAGGACACAGGGATCAGTTCCATTAATCAGGAATTTAGGCTGCAAAGGATTCCTGAATAGAGACAGGACACAGGGATCAATTCAATAAATCAGGAATTTAGGTTGGAAGGGATTCCTGAATAGATATAGGACACAGGGATCAGTTCAATAAATCAGGAATTCAGGGTGGAAAGGTCTCCTGAACAGGGACAGGACACAGGGATCAATCAATAAACCAGGAATTTAGGCTGGAAAGGATTCCTCAACAGGGATCAGTTCAATAAATGAGGAATTTAGGCTGGAAAGGATTCCAGCACAGGACAGGACACAGGGATCAATTCAATAAATCAGGAATTTAGGTTGGAAGGGATTCCTGAATGGGGTCAGGACACAGGGATCAGTTAAATCAGGAATTTAGGCTGCAAATGATTGTGGAAGGTCCTCTGGCCCCACAAACCCCTCAGATCAGCCTCAGACCCTCCCACCCTGCCCCACCCCACCACCAGACACTTTTATCCAAGTTTCCCTGGAATAAAACCAGGGATGCTTCCCTTCACACTTTGGAAACATAGCTGGTATTTTCTGGCCACTTTTATGGTGCAAAACCTGACCTGAGCAGCCCCAACTCTCTGAGGAAGCACATCCAGGCTCTCTGGGAACACTCCTGGGAGGACAGGCACACTTCCCCCAGCTCCAGGGAATTCCCTTCCCCCAAATCCGCTCCTGGCTGGGCTCAGGACACTATTCCAGGGATTGTAGGTGACAATCCACCTGAAGGGTGCTGGTGCAAAATAATTTTCATCTCACTGCAGACTTGGTATCCAATATTCACTTTAGCAGGAAGCATGGAAAATCTCTGATTTACCTAAAACACTTGGATCATCATTCTGGAATAAAGAATAGATGGATAAAGATGGAGCAGAGCCAGCCCTGACCAGCCTGTGAACCCAGACCCAGAGCAAGTCCAGTGCCTCAAAAAGCACATTTTTCCCCATATTTCAATGGAAATATTAGGGAATATCAGTGCTGGAGTGTTCACAGGAAACACCAGTTGTATTTCCAGGGTGCCACATCCCTCATGTGCCATAAAAAACCCAAGAACTTCTTGAGGCAATCCCACAATTTACAAAACCCCCTCTGAAACCACGGCTGGCAAAGGCATTCCAGGGAATTGTCAACTTCCAGCATCCCCTGGAAAATGCAGCTTGGGAGCTGGGCTGAATCCCTCCCAAGCAGATTTCCTTCCACAGGCAATCTGTCCTTCCTCTCCCAGAGGTTTTTCCAAGGGTTCAACCCCCTCATGCTCAGCAAAGGCAGGAATTGTTCTCTGCTCCTCCCTGGCAGGGAAGAATCCCCCCAGCCAGCAGCGCTGCTCTCATCCCTTTTTCTAGGGATCCAGGGATTTTAGTGCTGCACCTGAGGAATGGACATGAATCCCTCCAAAGCAGGAAGGCTCCTGGGAAGTGCCAGAAAATCCATGTTAACAAGTAAAAGCCATTCCCTGGAAAGCAGTGGGAAGGGATTCAGCTGCAGCACAGGAAGCAGAGGCTGAGCAGGCAGCAATTTCAGCAGCTGAAGAGCTCAAAAAACTTTAAAACAGCATAAAATTCCTGTCTCAAAGCCACTGAAAACACCTCAAATGTTGATAATAAAAATGATTTTGTGTCAGATTAGCACTGTAAAATCCTCAGCCTGCTTCTCTAATGGCGTGGTGCAAGGGTTTTAAATAACCAGAGGTTTCCAGAGCTCCCCATTCTCCCCTGACCTTTCCTGATCCAACAAATGTGTTTGACAGGAGACTGATCCCATTCCTCTCCAGCAAAGCTGCTTTTCCCCCCTTTTATTCACTCTGCAGGAGCTGCTCCACATCCTCGTGAGGGAGGGAAAGGACATTTTCATGCAGCGACCTTTCACAAGAAATGCCCTTTGCTGAATTGGGGATTATGTAACAGAGGCTGAGGAGAAGCTGCTCAGCCACAAAAATAATTCCTCAGCAGCAGCAGCACAGGGGATAACGCTCCCAGCACGTTCTGCTGCCCAAACCAGAGGTTCAGCTGCCTGATGTGTGAAACCCTGGCCCTGCTGCTGGACATGGGGCCAGAGATGCTTTAATTATCCCACAGTGGTGAAGAATTGCTGCCCCTGCTCAGTGCATCCAGGAGAATGTTGGAATTCCAGGCACAGGGAAGAGGAAAGCAGGGAGGAGATGGATTAAAAAGCAGCAGAGATGGCACACTGTGTGCAGCAGATTTCCTCTGCTGTGCACATCGAGCTCCTGGTTAAAAATTGTATTTTTAGGGGTATTTTTCCCCAAGCAATTTTTTGAGCTCTTCAGCTGCTGAAATTGCTGCCTGCTCAGCCTCTGCTTCCTGTGCTGCAGCTGAATCCCTTCCCACTGCTTTCCAGGGAATGGCTTTTACTTGTTAACATGGATTTTTTGGCACTTCCCAGGAGCCTTCCTGCTTTGGAGGGATTCATGTCCATTCCTCAGGTGCAGCACTAAAATTCCTGTATCCCTGGAAAAAGGGATGAGAGCAGCGCTGCTGGCTGGGGGGATTCTTCCCTGCCAGGGAGGAGCAGAGAACAATTCCTGCCTCTGCTGAGCATGAGGGGGTTGAACCCTTGGAAAAACCTCTGGGAGAGGAGGGACAGATTGCCTGGAAGGAAATCTGCTTGGGAGGGATTCAGCCCAGCTCCCAAGCTGCATTTTCCAGGGGATGCTGGAAGCTGACAATTCCCTGGAATGCCTTTGCCAGCCGTGGTTTCAGAGGGGGGTTTGTAAATTGTGGGATTGCCTCAAGAAGTTCTTGGCTTTTTTTATGGCAGGAAACACAATTTCCCATTTCTCCCCAAAGCCCTGGGAGCTGGGATGAGGATGGGTTCCAGCAGAGCCCAGCTCCTCCCTCTCCCTGAGGAGGTTTGATCTCCACAGCCCTACTGACACTGCTGAGATTATGGGGCCAGAAATAACCTGTGCAGGCAGCTCCCCCAGCACCCCATTCCCGAGCTGGAATTCCACTCCTGCACGGATTAGTGCATCCTAATCCCCAGCAGGAATCACCTCCCTGGGCTGGGCACTCACACTTCACATCATTTCTGTGCTGGAGGGTAAAAATATCCCCAAAATGCCAATTTGTGGGTATTTTGTTGAGTTTGAGGGGGAGCCCCACAGCTCTTCCCAGAGCTTTCCCAACAAAAGCAAAATCCAATTAAAAGCCAAGCAGATTTGGGCTCTTCAAAGAGGCAGCAGGGAAAAAAAAATAAACACTGAGAGAAGCTTCCTTTGCTCTATGTAAATTAAAAAAATTAATATCACCACCATGGTACCAACAATAATTGTGTTTAATGACACTGCAGGGATTTTGTGGTGACTGAGAGGAACAGAAACGGTGACCTAAACAAAATCTCATTTCAGCCACATCCCCTAACCTGAGGAAAAAGGTTCTACTTGTGTTGATATCCAAGAATTCTGCTTTATATCCCAGAATTCTGCTTTATACCAAAGAATTCTGCTTTATATCCCAGAATTCTGCTCCATACCAAAGAATTCTGCTTTATATCCCAGAATTCTGCTTTATACCAAAGAATTCTGCTCCATGTCACAAAATTCTGCTCCATACCCATGAATTCTCCTTTATAACTCAGAATTCTGCTCCATACCCAAGAATTCTGCTTTATATCAAAGAATTCTGCTCCATACCCCAAAATTCTGCTCCATACCCCAAAATTCTGCTCCATACCCCAGAATACTGCTCCATATCCCAGAATTCTGCTCCATACCCCAGAATTCTGCTCCATACCCCAGAATTCTGCTCCATACCCCAGAATTCTGCTCCATACCCCAGAATTCTCCTTTATATCCCAGAATTCTGCTTTATACCCAAGAATTCTGCTTTATACCAAAGAATTCTGCTCCATACCCCAGAATTCTCCTTTATACCCCAGAATCCTGCTCCATACCCCAGAATTCTGCTCCATACCCAGTGTTCAAATCTGTCCCCTCACAGGGTCCCTTGTGCTCTCCAACCAGAGGCCAAGTTCAGCTGTGCAGCAATTTCCCACCAGCTTTAAAAGATTATTTTTTTTCTCTCAAAACACCTGAATAAAGCCCAGCAAAAGCAGCTCCTGTGGGAGGATTTATCCCCCAGATAAACTGATCCGAGTGTGACAGGCATGGCACAGCACAGAGGGATTTTCTGTGAGCCCCCAAGAATTTGCTGCTGAGGTTTTTCCCAAACCAAAGGTGCTTTTCCCACTTTTCCACTGCCATCCAAGCAAATCCAGGTTGCCACAAAGCACCCCAAAATCCTGATTTAGCAGCTCCCTATCTCTGAGGTGTTACCCTTGGCAAAAGCACCACACCAGGGTCATGTTTGGGAAATTTTGGGAATTCCAAACCCATCCTGTCAGGCCCCAAAGCAGGAAAGCACCAGGGCAGTGCCCTCCTGTGGTTTTGGCTCCATTCTCCCACTAATTCCCTTCCTGCAAACCAAACCCCACTTTTTTTTTTTCCTTTTTTAGCCTTTTTTTTTTTCTTTACTCCATATGGCTCAAGATTGGGGTCACCAAATCACTACTAAAAATAGGGAGCTTTGGGAGCCTGAGACCCCAGAGAGGCAGCTCAGAGCCTGGAGTGAGAACAGCTTTAATTTGTTGCATTTTTATCTGACAGGGTTTTTAGCACTTTGCTGCAGGTTCTGAACTGCTCAGCAAAGTGCTGAAAAAACCCTGTCAGATAAAAAATGCAACAAATTAAGGTTGAAGGAAACCATCAATATCATATCCCAGCCCTTTATCAGGTTCAGCAACCTCAAAATTGGGGAGAAATGGGAAATGTCCTGGCTCTGGTTTGGTTTTGGAAGCAAAAAGCCAATTACATATCTTATTAAAAGAAATTAAAATATTGAATTACCCTGATGCCTGACAGGGAGCAGAAAAGCTCTCCCAGCACCCAGGGGTTACAGCATCACTCCCAACCCTGCTGCATGAAGAATTGGCAGGAATGGGATAAAACTGAAATATTACCAAAAAGATAAAAGTCAGAGGTGACACTGGAAGGGAGAATCCAGAGGTGAGTGTGATCCTACAGCATGACAGGATGGCTGCCACATAAAATAATGAAGTTTCTAGGCTAGAGGGAATAAATACAGCAAAATTAAGCCCAGAGTGACACCCTGACTATTTTTCACTCAGAGCTCTCCAAGCACAACTCCAAAGTCCCAGTTCCACCTGTATTTGGAATTTCTGCACCCAGCCCTGAAGTGTGCCTGGATTTTACCTATCTCAAGGGATTTTTTTACCTTTATTGGACCTTAAATAAACCCCACTTGTTTCTGATCACACAGCAGAAAAGAACTGGCTTGGATTTCTTTGTTTCCCAGGGAGCAGGGCAGGCAGGGCCCAGCTTCCCAATTCCCATAAAAACAAGGAAGAGCCATCAAGGGATCCCAAACAGGTTCTGAGTCACAACCCTGAGATGTTTGGGTGCTCTGGGATTTGGGAAATACTTCCCAAAGATCTGTTTCCCAATCCCCTGCAGTGCTCAGCTCCCAGATTCTGTAGCAGTAGCAGAGGAGGAGCTGCAGAGCTCCCCTGGCCAAATCAAACCCAAATGAACTCTCCAATAATGAACTTCCAGTTTATTCCCTGGAATCCTGAAGTGGTTCCAGACCCTGAAGTGGAAACCCAGCTGGGTTGGTCAGTGCAAACTGCCCCTCTTCAGCTAAAACTGAAAAACATTCCTGTTCTGCTCAGCCCAGCAGGCTGGAGTGATAAATATTTACAGCTTTTTCTTTTCTCCATGCCATTTATTCCTTGCATGCCCCAAGAGGGGAGCAGGGCTGGGAGAGCTGGGGGTGCTCACCTGGACAGGAGAAGGCTCCAGGGAGAGCTCAGAGCCCCTGGCAGGGCCTGAAGGGGCTCCAGGAGAGCTGGAGAGGGACTGGGGACAAGGCATGGAGGGACAGGACACAGGGAATGGCTAAAAAGTGGAAAAGGGCAGGTTTATGTTAAATACTGGGGAAAAAGTTCTCCCCTGTGAGGGGATGGAATTCCCAGAGAAGCTGTGGCTGCCCCTGGATCCTGATGACTCTTCCCTGTTTTTATGGGATCCATGGAGAGCTGCAATCCCTGATCCTGGGGATCCATGGAGAGCTGCAATCCCTGATCCTGGGGATCCATGGAGAGCTGCAATCCCTGATCCTGGGGATCCATGGAGAGCTGCAATCCCTGATCCTGGGGATCCATGGAGAGCTGCAATCCCTGATCCTGGGGATCCCATGGGAGCTGCAATCCCTGATCCTGCCCTGATCCCATGGAGAGCTGCAATCCCTGATCCTGGGGATCCATGGAGAGCTGCAATCCCTGATCCTGCCCTGATCCCATGGGAGCTGCAATCCCTGATCCTGGGATCCCATGGAGAGCTGCAATCCCTGATCCTGGGGATCCCATGGGAGCTGCAATCCCTGATCCTGCCCTGGAACAGGGACCCCACGGAGAGCTGCAATCTTTGACTGAAGACAGAAGAACCAGCAGGATGGGACTGCATGGGCTGGAGCTGTAATTGGACAATTAACTCCATTATGCAAATGGCCCAGAAGTTATCAAAGTGACAGAGCCCATGACCAGCTGTCCATTTTTGTGACCATTTTGGTTCACCTTGGCTGCAGCCCTGGCTGGGCTCTTGTGCTGCCCAAGGTGGATCCATGGAGGCCTCCTAATAAATCCCTGCTTTATTCTTGAGCTCAGTCTGGCCTCTGCTCTAGGTCAGCCTTCACAAGACACCATTTTTGCTCAGACCAGACCCACACCAAGCTGCAAACCTGTATTTTCTAACCCTTTCACCATCCAGCAGCTCCCTAACACCCCATCACCTACACACAGAGCAGCCGACCCGTGATTCAGAGCTGCTTTAACCCCCTCCAGCACCATTTCATTCACTCCACGCAGCTCCAAACGACGGCAATTCAAACCCCATTTGCAGCCTGAAGCACCACAAAGCTTTTCCCAACAAACCCAAAAAAATAAAAAATCACCCCCGGAGCGCTCAGCCAAGCTGGTGCACGCTCAGGTTTAAAAATGCTCCGAGCATCTGTTTTTTTGCAAACTCCTGCTGTCCGCCCTCACGGAATTCTTGCAGGCTGCTGGGAGCTCTCTGCACTGCCAAGAGCCTTCCTTCCCTGGGCACTTCCACCCATCCCCTCAGCACTTCCAAGATCTTCTCTGTCGCTTTTCCCAAGCTCCTGCCTTTCCATGTGTTCCCAGCTGCTTTTCCAGCTGAAGTTTTGGGTTTGAGTGCATTTTTTCCAGGCTCTGATATTTCCTTACCTCTTCTTTTCCTATTCTAGCAACAAAAGTGCTGTAGCTGCTTTTTTAAAATATAAATAAAGTCTTATTTTAGGTTTCCAAACCAGTGGAAGAACCCCAAGATCCCTGTGAGTATCCTCAAAATGTCATGAGCTACACCAGTCGCTGCTGTGGATTTTAAAACATGGAATGCAAAACTATTGGAATTAGAGCAAAAAAAAATCCTTTTTTTTTCTAGTTTATTAGAACCAGAACAGGATATTTTGATCTATTTTTCCTCTAGAAAGATGTCTCACAGTGCAAATCTACAACAACAAAAGCAGCACCAGGCACCAAAAAAATGTTTAACCCGGAGTGAGAATAAATTGCCCTGAAAATAAAACCACAGATAATTATAATTATTTGAATGATTGGATATTGAGTTTGATAGAGCTTTGCTATGTTTTAACAGCCAAGCTCCCTCCTCCAGCTTTGCACAAGTCAGGAATTTGTATTTTGGAATTCACTGGGAAAAAGTCACTGTGTTTATTCCCAAATATTCCTGTTTTGAGGAGTTTGAACACACAGAGCCCATCCTCAAACAGTCAGAGAATCAGACTGTGGAATCCCCCACCAGCCAGCCCAGCTCCAGCCTCCAGAAAGAAGAATTCTGCTGGGAAACTTTGAAAAAATGGGAAAAAAAAGGGGTTTGGAGTAAGGCAGACCCAAGCTGTGAGGCTCCCTGTGCTTTGCTGCACCTCCTGCTTTAATCAAACCCCAACTTTAGAGGAACTGATTAGAGAAAAACACCCCCAAAAAATAAAATCTCACTACTGGAGCCAAGTGCAGCACGTGTGTGAATTTCAGGGAGTTGCAATAACGACCAAAATGAAAATAAAATCATGAAATAAAATCCATGATGGGCCCTGAGGATGACAAAGCCACCTCGGGCTGGGGACATAAAGCAGCAGAAGAAGGGGAGATCCTGCCTGGAGAAGGAGGAGGAGGAGGAGGAGAAGAAGAGAACTTTGAACGTTCTCCTCACTGCTCAGCCCACACTCAGCTCCAAAAATGCTCACGTTCATCTGGGCACCAGGAAAAGGCACAGCAGAGCCCAGGTGGTGAGGAATGAGTG
The DNA here is from genome assembly GCF_963513975.1 of Fringilla coelebs. Taxonomy (NCBI): domain Eukaryota; kingdom Metazoa; phylum Chordata; class Aves; order Passeriformes; family Fringillidae; genus Fringilla; species Fringilla coelebs. Next base: position 4,292,020 of record NC_140038.1, on the reverse strand, counting down.
AGGTTCAGTGGTCACAAACGAGGATAAAAGCAAAGTTTTTCACTGGCTCCTTCAAGAAGAAATTAATTTGCAGAATTCAGATGAGCTTAGCTAATTTTCCTGATTTTATGGCCACTTTTATGCTGGTTTCTGCCAACAGAAAATCAATATTCTGGTTTCAGCCAGCTGGTTCCTTCTCCACCCGTGCAGAGGATGAACTAATTGGGTTTTATTTTCCCTCATGCCCAGCTTAGAACGACCCAAACAATTTTAGGGTGAAGAATTCGCAGAACTTGCCACTTTGCTCCCACTCCAACTCCTGCATTGGTGTGCTAAAAAACCACTGCAGATTTCCCAGATTGGGGCAGCCCAAGCAGCAATTTTAGACAATAAAATAACATTTAAATCCCAGCCACTCTGGGGTGGGATTATCACTGCACTGATTTTGGTTTTCCAGCTACTTGTTTGGAAATAAAGGTATTTCAAAAGTGAAACAATGGTGGAAAAATCACGTTTTCCTTCCCTCCATGCTTGGAAGCATTAAAGTGATTTTCCAATAGCTGCCCTTAGAAAGTGCAGGTCAAACACAGATCTTCCTGACCGGCTTTTTCCAGCTCTTCCTCCTCATCCTTCCCCATCTCTTCCCCAGTTCCATCAGAACTCTGCTCTGGATGTAAACCATGAGCAGAAAGTGATCATTTTCCCAGCAAAATATTCAGGAAAAGTTCAATTCCTGCCACATTTCCCTTAAGATCTTAAGGTGTTGATGCAAAAGCTTTCAAAATAAAGCCACCCGAAAAATAAAACCCTCAAAATAAAAACCTTTCAAAATAAAACCTTTTAAAAAATAAAACCCTCCTCCCAGTTTTAGCAAGATTAAATCCATAGGTCAGCCTGACTCCAAATATTCTGGGTTGCATTAAAACTTGGAAAAATTACTGGGAATTCAGCAGTGATCTCCTGTCAGAGGTGGGAAAAAAAAGCTTTTTTTCCCCACAAACACTCAGCATTCCAGCGGGGATTTTCTGCTCCAGGTGAGTTCCAACAGGTCCGTGGCCATTCCTCCACCACCCAGACTTGGACTATTCACCTTTCATCACTCTGAGGGTTCCACATCAATAAAAGATAACAAATTCCTGCCCTTTGGGATCCTCCCCTGCCCCTTCACAGCACACACCCACAGGTGAGAAGCTGCTTGCAAAGGAGATCTGAAGGAATATTCACAACTGGGGAAATGGCTGGACCTGTTCTCCACCCACAGAGGAATTGTTCTGTTTCAGGAAGCTCCCCATGGGCCATTATTTGCTGAAAAAAGCCCAGTTCCTCCTTTTTACATTAAAACTGGAGCAGCAACGAACCTTAACTCACAAAGATCTTAATTTTTCGCTCGGCTTGGGGTGCTCCACCCCTTCCCAAGCAGATTTTCACTCACCTGTGTGAGCACCCGCAGCACTACAAAAACTCCCTCACCACTTCATTAAAAATAAATATTAATCAGCTTCCAGCACACACCAGCGGGCTGCAATCTCCCTCACGCCAAGATCACTTGGGTGGGGACAAAGCTCTCCCCAAAATTCTCTTTTTATCACTGACCTCCAGACTCCCAAGTGCTGCCACTGTCCCGCAGCCACTCGGGATTGTCACCCCAGCTGCTGGCACCTGACACCTTCCCTGCGCGAACATACGACCCATTTCCATTTAACCCCCGCCCTCCCAAGGCTGGAATTTCTCTGGGAACTCAGCATCCACAACTCAGCCGCGTTCCCAGATCCCTAAATCCCGCACAGCTCCAGCAGGGTGTTCCCAGACTGCCCCACTCTGCAGAGAGCCTCCGGTTTTCATTCACGGCCCCGGTGCCAAACTCTGGCTCACAGAGACACGAGGCTCACTGCTGCTTTCATGCAGCAAAATCTGCAGGTGCTCAGGGAATAACTCTCACCTGGGATCTTTAGGACAGCATTTTTCCCATTTAGATATCGCTGTCAAAACACCCTGAGAGCCCCAATGCTGGCCCGGTGGAAGGTATCCCTGCCCCTGGCAGGGGGTGCAATGGGATGGGCTCTAAGGTCCCTCCCAACCCAAAGCAGAACGTGAGATTCCACACTCCTGCCATTCCAGGATTCCCCTGGAGCAAAGAGCCAAGGCAAAATTCACCTCAAGAGCCAGAAAACTCTAGGACTGAATATTATCTGCAGGGCAGAAAGGAAGGAGAGAGAAGAGAGGATGAAATGATGAAGCCGGGGTGGAACTGGTGTACGAGAGAGGCAGCCCTTCCTCGTGGGCAGGTTTTCCCAGCGGATCCTCCCGCAGGCCGAGCTCGCTGCCCTTGCCGGCCCTCCAGGCCCGGGCAGCGCTGACCATGATGCCGCACCGGGAGCAGACAGCGCTGCCCGGCCTGGCAGGAGCACACAGGCATTTTCCTCGGCGCTGCGGGATTTCCTTGGAGCAGGAGGCTCGGCTGGAGCAGCCTCTTGGCCCCGCTCCTCTCTGCCACTAATTGTCATGCACTTGGCTGCGAACTCGCCGGGGAGGAGGCAGCCGCGCTGGATTTAGCTCACGCTAGCCTACAAGGAACGGAGAAGGCTTGGGGTGTGGTGGGTTGGTTGTTGCCTTTTTTTTTTTTTTTTTTTTTTTTCCTTCTTCCCCCCTTAATTCCTTCTTTTACTCTCCTATCAGAAGGACCTCTCCAGTTGCTAAGGAACTACGGGCTTTATTGCATTATAAATGATTTAAGGCGGCCCGGCAGATGCAGGTTCAGTAGGCGGGAGGAGATGAGGAGATGTTCCATTTTACCGGCGGCACCAGGCGCCTCAGGAGGAGCCGGGGGGGCCGAGCCTGTCCCCCCCCCACCTTTTCTCCTCCTTCCCCTTTCCCTGAGGGGCCCCAAATCACCAGGGATTCCCCCCAAACCCGGGCTCGCCCCCCACCCGCGGGGTTGCCCACAGCGCACCCGCCGCCATAGCAACGCGCCCCCCCCGCTCCCCCCGCCGCCGCCGCCCTCCCTCACCGTTCTGCGCCGCGGCGGGTCCCGGCAGCAGCGCGGCCGTCGCCAGCAAGAGCGAGAAGGCGGCGGGGAGCGGCCCGGAGCGCGGCATCTTCCTGAGGCAGGGGCAGGAGGAAGAGGAGGAGGAGGAAGGCGAGGAGGCTGAGGCGGCGGCGGGAGCGGCGGCGGCTCCGTCCGTCCTTCTCCGCCGACCTCCTACCGCAGCGCAGCGCCCGCTCTCGCGAGATCCGCCGGGGGCGGGGGGCGACGCCGCCGGGGAGGGGAGGGGACGAGACGGGACGGGCGAGGCGGGGAGGCGGCAACAGCGCCCGCTTCGCCCGCCCCTCGCCGCCATGTTGGCCCCGTTCGGCCCGGTCCGTCCGGCGCTGACCCGTCCGCGGTCCCGAGGCTTCTCCTCCTTGCCGAGCTCTCGAGCTGGCGGCGGGACAGGGACGCCCAGGCGGCGGGGAGCTGCCCCCTGCCCTTTCTGCCGTGCCCTCAGGGGCGCCATGGCGGAGGCCGCCTGAGGGAACCGTCCCTTCAGATTTACCATGGTGGAGCTCACCTGAGGCAGCTTCCCACCCGGAGCGTTGAGAGTGGGATGGAGTAGCTCCTTCTCAGGGATATGTCCCTTCAGAGACACCATGGCAGAGCCTGCCTGAAGGATCTGTCCCCTCAGGAGCACTGAGGTTACCGAGAGTGCAACCCCTCTTCAGGGATCCATCACCTCACAGACTCCATGGCGGAGCTGATGGAATCCCGTCAGGGGCACTGAGGCTGCCATGGTGGATGGAGCCCTTCCTCAGCAATATGTCCCCTTAGGCACGCTATGGTGGAGCTCTGAGGGATCTGTTCCCATAGGGGCACTGAGGGTGTGATGGCAGACACCCTTCTGAGGGCACCTTCCCCTCAGGGCAGCATGGTGGAGCCTTGCTCTGGGACACCATGGCAGAGCCCGCCTGAGGAATCCATCCCTTCAGAGCCACCATGGCAGAACCTACCTGAGCCATCCATCCCCTCAGAGACACCATGGCAGAACCTGCCTGAGGAATCCATCCCCTCAGAGCCACCATGGCAGAACCTGCCTGAGGAATCCATCCCCTCAGGGGCACTGAGTAGCATGGCAGGGTGCCACCTGAGGGATCGCTCCCTGCAGGCGCCATGTTGAAGCCTGGCTGAGGTATCCTCCCCTCAGGGGCACTGAGGGCAAGATGGCGAAGCCCTCCTGAGGGATCAATGCCTGCAGGCACCATGGCAGAGCCTGCCTGAGGGATCCATACTCTCAGAGACACCATGGCAAAGCCTGCCTGAGCTATCTGTACCCTCACGGCCGCCATGGCAGAGCCTGCCTGAGGCAGCCTCCCCTCAAGGCCGCCATGGCGGAGCCCGCCTGAGGGATCCATCCCTTTCAGGGGCACGGATGGCAGAGCCCCCCTGAGCGATCCATCCCCTCAGAGACACCATGGCAGAGCCTGCCTGAGCCATCCATCCCCTGAAGGCCACCATGGCAGAGCCCGCCTGAGGCAGCCTCCCCTCAAGGCCGCCATGGCGGAGCCCGCCTGAGGGATCCATCCCCTCAGGGCCGCCATGGCGGAGCCCGCCTGAGGGATCCATCTGCTCAGGCCCGCCATGGTGGACCCCCTCTGCCTGGGATGTGAGAAGCACCACACTCCTCCTCACTTCTGTTCTTCATGGGCTTAAAACACGGGTGAGTACAAGGCAAGAGCTGGTGCTTGGCTCTGTTCATACTCACTTTCAGAGTTTCTATGCCATTCTGCAGGGGCCACTGTGTCAGAGGAACCCAATTCCACCCCAAATTGTTCAGCTTAAGGTCCCCGCACCCACAAAACACTGATATAATTTTAAACACCATTCTATCCATCACTTCTGTGCTTCCACACAAAAGATTTTTCAAGGGCCGTGTCATTTTTGCACAACTAGGAAGCCGAGGCCGCGTGAAGCAAAGGTGTTTGCTGCAGGTTAGCAGTGGAATTGTGGGCAAAGAGCACAAAAACTCTCTCATGGATGACTGGACAAGCCAGGCAGGCTGGAAATCGGCTGTTGGTGAGCTTTGGGTGGCTTTTCTCTATTTTCCTGTCATCAATCACAGATGCCAGGTCAGATTTGCTGGTCGCCTTTGCTTTGTTCTGTGCCCGTGAGCCCAGCTGATGGCGAGGAGATATGAAGCTTGTAGGAGATCGTGGGACAGACCAGCAGAGAATGAGACTGGGGGAAAAACCAGCAGAAAATCCTCCCGATCAGATTTTCAGCTTTCCGCAGAGCCCCGCGTCACCAGTGCACCCATAGTGGGGTGGGCTGGGAAATAAAGGGTGGTGACATCCCAAACTGCCCTGGTTGCTTGACTTTGGTTCCTCCTCCTTCACCCTGCCCAGCTGATCATCAGCAAACAGACTCCAGCACGGCCTTTTACTGCTGCTGTGACTCACTGAAAGCAAGGAGCAGGCACACCTTTTCCATGAAAACCCTGCTGAAATCCCTGCCCGAGCTCTTCAGGCCACAGCTGAGGATGGCAGGGGCGAGGTCACACGTGAGGAGCGGCAGTTTTTTGGCCGTGTGCTGGTGCTCCACGTCATCCTGGCTGCCCCTGGCTCCCCAGGGATGCCAGGTTTGGTGTGCCTCAGAGATTCCACTGCGCTGGAGAATTTCCACTGTGCATTTCCATGACTCACTGTTGGTGCCAGCTGATTCATCTGTGTGACACTACCCTGCTTTTTCTCACCGTGGTGTGGAAACATCCTCTTTTTTTTTTCCCCTCTGTGTGGAACAATTCTGACAGCAGCCCTTGTAAACCAGACAGAAAGGGAAACAGAGACCCAGAAATCCAGTTTTACCCAGCGCTGCCCCTCGCCCTGCTCTTTGCACTCCGCTTTCCCAGGATTTTGCCGTAACTCTGCTCCTTGCAGACACCCACTCTCTATTAGGCCTTACCTCCAGCGCCTGTTTTCCAAGTTTGGAAGGAGTGAGCGCTGGGAGCAGGCTCTGGATCTGCTCAGCAATCCTTGCTCCGTAACCATGGCAGCTCAGGGTGACTCACTCTGCCACAGGCCCGAGCCCAACTTAGCAGGAGGAATTTTTTTACCCCCCCTCTGTCACCAGCTTGGAGTTTCTCTCCACAGTTGCATAACTCAGCTGTCACTTGTGTTCCTCTGGTTCTGCCCTGCTGTCACCTGGAGGTTGTTCCCCAGGCAGGGAATGAAGGGGCTGATCCATGGATTTGTGATCGTACAGCACAAGAAAGTTCCCATGGCCAGATTTCCTCGTGGGTCTGATCCCGAGCCTCTTGGAGCACAGAGTTCCTAGAAATCCCTAAAATTTATAACAGAGTTCTCAGGTATCCAGCCATATCAACTGTGGCCAAAAAAACCCTCTTGTTGTTCCATGGGCGAGGGAATCCTCTTCCAACTGGAGTTATGGGATTTGCCAGCCCTAGATCCACCACGGTGGCTCAGGAGTGAGGAAAAATCTGGGATTCCAGCAGATGGAGGCTGAGCAGGGTGATGGGTTTGCCTGGTGTGGGGATGGTCATTCCTGGCCTCAGGAATCCCAGAGAAAACTCAGTTTCCCGCAAAGTTTCCCAATCCCTGCGTTTTCCCTTCAAGCAAGATCCATATTTTCACCTGGGAGGGGTTTTAATATTGATTATTCTCTGCTTATTCTTTCAGAATGAGGAAGACAGAAAATCTTGGAAGCCAGACAAAGAGGAAGCAAAAAACCCCATAATCAGCAGGAATTTCAGTTCTGAGGGAGCAGCACAGAGGCATCATCCTTATTTTGTGGGGGAATTTGGAGCTTGTCTTCTTTCAACTGTGAGTGTTTTTGAGATCCCGGTTATTTCGATGTGTTTAGTGACGTGCTTCGGCACTTGAAAGCTTTCACAGGGTGGGTTGGGGTGGAAAGGGTTTCAAGGATCGTCCCATCTCCACCCCCTGCCACGGTTAGGGACCTTTCCACTGTCCCAGGCTGCTGCAAGCCCCGTTAAGCCTGGCCTGGGACGCTCCCAGGGATCCAGGGGCAGCCCCAGCTGCTCTGGGAATTCCATCCCAAACCCTCATTCCATCCCCACTGTCACAGGGAAGAATTTCTTTGCTTTGCCTGACATGGAGTCGCCTTCTTTTGAACGTGTTGTGCACCAGGGCAGAGTCCAGCACAAAACTCCTCTTTTGCAGCTGCTCTCAGGGCCGAGAAACCCTGGATAACATCAGATAATGCTCCCACAGGGCCGCTTGCCAGGAAAACAGCGATCCCAAAAGGTAACTGCGACCTGATTAATGGCTATTCATCTCCCCAGAGGCACAATGGCAGCTGGAGAGCGACATTAACCCCATGAGATAACATCGGGGTGAGGCTCCACACAGGCCTCGTTCACACCCTGCTGCGCAGGTGAGCCCTTCAGTTCTCATCCTAAACAGCCAGGAAAAAAATAAACTAAAAAAAAACCGTGCTCTGAGAAAGGAGAGAAGGGAGAGCTTGTAAAATCACACAGTGACGGGCTCTGAGGGAAGAGAGTTCAAAGGCAAAGCCGCTCAAAAAAAACCCTCAAAAATACCCAAAACAAAACAACAAGTGAGATGAATGGCACAAACAAATTAACAAACTCAGGGTAGTCATTTAAAAAAAAATCTAGATTTTTTTTTTTTTGCCACATTCCAGCCCCGTGGGTTATTCCCAGCCAGCTCCCTTGCTCACAGCTGCTGTGGGCAGTGGTCAGAGCGGAGCCGCTCCGCGCTTTCCTCCCAGCAGAAACGGCTTTCTTTCCGTGCAAAACAAACAAGGGGTGATTTGGGGCAGGCAGCTTTGGAATGCACACACGGGGGAATCTCAGCAGGGCTGAGATCAGCTGTTAGGACAGAAAGCTGCAGATTGCCTGACCTTATTTTCTGCAGGGAAGGAGCAACAGGGACACAAATCAAACTGCTTTCTCTCCTCTGAGACCCAGCCCAAAATTATTTGTCTCCATTGCAAATTCTTCACCCAGCTCAGCCACGCTGTAATGTTTTTCTCCACCCAGTTTTTGAGGGAATGGGGTCCAATAACTCAGCCGTTCCCTGACCTCATTATTACCCTGAGGGAAGGGATAACTTTTGTTGGGAGCAGCTCCTCCCAGCCACGGGCAGCTTTGCTACACCCCAGATTGCTCCTGAGTGCCAGTGAGGGTCTCCAGGAAGTCACAGGGGGAGAAAACTTGGAACATCTGGAAGAATTTTCAGGATGTGGCTGATCCGGCGGGAGCAGACGGCAGGTGGCACCCCTGGATTAGCACAGGGCTGGCTCCAGCCGGGCTGGGCACTGCCTGCAGCTGGGCTCCTCTCCAAAAATAGCAGGGATTTGGGCTCTTGTGGTGGCTGCAGGGACAGCCCCGTGTCCTGGGGGGCTCCCCACGGGACACTCGTGGCGTTTGAGTGGCCTGGGATGTGGCTTTGGGCGAAGGGAAGGGAAGGGAAGGGAAGGGAAGGGAAGGGAAGGGAAGGGAAGGGAAGGGAAGGGAAGGGAAGGGAAGGGAAGGGAAGGGAAGGGAAGGGAAGGGAAGGGAAGGGAAGGGAAGGGAAGGGAAGGGAAGGGAAGGGAAGGGAAGGGAAGGGAAGGGAAGGGAAGGGAAGGGAAGGGAAGGGAAGGGACAATGCCGTGGCTGGCAGGGAAGGAGAGCAGTCAGGCGTCCCCACATGCTGCACAAGACAGCCCCCTGGGAGCTGTGCTGTAATGGCCGTCACAGGGCACCATTCCCTCCTGGCTCCTGTCCATAAGGGTCACTGTGGGGTGCCCAGGGCTGGTTTGGGGACTGGGGTCAGCTCCGTATCCCAGCCGTTGATGTGTGAGCTGTGCTGTCATTGCCATCACTGAGCACCAGGATCTCCTCCTGGCTCCTGTCCCACACGGTGTGTGTCCCCAGGGGGTCACGGTGGGGTGCCCAGGGCTGGTTTGGGGACTGAGCACAGCTCCGTGTCCCAGCCATCGATGGGATCGGTGCGGCAATGGCAGCTGAGCGGCCCCAGCCGCCGCAGGGCGCGGGCAGCCAGGCAGAAAGGCCGATAATCCATCAGCCTAAAGAGCAGTGATTAACATGAAATGAAGACAATGAGCTACGATCAGAGTGGCAGTGACAGAGGGGACAGCCAGGAGGTCACTGCCGAGCTGGCAGCAGCAGCACCGTGCTGCTTCTCACATCTCTTGTGGGGGATGTTTATTTTCCCCAGACCTGCAGCTCATCTCTCGGCAGCTAAACCCAAATGAGCGCTATCAGCTGGCCTTGGAAATGATAAATATCATTTTCCTAGCCCTGCATTAGCCAGGGGTGGTGCTGACCCTAATGGCTCGCTCTGATGAGCGTTCTCTGCTGCCCTGGGGCGCATTCACTTCAGCCAGTGATGCAATAAAAGTGATTTAATGAAACCTGAGGCTCCCTCCTCCCTCGGGAGGGTGACACCCAAAATAAACCCCAGTGAAAAAGCAGGGCCCAGGCAGGGGGCACTGATGGATTTTAATGGCCTGGAGCAGCTTTACCTGGGACCCCCACCCACCCTCTCCTGTTGCTCCATGTAGGCTCAGCCCCGGGGAGCTGCTCTTAGTTTGAGCTGGAATGTGCTGAATCCGGCCTAATTTGGGCTTCCTGCCCAGGAAAAGGCCATTTTCATCATGCTGGGATCTGCCAGGTGGGGTGCAAACTGTCCCAAGACTGAGGTGTGATGCACAGCCCAGGTGCTAAAACCTTGTCCCACTGGCTGGGGGTTACCAAAACCCCAAAGTGACCTAGGCCAGCCCAAAATCATCGTTAGAACCCCCCAAAAGCGGAGTCAGGGTTGGGGTTAGGTGCCACATTTTGGGGTGTCCTGTGCAGGGCCAGCAGTTGGGATTGCTGATCCTTCCAACTCGGGGTATTCCAGAGTTCTGTGCCCCACTGAGGGCTGGAAATGGGTGAAACTGGGAGAATTGGGGATTTTAGTGTGCACTGGGGACAGTGTTTGGCCTTCGGGCTCCTGAGAAACAAGCTGAGGAAATTGCAGTGCAGAGGATTGGGAAGAGCTGGATGCACTCAGTAAAAGAAAAGCAATTTAGGAAGAGAAGGGGTTTTTTATCAAGAGGAGAAAATGAACAAGAGTGAGTGACCAGACTGGGCTGAATATCCCAACTATTTCATCTCCTAAAGCTCAGAGGAGTGACAGGAAGGGAGCTTTAATTGATGGCAAACATTACAGCTGGTGCTGAAATCTCCAGCCTGGGCAGGAGAGACTTTTATAGCAGGGAACACAGGAGCATTGTGAAAGATGACTGTGATTCTTTGGGCATTTCTAGGTTAGATTGCAACAAAATTGCAGTAAAAAAAAAAAAGCAATTTTGCTTTAATCAACTCTCTAACAAAGCCCCGACATAGTGAAGAGCAGAAGCATCAGAAGATAGGAAATTGTCAGCCTTGCTGGAGCTGAAAGATAAGATTGTACTCCCTCCAGCTACAATAAGAGAAGATAAATTATCCGTGGGGGCAATTCAGAGAGAAAATAATGTACAATTAAAGTTGTTTGAATTACACTTTTAGGGAAGCACAAGTGCAGGAACGAAACAGCCTCAGTGGAAAGGCTGAAACTTTCCCATGTGCTTTTAGAAAGCAGAACCAAGAGGAAAAAATAATAAAATTTGCAGGAATATGATTGTCTTGGTTTGAAAAGGCAGGTGTCTGCTGAGGAAGGCAGCAGCCTCCCTTGAAATGGAAAATGCAAACCCCTTCCCTCTGAATTGTTATCATTTTGAAATTAAGGGGCTCTCAGGCAAGGATATGGGAGCAGGAATAACAGTTATTAAGGAAAAATAAAAATAAAATTTAAAATTGCAATATAAATAATATAAAACAAACCACTGAGAGAGTCAGAGCAGTCCCTGTCCCCTGTGTGTCAGGGTGGGGGCTCAGCCCTCCTGCAGTGCCAGCTGTGGTTCTGCTGCAGCAGGATCCTGCACAAGGGGGGAGTTTTCCTCTGCAGCTCCAGGGCTGCTGGAGATGGGCCTGCTCTCCCTCTGGGAATGCAGGGCAGGAGAAAGCTGCTCCTCTGGGAATGCAGTGGGCAGAGGCTGCTGGGCTGCTCCAAACCTCAGATTGTATCCAGGTAGGAATGCTTGGCTCCTGCCCTGGGCACAGCATCTCCCCATGGGATGATGGAATTTGATCAGCCCTGCAGGGACACTCAGTGGCCATGGACAGAAGATAATTAATAATTAATGGCTCATGAACAGAAGAGGTCTCCTGGAGGGAGGATGGGCTGTGGGAGAGATTAAAACTGCCCAAAGAACAGCAGAGAACTGCCCCAGCCCTAACAGATGTCAACAGAATGCACACCCCCAGCTGAATCTTTCAACGTAAGACTGATAAATTGGGTAAGAAAGTGCTAAAGAAGAGCAAAGGATTGTCTGTGAAAGGGACCCTGGAGGGAGAGGCTGGGCCTGGGGGGAAGAAAAGAAGCTCTGGGCTGGCCAGGAGGGAGAGGTAGGGCTGGGAAAGGCTGGGGAATGGCAGAAGGGCTGGAAATCTCATCCCTGAGGGTTCTGAGAGGCTGGAGAGTGGAAATCTCGTCCCTGGAGGTTGTGAGAGACTGGACAGGGGTGGAAATCTCATCTCTGGGGGTTCTGAGTGGCTGGAGAGTGACAGCAGGGCTGGAAATCTCATCCCTGGAGCAGCTTTGCCTCTCCAAAGCTGGGTTGGGTGTGGAGCTGGGGCTGTGCAGGAGCAGATTCACCCTCTGTCCCCATCCAGGGCTCCAGCACGCACTGCTGCTCCCTGATGAAAAACAAAGTTCCCTTTTTAGAGTTTTTAAAAGTTTATTAAGGGATAAAAGGGATAAAATGCAGCACTGGGGTGCTTGACTGTTTTCCAAACATGGTTAACTTAAACCATGTTCTCTATATATTGTTAATTACAGGGGGTACATGCATATTCATAAGAATTTTTACATATCCAAACATTTCTTTGAGTTTAGATGTTTTCGTTGGTTTTAACCTTTGACTTGTCTTCATGCCAGTATAAACCAATATATTTTATTTCTTCTTGTGGTTCCAT